>NC_091646.1:101556109-102206220 GCF_027580195.1 Bos mutus
GTCACAGAGGTCTGGGAAGGAAATTGGGAGGGTATCGTGGATCTTGGCCTGCACCTCCAACACCTTCATCTTATTGGTCTGAACACAGGCTCTCGGGCCCCATAGGAACTCGTAGTGTGGAGGATCGCCACTGGGCACCTGTCCGTACTTCAGGTACTTTTTCTGCACCAGATCTTTGGTGATGAGCCTTCTGGACTCCCCAAAGATCCAATGCCTCCTCCCCATATAGACCCCCAACACACTGAGCATTTCCCAGACCTCCTACCCGGTAGCTCGGTTACCCTTCATGAAGATAATGCCCAGGAGCACCATGAGAAAACCAGACTTGGGCAGACCCCACTCATCACTCAGACCTTCATCGCCCCCGAGGTTGAGCTTGTTGATGCGGGCATAGATGTTCCTGCTACAGTCGACTTCCGTCAGCTCCAGGCAAAATACCAGCTCCATGTGCTTACAGGCTCTCCTGAGGAACTCAGGGAAGTGCTGCCTATACTTGCTGCCAACGACCTTCAGCAGGGCGTGCTGGGAGATGGGTTCCTTCCTGGTGTACTTCTCCAGCAGGAATTCCACCAGCATGCTGGCCTTCTTGGTCAGAGGATCTATGGGAGGGCTCTGAGTGGCAGGGCCTGCCTGGGAGGCACATGCACTTTCCTCCTCTGGGCCCTGGGCACCTTCATCACATCCTGAGCAGGAAGGCCCTGCATCAAGAGAGCTAGAGGCCATGGCTCCCTGAAGCTCCTGGTGATCTCCAATAGCAGGGGAGCTTGGGGGAGAACCCTGAGGGACAGACAAGGGGGAGGAGGGGCACTCCTCTTTGGGGGCTGCAACAGCACTGGTCTGGGCTTCCTGGGGACACTGAGTGTCCCCCTGGACCTGGTGGCATTTCACACGGGCATGATACTTGTTTTTGTGCCTCCGAGGCATGGTGACACAGGTTATGGATCACAGGCACATGTGGGCAGGGTGGCAGGCAAGGAGGGCACCTAGAGGAAGGACAAGCAGATGTTGTGAACAACTGCACTGGGGAGATTCCTCCCTGGCTTGAACCAAAGCCGCCTCTGAGCAGTCCTTGAGCCCAGTGCTCTAGGACCCACAAGTCTGTTCTCCTGGTGATCCCCTCCCTTGAGACTGCTGAGTAGAAAATGAGAGTGATCGCTGGGGCACAGCCAGACAGCCCTGCCTCGGTGTTAAGAGGGAGGCCTGTGGGAGCTGGCAGGGGAGGCAGTCCTTTCAATTCACATTTCAGAGTCATGATGAAACCTGGGGCAAGACTCCCTCATATCCCCCCCCGCCCCCAAACCCACCCACCCTGTTCCCTCTCTTGCTTTGAAGTTGACGCTGCCACCTTCCCTGTCACCCCAGATGATGAGAGGAGGGAATGTTCAGGCCCCCAGTGAAGGGAGCCGGGACCCGCCCTTCTGCTGTCTCGAAGCTGCCCGTTCACAACCAAGCTGCAACCTCCCCTGACAGACCACCGCCCCCGTCCCCATGTTTGGCTGGGAGGAAGTGCTGGCCACAGGGGAGGGTCCTGAGTCGGCTGTGTGATGCGGAAGATGGTCATTACCCTGACTCCACCCGAGCCCTGACATCCTCCCTCTGCTGATCTGCTGCCAGCCCTTCAGAGCGAGGTCCCATCTTCCCCGAGTGTCCTGTGTTGGTGATTGCAGTCAGGGAGCCCTCAGCCTTTAGAACTCCCCAGATGCTGACCGGTTGCTCCCCAGCCAAGTCACGCTGGGTAAAGGGTTAGGTGTGGCCAATCTGGGGTGTTGAGAAACTCAGTCCCCCTGCAGATCCCTCCTTCATTCCACAGAATCCTGGACTTCCCTCTACTGAACAGAGCCAGGGTCCACCTACCCTGCACCCAGATCCACCACCCCCAGATCCAGGCATTTCTTACAGAGACCCCACGTGTGAAGTCAATGGACTTGGGACCTAAGAGCCAGGCCCTAGCCTCTGGGCTGAGAGCAGGTTGGCTGGGGCTGTGTGGCCCCCTTTCTTGGAGGGAAAATGGATTGGGGGTTCCGGGGTATATCCCTGCACTGGTAACTCATGTCACCTCACACATTTACACCTGATTGAAACTTGGACCTCCTCCCTCTGGTCACCATGTACTGCAGCTCCCAGAGATAGCAGTACTATCAAAGATGGTGTAGTACCCCCAGTGTGATTAGGGGGATGTCACTTCCTATCATGTGCATCTGGGCTCCAGGAGGACAGCAAGGGTGGGACCTGGGTGAGGAGGGGTGGGTTCTGGGGGGGCTTCCTGCTGGATGAGATGTGGTCCTTTCATTGACTGTTAAGGGGTCCCTGTGCTGAGCTCAGTGAACTGGCCTCATCCCTCCATACTCACTTCTGTCTGCACACCCAGCAGGAAGTATTTGTGAGCCCAAACCTAACAGCCATCCTGGAGCCCCTGAGACCAACAGTGAGGCCTCTCTTGGGTTCCCTCTTCTGTGGTGAGTGATGCTCTTTTCTCTTTCCATATTTTCCTTGACCCGTGTAGGTGCTGGGCTACATCCCATCTGCTGACCTGAGGCTAAGGCCTCACATTGAAGACATCAGCTCCTGAGACCCCTGGTGTGAAGTGCATGTACATCTCACCTGGACACTTATATACCTGAGACTTCCTGGAAATTCCTGCAGGAGGTGAGAAATCTGTGGGTTTCAGTGTTCCCAGTTAGGGAACTTGCATCGAGTTCTAGGAATCCTGGAATCCTTTCCTTTTCTAACTTCAGACCCCTAACTGCACCAGGGTCCTCAAGAACCCATGGAGAAATAGAGGCAACTCCTTAGACTGACAGCTCTCCGTGGGTTCTTTCTTCACTGATACCAGTGTCATTAATGAAATTTTCTGATATGAAATTTTGTCCTTGTGTGCAATTACTGTGTTACTTGCTATTCTATTTTGATATTTTTTCTTTATATTTTGACAAATGTATACTGTTTTTATATATATATATATATATATATATATATATATATTACAGTGTTTTTGATATTTGCATACATTGTGAAATTAGTGCCAGGATCTAACTACGTAACTTAAATCCTCCCATAGTTACCATATTTTTGTGTATGTTGAGAACTCCCATCATTTTTAACTAGGTAAATGATCGTAGGAGGACTTTATGCTAAATGAAATGTCAGACACAGAGAGACAAGTATTAATGATCTAACTTATATGTAGAATCTAAAAAACAAAGTTGAATTCCTAATAATAGAGAATAAAACAGTGGTTACCGGAGGCTGAGGGGTTAGTGAGTAGGGGTATACTGGTCAAGGGGTACAACTTTCAGTCATAAGATGAATAAGTTCTGGAAATCAACTATACAGCATGGTGACAGCAGTTAGTTATAATGTATTATATATTTGAAATTTGCTTAAAGAGTAGAGCTCAAGTGTTCTTACTATTCTGATTCATGCTTTATAGTCTTTTTAAGAGAACCATTAAAAAAAGCCCCATCCTCACCAATGAAAGAAGATTCAGGTGGTTTTTAGGACAATCTCTGGACTCATATTGTCTCAACAAACCAACCTTTGGCGCTGTCCTGATATCACCCCATTGTCCTGGCATAACCCAATAGTCCTGGCATACAGGCTCTGAGATGCTGCCTGAAGTTCCCTTAAGTGCTATGAGGCAGTAGAAATTCGTTTACTCAGGACACAACAAAAGATACAAGGGCCAAACTTTAAAACCTTTCCTTCAACTGATCCTTGTCTTACCTAGACCTCTCTTACCTGCCCTCACACAAGCACTTAACAGTACAGACTTGTTATCCTCAGTTTTCTTTTTATCCTCAGGTTTCTCACTATTATTTCACTCTTATTGTTGATATCATTTGATTTATTCCTTCTTTAGTTTTTCCAGGGTTGACTTGGGGCACAGGAGATAGCACCCCGAGTTTGATTGTCATCTTGGAAGCTACATGTACAGCACTACAACTGTAAATAAGTTAGGGAGAACTGATATCTTTGCAGTATTCTGTTCCCCTGAATAAAAATATTATAGTGCTCTATTCAGGACATTTTTTTCCTCTATCAGTAAATGTTTGTAGTTACTTCCATAAAGATCTTCTACAATTTTATTAGTTTTCATTTTCGTTGTTGTTGGTCAGTCACTAAGTCATGTCTGGCTCTTTTGTGACCCCATGGACTGTAGTCCTCCAGGCCCCTCTGTCCATGAAGTTTTCCAGGCAAGCACGCTGGAGTGGGTTGCCATTTCCTTCTCCAGGGGATCTTCCTGACCCAGATACCGAACCTGCATCTCCTGCATTGGCAGGTGGATTCACCGAGCCACCAGGGAAGCACTTAATTTCAGGTATATTTTAGATATTGTTGCTGCTGTGAATGGTATTGATTAGCTATCAATTTTGTGTGACCAGGCTGCTGATTTTGCTGTATGATTTTCAATATGCTAGAGTTTTTATGCTCCTTATATATTGAAATATCATGTTTGCCTATTAGTTTAGGCATTTTACTTATAAAATCATCTCGGTATTATAATTTTTTAACGATTTTATTTATTATTTATTTGTTTTAATTTTGACTGTGCTGGGTCTTTGTTGCTGTGCGGGCTTTTCTCTAGTTGCGGCGAGAGGGGCTCCTCTCTAGTTGCAGTGCAGGAGCTTCTCATTGTGGTGGCTTCCCTTTTGTGGAGCACGGGCTCTAGGGCACTTGGGCTTTAGTAGTTGCAGAATGTCAGCTCAATATTTGTGGTTCCCAGGCTCTGGAGTACAGGCTCAATAGTTGTGGCCCTTGGGCTTAGTTGTCCAGTGACATGTGGGATCTTCCTGGACCAGGGGTCAAACCCATGTCTCCTTCATTGGCAGGTGGATTCTTTACCATGGAATCACAGGGAAGCCCATCTTGGTATTATTATTATGTTCTTTTTCATTATTCATATTGTGGTACCATACCTCTGTGTATTTTTCCAGACTTTATTTGGAATGTTTCTAATATTCCACATTTATGTATATTTGCTGACAACTTGATGATAATGGATATTCCATTCTTATAAGCTTTCTCAAAGTTATTACCATTAATTTATGCTGTTTTTTAATCAAAGCTTTTTCTTCACCCCTGCACATGAGCAAATGCTTTTTTTCTCCCTATAGTTAGTATAGTGACTTCCAATTCATGTTTTCTAATATAGTATCCTTTGCATTTCTTTGACAGTGTCTGTTTTTTTATTAGTACACCACTACATTGCATGAGCTATGAGGTTATTTAAGACTCATCTCTACATGAATTAGCTTGACTCAAGTGTTCTTTCTTCAGGGTAGGCTTACCTGGTCTTTGTATCAAGGAGCATTAGCCCATTAGAGTGGATGAGTCATTTCCCATTTTTTGGTATGATTTGCAACAGTTCATTTCTCTTTCATTTAGTGTAAGAAGCTTCCAGGAACATTTTGAGGATGCTGTGATTTTCACTACAATTTTAGTTTTTATTCTTATACTAATTTTCTGTTTCTTTATGAACCTATTTAGTCATTTATATTTTGCTAAAAAACCTTTAATTTCAATTGTATTTTTTTTTTCAAAATTTTGGCTGTTCTTGTTTCTTTTTTATTTATTTATTTATTTTTTACTTTACAATATTGTATTGATTTTGCCATACATCAACGTGAATCCACCATGGGTGTACACGTGTTCCCAATCCTGATTTAAAGACATGCTACTTACAATGAAATCATGTTATTAAAATTCTCAGACTTACAGGAGTACAGAGAATAGAATAATAAACCCAACATATCTGGTATTCAACATCAACAATCCTCAGTTGTAATAGGAAAAAGTTTGAACATGAAGGTTTAATTACTAGTAAATAACCTACTCCTAAGGTGACACTGTGCATTTCCATCAGGGAACACATTGTGTCTGTTATCTCCTTTGTGGTGATGTTGCCAGTCACTGAGGAACATTACCCTCAACCGTTAATCCATTAGGGGCTGCAGAATGGTCATTCTAGCATTCTTTTGTGATTATTAGCTAAAAAATGCTTTAGGTGGAATTTTTTTCCATATCCACCATTTGGTATCCTGAAAAGTATTTATAGTGTTCTATTATAGCCTTTAAATCTCTCCTCTGCAAGTGCATGTGTGCTCAGTAGTGCCCAACTCTTTGCAACCCTCTTTACGACGACTCTTTGCCAGGCTCCCCTGTTCGTGAGATTTCCCAGGCAAGAATATTGAAGTGAGTTGCCATTTCCTCCTCCAGGGAATATTCCCAACCCAGGGATCAAATCTGTGTCTCTTGTGTCTCCTGCATTGGCAGGCAGATTCTTTACCACTGCACCACCCGGGAAGCCCCAAATCTCTCCTGTAGGTATATCTTATAGAATTCTATTGACTAATAGCACTTTCATGCTTCTTTATTTTGTAATTGATAATACCTACAGAAAGTGTTACAGAAATAATTTCAAAGAACTGGCTTTCATTAGTTTGTTCTACTGTCTTCTAATTCATCACTTCTGCATTTATCTTCATCAATTCCTACCTTCTAATTACTTGAGTGTAATGTACTATTGTTTCTATAGCTCTTGAATTAGAAGGTTTTAAATATTTTAAAGGTTTTAAATATTTTTTGATAGATCTATTTAAGACTATAATATCCAAGTACCACTTGAACTGTTTCTCACAGGCTGTACTGTAGAGCTTTATGTGTAGTGCTCAAAATTTTTAAATATTGGATAAATCTCTCCCTTATACTGTTAGTGTTTTTTAATATGGGCTTCCCTGATGGCTCAGACAATAAAGAATCTGCCTGCAGCAGGAGACCTGGGTTCAAATTCCTGGGTCAGAAAGTTCCACTGGAGAAGGGAATGGCAACACACTCCAGTATTCTTGCCTGGAAGATTCCATGGACAGAGGAGCCTGCCAAATTTTTTTATGTGTGTGTTGGTGTATATACACATATGTGATAGAGTTAAGTTTTTCTTAGGACTGAAAGAAGGCTTTCACAGGAAAAAATAAATGGGAGAATTTAGTATAGGAGATTGGTTATTTCAAAAGCCTATTGGAGAGAGTTGAGCAAAACAATACAACTTGAAATAAGCACTCCCGTCTCTAGGCTAGGGGAACGAAGAGGAAAAGTATTGTTACTGAGGGAAATTGGAGCCATGGACATTACGTAGCCATTGAATGGAAACCACCTGCTTCAGAGAGTAAGAAGGTGACAAATTCTAGGCATGTTGATCCTCCTGGACTCTAATCTCTAGCTGTCACTCCTTGTTTATCTGAGCTGGCATCCAGGTGTTGGACAGCACAGAGCATGAGAAATGGGAGTCAGGCATTTTACACTAAAGAGCAGAGCAGAAGAGTAAGGAATTGATCTGACAGAGGATAAATCCATGGCTGGCATATCTCGTGGATAGAGTAAATGAGAGAAAAATCACATCTAAATTAATACAGAATAGTGTTTTATAAGATTTATTTTTTCTTTCATTCATGATAAAAGAAGTTATGCTATCAAGCAAGTAAAGGATATCTATGAAAACAATAAGTAAGAATAACCTATGAAATCAATAAAATTAGTTTTAAAAGCTGGTGAGTATAAAGTCAGTATATAAACATGCATTCTGCTTCTGCAGTAACAAACATGTCATCATGAAATTAAACAAAATGCAACTTGTAAATTACTAAATAAAATACCCATGCCTCATATATATATATATATGTGTATATATATATATATATATATATATATATGCATAATAAAATTTTCAAATGGCCAAGAAGTGTCAGTTTCCTCTTGATAAAGAAAGAAATATGAGGGTGTACTCTACTAGATAATGAGAATTACTTTAAAAAAAAGCACTTATTTTTGTTGTTCTGTCGTGAAGCCATACCCAACTCTTTACGACCCAATGTACTGTAGCCCACCAGGCTCAATGGGAGCCTGTCCATGTGGATTGTCCAGGCAAGAATACTGGAGTGAGTTTCCATTTCCTTCTCCAGGGGATCTTTGTGACCCAGGGTTTGAACTCAAGTCTCTTGGGTCTCCTGCATTGGCAGGCAGGTTCTTTACCACTGTGCCACGTGGACAGGCCCGTAAGTTGGACATCGCATATCAACTCCAATAATTAAAAAAAAAATTTTTTTTACAGTATGTCCTTGTTGGTGATCTACTTAAATATAGCAATGTGTACATGTCAATCAGATGGCTCAGTGATAAAGAATCCTGCCAGTGCAGGAGACGCAAAAGATGCAGGTTCAGTCCCTGGGTCGAGAAGATCCCCTGGAGCAGGGCATAGCAATCCTCTCCAGTATTCTTGCCTTGAAAATCCCATCGACAGAGGAGCCTGATGGGCTGTCATGGGGTCACAAAGTTCAGACGTGACTGAGCATGCATGGATGTGTCAATCCCAAACTCTCAATCTGCACTATTTGCAATGATTCCCTCCACCCAGTCTGTAAAATGCATACACACCAGGGGCCAACTGTCTACCCAAGAGAGTATCTGGTGTCAACAGACCACTGAAAAGACGTCTGCCTTATGGCTGCAAAGAACTCAGGAATCTAGGGAGGCAGTGGATAGCATCTATAAAACAAGGAGGTGCTCACTAAGTGTCTATCTTCATGTTTTCAGGCTGCTGCTGGATGGCTATCTTCCTTAACAAGTGGGAAAAAACTCGGGCTATATAGAACCTCCCAATGTTTGGAGGTAGCATTTTTGTTCATTTCCATTTGTCTCAGTTTCCAAAATGCCAGGGTATGGATGGTCCAGAACTCACTACCATTCCTCTTCTGACTCATCTTATTCAACCGAAAGAAAATGCGTGGTTGTAGTCTCCCAACTGAACTCTGGGGAGGAGGGCCCTGCTCGGGTTTCAGACTCTGCTTTACCCAACCATGGTGATCTTGCTTATTGTGGATACAATTTCATAATTGCTTCTCTCCCTTAGATCTACACTAGAATTTTTGATGTTGTTCAGTCCCTAACTCATGTCCAACTCTTTGCAACTCTATGGACTGCAGCATTCCAGGATACTCTGTTCTCTGTCTCTCAGAGTTTGCTCAAATTCATGCCCCTTGAGTCGGTGATGCCATCCAAATATCTCATCCCCTGACACCACCTTCTTTTGCCTTCAGTGTTTCCCAGCATCATGGTCTTTTCGAGTGAGTTGGCTCTTCATATCAGGTGGTCAAAGTATTGGAGCTTCAGCTTCAGCATCAGTCCTTCCAATGAATATTCAAGGTTGATTTCCTTAAGGATTGACTGGTTTGATCTCCTTGCAGTCCAAGGGACTCTCAAGAGTCTTCTCCAGCACCACAGTTCAAAAATATCAATTCTTCAGCACTCAGCCTTCTTTATGGTCTAACTCTCACATCCATACATGTCTACTGGAAAAACCATAGCTTTGAGTATATGCACTTTTGTCGACAAAGTGAAAAAATGAAAGGGTGCTCAGTCATGTCTCTTAAAGTAATGTCTCTGCTTTGTAATATGCTGTCTGCATTTGTCATAGCTTTCCTTCAAAGGAGCAAGTGTCTTTTAATTTCGTAGCTGCAGTCACTGTTGCAGTGATTTTGGAGCCCAAGAAAATAAAATCTGTCATTGTTTATGATTTTTCCCCTTCTATTGCCATGAAGTGATGGGACCAGATGCCTTGATCATAGTTTATTGAATGTTGAGTTTTAAGCCCGCTTTTTCACTCTCCTCTTTCACTCTCAGCAAGAGGCTTTTTGGTTCCTCTTCAATTTCTGCCATTACAGTGGTATTATCTGCGTACCTGAGGTTGTTGATATTTTTCCCGGCCGTCTTGATTCCAGTTTGTGAGTCATCCAGCCCAACATTTCACATGATGTACTCTGCATGTAAGTCAAATAAGCAGGGTAACAATATCCAGCCTTGACAGACTCCTTTCCCAATTTTGAACCAGTCTGTTGTTCCATGTCCAGCTCTAACTGTTGCTTTTTGACCCACATACTGGTTTCTCAGGAGGCAAGTAAAGTGGTCTGGTATTCCCATTTCCTTAAGAACTTTCCACAGTTTGCTGTGATCCACACAAAGGCTTTCACATAGTCAGTGAATCAGAAATAGATGTTTTTCTGGAATTCTCTTGCTTTCTCCATGATTCAATTTGATATCTGGTTCCTCTCCTTTTCTAAATCCAGCTTATACATCTGGAAGTTCTCAGTTCACTTACTTCTGAAGCCTAGCTTGAAGGATTTTGAGCATTACCTTGCTAGCATGTGAAATGAGTGCAATTATGCCTTAGTTTGAACATTCTTTGACATTGCCTTTCTTTGGGATTAGAATGCAAATGAACCTTTTCCAGTCCTGTGGCCACTGGTGAGTTTTACAAATTTGCTGATGTATTGAGTGCAGCATTTTAACAACATCGTCTTTTAGGATTTGAAATAGCTCAGCTGGAATCCATCACCTCCACTAGCTTTGTTGGTAACAATTCTTCCTAAGGCCCATTTGACTTCATACTCCAGTATGTCCAGGTCTAGATTAGGGACAGAATATTGTGGATATCTGAGTCATTAAGACCTTTCTTATATAGTTCTTCTGTGTATTCTTGCCTCCTCTTCTTAATATCTTCTGCTTCTGTTAGGTCCTTAGGTTTCTGTTCTTTATTGTGCCAGTTGTTGCATGAAATGTTCCCTTGATATCTCCAGTTTTCTGGAAGAGTGATATCTCCAGTTTTCTGGAAGAGATCTCTAGTTTTTCCCATTTGATTGTTTTCCTCTATTTCTTTCCATTGTTTATTTATCTCTCCTTGCTGTTCTCTGGAACTCTTGCATTCAGTTGGGTATATCTTTTCCTGTCTAGTGTAAAAGTGAAGTCTGATGCTGTAAAGAGCAATATTGCATAGGATCCTTGAATGTTAGGTCCATGAATCAAGGTAAATTAATGTGGTCAAGCCAGAGATGGCAAGAATGAACATCGACATCTTTAGGAATCAGTGAACTAAAATGTACAGGAATGGGCAAATTTAATTCAGATGACTATTATATCTACTACTGTTGGCAAGAATACCTTAAAAGAAATGGAGTAGCCCCCCAAAGAGTCTGAAACACAGTCCTTGGGTACAGTCTCAAAAACAACAGAATGATCTTGGTTCATTTCCAAGGCAAACCATTCAACATCATAGTAATCCAAGTGTATGTCCCAATAACTAATGCCAAAGAAGCTAAAGCTGACAGGTTCTATGAAGACCTATAAGACCTTTTAGAACTAACAGCTAAAAAGATGCCCTTTTCATCATAGGGGACTGGAATGCAGAAGTAGGAAATCAAGAGATAGCTGGAGTAATAAGCAAGTTTGGCCTTGGAATACAAAATGAAGCAGAGTGAAGGCTAACAGAGTTTGCCAATAGAATGCACTGGTCATAGCAAATGCTGTTTTCCAACAACGCAATAGATTACTATACACATGGACCTCACCAGATGGTTAATACTGAAATCAGATTGTTTATGTTCTTTGAAGCCAAAGATGGAGAAGCTCTGTATAATCAGTAAAAATAAGACCTGGAGCTGAATATGGCTCAGATCATGAGCACCTTATTCCAAAATTCAGGTTTAATAGAAGAAAGTATGGAAAATAACTATGCCATTCAGGTATGACCTAAATGAAATCCCTTATAATTATACAATGGAGGTGACAAACAGATTCAAAGGATTAGATCTGATAGAGTGCCTGAAAAACTATGGATGGAGGTTCATAACATTGTGCAGGAGTCAGTAACCAAAATCATCCCAAGGAAGAAGCAATGCAAAAAGGCAAAGTGGTTGCCTGAGGAGGCCTTACAAACATCTGAGGAAAGAAGAGAAGCAAAAGACAAAAGAGAAAGGGAAAGATATACCCAACTGAAGGCAGAGTTCCAGAGGAAAAAACACTGCAGTTATTAAAAATTTGTGTTGCATATGTCAATATAAGCAAATAGACCAATAGAACTGAATGGAATGTCATAAAAGACCCACTTGCATGTGAACCTCTAATTATTAAAACTGCCATTGCAGAGAAGTGGAGCAAGAACAGCCTTTTTACTAAGGTGTGATAATGGAACAACTGTATGTCCTCATTGAAAAATAATGCAGGAGCTTCCCTAGTGGTCCATTGGCTGCAACTCTGTGCTCCCAATACAGGGGGCCCAGGTTCGATCCCTGGTTGGGGAACTAGATCCCACATACTGCACCTGAGAGTTCATGTGCTGCACCTACAAATCTTTCATGCCTCAACGAAGATGGAAGACCTTGCATGCTACAAGTCAGACCTGGCACAGCCAAATAAATAAATATTAATATAACAAAAAAAATGCAACTCAAACACTCCCTCACATTAGACGCAAAATTCAGTTCTTTGGGGACTAAGAACCTTTTACATATATTAGGGTAATTTTCAAAGTTACATCCAGTGGAGATGTGCAAAAAGAATGTGTGTTTTCCATCAACTAGGGAGATACCAGCATTGTTCAGGTAGGGCATCTGGAAGGAAAAGGCTGGAAGGAAATGAGTACATTAGTCAACTGAGTAACAGAACTGAAGAGGAAGAGGAAATGGCAGCACCTTCAGTTCCCTCGTTTCCTGCATAGTTGGTCTGGGTACCATCTTGGGCTTTAACTTTCAAAGAAAAGTGCATGGGAATTTAGCAGTGCCTTGGGAGAACACTTCCTGGACCAATGATCTGTTCATTCCATCTACCTCTGCACCAGTCTCCCCACTGAGCTGTCAATCACTGGACTTTAAGGAAGCATAACCTGGATGATAGTGATAGACATAGTGGCTAGGGGATATGGTTCTGATTATAGACACACTGAGGAGAACCAAGATGTTACTGACTTAGAGGCAGTCCCAGCTCTTCCCTGATGTCCCAGCTCTCTCTGTTTCCCTGCTTCTCCTCATCTTTCCCAAACTCAAATCAGTTTCTGGAGAAGAGGAGGCAGTGACCTTTTGGATGCATAGTTCCTTTCATGAGTGATTCCTTTGCACAGAGGGACTAAGGCATAACTTTTTAACTGCTAAGAAGTTATTATTATCTGCCCTGTTGGAGGACACAGGTGTGTGTACTTCATGCCCTAGCCTGAGTCCACTTCATGTCTTAGCCTAATTTTACCTATAAGATTCCAGTATCCTCCCCACCAGGTTGGTAGGAGAACAGAAATATTAAAGCAACAGGATCATGTAATAATTGAAAATGTGGATAAAAGATTGTGTCCCCATCTGAAGGAAACAGGGTGAAAAGTAATTCCACTAGGCACTTGAAGCAAAGCAAACAAAAAAAGAGGTGTTGTGTTACACTAATAAATGTCAACATGGGAAGATTAGACAAAAGACCACATAATTTACATTTTTCTTGTTTCAGTATGAGAACAACAACCTCTTCCTATTGGATCACCAGCAATGCCAAGTGCCGAGGAGCCACCTAGGCCTCCGAGGGCATCTGCTTGCCTTTCTAACAAGCCGATGTGACTCATTTAAAGACTTTCTTTCACTGTATCCTAGAAATACTTTGCAGTGTGTTTTCAGTTGACAGCCCCCTGTGTGGGGATATGCACTGATTGGTGTGTGGAATTTTTCAACCAGCTGTCTTGGTGTGTTTGATGGAACAAGCATGTCAAGGTCCAGAAAATTCATGCATCAAGGTGTATGGTGGCCAAAGGAAACCTCTGCCCCCCTCCACTCCCCCTCACACAAGTATGAAAGAACCAAGGACATTAAAGACCTGCAGGAAGGGTTACTAATAGCCGTGCTTGAAGCCTTTCTGCTAAAGGTGAGCTGAGAGACATTGCAGAGGTGTAACCAGAAAACTGGTGAGTCCCCCCCCCCACAACTGATTTCAATTGGCTCTTTACTGAGGCAGTCTCAAAATCTATTGGCTCAGGCCCAAAGGCAGATCAGAATCACTGTCTGGCCTTCAGCACCTTTGTCTGGGCACTCTTGATGACTATCCATACTCAAGTTAGGCAGAAGCGGGAAGGATGGTAAGGACAGATTGTTACTGAAATCTTGGCAGCAGCCACCTCATTTTCTGCCTATCAAAAGAAAGATGAAGGAAAGAAGAAATTAAAAATCATTGTCTTAGCTGCTCAGTTAAAAATATTTAGTAGAGGACTAACCCCTAATCTGACCAACTTGTGAAAAGAGTGAAGAAGGGAAATTGTGTGTCATTTTTACAAGAAGCCAGGACATTGGAAGAGGAACTGAAGAGAAATTCCAAATGCCAAAGTTGCCAGAATCAGGGTATCAGGAAAGCCCAGGGAGATTGAGGGATAATTAGCAAAATAGCTAAAAATGGACAGATACTGGAATCTTGCAGGTGGGAATTGGTGGTACTGGTGCTGCTTATTCTGAAATTTCCTCAGGATTTTTTTTTTTTTGCTTTTTCATTTGGTGATAGATCAATACAGGTTTCTGGCATTTGGGGTCAGCCTTCTTCTTGTCCCTTTTCATCCATGATTCCCATACAGATAGTCCCATGACTAAAGAAAATCCTTTCTTACTTTCTCTTGATCCTCCTGTAAACCCACTGGAGAGAGACATGCCTTGGAAATTAAAGGTTACCTACTGCATTCTATACACTGGACAGACTATCTGTGGAGCACGCAAGGGGGAGAAAAGAACCTGATTGGGTTCATTGTGCCTTATGAATGAAATGGGGTGTAGCAGAAAGTGGCAGTGTCATACCATGCTGGAAAAGCACCCTAAGCTGAAATGAACTATGCATCACTTTGGACCCTAGGGAATAATGATACTGGGAATGGAACCAGTATCGTTATTGGATGTGGAGACATATGGAACCAATAAAAATAGCTCATGGAAGGGATGTCATGGCCATATGTAAAACAATATTCCTTGTTGAGAGGTCAGTTAGAAGGAATAAAACTTGTTATAAAAGAATTAGAGAAAAGGGGAGACAATAAAAAAGATGAACATGATACTTGCCCTGTAATACTCCCATACTTATAGTAAAGAAGGAAGGGAAATTTTAGGAAGATGTTTAACCACTAAATCATTTTGTGCAAGATCTTAGAGAAGTAAGTAAACCTGTTGTCCATTAATTCCTGTAGTCCCTAAGCCTCCCACTGTTCTCACTCATGACTTTCATACCTGCATCTGCAGTGTTTTTTCTTTGTAGTTGATCTGCATCCTGGTTTTGTTTCTCCTTCTCTGTTCCTCTAGCATACCGATCTATATTCTTATGTGTGTTTGCTTAAAAAAGAGTACAGCATTTATGGCAAAGGATTCCTCAAATGTTTTAGGACTCTCCCACTATTTTCTCTTATCATTTACAGGAAAATGTAGAGAAATTCGTGCCACTAGTAGAGGGATAATCATGCAACATGCAGATGATTTGCTGGCCCACTCAAAAACTAAAGAACAATGCAGAGATGACACTTTGTTAAAATTCCTCTCTTCACAGGGCCATAAGGCCTCCCTAGGCAAAGTGCAATATTGGCAAACTGAGGGAAAACAGTTAGGGCATCTGTTGTCAGAGGAAGGTGGCAAAGTGTTATGAGTGAGGAGCCAGCCAATTTTGCAGATAAAATCGCCAACTACAGAAAAATATCTTAGATAATTTGGGAACTAGTAGGATATTGGGGACAGGGGATTCTAGTTTTTTATAGGACAGTCGTAACTTCTGACAAAACAACTACATGGTTGTTCTCTAGATCCTCTGGGGTTTATCCCTAGAGTCTGAAGAGGCTTTTGAATAATTGAAATTGGCTACAGCTTCTCTCTCACCCTAAGCTTTGGAGTCTAAATTTTGAAAAATCTGGCATAATTTATTTGATATTTCTGTTTAAAAGGCAAATTTGTTAATGTTTACTGCTGAGTCATGTACTCAAGATAAAAGTGGCCGACTTAAGGCTTCCTCTGCAGCAGTGACATGAAATCTTAGATGTTTTGTCTGGAGTTAGGTCTGCAGAAGCACATGAGTTAACAGTTCCTAGAGCTTCAATTCTTGGTCCTAGACTTAAAATGGATACATATACTACTAATAAATATCTGGTTCGGCCATACGTGTATTCAGTTGCTCAGTTGTGTCTGACTCTTTTTGAATCCATGGACTGTAGCCCCCCAGGCTCTTCTGTCCATGAGATTTTCCAGGCAAGAATACTGGAATGGGTTGCCATGCCCTCCTCCAGCTTGGTTCTGCCATGCCACAGGGTAAATTTGGAGAAGGGGAATTTTTACTTTGATGAGAAAAAATTTTCTTTTGGAAAAGTGATAGCTAGTTTGTTAGAGGCTTTCCAACTGTCTACTCAGATAGCAGTAATTCAGGGTAGAACTCAGGGCAGAAGGATGAAGTTTCTAAAGGTAGTAAGAACTTTGCTGATAGAGCTATAAAATTTGCTCTTCAAACCTAGCAGACTCACTTATTTTTGCTTTTGTTGCTTGTGCTTTTGCTGTCATATCCAGGAAACCACTGCCAAGACCAATGTCAAGGAGCTTTTCCTAGTTTTCTTCTAGGAGTTTTACAGTTTCAGGTTTTAAATTTAAGTTTTTACACTATTTTCAGTTCATTTTTGTCACCAGTATAACATAGGAGTATAACATAGGGCATGAACCTCATTCCTCTGCATGTGGTTATTCAGTTTTTCCAACAGCTTTTTTTTTTTTTTTGATGACACATTGCTTTCTCCCATTGGGTCACATGTTATTGTTGGCATCTTGTCATATGTTGTTGTAGTTGCTTAGCTGCTAAGTCATGTCCAGCTCTTTGCAACCCCATGGACTGCAGCACACCAGGCTTCCTATCCTTCACAATCTCCCAGGCTTTGCTCAAACTCATGTCCATTGAGTCAGTGATGCCATCCAACCATCTCATCCTCTGTTGCCCCCCTTCTCCTGCCCTCAGTGTTTTCCAACATCAGGGTCTTTTCCATTGAGTCAGCTCTTCACATCAGGTGGCCAAAGTATTGGAGCTTCAGCTTCAGCATCAGTCCTTCCAATGAATATTCAAGACTGATTTCCTTTAGGATAGGTTGGTTTGATCTCCTTGCAGTCCAAGGGACTCTCAAGAGTTTTCTCCAACACTACAGCTCAAAAGGATCACTTCTTCAGTGCTCAGCCTTTTTTATGGTCCAAGTCTCATATCCAGACATACTGCAGGAAAAACCATAGCTTTAACTATACGGACCTTGCTGGCAAAGTGAAGTCTTTGCTTTTTAATGAGCTGTCTAGGTTTATCGTAGCTTTTCTTCTAAGGAGAAAGCATCTTTTAATTTCATGGCTGAAGTCACTGTCCCCAGTGATTTTGGAGACCAAGAAAATAAAATCTGTTACTGTTGCCACTTTCCTCCCTTATGTTTGTCATGAAGTGATGGGACAAGATGCCATAATCTTGGTTTTTTGAATGTTGAGTTTTAAGCCAGCCTTTTTGCTCTCCTCTTCACTTTCATCAGGAGCCTCTTCAGTTGCTCTTCACTTTCTGCCTTTAGAGTGGTATCATCTGAATATCTTAGACTGTTGATATTTCTCCCAGCAATCTTGATTCCATCTTGTGCTTCATCCAGCCCGACACTTTGCATGATGTACTCTGCTGCTGCTGCTGCTAAGTCGCGTCAGTCGTGTCCAACTCTGTGCAACCCCATAGATGGCAGCCCACGAGGCTCCCCCACTCCCTGGGATTCTCCAGGCAAGAACACTGGAGTGGGTTGCCGTTTCCTTCTCCAATGCATGAAAGTGAAAAGTGAAAGTGAAGTCACTCAGTCGTGTCTGACTCTTAGTGACCCCGTGGACTGCAGCCTACCAGGCTCCTCCGTCCATGGGATTTTCCAGGCAAAAGTACTGGAGTGGGTTGCTATTGCCTTCTCTGATGATGTACTCTGCATATACATTAAACAAGCAAGGTGACAATATACAGCCTTGAGGTACTCCTTTCCCAATTTTGAACCAGTCTGTTTCTCCATGTAAATTTCTAACTGTTGCTTCTTGACCTGCATACAGATTTCTCAGGATGTAGGTAAGGTGGTCTGGTATTCCCATCTCTTTAAGAATTTTCCACAGTTTGTTGTGATCCACACAGTCAAAGGCTTTAGCATTGTCAGTGAAGCAGAAATAGATGTTTTCCTGTAATCCCCTTGCTTTCTCTATGATCCAATGGATGTTGGCAATTTGACCTCTGGTTCCTGTGCCTTTTCTCAATCCAGCATGTACATCTGGAATTTCTTGGTTCATGTACTGCTGAAGCCTAGCCTAAAGGAGTTTGAGCATAACCTAGTTAGCGTGTGAAATGAGCACAACTGTACAGTAGTTTGAACATTTTTTGATATTGCCTTTCTTTGGGATTCCCAGGTGGCTTAGTGGTAAATAACCTGCCTACCAATGCAGGAGACATAAAGAGACATGGGCTCAATCCTTGGGTCAAGAAGATCTCCAGGAGAAGGAAATGGCAACCCACTCCAATATTCTGGACTGGAGAATCCTTTGGACAGAGGAGCCTGGCAGGCTACAGCCATAGGGTCGCAAAGAGTCAGACACAAATGAAGCAACTTAGCATGAATGTATGCATTCTTTGGGATTGAAATGAAAACTGACCTTATCCAGTCCTGTGGCCACTGCTGAGTTTTCCAAATTTGCTAAAGTATTGAGTGCAACACTTCAACAGCATCATCTTTTAGGATTTTAAATAGCTTATCTGGAATTCCATCACCCCCATTAGTTTTGTTTGTAGTAATGCTTCCTAAGGCCCATTTCATTTCATACTATAGGATGTCTGGCTTTAGGTGAGTGACCACACCACTGTGATTATCCAGGTCATTAAGACCCTTTTGGCATAGTTCTTCTGTGTATTCTTGCCACCTCTTCTTAATCTCTTCTACTTCTGTTAGGTCCTTGATATTTCTGTCCTTCATTGTGCCCATCCTTGTATGAAATGTTCTCTTGATATCTCCAGTTATTTTGGAAGAGATCTCTAGTCTTTCCCATTCTGTTGTTTTCCTCTACTTCTTTGCATTGTTCATTTAAGAAGGTCTTCTTATCTCTCTTTGCTATTTTCTGGAACTCTACATTAAGTTGGGTATATCTTTCCCTTTCTCCCTTGCTTTTCACTTCTCTTCTTTCCTCAGCTCTTTGTAAAGCCTCCTCAGAAAACCACTTTGCCTTCTTGTATTTCTTTTTCTTTGGAATAGTTTTGGTCACCACCTCCTGTGAAGTGTTACAAACTTCCATCTATAGTTCTTCAGGCACTCTGTCTACCAGATATAATCCCTTGAATCTATTGGTCACTGGATCTAATCACTTGAATCTGTTGTATAATTATAAGGGATTTGACTTAGGTCATACCCTAATGGCCTAGTTGTTTTCCCTGCTTTCTTCAATTTAAGCCTGAATTTTGCAATAAGAAGCTCATGATCTGAGCCACAGTCAGCTCCAGGTCTTCTTTTTTGCTGACTCTATAGAGTTTCTCCAACTTTGGCTGCAAAGAATATAATCAGTCTGATTTCATTATTGACCATTTGGTGATGTCCACATGTAATGTCATTTCTTGTATTGTTGGAAGAGAGTTTTTGCTATGACCAGTGTGTTCTCTTTATAAAACTCTGTTAGGCTTTGTTCTGCTTCATTTTTTGCTCCAAAGTCAAACTTGCCCATTACCCCAGGTATCCCTCAACTTCCTACTTTTGTATTCCAGTCCCCCATGATGAAAAGGACATCTTTTCTTGATGTTAGTTCTAGAAAGTCTTATAGGTCATCATAAAACTGGTAGACTTCAGCTTCTTCAGAATCAGTGGTTGGGGCATAGACTTGGATTACTGTGATATTGAATGATTTTCCTTGGAAACTAACTGAGAATATTCTGTCATTTTTGAGATTGCACCCAAGTACTGCATTTCGGACTCTTTTGTTGACTGGTAGGGCTAGTCCATTTCTTCTAAGGGATTCTTGCCCACAGTAGTAGATATAAAGGTCATATGAATTAAATTCAGTCATTCCTGTCCAGTTTTGTTCACTGATTCGTAAAGATATCAGTGTTCATCTTGCAATCTCCTGTTTTACCATGTCTAATTTACCTTGATTCATGGACCTAATACTCCAGGTTCATATGCAATATTGTTCTTTATAGCATTGGACTTTACTTTCATCACAGACATATCCACAACTGAGTGTCATTTCTGCTTTGGCCTATCTACTTTGTTATTTCTGGAGCTATTAATAATATCTCTCCACTCTCTCCCAGTAGCATATTAGACATCTTGAGACCTGGGGAGCTCATCTTCTGGTGTCATATTTTTCCCCTTTTTATACTGTTTATGGGGTTCTCATGGCAAGAATACTGGAGTGTTTTTCCATTCCCTCCTCCAGTGGACCACGTTTTGTCAGAACTCTCCAACCTGACCCGTCTGTCTTGAGTGGCCCTATATGCATTGCTTCATTGAGTTATGCAAGCCTCTTCACCATGACAAGGCAGTGATCCATGAAGGGGTGTCAAATGTGAGTTGATCATATATGAGGGGGTTTATTTCTGGGCTACTGATTCCATTTCATTAGTCTATGTGTCTGTTTTTATATCAATACCATACTATTTTGATTACTACAGCTGTGTATTATGGTTTGTTATTCAGAAGTATCATGCCTCTGGCTTTGTTCTTCTTTCTCAAGATTTCTTGGCTATTTGGTTCCTTTCTAATAAAATACATGTAGCAAATCATACAGCAGTCCTACTTCTGGATATCAAAAAGAAATGGAAACAGAATATAAAAAAGATGTCTGCACCTCTTTTTTTATTGCAGCATTATTCATAGTTGCCAAGATAAAGAAACAATCCAAGTGTCCATCAAAGATGAATGGATAAAGAAGATGTAGTGTGTGTGTGTGTGTGTGTGTATATATATATATATGTATATATATATACACAATGGAATATTATTCTTCCATGAGAAAGAAGGAAATGGTATCATTTTCAATAATTTGGGTGGACCTTGGAGACACTATGCTAAGTGAAATAACTCAGAGAAAGGCAAATACTGGATGATATCATTTATATGTGGAATCTAAAAAGGATAAACTCAAACAGATTCATACTTCCATGTGAAGCCAGCACTACAGAAGGACTAGGACTGTGATTCTCTAGAGGACATGAAACTTACATTTTCTAGAGTAACTAAATTGATTCTTAATACAACTGAAAGGAGACATCCTAGCAAACTTACTATTCTCACAGACCACCTTGCTGTCCTGTTCACAGTAGTGGCTATTTCAAGTTCTTTAAGAGTCATGTTTTACTATTTCAAGTTCTTTAAGAGTCATGTTTTACTGGAAAATAGACAGGTTAGTTGTTAAAATTTGTAAACATACCACTTGGACTATTTCATCCTGGAACAACAACAACTGCACAAAACTCTCAAGGCACTCACTCCAAGATATAATCACATGTTCAAAATTACAGGAATGTTCATATTTAAGATGACAGTTAAGTATGGGGACTATGACTATCCTGAAAGAAACAGAAGGATAATGTAAAAAAGCAAAGCATCAAATTAGTAGATAAATCTGTTACTTGCTGATAGAGACTTCAGAGGACAGGTCTGCTGTCACTTTGTTTAATTTGGGATACAGTCCCAATATATGGAGATAAACAAAAGTCATTGTTTGTGGACGTTTAATTGACTGCTATAATAATATAACTACTGATTTGGATGGATGCTAAAAAGAGCTTGGGTGTGTCCTCAAGGCTTAAAAAAATTAGAGCCATGTACATTCAGATGGTAGAGTAGAAGGACATTTGCTCAACTCCTTTGAGAACACCAATATCTCAACTAGCTGCTGAACAATCATTGACAGGAGGATGTTGGAACCCACAGAAGAAAGATACTCCATGTCCAAGGATAAAGGAAGCCACAACAAGGTGGTAGGAGGGGGTCAATCACATGAAAATCAAACCATATACCTGCTGGGTGGGTGACTCATGAACTGGAGGACAATAATACCAAACAAGTTTTCATACTGTTGCAAACATTCTAGGGCACACCTCAGACTTCCCAACCTGGGTATACAGCAAAAGGACTGAGTCCCCAGGGAATCTGACTTTGAAGGACAGTGGGATATGATTACAGAGCTTCCATAGAACTGGGGGAAGCGAGATTCCTGGAAGGCACAAAAAAACCTTGTGCACACCAGAATACAGGCAAAAGGAGCAGTAGCCCCACAAGACACTAAGCCAGACCTGCCTATTAGTGTTTGAGGGTCTACTGCAGAGGTGTGGGTCAGCAGTGGCCTGCAGCAGGAGCAGGGGCACTGGCAGCAACAGTCCTGGGAGGTACTTGTTGGCATAAGTCCTTTTGGAGGTTGCCTTTAGTCCTACCATAGAGCCTATAGACTCTAGGACTAGAAATCCTCAGGCCAAACAACAAACAGTGAGGGAGCACAGCCCCAACCATCAGCAGACAGTTGGATTAAAGATTTACTGAGCATTGTGCTGCCCACCAGAGTAAGACCCAGGTTTCCCCACAGCCAGTCTGTCCCATCAGAAAGCTTGCACAAGCCTCTTATCCTCATCCATCAGAAGGCAAACAGAAAAAGAAAGGACTGTAATCCCACTCCCTCAAAAAGAAAACCACAATCACAGAAAGCTATCCAATATGATCACATGGATCACAGCCTTCTGTAACTCAATGACGTTATCAGTCATGCTGTGCAGGGCCACACAAGAAGGACAGGTCATGGTAGAGAGTTCTGACAAAACGTGGTCCACTGGAGAAGAAATTGGCAAACCACTTCAGTATTCTTGCCTCGAGAACCCCATGAACAGTCAGTCAGTCAGTTCAGTCACTCAGTCATGTCCAACTCTTTGTGACCCCATGAACTGCGGTACACCAGGCCTCCCTGTCCATCACCAACTTCCAGAGCTTACTCAAACTCATGTCCATTGAGTCAGTGATGCCATCCAATCATCTCATCCTCTGTCGTCCCCTTCTCCTCCCACCTTCATTGTTTCCCAGCATTAGGGTCTTTTCAAATGAATCAGTTCTTCGCATCAGGTGACCAAAGTATTGGAGTTTCAGCCTCAGTATCAGTCCTTCCAATGAATATTCAGGACTAATTTCCTTTAGGATGAACTGGTTGGATGTCCTTGCAGTCCAAGGGACTCTCAAGAGTCTTCTCCAGCACTACAGTTCAAAAGCATCAATTCTTTGGTGCTCAGCTTTCTTTATAGTCCAACTCTCACATCCATACATGACTACTGGAAAAACCATACCTTTGACTAGACGGACCTTTGTTGGCAAATTAATGTCTCTGCTTTTTAGTATGCTGTCTAGGTTGGTCATAACTTTTCTTCCAAGGAGCAAGCATCTTTTAATTTCATGGCTGCATTTGCCATCTGCAGTGATTTTGGCGCCCCCTCAAAATAAAGTCTGTCACTGTTTCCACTGTTTCCCCCTCTATTTGCCATGAAGTAATGGGACCAGATGCCATGATGTTAGTTTTCTGAATGTTGAGCTTTAAGCCAACTTTTTCACTCTCCTCTTTCACTTTCATCAAGAGGCTCTTTAGGTCTTCTTTGCTTACTGACATAAGGGTGGTGTCATCTGCATATCTGAGGTTATTGATATTTCTCAATAATATGAAAAGGCAAAAAGATATGACATCAGAAGATGAGCCCCCTTGTTCGTAGGTGTCCAATATGTTACTGGGGAAGTGTTGAGGTCCTTTAATGGACTGGAACTTGGTGGTCTGGAGTCGATGATAAGAAAGTAAAGGAGAGAAAGAGGTTGATATTTTTTGGTTTACGCAGAAAGCCAATAAAGCCCCTGACATGGGACTTGTTCTGTTCACGGAGGCCTCAGGTGCCCTCTCAATGGGGTGAAGACACAGAGCGCCTTCTCGAGAGGGTCTTAGAATCCCGGGCAGGAAAGTGAACTCAGAGGGCCTCTGCACTCCAGGGGATCAGCCTGAAAAAGAGAGGGGGAGAGAGAGAGAGAGAGAGAGAGAGAGAAAGAGAAAAAGAGAGAGAAAGAAAGAAAGACACTGGGACCAGTGCTCTCATGGAGCAAAGGTGTTTTAATCAACATGGTGTGGGCATATATACTGTCTTACAAGGTAGCTATTTTCAGCAGAGATAAAATCAAAACTTAAAAATTATCAAGAAAGCATGAGGTAATCCATATGAAAGAGAGAGTTGTAAATAACCACTTTCACCATATGGTTCATAAAAAGGAAGAGGGTACTTATCACCGTATAGAAAAACTAATGAAGGAAATGTCTGGATTCCTCAGTCCCGGGGGAGGCTTGCCTCTCCTCTTAAAACCTGAATATTCAGGAATTAATAAGGAGCAGAGAATTCCTGACAGATCCAAAACAGCACACAGGAAGCCTGCTGTTAAATGCTTCCTAACAATTCCCCCTATTTTATTATATTTGTAAAAAAGGTCTTGACCAAATGAGTTTGGTTAGTATTAACCATCCTTATAGAAAGGCGACGGTAAACAACAAATATAATTATCAAGACAATTACCAAAGTTACATTTCCAGACCTGATACTGTGGGTAATACTTTGAAACTATCTTCGAGGGTCTAGCCCGGATAATTTGTTTAGCTAAAGTTATTAAATTAGGGGAAGAGGGCAGATTTTTAGAAAAAGTTTTAAAGATTTTCTTTTGTAGTAATTGTACATTCAGAGAGGCATTATCATGTATATTTTGTAAATGAAATTTGATTTGTTCCCAGTTGTAGGCACTATGATTGAATTGAACAGGAGTAACACAAAATTGAGTAGCTTAAAGAAATAGAGGAATTAAGACAAGTATATAGTTTGTAATTAATACAAGTTACAGAATGTAAAAGTCTTATTAAATTGTAAATTTTTTTATGGCTATAACAAAAGGAAGTGGAACACAGGCCTGTATAAAATATCACTGATTATAGCGAAAAAAAATAGTTATTATGACCACAACTGGTTCCTATGAAATGTCCAGTCCAAGTCTCAAGTTTTTTCGTGCTCTGGTGTTCGCAGCAAGCTTTCAAATGTCCCATTGTTCAGGCCCACTCTGTTTATCAAGGATGATCCTAGGACGAGGTGGGGCTAATCCACCTTTAAGCCACTCAAGAAGTCTTTTGTCATAGTAATGTTTCATCGTAGTGTCAGTGACCTTCCATATCACACACAGTGTTGTTAATATATTCTGAGTAGTCAGATAACCACATACCTTGGGTTCCCCAATCAACAATTGTATAATTAGCCACAAACATTTATTTTTTTTGATTTGGTTTGATTGACATTTGTCTCAACGAACAGGAGTATAAGTAAAGTTTTTATAAGTGAACACTTTGCATAATGTTCTTTGTTTTTTTCCTAACTTTTTTTCTAACTCTTTCCCTAAAGTCTCAGTAGTATAAACATGGTTTATAGACAAAGAAAGGGCAGTAAATAATCTAAGCAATATCTGAAAGTCTTTTTTTGGAGGCAGGACAAAAGCCCAAGTTTGTTAGCTGATGTTTATGTACAATTTTGTTAGGCCCATGCACAAGGGAAGGACTTCATAGCCTAGAGAAATGTTAATTAGTTTTCTTTTTTGCCCAGGGTGTGAGGGCCCTTTCCTCTACTAGGGAGAAGGCGTATGTATAGAGTCATTAGTTGAAACGATTGGTCCTCTCTCTGTCTATTCGACCACCTGTAATAGAGGGGGGGTTGGGTATTAGTCCGAGCTCGAGCATGGGGGAGGTACAGGTCAAAAGACTGAGTATTGTCAGGACAATGTATTCAGGACTCGGAGGCAATCTCTGTTGAAAGACCAAATTTTCAGCTTGATTAGTAAGGGTTTTTATTTGTCCCCAACTGGGGAGATCATAGGGGTGATGCCCCCAAAGGCGGTGTTTTTTGGAGATCTTTAGAGCAGACATAGCCCGTTTTTGAATTTTTCTTTTCTGGGGTTTTTGTTTCATCTCCATTTTGAATGCTGAGGGCCCCCTTGGGTCGAATCTTAAGAAGAGGTTAAAAAATTTAAAACAAGCAAAGCTGTATTAACAATAGTTATAGGTTTAGAAAATATGTTGGAATCTAGTAAAGTCTGTTTTAGATAAGGAAGACAGTAGTGTACCTGTGTATTCTCCCTTTTAAAATTTTTTTATTTGTAACTTTAGTGTGTGATGTGTTTGTTTGACTATGTCTTGTGTCTGTGGATTATAAAGAATACTTGTAATGTGTATAATAGGAAAAGATTGTAAAAATTGTTTAAAGTTTCTAGAAATATAGGAGAGGGGAGTGTAAACAATTTTAGAGGTAAATCTAGTTTGATGTGAGTAAGAAATTGTTTTTGTAATTTATTTTGCACCAAACAGAGTTCCTCTCATGCCTCTTAAGGAAGTGAACGAGGGCTATTTAAATCAGGATCTCCTTTTAAAGTATTAAATAGGTTATTCAGTTGATAATTTGGAGAAGGCAATGGCACCCCACTCCAGTACTCTTGCCTGGAGGATCCTATGGACGGAGGAGCCTGGTGGGCTGCAGTCCATGGGGTCGCGGAGACTCGGACACGACTGATCGACTTCACTTTCACTTTTCACTTTCATGCTTTGGAGAGGGAAATGGCAACCCACTCCAGTGTTCTTGCCTGGAGAATCCCAGGGACGGGGGAGCCTGGTGGGCTGCCGTCTCTGGGGTTGCACAGAGTCGGACACAACTGAAGCAACTTAGCAGCGGCAGCAAAGGTCTCCCGGAGAAGGTGATGGCAGCCCACTCCAGTACTCTTGCCTGGAAAATCCCATGGACGGAGGAGCCTGGTGGGCTGCAGTCCATGGGGTTGTGAAGAGTCGGGCACAACTGAGCGACTTCACTTTCATGCATTGGAGAAGGAGGTGGCAACCTCCTGTGTTCTTGCCTGGAGAATCCCAGGGACGGGGGAGCCTGGTGGGCTTCCTTCTATGGGGTCGCACAGAGTCAGACACCACTGAAGTGACTTAGCAGCAGCAGCAAAGAAGGTCTAATCCAATTAATATCACCTAAGAGCTTTTGAAAATCATATAAGGTTGATAATTTATCAGTACGGATCTGAGTTAGTTGGGGAGTAATGTGTTGCCTATTAACAACAAACCCCAAGTAATGGTAAGGTGTAGAGGTTTGAATTCTTTTTAGGGGTAATGATTAATCCAGAGTTTTTTAAGCATATTTGAGCTATATCAAACATGTGTTGAGTTTTTAAGATAGATGGAGCCGAAAACAACACATCATCCATATAGTTAATAACAAGAAAATTAGGAAATTGTTTTCTCACAGGCTCAAGGGCTTTGGCTACATAGTACTGACACATGGAGAATTCATCATCCCTATCAGCCCTGGGATTTCTTTGGAAGGAATGATGCTAAAGCTGAAACTCCAGTACTTTGGCCACCTCATGAGAACAGTTGACTCATTGGAAAAGACTCTGATGCTGGGAGGGATTGGGGGCAGGAGGAGAAGGGGACGACAGAGGATGAGATGGCTGGATGGCATCACTGACTCGATGGATGTGAGTCTGAGTGAACTCCGGGAGTTGGTGATAGACAGGGAGGCCTGGCGTGCTGCGATTCATGGGGTCACAAAGAGTCGGACACAACTGAGTGACTGAACTGAACTGAACTGTGGCAGTACAGTTCATTGGTACCATTTATAAGGTCTAATACGATTAAGATAAGGGAGAGAGAAAGTGAATCTCTCTTGGTCTAAAGAGTGTAAAGGTATATTAAAAAAGCAATCTTGTAAATCAGTAATAATAATATGCCCATTTTAAGGAATAGTGGTAGGTGATAGGATTTCTGGTAGTAATGTACCCATAGGTTTCATAGATGCATTAACTTTTCTAAGGTCTGTTAGGAGATGCCATTTGTTAGACTATTTTTTTAATTACAAAAATAAGAGAGTTCCAAGGAGAAAAAGATTTCTCAATATGCTTTAATTTTAGTTGTGTATCTATAAGTTCTTTAGTCGACTGTAATTTCTCTTTTGTGAGGGGCCACTGCTCTGTCCAAATAGGCTTGTCATATTTCCAGGTTATTTTAATAATTGTATTGTTTGTTAAATAAGCAGTGGCCCCAAGGAAAAGTGTGGAATATATATCTGAGTTTGTCATATCTTATATCTTTTTATTAAAAGCATATATCTTACTTTTCCTTAGCAACTATGAAGTGTCTTGTATATTAGCATTTTATAGATTGGTGAACATATTTATTATATCATAATATATATTATATATAAATATATGTCTATATTTATATATATCAATATATTATGCATTATATAATATATTTATTAATAGTTTAAAATCTCTTTAGTTTTTCTGTAAGAAAAACTTTTTGTAAGAGGAAGTTAATGTTTAGTAATTAATGTTTTTATTTTATTTGGAAATGACCTACCTATTTAATAAACTTTTATTGTTTAGTTTAGTACAACTCTAGAAATTTAAGTTATCTCAATCTTAAGAGATTATTTTAGATTATAATAACAGATTATAATAATAGATTATTCTATTAAAATATAATTATTTTTAATAGAGTTTATCTAAAAGTTTTTATCTCATTTATATATTTATATATACATATAGTTACCTTTTTGTTGACAAATTTAGTTTACCTTAAACCTAGGCATAATAATGGCACCCCACTCCAGTACTCTTGCCTGGAAAATCCCATGGGTGGAGGAGCCTGGTGGGCTGCAGTCCATGGGGTCGCTGAGGGTCAGACACGACTGAACAACTTCACTTTCACTTCTCACTTTCCTGCATTGGAGAAGGAAATTGCAACCCATTCCAGTGTTCTTGCCTGGAGAATCCCAGGGATGGGGGGGCCTGATGGGCTGCCATCTATGGGGTCACACAGAGTCAGACATGACTGAAGTGACTTAGCAGCAGCAGCAGGCATAATAAAAGTATTATATAATGTTGATGACTTAAGACATGTCTTAATTAGATTAGCAAACAATTATATTCAAATTATATTTAAATAAACATTATATATATATTTAATATTTTTCAGTTCAAGTGAATTTGAATTTAAATAGAGCTCATTAACTTCATATTATATAAAAACAAAGCTGGTATATTGATGGCAGCACTGCCAGATGTTGAGGGTTTTAGGTAAAAGATGGAATTTGCCCCAGGTTTTTGTTGAAGGGGATCTGGGGGGTCCCTGCTTGGAGTTTTCCAGAATAGGTTTTCTTCAATGTCAAATTTAGACTTACAATCTTTGGCCCAATGAATTCCTCTACGGTAGCGAGGGCAGATTTTTGGAGGTTTTTATTTTTATGTATTTTTTCTTTTTTTTTTTTTTTTTAGCTTTCTTAGGGCCATCCCGTTTTAAATGGTTCTTATTTCCACATGTAAAGCATCCTTTATTTCCCTTTCTTAAGGCTGCAGCTATTGTTTCAGCTGCCATTTGCATCTTTTGAGTTTCTAATCCTAGACTGCAACAAGCCTTCAAATAATCAATAATAGTCCCTGTCTCACCAATTGGAGCTATAGCTTTTTGACATTCCTGAATTGCATTTTCATAAGCAAGTAATTTCTCTAGTTGCCTTTTGGCTTCTTTTCCAATTACAGTACGGGAAATAGCAGTTTATAATCTAGCTAAAAAATCAGCATACGTTTCATTAGATCACTGAACTTTAAATAAGTGATGAAGTAAAGTAGAAAAGTGATGGGGCTTTCCAGCCATTTTACCCATGTCTTAGTACTTACCGGCCTCAATAGGCCCTGGGGTCACTCCGTCCAAGAATCTGCCTATGTGTACCAAGTTCTTGTTCTGGGCGCCACTTGTTGAATTCCTTTAATGGACCGGAACTTGGTGGTCTGGAGTCGACAATAAGAAAGTAAAGGAGAGAAAGAGGCTGATATTCCTTGGTTTACACAGAAAGCCAATAAAGCCCCTGACACAGGACTTGCTTTGTCCACGGAGGCCTCAGGCGCCCTCTCGATGGGGTGAAAATGCAGAGTGCCTTCTCGAGAGGCTCTTAGAAGCCCGGGCAGGAAAGTGAACTCAGAGGGCCTCTGTGCTCCAGGGGATCAGCCTGAAAAAAGAGAGGGAGAAAGAGAGAGAAAGGAAGAAAGACATGGGCACCAGAGCCCTGACGGAGCAAAGGGTTTTAATCAACATGGTGTGGGCATATATATACTGTCTTACAAGGTAGCTATTTTCAGCAGAGATAAAATCAAAACCTACAAGTTATCAAGAAAGCATGAGGTCATCCACATGAAAGAGAGAGTTGTAAATAACCACTTTTACCATATGGTTCATAAAAAGGAAGAGGGTACTTATCACCGTATAGAAAAACTAATGAAGGAAATGTCTGGATTCCTCAGTCCTGGGAGAGGCTTGCCTCTCCTCTTGATTCCTGAATTAATAAGGAGCAGAAAATTCCTGACAGATCCAAAACAGCACACAGGAAGCCTGCTGTTAAATGCTTCCTGACAGGGAAGAATAGAGAAATAGCTCCAGAAAGAATGACGAGGATGGGCCAAGGCTGAAACAGTGCTCCGCTGTGGATGTGTTTGGTGGTGAAAGTAAAGTCCAATGGAATAAAGAATAGTACTGCATAGGAGCATAAAGTATTAAGTCCATGAATCAAGGTAAACTAGACGTGGTCAAGCAGGAGGTGGCAAGAGTGAACATTGATATTTTAGAAATCAGTGAACTAAAATGGATGAGAATGAGTGGATTTAATTCAGATGACCATTATGTCTACTACTGTGGGCAAGAATCCCTTAGAAGAACTGTAATAGCCCTCATAGTCAACAAAAGAGTCTGAAATGCAATACTTGGGTATAATCTCCAAGACAAAAGAATGATCTTGGTTCATTTCTAAGGCCAGCCATTAAACATCACAGTAATCCAAGTCTGTGCCCCAACAACTAAGTCAAAAGATTCTATGAAGACAGACAATACCTTCTAGAACTAACACCAAAAAAAAAAAAAAGGATGTCCTTTTAATCATATGGGACTGGGATGCAGAAATAGGAAGTTAAGAGATACCTAGAGTAACAGGCAAGTTGGGCATGGAGTACAAAATGAAGCAGGACAAAGCCTAACAGAGTTTTTCCAAGAGTAGACACACTGGTCATAGCAAACACCCTCATAGACATCATCAGATGGTCAATACCAAAATTAGATTGATTATATTCTTTGCAGCCAAAGATGGAGAAGCTCTACACAGTCAGCAAAAACAAGACCTGGAGCTGACTGTCGCTCAGATCATGAGCTCCTTATTGCAAAATTAAGGGCTTAAATTGAAGAAAGTAGAGGAAACTACTAAGCTATTCAGGTATGACTTAAGTCATATCCCTTGTAATTATACAGTGAAGTGAAGTTTCTCAGTCGTCTCTGACTCTTTGTGACCCCGTGAACTGTAGCCTGCCAGGCTCCTCTGTCCATGGGATTTTCCAGGCAAGAATATTGGAATTGGTTGCCATTTACTTCTCCAGATTATCTTCCCAACCCAGGTATCAAACCCAGGCCTCCTGCATTGCAGGCAGACTCCTTATAGGTTGAGACATGAGGGAAGTCAGTTATACAGTGGAGGTGACCAATAGATTCAAGGGATTAGATCTGGTAGACAGAGTGCCTAAAGAACTATGGACCAAGGTTTGTAACATTATACAGGAGGCAGTGATCAAAACCATCCCCAAGAAAAGAAAATGCAAGGAGGCAAAATGGTTGTCTGAGGAGGCTTTAAAAATAGCTGAGAAAAGAAGAGAAGCAAAAGGAAAAGGAAAAAGGGAAGGATATACCCAACTGAATTGAGAGTTTCAGAGAATAGCAGAGAGAGATAAGAAAGCCTTCCTAAGTGAATAATGCAAAACAAACAAAAAAAAAATAGAGGAAAATAGTAGAATGGAAAAGACTTATAGAGATCTCTTCAAGAAAATTGGATATCCCAAGGGAACATTTCATGGAAAGATGAGCACAAGAAAGGGCAGAAAGTGCAAGGATCTAATAGAAGCAGAAGAGATTAAGAAAAGGTGGCAGGAATACACAGAAGAACTGTACTAAAAATTTCTTAATAACCTGGATAACCACGATGATGTGGTCACTCACCTAAAGTCAGACATCCTGGAGAGAGAGGTCACATGGGCATTAGGAAACATTACTAGGAACAAAGCAAGTGGAGGTGATGGAATTCCAGCTGAACTATTTTAAAATCCCAAAAGATGATGGTGTTAGACTGCTGCACTCAATATGCCGCTAATTTGGAAAACTCATCATGGTCACAGGACTGGAAAAGGTCAGTTTTCACTTCCAATCCCAAAGAAAGGCAGTGCTAAACAATGTTCAAACTACTTTACAATTGCATTCATTTCACATGCTATTAAAGTAATGTTCAAAATCCCTTCAGCGAAACTTCAGCAATACATGAACCAAGAACTTCCAGATGTAGAAGCTAGATTTAGAAAAGGCAGAGGGACCAGAGATCAAATTGCCAACATCCGTTGGGTCATAGAAAAAGCAAGGAAATTCCAGAAACATACCTACTTCTGCTTCATTGACTACGCTAAATCCTTTGACTGTGCAGATCACAACAAACTGTGGAAAATTCTTAAAGACATGGAAATACCAGACCACTTTACCTACTTCCTGAGAAACTGTATGTGGGTCAGGAAGCAACAGTTAGAACCGGACAGACTGGTTCAAACTGGGAAAGGAGTATATCAAGGCTCTATATTGTAACCCTGCTTATTTAACTTATGCACAGAGTACATTATGCAAAATGTTACGCTGGATGAATAATAAGCTGGAATCAAGATTCCTGAGAGAAATAACAACCTCAGACATGTAGATGACAAAAATCTAATGGCAAAAAGCAAAGAAAACCAAAGAGCCTATTCATGAAGGTGAAGAGGGAAGTAGGAAAAGCTGGCTTAAAACTCAGGGAGGGGAGTTCAGGATGGAGAACACATGTACACCTGTGGCAGATTCATGCCAATGTATGGCAAAACCAATACAATATTGTAAAGTAATTAGCCTCAAAAAAATAAATAAATAAATAATTTTTTTAAAGGAAAAATAAACTCAGCATTCAGAAAACTAAGATCATGACATCTGGTCCCATCACTTTGTGGCAAATAGTTGGTGAAACAATGGAAACAGTGACAGACTTTATTTTTGTGGGCTCCAAAATGACTGCAGATGTTGACTGCATCCATGAAATTGAAATAACTTGCTCCTTTGAAGGAAAGTCAGTATACTAAAAAGCAGAAGGATCACTTTGTCAACAAAGGTCCATCTAGTCAAGGCTGTGGTTTTTCCAGTGGTCATATATGGATGTGAGAGTTGGACCATGAAGAAAGCTGAGCACCGAAGAATTGATGCTTTTGAACTGTGGTGTTGGAGAAGACTCTTGAGAGTCCCTTGGACTGCAAGGAGATCCAACCAGTCCATTCTAAAGTAGATCAGTTCTGGGTGTTCTTTGGAAGGACTGATGCTAAAGCTGGAACTCCAATACTTTGGCCACCTGATGTGAAGAGTTGACTCATTGGAAAAGACTCTGATGCTTGGAAAGATTGAATGAAGGAGGAGAAGGGGACGACAGAGGATGAGATGGTTGGATGGCATCACCAACTCAATGGTCATGAGTTTGAGCAAACTCTGGGAGATAGTGAAGGACAGGGAAGCCTGGTGTGCTGCATCCAGTCCATGGGGTCAAAAATAATTGGACACGACTTAGCACCTGAACAACAACAACCCATTAAACACTGGAAATTCAAACTTTGCCTTTCAACAGGTGCCTTGTAATAAAATCTTGTTACTAGATAATGGCCAAATGTCTTTGTGCTTCACATCTGGGAAGAACTATGTGGTGAGATAGAGCACTTATTTAAGAGTTCTAAGTGATCATATAAATATTATTTTACTTATGTTATTAAGGGAAACTCAGAAATTTATTGGCCCTTGCAAGAGAAACTCCTAATTAAAATTTTAGATTCTCAGACTCTGGAGTTAAGTTTAGGCTTAGAATGGGTACTGTTTTACAAGGCACTACTAAAGAATACTCAACTAGTTAATCATTTGGAAGCTTGAGCAACAAAGCATCACAACAGTTTTTGAAATTAATGTATGATGGAGAACTTTTGTACATTGCTAACCAAGAATTTGCTTTAACCATTCTCCTTTAGTGTGACATATTGAAAAGTTTTCCCCTCTGGGCAAATAATGTACTGAATTTTTCAATCCACCCTACTTTATTTTTATATTTTCATTGCTTTTGTAATTTACCATAGATTTATTGGTTATTTAGATGGTTATAATTTGCCCAGTGAAAGGTAGAAATGGCAGTGGAAATAAAAGTTAAAACTGTAGTGTTACTATTCTGTAGCAAGAAAGGGAGGGTATTGGAAAGAAAAATATAAATTAAAAAAATAAAAAATAATTCTTTTGGTGCCCCAAAAAAGGCATGAGACTTTCTCTTTTTAGAGCATTTACTTTAGAAAACTTGTAAATAGAAAACCATTCTCTTTTCAATATTCTTGCCAATTTTTCCACCTATGAATGTTTTCCTTTGGATAAAGGCTAATACATTGTACCACCCCACTTACCACATGCATTCAGGAAGAATTGTCTAACACATGGTGATTGTTGTTCAGTCACTAAGTCACGTCCAACTCTTTGTGACCCTATGGACTGCAACACACCAGGCTTCCCTGTCCTTCACTATCTCCCGGCCTTTGCGCAAACTCATGTCCATTAAGTCGGTGATGCCATCCAACTGTCTCATCCTCTGCCGTTCTCTTCTTTTGCCTTCAATCTTTCCCTGCATCAAGGTCTTTTACAATGAGTCAGCTCTTTGCATCAGGTGGCCAAAGTATTGGAGCTTCAGCCTCAGCATCAGTCCTTCTAATGAATATTCAGGACTGATTTCCTTTAGGAGTGATTGGTTTCATCTCCTTGGAGTCCAAGGGACTCTCAAGAGTCTTCTCCGGCACCCCAATTTGAAAGTATCAATTCTTGAGCACTCAGCTTTCCTTGGTTCAACTCTCACATCCATACATGACTACTGGAAGAACCATAGCTTTGACTATACTGACTTTTGTCTGCAAAGTGATGTCTCTGCTTTTTAATATGCTGTCTAGCATATTAAAAAAAATCTAGGTGTGAGTCGGACATGACTAAAGAGACTTAGCAAAGCACCAACGGTGATATTGAGTCCTCTTTCTTGAGGTCTAGCTATCTTTTATCTCGAGAATGTGAATGTAATGGGTTATATCTGCTTGGCTATATAAAAGGGTGAGATTTCTTGTTGACTTTGATATCTCTTTAGTTGCTTGCTTGTGATGCACCTCATATCCCAGTTTATGTTTATTTAATATTAAAATTATTTTCTTGCCTATATGATAATATTTTACCTGAACCCTGTGATTCTGGAAAACAGTGAAGGTTAAGAGATCCTCCTGCTTTGTGTTTCAGGAAATTGCTTACCTGAAAGAACCATTCTTCCCCATATAATTTAAATAAGACTCATGGATGTTCCTTTGTTTACCTATGACAAGGTCAGATACGGATACTCAGAAATACCACTTTTTGTTTCATAAGTGATCAGTTGAAACAAAATGCTTGTTATCCAAACTTGGGTTAAGCTTCTCTTTTTCTTCCAGTCTCCTGAATTTTGGCCTCCTCTCACCAGACCTAGCAAACAACCTGTCTTGAAAATAGGCAGGCCTCAGGGTAAAACATTCTCTGATTCAGTATCCAGTCACGCTACCCACTTCATGCCCTCTCCCCACACCCAGTCTTTCTAGTGTTGTTTACTCCCATTTAGAAAAGAAAAACCCTTTTTGCCTAATACTTGAGATTCTTGGAGATCTTATGGTTACAGCTTTTCTCTACTGCAATATTTCCCCTCCCCCTATTTCAAAATTCCCTTTGTACCTTGGTAATAATTTTTTCAAGAAAGATATTTCCTTAATAATCTATATTTGTTTTTTATTTTATGCATAATATGTGGAGAGGAATTTTTGAATCAGCAGGATGGTTTGTTTTTCTAATTATTTCTGTAACACATATAATGTAATGTCATCATAGAGGTGACATCTCATCACCTTTGTCATAATATATTAATTAGAAGCAAGTCAGAGGCCCCACCCTAAACCAATATACAAAGGCATGATCACCAGGAATTGGTGATCAGGGGGGTCACATGAGGTTCTGCCTGCCACAGTTTACTCTCCAGGCTTCAATATTTCCTGCCCCTACCTTATACAAAATTCATTCACCCTATCTCAAGATCCCTCAGAGTTTTGCCTCATTACACAATTGACTTAAAATCCAAGTCTCATCATCTAAACCAGGTCCAACTGCAGATGATGAGACTCTTGGGTGGAAGTTCATTAAGCATACCACTTGGGCAGAATGAATCTCCGAAGGCAATGGCACCCCACTCCAGTATTCCTGCCTGGAAAATCCCATGGATGGAGGAGCCTGGTAGGCTGCAATCCATGGGGTCGCTGAGTATGTAACCAAAGATTTGACTAGTAAACTTATATTCTGAAGCTATTTAAATCTCCTGTTAAAAGACACATTTAGGAATTAATTAGAAAGAAGAAAGAAATTTAAAAAGAATGAAAATTTTATTTTATAAAAAGAAGGAAGAAGGAAGGAAGGGAAATCTCCAAGGTATCACATAAAACAGGAAGACAAAATGATAAACGTTGTTTCTTCTAGCCCAGCACCAATTCTCCATTAGTTGAAACATTCACTGCTCTCTTCAACAACAAATTAAAGAAACCAGCGCAGACTCATTGTGGGTAGGAGAAGAAACTGGACATGACCCTGGAACATGTGCTGTCTGTGTCAGTAGTGCTTACCCTCATTACAACTTGGTCAGGTTCTCTTTTCCTCATTTCTAAAAGCTTCCTCATATTGGTGTGGGAAGGAACTGTGGATAGTGTAAGTGACCTTGCCAAACCTCCAGGATGTTCATCTTGTTGGTTTCTGAATGGGCCCTTGGACCCCATAGGAATTCATACTATGGAGGATCACTGTTGGCACCTGCTGGCACTCCAGTTACTTTTCCTGCATAAATCTTGAGTGATAGGCTTTCTGGGCTCTTAACGATGAAGTGTTTTCTCCGTCTCACCCTCATTATATTCAAGAATTCCTTGATCTCCTCCTTAGTAGGGCAGTTACCTTTCATGAAAGGAGACTCATCAGAAGACTCTCTTGGGAAGCCCCTGCCACCATTTAGACTCCCAACGTTAGTGACATCCAGTTTGCTGACAAGGCCATGAAGTGCTTGATAGATTCTACTTCTTTCAACCTAAGGTAAAAGAGCAGCTCCATGTATTCAGAGGCTTTTCAGAAGATCATGAGGATGTGGTCCCTTTATTCTTTATTGACTTTTTTCAGTGTATTTGCCTTTGTAATGGGCATTCATTTTATAATTGAGCAAAAGGAACTATACAAACAAAGTCACCTTCTGGGTTAAGTCTCTGCATGGGTGCTCACACAGAAACAACTACCAATTGTGTGTATTTGTTAGTATAAGTGTTGTTATTGTTGTTCAGTCACTAAGTCATGTACAACTCTTTACCACCCCATAGACTGCAGCACGCTAGGCTTCCCAGTCCTTCCCTTCTCCCAGAGTTTGCTCAAACTCACGTCCACTGAGTCAGTGATACCATCCAACCATCTCATCCTCTACCACCCCCTTCTGCTCTTGCCCCTAGTCTTTCCTAGCATCAAGTATTGGAGCTTCAGCTTTTTTGTATAGTATGAGTATGACTATATAGGAATGTATATGTGTGTGTATGTATATATGCCTATATATTCCAACCAGAATGCTATGAGATTAGAAATCAACTACAAGGAAAAAAGCTAAAAAAAAAAAAAACCCACAAGCACATGGAGGCTAGACAATATTTTGCTAAATAACCAATAGATCACTGAAGAAATCAAAGAAGAAATAAAAAATTACCTAGAGACAAATTAAAATGAAAACATGATGATCCAAAACCTATGGAACATAGAAGTTCTGAGAGGGAAGTTTATAGCAATACAATCTTACCTCAGGAAACAATAAAAATCTCAAACAGCCTAACCTTATACCTAAAACAACTAGAGAAGAACAAACAAAATCTAAAGTTAGTAGAAGGAAATAAATCATAAAGATCAGAGCAGAAATAAATGATATAGGATGAAGAAAACAATAGAAAAGATCAATGAACCTAAAAGCTGATTCTTCTAAAATATAAACAAAATTGATAACTTTCAGCCAGACTCATGAACAAAAAACAAGGGAGAGGACTCAAATTAATAAAATTAGAAGTGAAAGAGGAGAAATTAAAACGGAAACCACAGAAATACAAAGGAACCTAAGAGACTACTATAAGCAACTGTATGCCAATAAAATGGAAAACTTAGAAGAAATAGACAATTTCTTAGAAATGTACAGTCTCCCAAGAAAGAAGCAGGAAATACGAACAGACCAATCTTAAGTACTAACATTGAAACTGTGATTTAAAAAATTCTAACAGACAATAGCCCACATGCAGATGGCTTCCCAGGCAAATTCTATCAAACATTTAGGGAAATGTTAACACCTATCCATCTGAAACTATTCCAAAAAATTGCAGAGGAAGGAACACTCCCAAACTTATCCTGTGAGGCCACTATCACATGGATATCAAAACCAGCCAAAGATACCAAAAAAAAAAAAAAAAAGAAAACAACCCCACAAACAAACAGTTATTTGGATACATGGGAATACTTAATACATAATTACATAATTACAATTAGGTTTATAATTTTGCTTTGATAGGTGAAAAAATAACATTATTTTTTCATGTTTAACATATTCCTATGTTTATTATTCATTTGGATTTATGTTTACTGTTTATTGTTCATGATTTTTGCCAATATTTGGTGAATTAGGATTTTAATGAAATTTTTATGTATAAAAATTAAAATCTGTTCTGAACATTTAAAGTAAATAAATGTCACAGTTGTTAAATCAAGAAATAGGTATAACTATTTTACACAGTTATTGAGAAGAAATAGAACTGAAAAGAATTGGGAAAAAAAAGAATTCAGGAACCATGTGGGACAGTCTGAGTTGGAGATGTCATCTAGATTATTTTTTCCAGACTCAGCTGGAAAAAAAAAAAAAATTATTTTTTCACACTCAGCTCTTTATATGCAGTCATTATGGTAATTAGCCTCAGGAGATCTCCCGCCAGTTTCTCTTTCTCTGCAGTTTTAGGTCCTCTTTCACTACTTACTGGTATTTGTGTTCTGTCTCAACTGTCACCACTTCCCGAGCCTTCCCACTCATACTGCCCCAAATTCAGTGGAGGAGGGCCTGTACACAGGGTGAAAATACCAGTCTCCAGCAGCCATTAGCACAGCTCCCAGCCAGGAACACTAGCAAGGATGCAGTGAACCACCAGAATAGCCAAGAGATATAGCGCTCTCCCAGCATCTAGAATCACTGGGTGACACAGAAAAGCTCCCTATACTCTGCCTGATGGTAGGCACAGAGAATTCAAAGGCATGTGAGATGTTTGGCATGCCTCTCTATGCCTTTCATCTAGTAGATATGCCCAGAGACTTCTCAACTTCCAGCTGCTGGTGGTAATTCAGAGATTTCCCAAGTTGATTAACAGAAGTGATCTTTAACCCTCTGCCCAGATTTTCTACCTTCTCCCCTTATAGTCCCTTCTCTCCCTTCTGCTAAACTCTAAATCCAGAATGCTGCCTGCCAGCCTGCCATGGGCTCTCTGGATGAGGTTTTTCATGTGGCCTCTCATGACCTCTGGCAATTTTTCTGATCACACATCTTCACTACCTAAGGGCGTCCTGCCCAGTTCTCTTGCCCAGCAACTGATCGTTCTCATTGAGTTCTTGCATTTCAAAGTAAAGGAAGAATGTCTTGTTGATATTTCAGAATGTAAAGTACGCCTAGGAGAATCCTGGCATTCAAGACATTAATGCTGAAGTCCAGCTCCATATGGGTGAGAGTTTAATTTTATACTCAACCTATTTGAAAATAAGGAACTAAAATAACAATGAGACAGTAACTTTCATCCCAAAATTTGGCCAAAATTTAAAAGACTAATGAAATAAAATGTCTGTGAGAATGTAAAGCATTCACACACATGAATCTGAGAGACTATAAATTGGTATGGCATTTTTGGAACAGAAGTTCAGCAATATTTGTAAAAATTTTAAGTCTTCACACTCTTCCCAGTTTAATCAAGTTTGCATGTTACTATGTTTTTCCTGAGAGAAAGTATGCATATCTGTCTAAGATTTCATATTCAAAGATACTGATTTCAGTCCTATTACTCATAGCAACAAATCTCAAACAGTTTTTAATGTCCATCAGGAGGAAAACGGTTAATTATCACACAAACAGAAGTAAGATAATCCTTACCTGTCTTTTTCTTGGAATGAAGGTTGGAACATGATGACTGGAGTTCCCATGATGTGCAATTAACATCTGTGCATAATGAATACTTGTAACACCTTGATTGCTCCTATCATATTCTTCCTGATGATCTTCCCTTCAAATGGCCAAAAGGTATGAAAAGATGTTCAATATCACTAATTATCAAGAAAATGAAAGTCAAAGCCACAATGAGATAATACTTCACACCAGTTAGGATGGTTATACTTTTTAAAAAGGATGATTAAGTGTTAGCTAGGATGTTGAGAAATTAAGCTTTTGTGTATTGTTTCTGCACTGCGTGCTTGCATAGTCATGTCCAACTCTTGGGACCCCATGGACTGTAGCCGGCCAGGCTTCTCTGTTCATGGGGTTTCCCAGGCAAGAATACTGGAGTAGGTTGCCATTTCCTCATTCAGGGTTTCTTTCCTCACCCAGGGATCGAACCCACATCTCCTATGTCTCCTGCATTGCAAGAGGATTCTTTACCTGCTGAGCCATCAGGGAAGCCCTGTATACTATTGTTGGACATGTAAAATGGTGCAGCCACTATAGAAAACAGTATGAAAGTTTCTTTAAAAAGTTAAATGTAGAACTACCATATAATTCAGCAATCTCATTTCTAGATATGTATTCAAAAGAATGGAAATCAAGATCTTGAAAAGATGTCTGCATTCATGTTCCTTGTAGCACTATTCAGCGAAGATATGTAAACAACCCAAATGTCCATCAAAGGTAAATGAAGAAAGAAAATGTGATTCATACACATACATACACTCACATACACAATGGAATATTATTCAGTCTTAAAAGAGGAAATCCTGCCATTTGCAACAATATGATGGACTTGAAGGACATTATGCTAAGTGAAATAAGCCAATCACAGAAGGACAAATACTTCATGGTTCTGCTTAAGGGAGGTACCTAAAATTATCAAACTCATAGAAGCAGAGAATTAAGTGTAGTTACTAGGGGCTGGGGTGAGTGGAAAATGAGGAGTTGCTCAATGGGCTTCCCTAGTGGCTCAGACAGTAAAGAATCTGCCTGCAATGCAGGAGACACAGGTTTGATCCCTGGGTCAGGAAGATCCCTTGGAGAAGCGAATGGCAACCCACTCCAGTATTCTTGCCTGGGAAATCCCATGGACAGAGGAACCTGGCAGGCTATAGCAAAAAGTCAGACATGACTAAGTGACTAACACTTTCACTTTTTTTTTCTTTCAATTGTTATACTGGTTCAGATACACAAAATGAATTAGTTCTAGAGATCTGCTGTACAACATAGTACCCACAGGTAACAATACTGAAAAAGTTTGAAAGAGCATAGATCTCATGTCAGGTGTTTTCACTCTGAAAGAAAAAAACAAAGGGACATGAGGACACTTTTGGAGGAGATGGATATGTCTGTTACAATGACTGTGGTGATGATTTCACAGGTGTATGTGCTGTGCTGTGCTTAGTCTCTCAGTTATGTCCGACTCTTTGCAACCCCATAGACTATAGCCTTCCAGGCTCCTCTGTCAATGGGGATTCTCCAGGCAAGAATACTGGAGTGGGTTGCCAAGCCCTCCTCCAGGAGATCTACCCAATCCAGGGATTGAACCCAGAACTCCCTCATTGCAGGCGGATTCTTTACCATCTCTGCCACCAGGGAAGCCCAAGAATACTGGAGTGGTTAGCCTATCCCTTCTCCAGGGGATCTTCCTGCCCCAGGAATTGAACTGGGTCTCCTGCATTGCAGGTGGATTCTTTACCAGCTGAGCTACCAGGGAAACCCTCACAGGGGTATGCAAATGTCCAAACTCATCCAATTGTACATTTTAAAATTGCAGTTTTTTATTAACTATATCTCAGTAAAGATTTGTTTTTTTTTTTTTTTTAAAGAAAAATAACCCTAGAGAGTAGTTAAAAGAGTATGGTGGATCTATGTGTGCTGTCATGGAAATATCCTGCATTCCTTTTGTTAAGTGACAGGGTCAAGAAGCAGAACAATATGTACGTTGTTGATCATGTATGCTAAATTCAACATATATTTCTAAAATTGATTAATTTTTGGCTGCACTGGGTCTTTGTTGCTGTGTGTGGGCTTTCTCTCATTGCAGTGAGTGGGGGCTACTCTTCAGTTGTGGTGCTCAGGCTTCTCATTGTGGTGGCTTCTTTTGTTGCAGAGCACAGACTCCAGGTACATGGGCTCCGTAGTTGCAGCTCACAGGCTCTAGAGCGTGGGCTAAGTAGTTGTGGTGCATGGGCTTAGTTGCTCTGCGGTATGTGGGATTTTCCTGGAAGATTCCTGGGATGGAACCCATGTCTCCTGCATTGGCAGGCGGACTCTCATCCACTATATTACCAGAGTCCTCAGTATATTTTTATAGTGCATCTACATATGAGAAAGCCTCAGATTAGCTTTAAAGTGACACACATCAGGTTGTTGGGCTTCCCTTGTGGCTTAGCTGGTAAAGAATCCACCTGCAATGTGGGAGGCCTGGGTTCGATACCTGGGTTGGGAAGATCCCCTGGAGAAGGGAAAGGCTACCCACTCCAGTATTCTGGCCTGGAGAATTCCATGGGCTCTATAGTCCATGGGGTCGCAAAGAGTCAGACATGACTGAGCAACTTTCACTTTCACTTTTCATTTTCACGTTGTTAATTGTGGTTGCCTCTGAGGAGGGGGCTGGATTTTGAGGGAAGGGGGAAACTGTAATATATTTGTATTGTTAGAATTTTTGAAAGAAAAATACATGTACTATTTATTACCTTTGTAATTATAATATTTAAATACATCTGACTACCAAAATAGTAGGTATGCATTAATCCGATAAAGTAACTGATGCAACAGACAAAACCTGTGGACCTACAATGGCTTAAAGCAACAGTTTATTCCTATACATATGAAGTCTGATGTGGGTAGACAGGGGCCTCCACTGTCATACAACCCAGGGATCAGCTCCCATCAGTGCTTCCACTTCTCAACGAGCAGTCTCCATGTTTGCTGCTGAATGGAACAGAAAGCCTGGAGGTGGCGTACTTGCTTTCAAATACCTTGGCCCGGGGGGTGACAAACAATGTTTCTGTTCATATTTCAGTGTCTCTGTAGTCACATGGGTCTTCCCAAGTACAAGTGGATTGGAACGAACGTGTAGAACACATTTATAGGTGACATTAGGCACAAAGGAAAACTAGGATTTTTCTCTGGGGCATGAACTGAGATAAGAGGTGTATGAAAGATGGTGAATTCTTTTGATCTTTATTGTTCAAAGGCAGAATGTTTGCCAAGAAATCATTTTCCTCTCCTAGAAGGACTGTGGTTCTGAGGAATTCAGCCTCAGTAGATGTTCACTTGAGAGTGATTTCCATGGTCTTTTCTCATCCTCAACTTATAAGGGAGGCTTTTGTAAGCTCACTCACTGGTGTATGTATTCAGTGTTAGTGTTAGTCAGTGGTGTCTGACTCTTTGTGACCCCATGGACTGTAGCCCACCAGGCTCCTCTGTCCATAGAATTCTCCAGGCAAGAATACTGGAGTGGTGGCCAGTATCAAATAACACATCCCTGCAGAATCCTACCAACAATATTTGGGTCACTTACAAAAATCCCCCATGTGCCTTCAAACTGGTACCAAGAACCAGTATTCTGTAAGAAATAAGATTGTGATCACCAGCTTATTTGAAATACACGTTGATATTTGTGGGCTTGGAGTGGGGCTGTGGTAACCAGGTATCTAGACTTCATAATCAGGGTTCCACTGGCAGGGATGGGACCTTCATGTACAGAGAGTTGGAATGCTCTAATCAAGGGAGGGCAGGTGACTCTGGACTGCTTGTGTCACAGGGAGCTTGATGCAGCTCGAGGTCACAGTAGAGAGCTCGTCAGCATATGAAGTTTTATCTGGGCAAGAGGGCACACTGGGGAAGACCCGGGGGGAACAAGCTATAATGCAGGGAAGTGCTGGAACAGGACTTATGCCCGTATGTGAGCAGAGTCAGCTACCACAGATCCCTGGGGCTAGTTAGTGACAAGAGGATTCTCAGCAAATGAAACCCACAGACAAGCCCCAAACTGTGCTTCATTCTCATATTCACCTTCCTTCATCAGGATTGCTTTTTGTACTTTGATTAGAGCGTCTTATTTTTTAATCATATGTGATATATCTTGTAGTAGTGAGAATAACAGAGAATGAAGAGACAGGTCTGCCTCGGGCTGGAGGAGTGGACAACTGTGGGCTCTAGAAAAATGTGGACCAAGGGTCTAGTCCCAGCTGTTTTCACTTATCAGCTATGTGAGCTTGAGAAAACTACAAGTTCTTCATCTGCAATGTCTGATAAGCCCTACCTTGTAGGACTGTTGGAATATATGCAATGGATATGAAGCACTTGACTGAGTAACATCTTTAATGAATGGCAGGTATATGATTTTTTTTTTTTTTTTTTTTACTGCAGATGGTACCACCCTCCCCTCTGCAAAGATTTTTGTTATATTAATTTGGATGGTATCACCAAATATGCAGTTTTCCACCTAATGATCCCATAATTCTGCTTAGCAAAAAAAGCAAAATAAATTCCCCCAATTGAGGACTACTTAATTTGTGTGTGTGGCTGTCTATCCCAGTTGGATGCCAACTCCAAGGTCCTAGAATTTGTGTCAAGGACCAACAACTTCCCCTTGGGTGCCTTTCCATCCAAATTGCCTGTATTTTTATTCATTTCTTCACCACAAGACATGGAGCCCTCCCTTAGAGTTTGCAAAATTATACCTAAGATAACCTAATTAAAATGCCTTTCTAATGCCTTAGGAGCTGGTTCTCAGCATTCCACCTCAAGGGAGTATCACCTTTATTTCTCAGAAATTCCTTGGAGATGATGTGCATAAAACAGCTAGGTTGTGCTCTGTGTTCAGCTGCACCTGAACAAGAGCACCAGACACCTTCCATTTCTGCCCAGGAGAAGCTTTTCCTCTGGTATATTGATACTAAAGTAACTTACAAGCAGGTTTGCCTTCCAGGGTTTTGTCCTCCAGCACTGAGAAAACACCATTTGTATACCTGGCCTCTGTTCTTCAGTCCCACAGCCTCATCTAGCCTACCACCCAGCTTAACTGAACAGGATAGCCCACTGAGAGACTTATATTTTCCCCAAACCCCAAACTACTATTCCCCAGGAAATTTGCACTCTATTGTTTTCAGCCAAACACCTTCCCCCTCCCACTTCTCCCAATCCCATATTTGTCCCCTCGCCTCTTTTACTCCTTTAAATCTTAAAGAGTATTTCACCATGTTCTGTATATAATTACTGCTCCTTAACTGTACAATTCTAAAGGCAGGGGTGTTTTGTATCCCCCTAGAAATGGTTTCACCATTTCTAACACAATAGTTTTCAAAGAGCAGATGCTCAATTAATATTTGGGGAATGAATGAGACAGACAGCATGAGTTCCAGTTTATAAACATTTTATTTCTCTTATGTTCCTTAACAAGCTAAGCAAAGCCAGGTATGTATCTTTTATTTTTATAGAATAACAGATTAAAATGATTAAGGGAAAGCAAGAACTGTATATTTTTTAAGATTTTACCCCCCTGCATGTTTTCATCCCAGTAATTTTGCTGTTGAATTTTTTCACATGGTCCAAAGTACCATGCCATGTTGTGTTGTTCTAGTTCAATATATACTAAAGGTTTCCCCATTTATGTTGCAAAATAATGAAACTCTTATATCTATTGAGTTAAATCTAACATGCAACCAAAATCACTAGTAAGTTTAGATTCTGAAATGTATATCTTCTTTAAAAGAAAACCTTTGAAATATAACAAAAGGAAAGAAAGGAAGGGAGAGAAAGAGAGAGGAAAAAATAGAAAGAAAAAGAAAAGAGAAAAGATTAAACTCTAAGTTTGCCATATAGAACAGCAACACAAAGATGATATTATAGTTTTCCCTGTGGGCCCACCCTGGTCATCCACAGCTTAGAACGTTACTGCTCTTTTTCAACCTAAAAAAGAAAAAAAAAGAGAAAGGTAAAATTTCAAGTTAGCAATATATACCAGGAACTCCAGGATGGTATACACTTCTCCAGTCCCACCCTGGCCCTCCACTGTTAGAATGCTGACACACCTTTTTGAATTTCACTTAGCCTGGGAGGAGGTGCTGGCTCTGGCTCTGGAGCGGGCACTGGCCAGGGCAGCAGTACGAGCCCTGGCTGCAGCTCTGGCTCGGGCTCTCTCTTCCTCATCTCTCAAAGCCTCTTGATACCAGGATGGGAAGGCAGTGGGGACGGTATCGTGAACCTTGGCTAAAAACTCCAGGACTTTCATTTTGCTTGTTTCAGCATGGGCTCTCGGGCCCCACAGGAACTCATAGCGTGGAGGCTCACTGTTGGCCACCTGGCGGTACTCCAGGTACTTGAGCTGCACCAGATCTTCTGTGAGGACCTTCTTGGGATCCCCATAGATGAAGTGCTTCCTTTCAGCATATACGCCCATCATATTCAGCACTTCCCAGATTGCCTCTTCAGGGGCACAGTTGCCTCTCATGAAGATCACACCAAGCACAATCATCAGGATGCCGGTCTTTGGCATGTGCTCATATTCATTCAGAGCTGAATCATAGGAGAGGTCTAGTTTGTTGACAAGGGTGTAGCAGTGCCTGGTAGGATCTACTTCCTTCAAATCAACACCAAAAGCCAGCTCCATATGATCAGAAGCTCTCTTAAGGATCTCATTGAAATGATTCTTGTACTGTTTGATAACAAACTTCAGCATGTCTGCCTTCTTAATTGGCTCTCTCTTTTGATACTTCTGCAGCAGAAACTGCACCAACAAAACCACTTTCTTATTTAAAATCTCACTGAGTGAGCTCTCAGCGCCCCTGGGGAAGCTTGCGCTTTCCGCCTTTGGGCTATTGATATTTTCAGCTGAGTTGGTGCCTGAACTAGCTGCAGTAGCACCGGTGGCTCCCTCACGTGCCTCAGGAGTGCTGGGTGTCCCAGCAGCAGGCAGATTCTCAGGTCTGTCCCCAAAGACCGGGGAATGGGGCTTTCCTGCTGCTGCTGCCCCAGTGGCCTTAGCAACCTCTAGGCCCTGGGTCTCAGTACGGGCCTGGCGGCGTTTCTCACGGGCACGGAGCTTACTCTTCTGACCCCGAGGCATGATGACTGGTCAGGGACCGCAGGCAATTGCTCAAGCTGCCAAGGTTGATGAAGAGCTCACCCTAGAAGACAGAGGAAAAGAAGGCGTGTATAGCCTCCGTAGGGAGATTCTTCTATCTTGGCTCCAAGAAAACTGCCTTTGTTGATCCCCTTAAGGGTACCGTTTTAGGAACCCACAAGACAGAGGCCAACGGAACTCTGTGGGCCTCCTTTGTTCATCAGGGGCTTGTCACCTTAATTCTAACCCGGAATACTGAACTTGACTCCTGACCAGTCCTTTTACGACTCCCTCTGCTGACTTGAGGCTGCCCCTTCAGACCACGGCTTCCTATCCCACAAATTCTCCTGGTGGAAGTAGGGGGTGTTGGGCCTAACAGTCACTTTTGAGACACTCAGGGGTTGAGGGTCGGGATGGCGCAAGTTAGGATAGGGAGGGGCTCTACGGGACCACCTGAGTTCTAAGATTGTTCACCTGGACACTTGTCCAATCCTGGAACTCGTCCCTCTATAGATACACGACACCACACCTCTCCAACTGAAGCCTCAAGCTCCAAAGCTGCCGTGGCGGAAGGCAGGGAGAGCACTTCCGGTATCGCCCAACTGGGTTTGCCAGCATTGAGGGCGGGGGGGAACCGGTTCTGGAAGGGCCTCCCTGTCTGTCCTGGCAGGTGGAGAAATCGTGCAGAACTCACATGAGGGAGTCTTACCTGACTCATGACAGGGCCTGGGACTTCTTCCTCTGCTGAGCTAAGTCAGCTGGCCACAGACCAGGGTTCTCATTTCCCTCGGAACCCCCAGTAGGAAGTAAGGGGTAGCCTGAGCCTAGCAACCATGTCTAGGGCCTCCCAAGACTGATAGTGGGGGGGGAGTGGCTCTTTGTGGACTTTTATTTTGGAATGGGCTCTCCCCTCAGTCCTCACTCAGTTTCTTACCTTGATGTTTTGCAAGTGAGCTACTAATCTGATAGGGTGCCAGACCAATCAAGCAAGGCATAAATCTGTAAATTTAAGGAGAATTGACTACTGTACAATACTCTACTCACTATGAGTAAACATAAGATATGTTGCTCTATTTGAGATTTCTTTTACCTAAGTCTGTCAGTAATTTTTTTTACATTTACTTCCATAAACATCATGTGCATTGTTGTTAGTTTTCTTTTGAGGTATCTTTTGGATAGCACTGCTGTTTTAAGATGTATTTACCATTATATATCCTAGTTACTTGTTTTGTGATAAGCGTCCTCCTATTGGGACTTCCCTGGGAGTCCAGTGGATAAGACTCCGAGCTCCTAATGCAGGGGCATGGATTCAGTCCCTGCAGGGGATCTAAGATCCACATGCTACGAGGTACAGCCTTTAAAAAAAAAATCTTCCTTTTGATATAGTGATCTGCACCAGCTTTTGAAGTTTCTTATAAATTTGAATCTTTGGCAGCCAATTTCCTTGGGGTTTTTAATTAGAGAATCATATTACCTTTTTTCATTATTCATAACTTTGTTTTGGTATTGCTGTGTATGGCTGTATACTGGTTATGCAGTCCAGTCCAGGTTTGAACAGTAGAGTTGGTATCGTACCTCCATGCCCTCTTCTGGACTTTACTGGAAATGTTTCTAAAAGTTTCACACTTATATATGTTTGCTATTGATTTAACAATATGGAAATTGCATTCTAATGTAAGTTTTCTAAAAGTTATTACCATGAACTGGTGTTGAACTTTTATCAAAGGTTTTTTCTTTACTCCTACACTTGATCAAATGCTTTCTCTTTTCTGTCTGATAATATAGTGAATTCCAATACGCTTTGTTGGCAAAGCCATTCCAGAGGTGACACTGAAATTCTGTTTGGAGATCCATACCGTCTGTAGTTTCCATTGTGGTGATGTTGTTAATCATTGAGGATCATCACTGTCATCCATTAATCCACTAGAAGCTGCTGAGTTGTAATTCTCTAATTCTATCATTCTTTCTCAAGACTATTACCTGAAATATATGTATAGGTAGAACCCTCTGTTATCCTCTCTTTTTTTTTTTTTTTGAGGTGAGCCTTCAATAGCCCTATTTTACTGCCTAGATAGACTGATAAAGAAAGCTAAATCTCTCTGTCTAATCAATATCAGAACACTCTTTAGCTCAAAATTGTTTTGTTTTTTGTAATTTTAAATAGCAAAAAAATCTTGCTTGAGAACTAAACCAGTTAATAACTGGTTGAATAATTCATCTGCTATTAATTACTATTAACAAGCAGCATTGGGGTAATCAGTGTTTAGGCCCTAGAGTTTGTTACATGATATAGTATTTGTGCTTACAAATAGTTATGATTTTGGAAGACATAGAAAATATTCCTATGATTTATTCAAAGTCAGCATTCTTTGAAGGGGTATAATTTCTCTATTCTTTCTATATAGCTATACAATCATTATGCTAGTTGAGTTTTATTATTTTCTTTATAAATTCTAACATGGATTATGGCAAGTATTGTAAGTGTTATTACTACTTTAGTTTATACACATTTAGACATAAAAACAAATTGTGGCACTCTGTCCTCTGGGTTCACAATTTATTTAATATAGGCCTGTCCTAATGAACTTCATATTAGAACTCCATTAATGTGGTCAGTGCAAACTTATCTGCTTTTTTGAATTAATATGCTCTCTCAATTTATTAAAAATAATTTTTCCAACTTCTCAATTCACTCGTTAGTAATTTAAATATTTAGATTTTTTAATGAATATTTACTTCTTGAGTAGGTGACATTTTTGGTTGTTTCTAAGGTAATAAGTCTGGATATATAGAATGTTCTGGAGCAAAGAGACTCAAACTGTGAGTAAGGAGTCTTAAGTAAGAAACAAACTGTTAGAACTATTTTAGAGTTCTTTACTTTTTATAACCTCCCTCTCCCTCTGTGCTTCTGCCCATGCTGCTTCTCCCTGAATGGTATAATAATGCCTTCTCAAGCACAAGGCATTTAGAGTGATTCTGCCCCTGATAACAAGTGCAGCCTTTCAGTAGTTGAGGACTTTGTTCACCTTTACTTTCTGTTTCAGTTCAGTTTGAACAAATTGTCCACACTTAGGTCTGCTGCATCCAATACCATTTCAGCCATTTTAATGGCCACACTGCCCATGGAGGACTGAATTTCTGGAGTCTTCCTTATCCCTATACCTCATCCTCTAAAACATCCGCTCCAGCCAAGATAATGATATTAAGGAGGAACAAGACCATTTTAGATAGAGGCCATTTTAGAGGAATGGATGCACTGTCTTCAGTGAGCCAAATACCTATGACAGCATGCTCAGAATGACATAGCCAGGAGTCACTTTGTCAGCTTAAGTGAACTCTGTTTTTGAACACATAAGTTTGCTACTTGCCAGGCAACCAAAATAACAGTAGAGAGTTTATTTCAGAAATAGAATATGTTAATATGGCTTAGTAAATGGAAGATAAGGAAATGTTCTAAGGGTACATGTTACTGAGTCAGGACTAGAACTAAGGTGGAGGTGAGTGATAAAAACATTGTCTTTATTTTAAATAATTAAATAAATAAATACAAAGTTATACATAAAGACAGGATCTGAGCCTGCACTTGTATGACCCTGAGAGTGAGTGCTTCAGTTGTCTAACCCTGTTTTCAGCCAGTGAATGTTTTTTTTTTTATGTATGGTATTTTCTTATCATGGGTTTTGGCAATTATTTTGATTTTTTAAAATACTGAATTGAGACATAATTTATCTTGATTAATGAGATTTTTTGATCCTCCCTCATCCTCAAATTTTGAACTCAAAGTGAATGCCTGACTTTTCTCATCCTGGTCCTGGTGAGTCTTTAGTGTTTAATATTGATCATGGCCTCACACTTTTGAGCATTATTACTTATCACTTGCCTTGTTTTGAATTTTAGGTATCATTTCACTGTCTGCTTTTGTGATCTTGACCAATAAAATTACCCTATAAGAGACTCTGTTAAAAAAAATGTTTAGAGACTACAGATACTCTTTTTACTGAGTTGGTGGGATGATTAAATAAAAGTATATGTGAGAAAATACTTTGCAAACTTTACAAATTGTTAGTTGCTTAGAAATATTTATTGGGTTGAAACTTTGAGAAAGTCCTAAATTCAGTCTTGATCCATTCTTTGAGATACCCAGTGGCTTAACTTTCCATTGCTACATAGTAAGTTATCACAGACTCAGTGGCTTAAGATAACCCACTTATTATCTCCCAGTTCTGTTGGTCAGTTGTCTTGGTACAGTTCATTTGTGTTCTCTGCTCAGGTCCTCACTCTCAAAGTGTCTTGTTGGCTGAGCTGTGTTCTTATCAGGAGTCTCTGGGCAAGGATCCAGTTCAAGGGTTAAGGTTGTTGGCAGAATCAAGTTACTAAGTAGAACTGAGGTCTCCTTTTTATTGCTGGCTGTCAGACAGGGGCCATTCTTAATTCCTAGAAGTTGATTGCATTCCTTGCCATGTGGCCCTTTCCATTTTCAAAGTCCACCATGAAAAATCTCCTTCATGTAGAAGAATTTCTGACCATAATGGTAGCTGAAACTCCCAAGTTGCATATACTATACTAAATTTAGAATGAAAGGTTTTAAAGTCTCTAATGCTATGGGTCCTGTTTTTGCTTTTTACTTTTTTTTCAAAAAAACAATTGTGCCTGATGACTGTTAGCAAATATCAAATACTGGGTTATTTGACGCTTTTAAAATCTGATCAGTTGGGAGGTTTTGGTTTGTTGCTCATCTGTTTTATTATTTTCACTCTTAGTGGAATGTTAGAACTAACTCTCTCAGTATATGTATGTGCACTCATGGGGCAGATAAGAAGTCATGGGAAGACAAGTTATCAACTACTATAAAATAAGTGAGAAGTGCTCCAAGAAAGAAGCAATTGTGACTGGGAAAATGTAATTATCCTAGTGTCCCAGACTGTTTTAAATCTAAAGTGTGGCTGAACTATGGAATGGGACACACAGGTTTCCCCACCCCATTCTCTAAAACATCTGTTTGTTATTGAGTTACAGAGATATGAAGAGAAAGAGTAAGGAGGGAGGACAAATATTTTAAAGTAAAAATAATAATAACTATGTATCTGTTGAGGACCTATTATATTCAAGGAAGTGTGCTGTGTCTGTTTTACTTCACCTGTGGCATGGGTTTCACTTATTGGATCATACAGGCAAAGAAAGTGAGGCTCATAAGATTAAAAAGCTTTCTTTCATCCATTAGTTTTTATTTACTAAACCAGGATCTTGACCAAAGTCGTGAAGATACCAAAGGCTTAGACTGAAAAAGAGATAGAGAAGAAAGGTGTCAGAGAAGTTTTTTTTCCCGGTCAGAAGTGGCAGTTTCCTTGACAGTAGATAAGCAACTTTATACAGTTTTATTATTGAATTCAACCCTGTTCATTACTTTCTGTTTTAGCCTTTTCATTTTTTTTGTTTATACTATCACTTATAATTTTGATAAGCAAAATAATAGTTAAACATTGGTCTCAACTATAAATTAGTATTAAAGTCATTATAAAGAAAAAATTAACATGATATTTATTACAGGAACACTTAATGATAGGACATTATTCATGATAAAATTATCTTAAACATTCAGTTGAAGACCTTTAGGAAATATGCTCTTAATTTAGCTCTTTTTAAAAGAAACCATGTTATTTTTAATCTGGTAGACAATTAGATGTCTTTTTTACTCAAGTCAAAAGTGGAGTCTCAAGGTCAGATTTATGTATTCTTAGAGCAAGTGAAAATGTTATTATTCTATACACTTTGAATACCAGCTTGACTTCATGTATTTTGTTCCCACTTTAATATTTTTCTGAATGCAAGACATTATAATCCTTAATTCAACAGTATTGTATTGATAAGGAATTCAACCATGCAGTGTGCTGGGAGCTGAGATAAAATGATAAGCAAAATGTGGACAGACATTATATTGAATTATATATAATATATATAATTCAATATAATTATATTATATAAGGGTTATATTACATAATTATATATATATATATATATGTATATATATATAAAACAGGAAACAAAGGAAGACAAACAAAAACCACATAGGAAAAAGAATTCCAGATACTTGAACCATATTCCAGGGTTGTGGCATCAGAGATGGAGAAATTTGGATAGATTAGAAAGCTGTGTGTAGGTACAATTTGCAGGACTCATGTGCTTGTTGGCACATGGCTCATGTAGGAGAACATAGTGTCAAAAATACCGGCTTACATCCAGGGTCTGCACAGCTACATTCATGACTGCAGTGTCTACTGAGATTGGGAATTCTGTGAGTGTACAATTTACCACAAGTGGGAGTCATAAAAATGGATGTAATTTGGAATTTTGGTTGTGCGTTCAGTTTAAAGAAGGTTGTGTTTGAGGCACTTTTGATAAATATTCAAGTGAAGATGTCAGATAAGCAGAAATATATATATGAAGCTGAATATTAGAGAAGAGATCTGGGCTTGAGATGTATATCTGAAGTCAGAAGAGGCATTTGAAAATGGAAGCATTGAACACGAATGGACATGACAAAGAAGAGAGTACAGAGTGAAATAAAAAGTATGAAGGCAACCCAACATTTTAAAAATGGATAGAGAAGCATACTCTTTGTAGAAGACTTAGAACATATAGAAAGCTATTTGATCACCCATAATTCTGTTGCATATATACATATATAGATATACATACAATAATTTGGTGCCACAGCTTGCAATTCCTATGAATATCCAATAAACATTTTACTTTTAATCAGCAGAGATAGTAATTTCTTATTCAATGTTGATGAACAAATTAATCCACCCAAAATCTTGTTAAGCTACAAGCATATGAAAGTAATGAATAAAGAAATAAATATGTCCTATATAAGGGCTTCCCTGGTGCCTCAGTGGTAAAGAACCACCTGGTAATGCAGAAGATAAGGGAGACTTGGGTCCAATCCCTGGGTCAGGAACATCCCCTGCAGAAGGAAATGGCAACCCACTCCAATATTCTTGTCTGGGAAATCCCATGGACAGAAGAGCCTGGACTGGCTCCAGTCCATGGGGTCTCAAAGAGTCTGACACGATTTAATGACTGAACAACAACAACAACATAAAGAGTTAAATCTATTAATATATACTCAATTACTCTAGTTATGGCATCTATAGAATTTGGTGAAATTCAGTTGTGTACTGTATTTGCTTCAGAAAAACTCATTATCACCATTTGAAAAATAGCATAAAGCATATGTTCTATTGATGATGGCATCATGTTGCTATGTGAAGGACAACACATTAGATTTACATTAAATGTATAAAATACAGCAACTCATCATTGGCTTTTCCTAGACTGAGTCATCTGTGTTCCTATTAAAATGAATATTAACTTTTTTTTCTAATTTGATTTCAGTTTGAACAGCTTTTAAAAATGCCAATATCTGCAAGCATAATACATTTTTAATGCACCTAAAATTTATTTAAAAGAAAATGATTATGTGCATTGTACTTATATATAAATGTGAAACTGATGGCAAAGCATATTGTGATTAATGTGTGATATTTTATATTTACATTATAATTGTTTTCTATTTTCAGTGATACATAGTTGATGGGTCTGTTGCAGTTGTATTATGTATAATGTAAGACACCAACTGAACCTTAGGATGACTAAGATATTTAAAAATTTATGTTTTCAGAATGAATCAATAAGCTTTGAAGTAATTAACTTCTTCATGGCTTAGAGTCATGTTTTTTCAAAACTTAAGAAACTCTCCAGAATTATTAAATTTCATGTTCCATTGCATCTACATTTAATATTGTGATGGTTATTGAGACATATGTACATTTATTGTCCTTTTAAGGAAGTTATGTGTAGAGGACACTGAGCTTTTAAATAAAAATAAGTAATCCCTATTAAACTTTAGTTTTAATCTAGGTCTTTAAATATGGGTTTTATCTTAGTGACTGGATAGTTTTTTTTTAACTCAGTTTTTATGATTTGACACTTTTAAAGGTGTAGAGGATTTCACTAAACAATAAAAAATCTCTGAGATATTCATGGCAGTGAAGTGTAGGATATATAGATAATAAAATATAACCATTGTTGAGATTTTCATATATTGTCTCTGTACAGAGATAATATATGAAAATCTCAACAATGGTTTTAACCAACTCTTCCCTTTTATAATTCCATGCCAAACCATTTCCTGTTTGAATGAAACTAGTTTTTGTTTCCTTTTCCTGATTCTTGGACTGATGACTGGATAAATAATCCAAAGACAAACACCAAAAGAGAAGTCATGTAGCAGTGACCGAGCCATAGCTGAACTAAACACATCAACATCAAACAAAAACACTATGAAGAAATAAAACAGAACAAAACCAAATAAAGCAAAACAACATACATATTTTGTGAAACACTTATAACCCTGGTGCAGACATGTCAATCACAATAGCAATCTGTTCTTTGACACAGTGTATTCTGAACCATTTGCACCACTGTGTAGCAATAAACTCATGATCAAGTATATACATAATAGCCATGTTACAACAGAAATTTAGAAAAAAAAAGTTTTACATGTAAAATTTTTTTTGGCATTTTTATTTTTTTATTTTTGGCTTTTCCAGTAGTCATGTATTTTTTTTAATTTAATTTAATTTTTAAGCTTTACAGTATTGGTTTTGCCAAATATCGAAATGAATTCGCCACAGGTATACATGTGTTCCCCATCCTGTAAAATTTTTATCTGGCTTTTGTAAAGACGAAATACCTAGCAGAAGACTCTTTAAAGAGGTATATTATTGAAATAGTGAAAGGCTGCTTTTTTTGTAAGAAGAGAATTTGATATGGCTGAAAGCTGCTTTTAAATAAAGAAGAAAAAATGACATATTACTTCAGTGTTTTCAGACACAACATTTGATCATCTCAATACTAAAACGTGTGGTTATATATTGTTCTTTTTCCCAGAGCATGGATGAGAAAGGAAACTGAGGCACGGTTAAGCTAAGTGATTTGTTTGAATTGTGTAAAAAATACATTTCACAGAGTGTGAAAATGAAAGTCACTCAGTTGTGTCCGACTGTTTGTTACCCCATGGACTGTAGCCTGCCAGACTCCTCTGTCCATGGAATTCTCCAGGCAAGAATACTAGCCTTTCCCTTCTCCAGGGGATCTTCCCAATCCAGGGATCGAACCCAGGCCTCCCGTCTTGCAGACCGATTCTTTACCCTCTGAGCCACCAGGGAAGCCCTTCAGTATTTGAATATTTTACCATTCAATACTTCAATATTTGAATATTTTACCATTCTTTCCTTCTATTCCCAGGAACTAATTGCTCTAAATTAGAAAGATAGCTGTTCTGGGAGAATTTTCTTCATGGTGATACTTTGTTTAAAATGCTGTGGGGAAAAAAAAAAAAAGGAAAGAAAAAGAAAGTAGGAGGAAAGAGGTAGAGAAATGTAGTGAACAGTAATAGTAGTAAAACTGCTAGAATTAGCCAAGTCAGTGGTAAAGACTATAGTAAACAACTCAAGACACCATGAGATAAATGTGACAAGGAGAATGTGTCAGAAAGTTCCTAGATGGATCTTCTTTCCTGTGCTTATTGAACTGTTGACCAGTCCTTGTGCATACCTGGTTAGGGGTCTAAATGATGCTTGAATGTGCCTGATAACTTATGATAGACATTTTAACATATTTGCTGAATGTCAGGATGAACATATTGTTGATGGTACAAAAAAATTGAAAGTTATAAATATTTTAAAAAGAATGCTTAGTCATTTTGCATGAATTTTTGTAGGGAATGTCATTTTCAAGTAATTTCATGTTGTTTAAAGTCTCAGTTTAACAATTCTAGCAATGAATCTAATGTACCTTGCCTGAGTAGATATGGAACCAGATTTTGCCCTGGAAGAGCTACACTTGTTTAGTTCTTTGAATTATTTGTTGAATCAGTTAGCTTTTGTCACAATTGTGTTGTATTTTTAAAAAGCCCAAATTCAATGCACGCAGCAAGTGTTTATTTCTCTCTCATGCTTATGCAAGTTGGCTGAAATTTTGTGATTTTGGCTGAGTTTGTTTGGGCTTGGATCCAAATTGAAGCTAGGATCCAAGTCCGCTACATGTGTCTCTCACTGTCTTTGCTCCAGGGGCTACTTTGTAGCCTCTTCTCATGGCAGTGAGACAATATGCATGTATGAGAGCAAGTTGTAGGCCACAATCATATAAGCACATTTCCAGTCTCAGTTTGTCATGTCCACTAACATCCTGTTGGCAAAATCAAGTCATGGCCAACCCCAGCATCGGTGGATCATAGATACGTACTTTTCTCATCCAGGTCAGTGTGGAGAAGGTGGGGAGTGACTGTTTTAACAATAGCCTAATCTATCATCCATATCTTAATCAGAATGGAATCTGCCATTGAGTTTTTATTATGGATCCCCAGAACACAGACTATTTTCTTCTTGTTTCACAAAGAAAATAGCATAGTAGCTAAGTGTTTTAAGGTCAGAAAATCTTTAAGACATTATTTGTTCATAATGCAAAAACTTGAGGGCATTTTGCACCACAGGCCTATGTAATCAAAGCTCTCTCACATATATACAGATATTTTGCTCATTCTTAGCTTTTTGAAATTGTTTGTCAACATTTTTAAAAAGTGGGGAGGACTCTCTAGATGATTGGACTATCATATTAATATTTAGAAACAAGAAGGCATAAAATATAATCCACTGCCTCAGTAAGATAGTAAAAATTATTGTATTTTTAATTAGAGCTTTGTTAGGGAGGTGCAAAAATAGAATTCAAACTGCAGATTTGTTGATTGGGCTTAATAAAGGCTTGGGACTTTTGAATGTGCTAAAGATTGGCAATTTTCTTACCAGGGCTATCATTAGTTAGAAGCAAACATTTGCTAATCCCACTTCTATGATGGAGACTGAGTTATGATATTTCTGTGAGGACACAATGAAATTTGATTTACTAGTTTGTATTTTGAAAGCCATTGGAAACTATGAGGCCTCCCTCACTATCATGGCCTTTATTAAGTTGCTTAATTTGACAACTTATATTTTATCTTTTTAAGTTTCAAAATATGAAAATTTCTGAAAATCACCCAATGTTTTATATCAGAATGTTTCTACAGAAAGGAATTACTCTTGTTCATTAACCAAAGGAATTCTGAAACCACATACATAAAAAATAAGAGAATTTCATCATTCCTAAAGTTTATCATACTGTTATTAATATTATACTTAATTTTACTTGTAAAAAGAGAAAAAAGAGCTGCTGTTTTATGTCATGAAGATTGCCTTTGGCAGTTGAATCACTATATTCTACATGATGAACATTATTTTTCTGACGGTAAAAGTACTACCCTTGACTGCGTACGTGGAGAACTGAACAGGCCATGAGAGACACCTCTGGGTTGATACTTAGGGAAAAAGTGTCTACACGTCACTGGTCCTCTACCGAATAGTTAATGAGGAGCTTTCAAGTAACATCTGTTGGAACATTTGTCTTAGGAATCACACAACTTCTTGATCATTCTCTCTTCCTGAGAAAAAATATGTAAAATAATATACCAATAAAAAATGAAGTAATATATCCTTAATATAGGTATAAATCTGCCCTCAGTAGTTATTTGTTGAATGGCTGAATGACATTTTGTCTATAGGATACAAAATACATTGTGTCTATTGAATACTTTATGCATGTATTGGTTTACTCATAAGCACATATAAATAAATATATTAAAATTTCTCATCAGGATTATATGAATCTATAGTTAACAGTATATTGAAGTGAGGATCAGCTAAGTAATTTTCCAGGCCCAGTGAAAAATGAAAATGTAGGGCCCTTGTTCAGAAATTACTAAGGATTTCAAGATGGTGACAGCAGAGCCTTGAAGTAAGCATGGGGATTTCTAAGCATGGTCCCCTTTTCAATTGCAGCGGTAGCATGTCCATAAAGCTGGTTCTGATTGAGTATGTGCTGTGTATAGAATGCACTTTCTTTCATATAACAAAAATAATAAATCATTGTCTTTGGGAAGCTTAACAGAGTGAATTTCTTTTAGCATATGTATACATATTTGCATATATATGTAATAGATATGAATAAACACATATTTATTGTATAGTATGCCATATAATTTCAACATGGAGAGTCTACTTTATATACTTACTATTATTTATTTGAGCTATGTAGTCAAAGCATTGATAGAAGGTCTGTAGTATCCTAAATACATCTTTCAGGATCTTATCTGATTCCTATGTTGAAGAGGGGTGAAGATCAACAGTCTCCACAACTTTCAGGGTTGAACTAAAATTCTGAGTGTGTGACTTATCCTTCATTCTTTCAGATTTCCTCCCGTTTAAGAGGCTTCTGATGTTTGGAGGCCAGAGTGCTTCTGTGATTTGAGATGTCTCAGAAGAGCTTCACAGTTGTTTTTCACTTCCCCTTCTTAATAATAAGGATTCTAGGTAGAAGTATGCTAGAGAGCTATTCCCCATCAATCATCTAACAACAACAACAACAACAAACATTTATGAGCACCTGATATATGCCAGTCTCTATATTTGTCTCTAATTCTTATAACTATCCAAGGTAATAGCATTATCCCAATTTCATAGATTTTGAAAACAATGTTCAGATGGGCATTTATTACACTGCATTACTTAACTCAGAAGAGATGGAACCACAATGAAACTCTAGATCTGTTGCACATTGCTCTCTACTTGTTTATACCACATTGCCGGAGGACGTGCAAAGGTCAGTGAGCTCCTCTGGGAACAGAAGGAAGGCCAGTCTGGGACTCTGAGTAACCAACATAGAGATGCAGTGTTCAATTTGTTTTCAAAGTTGACCACTATCACTTCTTTATTGTATCCATACCATCAAGAGCTGGGGTCCTCTCTTCCTGAATCTGAGCTGGCTTTGTGATACTCTGACCAATAGGATTTGGCAGGTGTGACACCGGGTAAGTTCCAGGTCTAACTTTGACGAGGCATCTACTGTTTTCTCTTTATTAGGAGCTAGCCTCCATGATGTAAAGAAGCTTAGACCGGAAAACTGAAATATGAGACAGCATATGAGGATAGAGAGAACCAGCCCTCTGAATGAAGCCTTTCTGTATCTCCCAGACTAGCTCAACCACCAGTCAAATGCAGCTGAGAAAGTGACTGCAGCCAAGCCCTGCCGGAATTCCTCACCTAGAAAATTGTAAGAAATGATTCATTGCTGTTTTTTAAGCAACTGGTGGATTTATTTCATAGCAATAGATACTGAAACACAGGGAAACTTGGGGACTATCCTGTTTTAGCCTGGCTTGCAATTTCTACGGCTACAAAGCCCTGGCTGACTATCATGAATAGAGTTGTGCTTGGGCTAAAATTAAAATGTGTTCTAAGACTCCAATGGGGATTGCACTGTTATTGCTTAGGTCTCCTTTGGGAGAAAGTCTATCTGCAGAAGTTTTGATGTCACTTTAATTTTGCATCAGAGCAGCCCATGAATAGCTTTAATTGTTGAAGGAATGAAACACATAAGGAAGGATACTCTGCTTGCCTTAGGGTTAAATTCATCAATGCCATTTCCTTTCCAAGATGTCAAAGTCATTACATCTCTGTATTCTGTTCTCTTTGCCGTAGTTTCTGCTCTCGTAAGGAAAAAAAAAAAAAAGATTTAAGGTAATTTATATTAAAAAATGAACTTCTGTGGAGATACTTCTGAAATTCAATCCTATTCATGACGTTTTTCAGTTTCTAGGCATACTTAGTTGTGAGTCCTCTTTGATCATATTTTGCATCTACAATAGAGCACTTGGGGATAAGTACTTGATAACTTTAATATGGCCTCAAACTTTGACATAAAAGGCACAAGAAAAATCATCTTGAAAAACTTTTAAATATTAATTTCATTTGGTAGGGAATTATGTGATGAAGGCAGGCACATTTGATCAAAATTTAACCATTTTCAGTAGAATGTAATCAACTTTTTCTGTTGCATAAAGATGAGCACCTCATTCAGAAGATACAATTAGAAGCCTCACTTATCTAAATCATGATTATAAGGAAACTAACAGCTAAGTACAAGGTTGCTACCTACATGGAAAATGTATAACAGGAGTTTTAAAGAGTCTTTTCTCTTATATATTTGATTTGATAACTAAAGTTTCACTAGTATAAGAAAAAAAAAAACTTCTTTGAAACTGAGAGTATTTGTTCTGCAGTACATCATATATTGTTATCCAAAAATAGTTGCCTCTCCACTTAAATAGGTATTATTTGACATTAACAACAACAGTACCTTGATTTTCTCACTTAGCACAGCTGACCTTGATAGCCATGAGGGATTAGTTCCAGGATCCCTGTGGATACTGAAATTCTCAGATACTTAAGTTCTTTATGTAAAATGGTATGCTGCTGCTACTGCTGCTAAGTCACTTCAGTTGTGTCCAACTCTGTGCGACCCCATAGATGGCAGCCCACCAGGCTCCGCCATCCCTGGGATTCTCCAGGCAAGAACACTGGAGCGGGTTGCCATTTCCTTCTCCAATGCATGAAAGTGAAAAGTGAAAGGGAAGTCACTCAGTCGTGTCTGACTCTTCGCGACCCCATGGACTGCAGCCTACCAGGCTCCTCCGTCCATGGGATTTTCCAGGCAAGAGTACTGGAGTGGGTTGCCATTGCCTTCTCTGGTAAAATGGTATAGTGCTTGCATATAGCCTACGTGTCAGTTCAGTTCGGTTCGGTCGCTCAGTCGTGTCCGACTCTTTGCGACCCCATGAATCACAGCACGCCAGGCCTCCCTGTCCATCCCCAACTCCCTGAACCTACTCAAACTCATGTCCATCAAGTCAGTGATGCCATCCAACCATCTCATCCTCTGTCATCCCCTTCTCCTCCCACCTTCAGTTTTTCCCAGCATCAAGGTCTTCTCCAATGAGTTGGTTCTGTATCCTGCTGTAAACTCTAACTCATCTCTAGACTACTTACAATGTCTAATACAATGTAAATGTTATGTAAATAGTTGCTAGTGTGCCACAAATTTACATTTTGCTTTTTGAAACTTTCTGGAATCTAGAAAAAAAATTATTTTCATCTGAAGTTGGTTGAATCCATGGATGCAGAACACAGAGGGCTGACTGCATCTTTATGCATTGCTAAAGGATAAACAGTGGTTGCAAGCTTATGTCTTATAAGGTTTTTCAATTACCAAAGTTTTTCTCTGGCTTTAAATGCTTGTACAACAGTCAGTAGGATCATAATAATTTTATTTAATATCCCTAACAGTTCTGTCCAAAGGAGCCATATTAATTATGTCACACAGAACAAGACCAGAAAGAAATCACAGCATAACGCTCTCAGGAAAAATCCACAAGAATATCAAGACTCAGCAACTTCAATGAAAACTTTAAAACCTCCTTTGGCCTCCGGATTATAATAGCACTGGCACCCCTTTTTGCCTAGTGCATCAAAAACCAACTGCTCTATTTGCTATTTAAGGCCTTAAGTATCCCCATTCCTATGAAATCTCCCTCTGGCCAGCATAATCTCATAGCTCCACATATTTCTTCCTCATCCCACCCTGTGCCTGGTCTCAGACTGCTTCCTCTCCACTAAGTCAGGCCAGTTTATTTGTTGGGTTCAGATCAAACCTTACATTCCTTATAGCCTTTTCTGCCCTTTGTACCTTTTACTAAAGTCTAGTTCTAGTTCATTTACTTCTCTCTCTAGTCATCAAATACATAGCAAGCCCTCCAAGCTGCCAGGCATTCTGCTCAGTGCTGAAGGTATAGAAATGGAATACAGTCTTCCCTTCCACTTCTCAGGTTACTCATAGTCTCTCTGTGAGGGTAGGCAAGTAAACAGAAAGAAGAATGCCTGGGGAGAGTGACTTGATGGAGATGTTTACAAAGAACTAAAGCAGTACATTTTAGAAATACCTAACTCACGAGGTGAGAAGAGGGGTAGGTATAACTTTAGGGAGACTGTTATTGTGAGAATTGAAAAATAAACCAAGCAGAGAAGATAGGTGAGGTCATTTTGGGAATAGGGAACAGCTTGAGCAAGAATGGTATTTCCTGCGTGCCTGTATCTGGCTGTATTTTAATTCAGAGATTGAATATTTTTCCATTGACCAGGTACAAATAACTTTCCTAGTCTTTTTACCTTATTATTTGAATCTATTATTTTATCTTGCAAACCATATAAGGGTTAAACGTAAGTAGGATGAAAGTTCAGTAATTGAAAGTGAAAATAAATAAGGGATAACCAGGTAACAGAAAAAGAAAAAGAAAACCCACAAAATAGAATTATAGACATTAAGCTACAGTTCTATGATAAATGTAACTGGACTTAAGTCTTCTAGATGGATAAAAAGCAAAACTAAGAATATTTTTAGTTTAATGAGACAAACTAAAACAAGATAGTATAATTAAGGAAATGTTTTAAGTTAGATTGTTCCAATTCAGTTGATCTCTTCTTTAGATAAGCTCTGAAGCCTGAATATAATCCATGTTTCATTAAATTATTTGAGTTCTTAGGGTGTGATAGGCACTACAGCAGACACTGGTGATTGTATTAGTTATTATTACTATATAACAAATAACCACATAGTTAGCAGCTTAAAACAACCTCTATTTTTTAATCTTATAGTTTCCATGGATCTGGAGTTTGGGCACAGATTAGCTGGATCCTCTGCTCAGGATTTCACAAAGCTAAATCAAAGCTGTCTTCCCTTCAGAAACCTGGCATTCTCTTCTCTGCCCTTGTGATTGTGGGTAGAATTCAGTTTATAGTGGTTGTGGGGCTGAGGACACCATTTTCTGGATGGCTATTAGCTGAGGCCTGTAGTTATATCCTAGAAGGCTGCCTTCATAGGCCCTTTCAAAATATGAGAACTTATTTCTTCAAGGCCAGCAGGAGAATCCACCATTCCAGTGTAAAGACAGAGTCTTGTAGCATGGAGCTCCATCACAAGAATGCCTGTTCCTTCACCTTTGCCATATATTAGAAGGAAATGGCAACCCACTCCAGTGTTCTTGCCTGGAGAATCCCAGGGACGGCGGAGCCTGGTGGGCTGCCGTCTATGGGGTCACACAGAGTCGGACACGACTGAAGTGACTTAGCAGCAGCAGTGGCTAGTTCAAGTCATAAGTTCTTCTCACACTTCAGAGGAAGGCATTATACAAGGGCATGACCCACTAAGGATAACCTTAGAGTGTGTCTGCAACAGTGGGCAAAGCAAATCCAGATTTTCGGGGCCTAATACTTATATTTGGGAACTCTCTTGAAGAAAATAAAAATAAGATACATTTATGAGTATAGCTCAAGCAAGTGCTTCTGAAGCTTACACTTCACTGGTGTCATGGTCATTCAAACTACACTTGAGATACAGTAGCTTTATAGATTTTATATTCCAAAGAGAGCCACACAAATTAAACAAGTAAACAAATATTGAAAAATTATAAGTAATATGGGGGAAAAGAATAATGGGGTGCATGTGTATGACAACACTCACTGAGTCAGAGAAAGACTCTCTCTAAATATTTGCCATTTAAGTTAAGACCTGAGAACAAGAAAGAGTTGGGCAGAAGCCTTCTAGGCACAGGAAGGGGGACAGGAGGGTGGGCAGGAAGGATGGGGTGGGAAGGAATAGTTCGGGTGTTTGGGATGGGCATGTACACACTGCTGTATTTAAAATGGATAATCAACAAGGATCTACTGTACAGCACATATAACTCTGCTGAATGTTATGTGGCAGCCTACATGGGAGGGGAGTTTGGGGGAGAATGAATATGATGTATATCAATGGCTGAATCCCTTCACTGTCTACCTGAAACTATCACAACATTGTTAATGGGCTATACTCCAATACAAAATAAAAAGTTTAAAAAAAAAAAAAACCTTCCAGGCACAGGAAAAAGTGTTTGTAAAACTTCCTGAATCTGGAAGGGGCATGCAGTATTCAAGAAACAGAATAACCAGTTTGTGTTTTCCATTGTGTTTAAAAAGAAAGAAAATCAGTTCTTGAAGCTTTCTAGATAAGTGGTATGAGAACCTGTCTTTTTCTTCATTATTTGAGGTTTGTGAAAACTGTTCTGGGCTGCACACAAGCATGGCCATTCTAGTGAACACATCTATTTCCTGATTTGATGATGAATAAAATTTAATATAATAAGATCCCAGAAATATAATGGGCACCAACACCTACAATATTTCACCCACATTTAACCTTTTAATTAATAATGGTTATTTTTTGGGTGGAGTCTGATTATGTTAAGAACTATATTATTCAAATAATGGCTACATAGCTGCTCCTGGGCTTTCTCTAACCACAGTTATATCAAAGAGGATAAAAAATATAAAGATTCAGCTCTTTGCTCACTTTGAAGTATATTTTTAATTTCCCTTTTGATTCTTTTAGTTTTACCAGTGATTCATAAGCCAAGAAGTAAATCGATAACTCTTCAAGGAAGACTGAGTTTATGGGAAAATCTCTGCTCAAAAAAATAATTTGTTCATTCAGGCAAGAGTGTTCTTTTCTGCCAACACCGAATTTTCAAGAAAGATTCTCTGTTAAAACGATGCCTAACAGAAAACACTTCATAACTCACTTCCTATGTACAATAAATCTATTGTAATCCTCTTTATGATGAAATCTGGGAGTTTCTGAAGGTCTCTGGCTCCTCAGAAGAGCACTATAGCACCAGTAAAGTGTTATATATCCACTCAGAGCTTCACAGTAGAAAACACAGGATAAGTGAGAATTTAGAAACCAAGCTTTTCCTCCAAAAAACTCTATACTGCATTAAGTTATCAAGAGCTTGGAGGCAAGAGAATTGCTTTGGTGTCCTACTGAAAAGGAATTTCCAGGAGTTCCAGTTCTTGGATGACTCAGAAAATTTGCCATGGAAAAAGAACTTTGCGATTGAATGGTTATCTGTTATGCTTTTTGCCAAATCTCAGTTTATGTTGTCAGTTTCTCTTGGTGGGGCACCATGGGACTTGGCAAAAGTAAAAACACCAGATATTTATTGGAACACATTCGAATGTATATGGCCATGCTGCTGCTGCTGCTGTTAAGTCGCTTCAGTCGTGTCCGACTCTGTGTGACCCCATGCTAGCAATGTTTTAATGGGCTCGAGGTTATATTTCTCACTTACAGGATTGCTAAGGCAGATACAGTGGTGAACACATAGCTCCCATGATGTAATGGCACTGGTCTGGATCCCACAACTATTTGCGATCTATTGAATACTTAGCATTCACACTCTGGTTGATTAATTACTTTGTCTTGCTTGACTCCTCACTCTGAGAAGGCAACCTACTGCATAATTTGAGGCACTCCTCTTACAGGGAATCTAAGTTTTAGCATTTCAGAGCCAGAAAGTATTTGCAGGACCGTTGAGGAGGCAAGATGTTAATGGGGAGGGCATGGTCTTTTTAACCAGGAAACTTGGATTTAAGTTCAGGCTGGGAGACTCAGGAATAGTATGTTAGTCAATTCAGTCATATTCACAGAGTAAGAATCTTGATTTTATCATCTGTAAAATAACAATGGGCTTCCCTGGTGACTCAGTGGCAAAGAACCCATCTGTCAATGCAGGAGACACGGGTTCAATCCCTGGTTGGAGAAGATCCCCTGGAGAAGGAAACAGCAACCCACTCCAGTATTCTTGCTTGGGAAATCCCATGGACAGAGGAGCCTGGCAGGCTGTAGTCCATGGAGTTGCAAAAGAGTTAGACACCACTTATTGACTAAACAACATCAGTCAACAAAATAGCAATATCAATACCTGTTTAGGAAATACAAATTTTAAAAAGTTAAAAACATTTCTTCTTTATGTATGTAATTTGTGTGTATGTTCATGTACACATATGCATATGCTTAAGCATCCTTGTGTCTTTGTCCTTGTAAAGCAGGCAGGATTGTTCCAGTCTCCTCTGTCTATGGAATTTCCTAGGCAAGAATAATGGAGTAGGTTGCCATTTCCTTTCTCTAGGGACTCCATTCTGGGTGTGTAACATAATTCCCTTACCCATTCTCCCTTTGTTGATTATTTATATTGTTTCCTTTTTTTTTTTTTTTTACAATTTTAAGCAATGCTATGATAAGAACCTTCTGCCTATGTCTCTGTCTATATGTGTAAATACCCATACACATATATTATGAAATAATTCAAATATAATTTGACTATTATATCCAAAAAGTTGTCAGTGATTACAAAATGCCTATTTCCCAACATTCAAGTCAACATTGGCTATTCTTTTTCATTTATTGGCAGTTTGATCAGCTGAAGATTTATATTTTATGATTGTTTTAATTTTCATTTATTTGGCTAAGTGTAAGACTGTATCTGTTTTTGACCTGGTTATTAACCACTGATATTATTCCTATTAAACTGTGAATCTCCTGTAAGTTTCTAATAAATTGTTCATTTCAGACCTTCTGCTCTATTCCTAATACATAACAATATACTAGGCAGAAAGTAATACTCAATAAATATCTTTGTTTGTTTTCTAAAAATCTTAGGTCATTTTTTCTATTGGATAATTAATAGTTTTTCATTAATTATCAAAAGATATTAACTAGGTGGTATTAGTGGTAAAAAATGTGTCTTCCAATGCAGGAGAAATGAGACATGGTTTTGATCCCTGTGGTGGGAAGATCCCCTGGAGGAGGGCATGGCAACCCACTCTAGTATTCTTGCCTGGAGAATCCCATGGACAGAGGAGCCTGGTGGGCCACAGTCCATGTGGTCACAAAGAGTTAGACATGACTGAAGTGACTTAGCACACACGCATTAGTATATTAACATATAAATATAATGTATATCATGTTTTCATATAATTAATATATTAACCCTTTACGCTGGTTTTAGAAAAGGCAGAGGAACCACAGATCAAATTGCCAACATCCGCTGGATCATGGAAAAAGCAAGAGAGTTCCAGAAAAACATCTATTTCTGCTTTATTGGCTATGCCGAAGCCTTTGACTGTGTGGATCACAGTAAACTGTGGAAAATTCTGAAAGAAATGGGCATACCAGACCACCTGACCTGCCTCTTGAGAAACCTGTATGCAGGTCAGGAAGCAACAGTTAGAACTGGACATGGAACAACAGACTGGTTCCAAATAGGAAAAGGAGTACCTCAAGACTGTATATTGTCACCCTGCTTATTTAACATATATGCAGAGTACATCATGAGAAACGCTGGGCTGAAGGAAGCACAAGTTGGAATGCAGATGACACCACCCTTATGGCAGAAAGTGAAGAAGAACTAAAGAGCCTCTTGATGAAAGTGAAAGAGGAGAGTGAAAAAGTTGGCTTAAAACTCAACATTCAGAAAACTAAGATCATGGCATCTGGTCCCATCACTGCATGGGAAATAGATGGGGAAACAGTGGAAACAGTGTCAGACTTTATTTTTCGGGGCTCCAAAATCACTGCAGATGGTGATTGCAGCCATAAAATTAAAAGACGCTTACTCCCTGGAAGGAAAGTTATGACCAACCTAGACAGTATATTAAAAAGCAGAGACATTACTTTGCCAACAAAGGTCCATCTAGTCAAGTCTATGGTTTTTCCACTGGTCATATATGGATGTGAGAGTTGGACTGTAAGGAAAGCTGAGTGCCAAAGAATTGATGCTTTTGAACTGTGTTGTTGGAGAAGACTCTTGAGAGTCCCTTGGACTGCAAGGAGATCCAACCAGTCCATCAGTCCTGGATGTTCATTGGAAGGACTGATGTTGAAGCTGAAGCTCCAATACTTTAGCCACCTGATGCAAAGAGCTGATTCATTGGAAAATACCCTGATGCTGGGAAAGATTGAGGGCAGGAGGAAAAGGGGACGACAGAAGATGAGATGGTTGGATGGCATCACTGACTCGATGGACATGAGTTTGAGTGAACTCCGGGAGTTGGTGATGGACAGGGAGGCCTGGCGTGCTGCGGTTCATGGGGTCACAAAGAGTTGGACACGACTGAGCAACTGAACTGAAACTGAAACCCTTTGTACTCTGTTAACTATAAAATACATAGTGGTTTTTCATTTGGCACTTGCCTTCTAATTTATACATTAGATTCTTGCCAAACTTTTTAATTTATTATTTAAAACTTTTTGAAAATACATCAATTATTTATGTTATTATAATGCTTTGAAAAGTTTTTTCGAACCCTAAATTATAAAATGTGTGTCTATGTTTTAGTCTAGTAATTGTACAGATTAACTTTTTATATCAGAAGAAATCCATCTAAGACTATTTTATATGAAGAGGGTTTTGAGTTAAAAAGAAACTCATCTTTTGTCTTTTTACTTCCCACAGAAAGAGCACACCTGCCCCTTGGTCCTGATGAGCAGGCAGCAATGAAGCTAGCTTGTTTTCACCAAAGGTAAGAAAAAATGTCCTGGAATTCACTCTAGGTCCTGGTGCAACAATGCTCACCAGCAACCCGGTCTCCTTGTTCTGTTTTGACTTCTTGTGACTGTCCGGCAATGAAGGACCATACTGTCGATGCTCATTATTTGTTGCCAGTTGGCTTTCTTCCCCCTCATTGTTATTTCATCTAAAGACACAGCACTGCTCATTAACACCACTGAATATTTGTTGCCCTCTAGTGGAATAATTTTGGAGAAGGAAATGGCAACCCACTCCAGTATTCTTGCCTGGAGAATCCCATGGACAGAGAAACCTTGCGGGCTGCAGTCCATGGGGTCACAAGAGTCGGACACTTCTGAGTGACTTTGACTTGACTTTGAGTGGAATAATAACCCCACCTGCTGCCCACAGCTAGTGAGCTAGTCTTGTCATCCCTCTGAATGCACCATGGGAAGACTGTCACCTCACATGTAAACTAGAAAATTGAGCTCTGTTAAGCCCTTTCGGAGTGTTTGTGGTTAGGAATGTGGCCCTCTATACCTGTTAATCAGCAGGTATGGCCACCTTTGGTCTGGCTCCTGTTCCCAAGATCAACAGAGAAGAGCCCAAGGGTGGTACTAGCAGATATTGGAAGGAAACATCCAGGAAAAGCCAAAACACTGAGCCAGATAAGAGACAATATTTGCTTGACCTTGGCCACATGCATTGTACTGCATTGTACTGTATGCTATGCTAAGTCGCTTCGGTCGTGTCTGACTCTGTGCGACCCCTGAGATGGCAGCCCACCAGGCTCCCCCGTCCCTGGGATTCTCCAGGCAAGAACACTGGAGTGGGTTGCCATTTCCTTCTCCAATGCATGAAAGTGAAAAGTGAAAGGGAAGTCGCTCAGTCGTGTCCAACCCTTAGCAACCCCATGGACTGCAGCCTACCAGGCTCCTCTGTCCATGGGATTTTCCAGGCAAGAGTACTGGAGTGGGTTGCCATTGCCTTCTCCCAATATTGGTTTTTATTAGCATTCTTGAAATGACAAAATCATAGAGATAGAAAACAGTGGTTGTCAGAGGTTAGGTATGGGGGCTATGCTACTATAAAGGAGTCACACAAGGGAGCTCTGTTTTTTCTTCTTCTAAAAGGTAAGTGACCTCCAACAGAACTTATTGGGATCAGACCCCTCCTGGCAGAGCTGCGGCATAGCTTGGGGTGCCACAGAGAGCCAAGGCATGAGCAACACCCTGCTGAGTCATGGGGTGATGTTGCTTTCCCAGCAGGTCTGAGGGCAGAGCACTGTGTCAAAGAGATTGTTCTCAAGCCTTAAGATCTCATGGAGTTTGCCTTGCTAAGTTTTAACATTGTGTGAGACCTGTCACTCCTTTATTCTTTACTATGTCTTCTTTTTGGAATGGAAAATATCTATCCTATGCCTGTTTCATTTAGAATCACATAACTTGTTTGGTTTTACAGGTCAGAGCGAGAGAGAAATTTTGCTCAGGATTAATTATAGGGAGTTCCTGTTTTTTAAAAAAAAAATTATTTTATTTATTTTTCGTTGCACTGGGTCTCCGTTGCTTTGCATGGGCTTTTTCTCCAGTTGCGGTGAGCAAGGCCTACACTTCGTTGTGGTGCTTGAGGATCTCATTGCAGCGGCTTGTCTAATTGTGGAGCACAGGCTCTAGGTGTGCGGGCTTCAGTAGTTGCAGCACGTGGGCTCAGTAGTTGTGACACACCGGCTTAGTTGCTCAGTGGCATGTGGAATCCTACCGGATCAGGGATCTAACCAGTGTCCCCTGCATTGGCAGGCATATTCTCATCCACTGTACCACCAAAGAAGTCTAGGAGTTCCTTTTTAATGGTGGAACATTTTGGTGTCTTGATCATGGTTGTGGTAACATGAATCTATTTATGTAGTGAAATTGCATAGAACTGCACACACACATATACACAAACACATACAAGTTCTTGTAAAGACTGGTGACATCTAAATAAGCTGTGTAGTCCTGGATTTGATATTATACTATAGTTATATAAGATGTTACTATTGGAGGAAGCTGGATGAAGGGTACATGTGACATCTCTGTACTATTATATTTTTGTAACTTCCTGAGACCCTATGATTATTTCAAAATAACTTTTTGAAAATCTATGGAAAAGGTCCTTCTAATGAATAATGATATTTTTGAGTAGTGATTTCCAGCTTTGTAAATGAGAAGGGATAGTTTTTCTACAGTGTGATGCAGAAGATAAACCAGATACCACAGCATCTGCAGAATACAGAAAGCACTGAGCTTTCCCCAGTATCCCGAATGCCTGAAAAACAGGTTCAACTCCAAGACTAGAAGCCAGAGAACCTTAAGTATTCAGTTCACTTTTTTACATCATGTGGGTTATGAACTGAATAAGTGTCCCCCCCCCCCATATTTGTATGTTAAAACTCTAACCCCCAATGTAATAGTATTTGGAAGTAGGGTCTTTGAGAGATAATTAGGTTAGATGAAGTCTTGAGGATGGAGCTCCCATAATGGGATTAATGTCTTTTTAGAAAGAAGAAGAGAAACCAGAGTGCTACCCAACCCCCTGCCATGTAAGGACACATCAGGAAGGCGGCCATCCACAAGCCAAGAAAAGGGACCTTGCTAAGGAATCCTATTGGCCAGCACCTTCACCTTGGACTTCACAGCCTCCAGACTGTGAGAAATAAATTCCTGTAGTTTAAGCCACTCAGTCTGTGGTATTTTGTTACAGCAGCCTGGGCAGACTAATACAATCTGGGAAACCCTCCTGAAATCCCTAGCATAAATAAGTGATTTTTTTCCTTACTTCTCCCATAAGACTGTGTTCTTTACTACCACATACACTGTGATGGGATTTCTTTCTTTACATGTCTAATATTCTGCTGGATTGAAAACAAGAGAGGATTCCACTCATCTTCCTCCCTCCATGATATAGCATGGCTGAAGAGTGTACGTCCTGTCTTAGTCCCTTCAGGCCACTGTAAGTAATACCACAGCCTGGGTGGCTTTATAAAGAACAGACATTTATTTCTTACGGTTGTGGAGGCTGGGAAGTTGAAGGTCAAGTGCCAGCAGAATCAGTGTCTGTTGGGAGCCCACTTCCCAGAAGGTTGTTTTTATGCTGTAACTTCACATAGCAGAAGGGATAAGGAGATCTCTGGGGCCTCTTTTATATCAGTACTAATCCCATCCATGAGGACTCCCTCCTCCTGGCCTAATCAATACCCAATGGCCCCATCTCCTAAGACAGTCACCTTGAGGGATAGGACTTTAACATGTGAATTTGGGAAGGGACACAAACATGTAGTCTATCAGTTCAGTTCAGATCAGTCGCTCAGTCGTGTCCGACTCTTTGCAACCCCATGAATCACAGCACGCCAGGCCTCACTGTCCATCACCAACTCCCGGAATTCACTCAGACTCACGTCCATCGAGTCAGTGATGCCATCCAGCCATCTCATCCTCTGTCGTCCCCTTCTCCTCCTGCCCCCAATCCCTCCCAGCATCAGAGTCTTTTCCAATGAGTCAACTCTTTGCATGAGGTGGCCAAAGTACTGGAGTTTCAGCTTTAGCATCATTCCTTCCAAATCCCAGGGCTGATCTCCTTCAAAGAATGGACTGGTTGGATCTCCTTGCAGTCCAAAGGACTCTCAAGAGTCTTCTCCAACACCACAGTTCAAAAGCATCAATTCTTCGGTGCTCAGCTTTCTTCACAGTCCAACTCTCACATCCGTACATGACCACTGGAAAAAGCGTAGCCTTGACTAGACAGACCTTTGTTGGCAAAGTAATGTCTCTGCTTTTCAATATGCTATCTTCTGCTGCTGCTGCTAAGTCAGTTCAGTCGTGTCTGACTCTGTGCAACCCCAGAGACGGCAGCCCACCAGGCTCCGATGTTCCTGGAATTCTCCAGGCAAGAACGCTGGGGTGGGTTGCCATTTCCTTCTCCAATGCACGAAAGTGAAAAGTGAAAGTGAAGTCGCTTAGCAGTGTCAGACTCTTCCCAACCGCATGGACTGCAGCCCACCAAGCTCTTCGTCCATGGGATTCTCCAGGCAAGAACACTGGAGTGGGTTGCCATTTCCTTCTCCAAATATGCTATCTAGGTTGGTCATAACTTTCCTTCCAAGGAGTAAGTGTCTTTTAATTTCATGGCTACAGTCACCATCTGCAGTGATTTTGGAGCCCAAAAAAATAAAGTCTGACACTGTTTCCACTGTAGTCTACAGAAAGTACTAATAAAATCTGGAAGAAAGCAAAAGTCTAGGACAAGCTGCTTTACCTCTAAGGAGATAATATGGTTGGTTTAATACCATGTCTTGGGCCTACTGAGCTGAAAGGGAGTCTAGGAAATATAGTCTGTACCTGAGAGACATTAGTGTTGTTAGTTGCTCAGTTGTGTCTTTGTGACTCTTTGGGACTTTTTGTGATCCCGTGGACTGTAGCCCACCAGGCTCCTCTGTCCATGAGATTTCCCAAGCAAGAATACTAGAGTGGGTTGCCATTTCTTTTTCCAAGGGGATCTTTCTGACCCAGGGATTGAACGTGGGTCTCCTATATTGCAGGCTTTACCATCTGAGCCACCAGGGAAGAGAGGCATTATGTCCAGCTCAAATTTTATAGATTCTGTTCTAGATGAACATGTCATAACACATAACTATGCATTTCTCTACAACATTTGAAAAGCATCGAAGTATATTTACTCAGTAACATATTTAATTGTGAAAGTGAAAGTGAAGTAGCTCAGTCGTGTCCGACTCTTTGCGACCCCATGGACTGCAGCCTACCAGGCTTCTCCGTCCATGGGATTCTCCAGGCAAGAATACTGGAGTGGGTTGCCATTTCCTTCTCCAGGAGATCTTCCCAACCCAGGGAATGAACCCAGGTCTCCCGCATTGTAGGCAGACGCTTTACCGTCTGAGCCACCAGGGAAGTCCAAGTGTAAGCCTATGTTTGAATTCAGTTCCTAGCTCTACAACTTATACGTATGTTGATCTTGAATCTAAACTTCAGTTGTTTTTCATCTTCAAATGGTTATGCTGACCCCTTGCAGGACTGCTTTGTGACAATTGAGATAATTAAGTGTGATAATTAAATACATCATGACAATTACATGTGATGTAAGTTGCTTATCAGAGATTCTGTGCTCAGAAATGGTATTTATTATTGGTAGGGGGTCACATTTCACTGTAATCTTTTAAAATGTTAACTAGATTTCCTTATTTGTAAAACCATTCCTGTGGCAAACAGATAACCTGTGTTGATTGACAAAACTTGTATTTTTGGCTTGCGAGTTTTAGTAGAAGGTTGAGGGTTAAATCCCTCAAACCAATGCATAAAAAACAACTAATTCACATGTCAGTTATGGATGCAAAACCAAATATGCCAGCAATCACTATATTTCACATACAGTAAAGACAGCCACATTTGAGAAATATTTTCTGGTAATTTTCAAAGCCTAATATATTCTTAGATTTTATCTATTTGAATATATAAAAGAAGGAGAGAATATATTCTGGGAAATTTTTAAGCTCTGCATTAATCATGTTGATGACTTTGCATTCTGCACTTTTGTAAATATATGAGGTGGATAAAAAGGAAGGAAAAATATGTACATGTTTAGCATATAACCTATAAATCAGGAAACAAAGAACTGTTATAATATAGTAATGCACATGTGATTAGTGTTTTAGTTAAAATGTGTATTTCTAGATTTAAATAAGAACTCTGATTTTTTTTAAATAAAAAATCTGTTTTATTTATCACACTTAAGTAAGGTTAAAATCTGGCATATGTACAATGCAGTAGATAAGAGATGAGAAATAGGTTATATGCTGCATTCTGATCAATGGGTAGTTGTGACCTGTTGGGTTGTGTTGGTAATGATTCTGAAGTCATGTTTGGCATGAATGGGAAGGAGGTCTGGAATTAATTAGTGATGTCTGTTACGGGCATTGCAGGACAAGCATAGGCATTCATTTGGGTTCCTGTCACCTTGCATTATAATACAGGCTGGATCGCCAGTGATTGGTAGGGTGCCTAGAACAAATGTGCTGATTGTCAGTTTGATGAGTGAACAAATTAATGCTCTCTTAGTGATTTCATGCTTCCCAAATAACTTATTATGATTTGACTTTTTAAAAAAGACTATATCTTTGGAGAAGTATTAAGTTCATGGCAAAATTGAAAAGAAGATACAGAGATTTCTCATATACATTCTGCCCCCACACACATGCACGGTGTCCCTCTTTTGAATTCCTGAACCCAATTTCAACATGTGTGTGTGTGTGTGTAGGCTTTCTCACACCAACAAGCAGTTCTTGGATGCCAGCACAGGTCCAAGATTTCAACTCAATTCTAATGCCATCTACTTGGAGCTAAAACCAGATACCACAGGTAAAGGGCTCAATCCCCCAAGACTTCCCTCTACTTCAGACACCAGTCCCAAGTCCAAGTTGTTTTCTGTGCTTCTGGCCGACTGGCTATAAATCAGAGATTTCCACAACCCTCTCCTCAGCTGATTAATTTTCTTATTAAACTTATTAAACCACCTATTTATTATAAAAGGATATTAAAGGATACAAATCAACAGCTAGATGAAGAGGTGCATAGGGCAAGACATGGGAAAAGTGAAAGAATTCCCGTGTTTTCTCCAGCGTGCTACTCTTCACGTGTTCACCAACCAGGAAGCTCTCTGAACTCTATCCTTTTGGGTTTTTATGAAGGCTTCATTACATAGCCATGATTGAGTAAATCATTGGCCATCAGTGATTGATTCAACTTCCAGCCAGTGTTTTTCAAAGTGACCCTGTCATTTTGCATTCCTACCAGCAATGATTGAGAGTTCCTGTTGCTCCACAGCCTCACCAGTATTTGCTGTTGTCCATGTTCAGGGTTTTGGCCATTCTAATAGGTGATAATAGTATCATGTTGTTTTAATATGTATTTACCTGATCATGCATGATGTGGGACATCTTTTCATATGCTTATTTCTCATCTGTATATCTTCTTTAATGAGGTGTCTGTTCATATCTATGGCCCATTTATGATTGTGTTGTGAACTTTCTTGCCGAGTTTTAAGAAGATTTTTGTTGTTGTTGTTGTTGTTGGATAATAGTTCTTTATCAGATGTGCAAAATAACAAGTATTTTTAATTCTACACACTTTTCCTGGACCTGGTGCCATAGATTGAAATGCTATCTATGAAATTTGGGGGACTTATTTTATTGCATCACTAACCCAGCTACTATACTGATAATAGATCAGTCTCTTTATTCCCCGCCATCTCCCACTTTAAAGACAATGAACTGTAAGGGAAGTCTTCTAGGGAGCTTTCTGATAAAAATAAGGAAATCTTCTTGGGCCCATATCTTCTCTTCCCTTTTCATTCATCCTTTGAACTTAGACGTGATGTCTGGATCTATGGCAGCTAGTTAAAAGAGACATTAAAAAATGTCTTAAAGGAGACATTAAAAAACAAGCCATTTAGGAATAGGAGAACAGAAACCTAAAAAGAAGCAAGATTTTGATAGCATTTTTGAGCCACTAAACTAGTGCTTGAAGCTGCCACCTCTAATTGTTTTTCATGTAAGAAAAATAAACCTGTGTCTTACAAGCTACTATTAGTCATATTTTCTGTTATTTCAGTGTTAACAGCCTTCATAAGACATAAAATCCAGTGTTTATTACCTTGATTGTGGTGATGGTAACACAAGTGTGTACAATACATATGTTAAACTCACAAAAGTATGTATATTAACTATGTGCAGTTTTTGTGTACTAATTATACTTCAATAAAGCTAGGGAGGAAAATGATATAAAATCCCAGTTGCTCCCCTGAACTCTAGAACTCAGCTGTCTAACATCTGCACTTGGATGTCTCAGAAATACTTCAAATCCAGCAAGCCCAGGATGGGTGTCATCAATCTCTCCCTGTAAGACTGCTCTTCCTCTTGTATCCTCTTGGTAGTAATTGGCACTACCATCTCTGGAAACTTTGGTGCCATTTTTGCTGTCTGTCTCCCATTTCCTCACTCCTACATCAAGATGAATAAGAATTGCTGATACTACCTCCTAAATATCTTCAACATTTGTCACCTCATCCCTACTTCTGCTAGCTTATTTTAGAACTTTTTATTGTATTTTTAAAATGTGGAGTATAATGAATATACAGACAAGGGAATATCAACACATGTGCAATACATTCTTAAGAAGCAAATACCTGTTTCCCATTCCCTTCTCCAATGTATTGCATGTGTGATAGCCTGAGTACTATTTCATAACAATGAGAAAGGAAAAAAAGAGTAAGATTAAGCTGTTGCCTATTTTAATGTTTCACAAGCATCCCATTGTGCCCAGAATCAAATTAAAACTTTTTTTCAATAATAGAACTATTTTATTAAACATATGAACGTACAACATGCGTTTCTTTCTTTCCTCTGCCCCAGGAAGCCAGCGCTCTAGAACCCCGTGTTTATAAAAACACACTTTGGCAGCTACTATGACAAGGTGAAAAAAGTGCAATTCCGAAAGTAACAACACATAACCAAAGTGGGGAACAAAAAAAGGCAGAGTTGAGTGGGCCCAGTGCTGCTCATCTTCTCTCAAGAGGAAACAGTTTAAGAATAGAAACTCTTGAGCATTATTTAAGCAGTACTGCCCAACTCTCTTGGTAGCATCTCTGTTTCAATTCCATTTATCTTGATGTTGTAACTAACTAATCTGTTACTTCTTTAAGAAATTCTGCCCTGGTTTATATCCTTTTCGGTGGCCCATATCCCTTTGAACTTCAAAAACACAGAAGTTGCTCAGTCGTGTCTGACTCTTTGCGACCCCATGGATTGTAGCCCACCAGGCTCCTCAGTCCATGGGATTTTCCAGGCATGAATACTGGAGTGGGTTGCCGTTTCCTTCTCCAAAATTAAAAGTTTTAAACATTCCTTACAATGCAATTCTTGGACTCTGCTCTGGTCAATTTCTCCTGCCTTGTCTCTGAAGTGACTTTGCGATCTGCTTAGCACCTTTCACTTAGCTGTTTAACAAAAAGAACGTAACAAACTTGGCTTTATTTTATATCCTCCACCAGACTCTGACCTCCACCAGGCTGGGGATAATATCTAATCAACTACTATATACCTACTGCCTAGTACTGCCTTGCCCAGTTAATCATTCACAAAATATAGGGAGAATCTGAATGGGAATATTCCAACCTTCTGAACAATTAGGTCTCTATAAATGCCTTTATACTTTAAAATTGCTTATTAAATACTAAGCTAATGTAATAATTCATCCCCATTATACAAAAAAGTAAAATACAGAAGTATATAAAGAAAAAACATCATATTCACGGAATCTGGAAATTATAGCAAGATAGCTTCTTAGAACATATTAGACATTCTGTTTACCATAGACTCATTGGCTCACAATATATACCATTCTCCAAATTCCATTTTTCCCATTCACAAAATATCTTAAAGATACTCCTTTTTAATTGGCACAGAATATTTCATGTTTCATATGGACAATAGTCTAACTTAATTATTTTCTTGTTGATAAGAATTTGAGTTTCTAATTATGAATTATTGCACAAAGATAACACAGTTGTTAAAACAACAGACTCTAGTATAACAATATTAAAGTATACTGAAGCAAATACTGAAGTATTTGCTCCATAGAAATTTACATTGTAGCTAATTGTTTACATGTCTGACTAGCCTAATTGTTTACCTGAATATAAGTACTGTCTCATTTGTTTTTGTGGCCTTCAGAGCTTCTTTTACATAGAGAGTAAAATTGTGATATAGTGTTCAGAGACTGTAATCAGATGGTTGGGGCTTCCCTGGTGGCTTCATGGTAAATAATCCACCTGCCAATCCTAGAGACTCAGGTTCGATCCCTGATTGGGAAGATCCCCTGGAGAAGGAAATGGCAACCCACTCCAATATTTTTGCCTGGGAAATCCCATGGAGAGAGGAGCCTGGTGGGCTACAGTCCATGGAGCCACAAAACAAGTCGGACACAACTTAGTGACTAAACAACAACAATCAGATGGTTGGTCGCATGCAAATAACAGAATTTATTATTTTCAACTTATGTCTCTCTTAACTTATAGCTCCCTTTACCTGCCTTTAGGTATCTAAAGGATCATGACACTCCATGGACTTTTTCCTCCCACTGTTCCAAATAGGTCAACCACATACTAGTTCTGGGATATCAATAATTTTTTTTATTTAAAAAATGAATGTAGATTTACAAAAAAAGTTGAAAAAATAGTATATACAGAGTTCGTATATATCCTTCATCCAGCTTCCCCTAATACTGACATCATACATAATCATGATATATTTATAAAGAGTAAGAAATTGACCCTGGTACAGTATTCTTAACTCTAGACTTTAACTCATTTCACCAGTTTTCCACTAAGGGCCTTTTTTTATTTCATCACAAAAAAGGAGAGACAGCAGCCCATTATGATCATTAGTCAGCCTTAACATTATTTTTTCAAGAGATACCCTAAGATGCACATTAGTAAATGTTAATTATGGACCTTACTTCACAGAAGAAATATGTTATCTATTCTTCCTTCTAGTCATAACAATGAAATGAAAAAAAAAAAAAAACTATTTATGCACTGTGCTTAGTCATTCAGTTGTGTCCAACTCTGTGACTCCATGGACTGTAGCCCTCCAGGCTCCTGCCTCCATGGAGTTTTTCAGACAAGAAGACTGGAGTGGGTTGCCATTTCCTTCTCCAGGGGCTCATCCCAACCCAGGGATCGAACCTGAGTCTCCTCTATCTCCTTCCTGCTTGCAGATGGATTCTTTGACCTGCTGAGACATCAGGGACACTAAATGGATATAAACTTTAGATTATCTCTAAACAAAAGTATATTTTAAAATAGGCTACTCTTGCATATTTGTATGTATTAGTCTCTATGGATTATATACAAAGTTATTGTTTGCTTTCTTGAAACAGTGCTTTGCCATATGACAAATACTTGAATAATTGCATTGTGTAATGCTGAAAGTTTTTATAATCCACTGCAGCAGGTCTTTCTTTCATACAGTTGGTCATCAGTGTAAATAGTGCATGTTTTCTTCATTCTTCTAATTTGGACCCCCATCACTGTATTTCTTAGATAAATGAAAGAACTTATGGGGAGCAGAAGATTTCACTCTGAAGTATGCCTCTTTGGCATAAAGATGATCTTAGACTGATTATTTTCAAGAAATAGCACAGGAGAAATTCTGAAAATCAAGTAAAAATTACCCTTTTGTAAGAAGCACTTACATATATATATATAGGGAAAATCACCATTTGTAAACTTGTCTTCCTCTCTCTTCCAAGGAGAGGAAAGTGATTAAATCTTTCAAAACACTTAGCAATGGAGAAAGCAGCAATTTAATTCTGCATCACAACTTTATCCTTGTTTACTGTGCCTTTCCTGGTCACCTCCCAAAACTGACTTCCTACCCAACCGACAGTTTTTTATCTTTAATTTGAAATGGTATTGAAATGGTTGACTTGGGCCATTTGGGGAGTTACTCCATTTTTCCTGGGTATCTCCCATGTATATAGGAGATATACGTGTTATTAACCTTTTATTTCTTATTCTCCTTTTAAAATGTCTTTTGTTATAGGGGGCCTCAGCCTAGAAGGGTAGAGAGAAAATTATTTTTCCTCCCCTATGATCTTTACACATTTTAAAACTCATTTTCTCTGTGGCCTCTGTGATATTTCATGCAGAGGTCAACTATGAAGTACTTATTGGAAATTTTAGTAAAACTAATGAGTCCATATTTATTTCTACTACTGTTAATTTAGTATTAATAGATTTGTTCCCTATATGTTTTACATTGCAGTAGTAGAAGTGAATTTTAATAATTCTTGTTGTTGTTCAGTCACTAAGTCATATCCGACTCTTTGCGACCCCATAGACTGCAGCATGCCAAGCTTCCCTGTCCTCCAGTATCTCTATCTCATATATATATATATATATATATATATATATATATATATATATATCAATGTGGAATTCTACCATTGAAAAAATGTCAGAAGCATGGGGAAAATGAAACTGGATATCTCACAGATCCAGGTGTCCCGGGTGGCACTAGCAGTAAAGAACCCGTCTGCCAATGCTGGAGTTATAAGAGGCACATGTGCAATACCTGGGTCGGGAAGATCCCCAGGAGGAGGGCATGGCACCCCACTCCAGTATTTTTGCCTGGAGAATCCCATGGACAGAGGAGCCTGGCGGGCTACAGTCTATGGGGTCACATAGAATCAGACACGACAGAAGCAACTGAGCATGCACGCACGCATCTCACAGATCAAGAAATGGGTTATATTTGATGGTAAGAGTTTGAGTTTATTTTTATGGTGAATCATTGTTGTTGTTCAGTCGCTAAGTCATCTTTGACTCTTTGTGACCACATGAACTACAGCACGCCAGACTTGCCTGTCCTTCACTTTCTCCTGGAGTTTGCTCAAACTCATGTCCATTGAGTCAGTAAATGCTATCTAACCATCTCATCCTCTATTGACCCCTTTCTCCTTTTGCTTTCAGTCTTTCCCAGCATCAGGGTCTCTTCCAAAGAGTCAGCTCTTCACATCAGGTGGCCACAGTATTGGAGCTTCAGCTTCAGCATCAGTCCTCCAATGAATATTCAGGACTGATTTCCTTTAGGATGGACTGGTTTGATCTCCTTGCAGCCCAAGGGACTCTCAAGAGTCTTCTCCAGCACCACAGTTCAAAAGCATGGGAATTCTTCAGCACTCAGCCTTCTTTGTGGTCCAGCTCTCATGGCTGCTGGAAAAACCATATCTTTGTACTTACTTTTGTCAGTAAAGTGATGCTTCTGTTTTTTAATATGCTGTCTAGGTTTGTCATAGTTTGTTTTTTAATATGCTGTCTAGGTTTGTCATAGTTTTCCTTACAAAGAGCAAGTGTCTTTTAATTTCATGGCTGTAGTCACCATCTGCTGTGATTTTGGAGCCTAAGAGAAGAAAATCTGTCACTGATTCCACTTTTTCCCCATCTATTTGCCATGAAGTGATGGGACTGGATGCCATGATCTTAGTTTTTTGAATGTTGAGTTTTAAGCCAACTTTTTCACTCTCCTCTTTGACCCTCATCAAGAGGCTCTTCAGTTCTTCTTCATTTTCTCCCATTAGAGTAGTATTATCTACATATCTGAGACTGTTGATATTTCTCCCGGCAATCTTGATTCTAGTTTGTTATTCCTTCAACCCAGCATTTCTCATGATGTACTCTGTATATAAGTTAAATAAGCAGGGCGACAGTATAGAACCTTGACGTATTCCTTTCTCAATTTTGAACCAGTCCATTGTTCCATTTCCAGTTCTAACTGCTGCTTCTTGACCTGCATACAGGTTTCTCAGAAGGCAGTTAAGGTGCTCTGGTATTTCCATCTCTTTAAGAACTTTCCAGTTGTTGTGATCCACACTGTCAAAGACTTTAGCATAGTCAATGAAGCAGAAGTAGATGTTTCTCTGGAACCCCCTTGCTTTCTTCATGATACAACGAATGTTCACAATTTGATCTCTGGTTCTTCTGCCTCTTTGAAACCCAGCTTGTACATCTGAAAGTTCTCAATTCACATACTGTTGAAGACTAGCTTGAAGGATTTTGAGCATTACCTTGTTAGCATGTGAAATGAGCACACTTGTACGATAGTTTGAATTCTTTGCCATTGCCTTCCTTTGACATTTGAATGAAAAGTGACCTTTTCCAGTCCTTTGGCCACTGCTGAGTTTTCCAAATTTGCTGACATATTGAGTGCAGCACTTTAGCAGTAGCATTTTTTTTTTAAATAGCTCAACTGGAATTCCATCACCTGCACCAACTTTGTTGGTAGTAATGCTTCCTAAGGCCCACTTGACTTCACACTCCAGGATGCCTGGTTCTAGGTGAGTGACCATACCATCGTGGTTATCCAAGTCATGGTGATTGAAAAATTTAAATTGTTTTTAGATGAAGAGCAAGAGGAGCAGAGTATTTTTAAGAATCAACTCACCCTAAATTGAACTGGTAAATATATATATCATACTGTGTGTCAACTACAAATTGGCACTTGCCATGGGCACTTGCCATCTACAAGGATTAAGTCAGGTGCTGATGCAGCTGCTAACCTTCAAAACCCCCTGAAGGAGTTCAAGGTAGAGAGCAGAAATGAAGCACTCTGTGCTCCAGGAAAACTATCAGGACAAGTCTTCAGGTAGTCAGGTATTCTCAGGAGCTGATTTTATGAGCCCATCTCTTATATCTCCTCATATCTAGGAAAGCACTAACATCCTTCATGGTGACAGTTGTTTCTCGTGACTAGCAGAAGCTTCCCGAGACCAGTGGAAACCTTCTACTAAAAAATGTGTGCTTGATTGCATGTATTCTCCTTTTACCAAAATCACGTGTATACTATCCTTCCCCCCTTCTTCTTTGGAGCAGTCTCTCAGAGCCATCTGAGGTGCTGTCTCCCGGGCTGCAGTTCTCATTTTGCCCCAAATAAAACTTAACTCGCTACTCTTACATTGTGCAATTTTTTTTAATTCAATATATGTAATTCTAACAATTTACTTCATAATGGAGATACTGTTGCCCTCATGTTACAAATAAGGAACAGTACTAGAAGCTCAATATTCTGAGTCAAACAGAGTCAGTCTGTTACCAAAACCTGTCCCCTTTCCCTACCTCTAGGCCATTTAGGATTTATGGGGAAGATGCAGTGGAGGACAATGAAGCTAAATATGTAGAGAATCATTAGAGGCTATTTTCTGTAGATGCTGAGCTCCTGAACATAGGCTATAGAGGTAGCTATCAAGAGAACAGACCAGATCCAAGAAATACCTAAGAGAATAATATCAGCAGATATGCAGAATGTTTGGATATTGGAGAACAGTAAAAAAAGAAAAATGGCATCTAATTTCAATTTGAGTGATGGAAAACATGTGATTGTTATAAAGATTTTAAACAATGAAGAACGCCTACCCCCTATCCCCACTCCCCATGGCCGAGTGGTAAATGATGATTTGATTAATGTTCTTTGTGTTGAATTTGAAGTGCCCATCTGATAACCAGATAAAGATATCTACTATGAAATTAGATCAAAGTACCTAAAGCTAATGTAAAAAGTTCTGATCCTTTACACTGGTGATAACAGATCACATGTGGTGTGTATATAGACTGAAATGATAAGAGGATTGTGGCAGTACCCTGAGAAACATGAGCATGTAAGGCAAGGACCACCTTGATTTTCTATTTAAGAATTTTTTAATGCAGCATAAGACAAAGTGATTATAGAATACAGGACAGTGATTAATCTTGAGCTGGGGATGAGTAGAAACTGGAAGGGGACAAGAAACTTCTGGGGTACTGGCATGGTACTCTTTCTTGATGTGTTAATCCCATGACTGTAAATCAGTTAGTGCAAATTAGAGTCAGATGTACTTATTTCCACCTTTACCATGTGTAGGCTATAATTTAGTAAAAAGCTAAAGTATATAAAAGGAAAGCATAAATGCCAGTCTCATTATCCCTACTAATTTGTATTAGTGAAATGTAATTGATGCATAGTTTGATCAGCTGGTGATGAATGCAGAAGCATGTATGCACTGAGTCAAAATTTGCATTTGCAATTTAACACTAAACAAATTTAATTTTCTAAATAGTGACTAAGCTAGACATTCATTAGAATTATGTTTACACTTGCATTTATTTTTGAAGTGAACATTTCTTGCTGGTGACAGTCATTACTGCATACCTGAGAGGTAAACTGATTCCATTTCCTAGGTCTGTTAGAATGGAATTGCACCCATCTTTCAATTTCCAGTAAACTCCTTAATTCAGTCTGTATTTTCACTCTGCAAACATTTCTTAAAAGTTAATTTCTTGGCTGGTTTAAAGATTCTCTTCACTTCAGTGTTGTGAAAGGATATTAATTAATAGTTCTTATCTGTTCTTATCCATTAATTCCAACCTCAGTATGAATGTGTTGTTGCTGCACTCTAAGAAGGTGCCAAAAATAATTTTTAATAGGACACAGAAAAGTTCCCTGAGGGATGGTTTTCCTTTGTTATCTATGATTCTCACTTAGTTTGAACAATTTACAGGAAAGTCTCAACACATCTTCTTCAGGGCACATATATAGCTGTAAGTCTATGGCACTTACACAAATATGCTCCCCTGTTAAATATAACAAATATGTCATAATGAATAAGCTGAACGTGCTTAACACTTTCATGAATTTGCCAAAGGAGTGAGTGATTCATTTCAGTTATCTTCAGCATCAAGACTGGCTTCTTTACACCTCCATGTAAAGTAGAGCAAATATTTCCTAGTTTCTAACAAAATAAGCAGTAATGAAAGTAAAAACAACTCATTTAATGCCATAATAGTGAGATGTACTAAGAGCCATATTACTGGAAAAGTACTTAAGCAAACGGCAACTTTTCTCTTGCTTAACACCGGGAAAAGGCTTTAAAGAATAGCAGATGAATTATGTGAGTAGTATAGGACATTCTTGCCTGGCCATTCCCTTAGTTCATTGTCTAGTCTGGGAGGAGGCTATCTTAAAATAGTAAAATATTATAACTACTTTGTGGTAAAGTGCCTTATTCTACAGTGTAACCACTACCAAGGACAATCATTCATACTTTCATATACTCCTTGTTTGCTTTGGAGTTTAAGCTGCATTAATCACTACTCCTTGAATTGGAAAACACATTAAAACCAGTGAAGAATGCCTCCTCGCAGTGATATTTACTAGCAGTAGGCTGTGATCTGAAACTTCAGTTAATCGGCACAGACACAAACACACAGAGACTCCGGTTTAGATTAAAAAGCAGTGTTAATAAATTTAAACAAGGGGACATCTGGGCAATGAGTTGGGGGAGAAAAGGAAAAAACACAGAGTTCAGTTTTGAAGGAGCTTTTAAGTTACTGAATTCCAGTAAGTCAATGATCTTCTCCATATCAGAGGCAGCTAATTAAAATTGCTATACAGCTTGGTGTCCTGGTGGTGTGAAATTTCACAGGTTGAAATAGCTAAAGTAATGGAGCAGAATTCTTGAATTAAACCAATTGGTATCAAGGGATTTACTCTCAAAAGACATGGAACGAGTTAATGGCTGAATCGGAGAAGCACACTTAGGGCATTTTGGGAAACTCTTGAAATTTCTGGGTTATGCAAGTTAAAGGAAACCCAGGAGGCTCTATGGGATAAAATGCCCACTCTTTACTTTTTATAATGCAGTCAGCTCTATAATTCTGAAATTAGCAAATCTTTTTTTTTTTTTAATTAAAAAAAATTTCAGGTAAAGATGCTCTGAAACAGTAGTCTTTAAATGTTTTTCATGCATCAGAATCCCCTGGAGAGCTTTTTAGAATCCCAATGGCTGGGTCCCATGCCCAGAGTTTCTCTTGTAGCAGGTCTGGGGCAGGGGCTGGGAACTCACATTTCTGATAAATTTCCCGTTGATGCTGATTCTGCTTACCCAGAGATCACACTTTGAGAGCTCTGGAAAACAGCAGTTTCCACTAATGTTCTCTGACTTTTATGTAGATCTGAATCTCCTGGTTATCTTACTAAAATATATAGAAATCCCATGGGGATCTTATGAAAATACAGATCCTTACTCAGTAGATAAGGTAATGCCACTTTCTCTGCTCTGTGGAACACACTTTGAGAAACAAGAATTTCTAGTACCTTAGTGTGGATCTATTTATCATGCCATTCTTTCCTTACATGGAGAAACTGTGTAAAACATGAACCTGTTCATGAGGGAAGGCTTGTAAGAGAGAAAGAAGTGATTGCTCAAGTTGGGGTTAAGCTGAGAAGGAGAAAAGTGAAAGTGAAGTCGCTCAGTTGTGGCCTACTCTTTGCGACCCCATGGACTGTAGCCTATCAGGCTCCTCCATCCATGGGATTTTCAAGGCAAAAGTACTGGAGTGGGTTGCCATTTCCTACTCCAGGGGATCTTCCTGACCCAGGGATCAAACCCGGGCCTCCTGCATTGTAGGCAGATGCTTTTACTATCTGAGCCACCAGAGAAGGAAGGTGTCATGCTAAAGGCAAACCAAGCCAACTTTATAGTTTCTTTTTAGTCTGACACTTTTTTCCCAAGTTAGGATGAAAGATAGACTTTTAAATATTTTATATCATATTTGCCTGACTTTGAAAATTAGGTGTTCAGAGGCCAGTAGAGTTGAAATAGAACATTCTTGAGTTACTTATATTCTCGGTTTATATTTCTTTCTTTTTAGAATTTCAAAGGGAAACAATGGGAACTACATAATTATTCCTTCTTTTTACAGAAGACTTAGTTACCTTTTGTTGTCCTCTGTTGCACGCTTTACAGCCATTAACTCTCTAGAGTCAATACTCAGTCTTAAAAGTATCTAGTGATTATAGATGAACCAGTGTGTAACTACTGTAGAGGGTAATTAGGCATTTGAGACTATACTTTCTTTCAAAAAAAATCTTAAAATTATACTTGGCTAACAATAAAGAAAGAAAATAAGAACTCTTATTCTAAACCCCACTCTATTGTTTACTGTGGTCTCTATGTTGACATATGTTCCCAATCTCCATTGGAGAATTTCTTGTGCATGTAACAGTTTTTTGTATATTTTGGATAATAATCCTTTATCAGATATGTCTTTGCAAATATTTTTTTCTGAGTCTGTGATTGTCTTGTTCTCTTGACATTATTTTTCTCAAAGGTGTTTTTAATTTTAATGCAGTCCAGCTTATCAATTATTTCTTTCTTGGATCATGCTTTGGTGTTATATCTAAAAAGTCCTGACCTTAACCAAGGTCTTCTAGGTTTTCTCCTGTGTTATCTTCTAGGAGTTTTATACTTTTTCTTTATACTTTATACTTTATACTTTTTTAGTTCTGTGTTCCATAAGGTGTAATTTTAACAGTTATAATAAAATCAGGCTCATAACTCACCTTAAACCAGTAGATTGCTATAGGGACATATTAGCAATAAATATTGAGCAGGATCCCTTACCAGGTCAGTGATCTATGTGTAAAATAATACAGCATAGGTAATGTACTTCATAACATAGTGGTGGGTTGGTTTGTATGCTCATAGTGATAGAAATTTTAATTGATATCTGAACAAAGTCCATATTCTAGAGAGAATAACTGATTATAATGGGTAAGAGAAAGGAAGAAAATTACAAGAGAGGGTAAATTTCTTGAACATGGTATACCATGCTTATTTATCTTCATGTCTCCAATGCGTTGCCTAATGCTTGGTGTCAGATGTAAATAAATGCTGACTTATGAATGTATGATGTAGTTAACAGCATTCATTTCTTCTCCTCTACTAGGTGACATCTGTGCTAGAGTAGAACACCATCCTGTTTTACCAGTATTATATCCTTTATGATATCTAGCAACATATCCTGTTTATAGTATGAAAAAGAGAAAACAAATTTACCTATACATTATGTACTATACATAGTTTGTATATATTATGTTTTGACATATTATTTCATTGGTGTTTCTTGAAGTGGCTTAAGGCAGGACTTTGGTTAAAAGCTTAAACTGACAAGGTACTATAGTAGCCATAACAAGTTCACAGAGTATTCATAAAGGGATATAATGGTCCTCCACAGAAGTTGGAAAGTAGGAATGATAGAACCACCAGGTCAGCCCTGCTATGTTAGGCCATGCCTAGGCCAGTCTGAATTTCTGTGAGCCCACTGTTATATTTATTGACTCTCTATACACTGCCATCCAACTGTATTTCCTCAGTGTTTTGGTCTTTGAGTAAGAAGTCCTTCCCACTCTGCTTCAGCCTACAGCCAATGGTCTGTAGACTGAGACTGTAGACTGCTCAGGTACACTGAGATTTTTATCCAGTCCCCTTAATTTATTGCCTAGAACAGATCAATTAGCGGGCAGACAGAAAGAGGTAAGCCCTGATTGCCCATATGAACACTAACCAAGCTAACAGCCTAGAATACATTCATAATTGTAATTGAAATTGGAGGTAATAATTGTTTAGTTTTTAGGAACTCATTAAAATTTAAGGAAAATTATATTGTTAAAGAGGATCATTATGAAAAATTCTTTCAAAACTGACGATAGCTAAGAATCCAGTTTGGGTTTATAATTGATTCACATTTGAAAATCATCTATTAAACAATTCTATTAAACATTTTCAAATACCTGTTTTATATAAAGGACTGTTATAGAAGTTCAAAGATGAATACTCGTATTTCAGTAATAATTGTTTTAACATAATACTATTAAGCATTTACTACCTGCAGGGCACTTTGTACATTCTCTGATACTTTAAAACAACCCTTCACTGAGGGGTTTTTTAGTCTCCTTTTGCAGATACCATTGCAGCTTCAGAGAAATGAACTGACCCAAGTCTCCAGAGCTAACAAGCAACAGCAGTTGGGAGTGAAATACTCCTCTTCCTGACCCTGAGGTATTGTCTGTTTTGCCATCCTGCCTTTGTGAATTCAATTCCCAATTCCTCCATTGTTTTGGATTAAAAAAATAAATAAAACCACATACAGTTAACACTCATATGGTATATCAACAGGATGACCATATATATTATCCTCTAACCCAGAATACTTTTTAGAGTAAAAGGAGAGTATTAAAAATTACTTCAGGGAGTTATTGGTCAATGAATATAAGGTTTCAGTTATACTAGATGAATATGTTCTAGATATCTGCTGTCTAACATACTGCCTATAGTTAACAATATGGTATTGTGCACCTCAGAATTTAAGACAGTAGATCTCATGTTAAGTGTTCTTACTACACACAAAAAATAAAATAAAATAATAAATAGAGACAAAGGGACAGGGGAAAACTTTGGAGGTCATGGATATATCTGTTACCTTGACTATGGTGATGCCATCATGGGTGTTTGCCTATGTCCAAACTCATCAAACATCAAATTGTACACATTAAATATGTGCAGTTCTTTGTATATCATTTTTACCTCAATAAAGCTGTTTAAAAACAGCCTTAAAAACTACTCCAGGCAGTAAGTATAACCTGTGGCAGATAGTCCCTTTTGTAACACGGGCCAATAAAACTAACCTCAATAAGAGATAATATATGAAATCTACTTATCAGGTACCTAACATATAGCCAGAGGTCAAGAAATAGCACTTACTGCTATTGCCATTAACATTATTAGTATCATTAATATAGTATTTAGTTATTATCCTAGAAAATACAGTACTACATTTTTCCAGCGTCTTGTTCTTGGACTGACTCCCTATTAGCCTACACATCAACCATAACATTGCCCTCTGCTCGCTTACTGGGATGTCCAATTTGACTTCTCTGGCACCCCAGGATGGCTCCATTTATAAGATCAGCCCCTCCCTCCAACAAGAATTAGGCTATCCCTCACATATACCTATGCTTATATGACAACCACTAAGAGAAATCAACAGTGAAAATGATGACAATATAATAGCATCCAACAACAGCAAAGAAGTAGGTAAAATCATGGTTTCATTCAACCCAATGATTTCTTATTACACCTACAATAATTTGTGATTAGCTTAGATTTCTCATTCAATGCCAGGTCCCTTCATGTCTAGGACTTAACTTTTTAATATCTGTGGGGTTCATTCAATATACTTCTTTATTCAAACTTAGGTTTAAGAAAAGTGTCTTTTAGAAGCACATAAAGCCATCTTCTTGAATAGCTAGACCACAGCAAAGGGACTGGGTAGACACATTGGGCTATCACTCAATTATGGTTTTAAGTGAAGTGGAGTGAGAGTCTGTCAGTCATGTCTGACTCTTTGTGACCCCATGGACTATTCAATCCATGGAACTCTCCAGGCCAGAATACTGGAGTGGGTAGCCTTTCCCTTCTCCAGAGGATCTTCCCAACCCAGGGATCAAACCCGGGTCTCCCACATTGCAGGTGGATTCTTTACCAGCTGAGCCATAAGGGAAGCCCAATTATGGCTTTAATGTGAATACATATTATTTATGTATTCATTAAGGTTCTTAAGGATAACCTAATACACATTTTTAAAGATGTTTTCTCTTCCTGTCATAGTTGAGAAAGAAAATCAGAATTCCCAAAATGTATCCTGGTCTATGAAAATCAAGATCTATTAATTGAACAGAACCACAAAAAATACGTTTTCTTTTCAATTTGCAGCAACTGTTACCTTGTTGTGTAGTATTTTATGGTATTGACTTTCATGTTATTTCTACCCAAATTCCTCAATCTCACGCAGCACCCAGCTCTCTAAAAGCATACCTGTTAAACCACTAAAACCACGGCATTAACTGGCAAGGAGATGTGTCTGTAATATTTTTTAAAAATTATTTATTTATTTGTTTATTTGGCTGCACCAGATCTTAGTTGATTGCTGTATGTGGGATCTTCGATCTTCATTGCAGCATCCAGGATTTTAGTTGCAGCATGTGAACTCTTAGTTAGGACATGTGCGATCTAGTTCCCTGACCAGGAATGAACCCCAGCCTCCTGCATCAGGATTGCAGAGCGTCAGCCACTGGACTGCCAAAGAAATCCCAATAATATTTAAATTGAGCATCATTTCCAAAAGCTCATGGTTTCCAGTCATCCCTGACTTCTTTTATTCCTTTTCCATATAGCAAATGCATTGTCAAGTAGAGATTTGATTGATTTGATTGTTGTATTTGACCTCTAGATATGCTTTAAGAGTGCTTCCCAAGTGGCTCAGTGGTAAAGAATCCACCTGCCAGTGCAGGAGCCACAGAAGTTGTGGGTTCGGTCCCTGGGTCGGAAAGATACCCTGGAGAATGAAATGACAACCCACTCCAGTATTCTTGCCTGGAGAATCCTATGGACAGAGGAGTCTGGTAGGCTACAGTCCATGGGGTCACAGAGAGTTGGACACAACTGAGCATGCATGCTTTAAGAAAAGGATTCTATGGAGCCCAGGTTTTCAGGAATTAATATTCACATTGTGTGGTAGATCAGTTGTGCTTATGGCTATTAACTTTTCCTTTTATCTTTGTTCTTTTCCATAGAATTTCACAGTTCCTTCTCACTCTTTTGGGTCATTCTGTTTCCCTTCTTGATTCTAGACTCTTCCATGTGAGTTACGTTGATCAATAGAATGATAGCATACTTGACCCAAACAGAAGCTCTACAGAGTACTTACACATTTCCCTTTCATCTCTTGCTTATCTGTCCTTATCTTAAGACCAAAGTTATTGGACGTGTGTAAGAGACACATGGAAAGAATTAAGTTATCACTCAAGAAGAAGTGACATGGACATCAGGAAAGGCCTAAGAGAGGAAGTGATATGAATATTAAGCTGTCTCTTAAATATTAATAGGAATTTATCAGGTGAACAGTGGAGCAAAAGGATATTTTAGGTGGGAGAAATGTCATGTAAAAAAACTAGGAAGCATGAAAAACCTTGGCATGTTAAAAAAAAAAAAACTCAGTTGTATGGAAACCATCTGATCACAAAGGTCATCGTATGGCATGCTGGGAGCTTGGATTATATGTTACAGTTTTGCCAATGGGTGTTATTGAAGAGATTTTTAGTACGTATTGGTTGTTACCACTTTCAACTGAATATTTTGGCAGCAGGCCAAAAGATGGACTAGAGACTTCAGAGACTGAAGGAAGAGAGCCTGACTGAGACATTATTGAAATTGTTCCAGTGAAAGATGGTGGCTGTCATTTTTAAACTGTGAAAGGGGGAAGTGAAAAGAGATTGAATTCAAGAAATATACATGTCAGTGTATGGCAAAAACCACTACAATATTGTAAAGTAATTAGCCTCCAATTAAAATAAATTAATTAATTAAAAAATGAAATACTTAGCAGTAGAATTGACAGGCCTGATGAATAATTAAATTTGGATAAAGAGTAAGAACAATTGGTCCCCAGGTTAGTGGGAGTTTTCATTGAGATAGATAACATATTCAAGAGGAAGCAAATTTTGGTTGAAGCAGGGAAGAGAAAATGGAAGGGTTGTGTCATGAATTCAGTTGCACATTAACAGAATATGAGGCTCATCTTAGATGTCATGATGACAGTGGTCAAAATTTATGGAAGAGCATCAATTCCATTAAATCTGAGTATTTCATTATGGTATCTTTTAAAATGTTTTATAGCTAGAAGTGTAAAATGATAAGTGAAAATGATAAGGTTATATTATTCTTTGATCAGATCTCTAATAAACAGAATTTGAGACATGGGTTAAAAGAGTTGATAATTTATTTGGGACATGGAAACCTAAGGCAGCATGCATGAGGAAAGGCAAATAAAATTGTGAAACAAAGCTTGTGTTACCCCATTGGCTACTATTTCATGGCAAGCCAAGAAGAGATACAAAAGGCTGCTCAGCAAGTGGATTCACTCAGGATCTGAGATTTCTCTGGATAGGCCATGAGGTGAAGTTGTACCTCAGAGTAGTCTCTGAGTCATTACTAATCTTATAGTATATTGTTCCATCCAAGTATGGAAGCAGTGTGAGGAACTAGAAATTGGGTTTAGGGTCGGTCAAATGGCTGTGTGATATGAACCAAGTAGGACGGTCTAGCAGAGGCAAATGTCCTGGCCCCTGTTCTGTGCAGTATAGTCAACAAGACTGGGACACAATTGGAAGGAAAGAGGCAGTGAAGGAAATGTGAAGAGGCTCCTAAGCCTTGTATCCAACATGATCTATCAACATGACACAGTCTTAGAAAACTTAATTTTGAGTCAAAAAATAAAGTTAGAAAACTAGATATGTAATACCACTTTAACAAAGTTTAATACAACAAAGTAATGAAACATTTTAAAGTCAATGCATGCATATGCTGTTAAAGCATTAAATAAATAATAGGATGATAAACATTAATACCAGCAAAGAGATTACCTCTGGCAGGAAGAAAGGGACTGTAATAAGGGAAAACAATAAAAGAACCTTGAAGTATATTTATAATGGTTTGTTTCTAAACTGGATTGGAGGAAGCTGGGTGTTTTAAAATGATTTTTGTATAACATTTTAATAGTGAAATAGTTTATTAGATAAAACGAAATAATAAGCTCTAAGACTTAGGAGCATTCATGTGAGAAAATACAAAAAAGTAAAGAAAAACAAATGGAATGAAAGTAAAACTTGAATAAAACCAATGAATGGCAGGAAAGAAGCTAAAGAATAAGAAATCATGTAAAGCAGGAAAAAATAGAATGGTAAAAATACATCCAAACATATCAGTGATTACTCTAAATATGTATAAGCTAATTTGCCTATTTAAAAGATAGCTTTTCAGATTGGTATTTAAAACAAGCAAGACTCAGCTATATTCTATTTACAAAGATATGTTAGATAAAATGGTGGTAAAGATTGAAAATGAAGAGAGAATTATATATTAGACATATGATAAGAAGGAAGGAAAAGCAATAGCAACAATATAAATAGCAGACAAAACAGTACTCAAAGTCAAACAAGGACAGATTGATAAAAGTTTTTAAAAATTCCATGAGTATCTTAACATAAAGGGAAAAGAACTTCCATGATTATATCTACATCTAACTGAACAACTGCAAGTATAAAAAACCAGTATAAGGAACTCCTCCCAAATACAGAGAAATTTGGCATACAAATAATACCAACAAGGGGCATTATAGATGGTAAGAAGAGAATTGCCCCCAAGAAATTGACAATTGGTATTCTTAAAGAAAAGAAAATAGTAACCATCAGAAGCAAGATCGTATAAGCATTCAGCAGAAATATTAAGTTACATACAGAAAAAAACCAGCCTGAATACTTTCAGTATTCTTTTCCATCATGGTAAATACTAAAACCACTAAATTTTGAGAGAAAAATATTTGCGACTCTATTATTTCTTTTTTTTTTTTTAATTTTATTACATGTATACCTGTGGCGGATTCATTTTGATACATGGCAAAACCAATACAATATTGTAAAGACTCTATTATTTCTTATAAACAGGTAACAATTCACCAGATGTTAACCTGTTAAAAACTTCACTTTTGACACTTGGGGCTCAAGCATATATTCCCAGAACACTGTTCCTGACCAAAATACTCTAACACTGAGAATGAAGACTCAGATTCAGGAATGAAATTTTGGTTTTAAAAACAGCATATTGGTCCCCTTGGGTTGCCATAACAAAATACCATAGACTGGGTGGCTTAAACAACAGATATTTATTCCTTCACAATTCTGTAGGTTAGAAGATCAGGATCCAGGTGCCAGCCTGGTCAGTTCTTGGTGAAAGCCCTCTTTTTGGATTGCAGATAGACCCTGTCTCCAAAACAGTCATATTGGGGATTAGGACTTTAGCAAGAGTTTGGAGGGGAACACAAACATTCAATTCATAATAGATAGGAAATGATTATTAAATCATTTAAACATAAATCTGATTAGGATTGCATATAGTCAATCAAAAATCAGTATCTTAACTCTCAAAATATAAATATACCGAGTTATATAATGTAATTAATAGATTTAGAGTTCATGCTATATTAATTAAAAACCCAAACATGAAATATGTTGAAGTGTTATCATTTTGTTATTTTTCTTTATCCATAATTACTTTTTCTAACTTGATACTAGTATGTTTAATAATTTTTGCTTTAATCTTTTCATGCTTTTCTATAATCTTCTACTTCTTATTATTTTATTATGCTAAAAGGTTTACTGTTTAAATGATGCAGGCACATTGTAATGCACTGTAAGCATCTGATAATTACTCATGTTTCCCTTTTTACAACTTGTCTCTTGTAACTCTAAATTCATTTACTAATAACATAAGAAATCTCTTCAATCAGCAGTTTCATTGAATTGCATTAGTTAAACTCCCAAAGTATTTGTGATATCATTTTGGTTATTCAGCAAGCTTTTTGCATGAAACTTCTTGGTGCTTTTGCATACTCTAGGAAAAATGACAATTACAGTTGAATACCCAGGAGCACTGAAATAAGAGCTTGCCTTCCCCCCCACCCCTGGATTTTCAACATAGTTTGTCTCTTTTATTGAAATTTAGTTTTGAAGCTAGTTATTAAGCATAATTTAGATAGGCTCAATACCACATGATTTTTAAAGCATAAAAGCATGCTTCTATTAGAGCTGAAAAATATAAAATAGGAATCTATGTCATAAGAATAATCTACAATTTAACTTATCACTGAATCCTTTTTTATTTTCATTTTCCTCTTTATACTGCAGCAAGATATCCAAAAATTATTTAGTTGATTACCACAAATTTTAAACTAAATTTCAAAATGTGACTGTATTATTTGTTTTTTAAGATCAATCAGTTGATCCATTTTATTTAGAGCAATTTTTTTTCTAAAATTCCTGCAGAATGCAGAGGCTGAACATTATTCTATAAAATGAAATAAGGCAAATTATTTATGTCTGCTTTTCTGATATGAACTATTAAAAGGCAAAAAGTATTCCTCACATTGACACTTAAGAAGAAGAAAGATTGATAAAAAACTGAATTTATTACAAGAAGATTATATGGGTAGGATTGAACAATTTAGATTTAAACATTCTATGTGAAGTGAGGTCTTCCCTGGTGGCTCAGGCGGTAAAGAATCTGAAAGGATAATGGAAATCATTATCTATTTTCTGAGCTATAACTTGACACTTGTTTTAAATAGAACTCTAAGAAATTTATATAAAAATATAATGTACATATATATATATGTTTAGTACACATATATATAACATGTACTTTTAATTTTATAGATATAAGTATTTTATGTGATAGTAAATTAGAACAGAAAAGTTATATGCTTGGAAATTTATTTATCCTTTGTTCATATATTCCTCTTAAGATGTTACAACCTTGGCTGTTAAACCCAGTGACAGCCAAAACTCTCTTTAATCCCATGATTTCATGTTTCAGTCACTCTTGGGCCTTGGAGGTATCTATTGTAGTCTCTGTATATGGCCAGTAAATAAAGTAAGAAAAAGCATGGAAATTTCTGCAGAAGTCTTAAAAACCAGTCTTTGAAGTAATGTGTATAACTTCTGTCCATATTTCACTGGCCAGAATACAACCATATGTCCCCACATAATTTCCAAAGGGTAAAGAATTATATGTGCCTCAAAAGCAGAGAAGAAACACGAATATTTGTGAGAAACAATATTTTTTGTCACAACATTAAAAAAGTTTTTCTCCCACAAGGATTTATACATTATTCTTAAGTCACTGGCCAAATTAAAAAATTGGACTTTGTCATCTTCCTCAGGAACATAATAAGATGAACAATGGTCCTTACTTAGGTAACTTAAATCTTATTGATACATAGTTAGACTTTGTGCCAATCCTTTCGTATACCAACCCTGAGTACATCTTTGTCCTAAATCTCTCCCACTGAAAATAGGGGAAAAAAATCTTTTACCATTGTCAATCCATGCGCCTTCTTTACAGTAATTTTTTTTCCTATGATAAACTTTGTACCATGCATTTAAATAGTACTTTTTTAAAATTTTAGAGTAACAGTTATTCATTGTGGAAATGCTTAATATTTTTGATGATTTGTTAGTTTTAATCTTATCTAGTTGCCAGTACCTAACTATCTTTGTGATACGAAGGTCTTGTGTTCAAAGGATGATGAAACAACAGAAAATAAAGGATAAGTGGTATTTATTCTTTCAGGTAACAGAATTCATTTAAATTAAGGGGTACAGAAGTGGTCAGTAATGATGTCACAGTTAATGGCTTTCAGATGTAGAATCGACACTCCTGGCTCAGGGCTCAACTTCAATGTCAAAAATATAGCCATTTTACTCTTGTGTACTTGCATTCTATGTTTAAAGTCAGGGGTCAGGACACTGCCTTTTTTTTGTAAATAAAGTGTCATTGGAACACAGTCATGTCCATTTGTTTATGTACAGTCTATGGCTATTTCAAGTTATGATGGCAGAGTTCAGTAGTTGTGACAGAGACTGCATGTGGTCCCCAAAGCTGAAAATATTTACTATCTGGACTTTTCCAAAAAACATTTGCCCATCCACCCCTGCTTTAGACCCATGAGAAGTGAACATTAAACTTCCTTTTTCATTAAAAACCTTCCATTTTTATCCCACAGAAAACTACTAAAAACTATTAAAATCCAACCGTAACACTTGGCTCTTTGAAACTAATCAAAAAAGTTCAAACTGAAAGTGAATTAAGGAACACTGGGAAATTTTATTGAACAGCATTTCTTTGTAATGATTTCCTGCCTGTGGAGGCCAGTTTTGAATGTATTTATAGTCATCTTTTGGAGAAGGAAATGGCAACCCACTCCAATATTCTTGCCTAGAGAATCCCAGGGACAGAGGAGCTTGGTGGGCTGCCGTCTGTGGCATCTCACAGTCAGACATGACTGAAGCGCCTTAGCAGCAGCAGCAGCAGCATAGTCATCTTTCATTTACAAATATATGAACACAAAGATAAATTGTCTATAAAATTATACTTTTTAGTTTCAGATATTTTTTAATTTATTTTTTAACTTTACAATATTGTATTGGTTTTGCCATATATCAAAATGAATCCGCCACAGGTATACATGTGTTCCCCATCCTGAACCCTCCTCCCTCCTCCCTCCCCATACCATCCCTCTGGGTCGTCCCGGTGCACCAGCCCCAAGCATCCAGTATTGTGCATCGAAACTGGACTGGCGAGAATGGCATTGAAACATGTATAATATCATATATGAAATGAGTCGCCAGTCCAGTTTCAGATATTTTATATTGCAGTGATATAAGTTTTAACATTTGTAAATAGTTTTAAAAAATAGATGTAAAGGGGCTGTAAAATGTGGAATAAATCCTACAGCTACCTGGGGCATGTTTTAAATAGTAGGCCTGTAAGGAGTTGCTAAAATAAGGCTTTGCATCCTCAAACCTATTTTTGCAATAAATAATGCATCATGTATTCCAGTCTAAATGGAGGATACTAAGGTGCTTAATTTCCATTTTAATCATAAGTATTAAAATTGCATATGATTTTATTTTTTAGAAAATATCTAAAACAAGATATAATGGTATAAGCTATTATTGTAAAATGATTTTATAAAAACACAGATTATCCCCATAAAGGGCAAATGTGCTCTAGTTGCTGGGATCATTAAAAAATAGGAAATTATATTTCATTATTTAAGGTTTTCCCATCTAACTTAAAAATTAAAATAAAAAATCATAGATGATGATTGCTGATTTCAGGTTCAAAATTACAGTGGATTGTTTTTGCTTCACTCAGAGACACATATATTTCATAATGTACCACTTATCTACCCCAGGTTGTGATTTTCTTCTTTTTCTTTTTTTTTTAACTTTTTATTTTGTATTGGGGTATAGCCGATTAACAATGCTGTGATTGTTTCAGGTGAACAGCAAAGGGACTCAGCCATACATTTACATGTATCCATTCTTCCCTGAACTCCCTGATTTTTTTTTTCCCCATTTAGGTTATGGCTATTCCATGATACATTTCAGTGATACAGTGATGAAAACAGTAGACCCAATCTCTCTACTGTCTTAGAGCTATAACAACCAAGGATTAAAAACAGATACCAAACTAGTCTTCATAAATAAGAGTTTTGAAGAGCTGAATGCTACAGAAGGGGTGTGCCAAATGGCTTATACAATTTATTTTTCCAACTTTCACATGGAAGCCATGTGAAAACTTTTACAGGAATTTCTCAGACCCTTTATAGTAGCAATAACAATTAAAATGAATGAAGATGGAAATAAAAATTTGAATATGGGCGTAAAAATTGTATTTAAAGTATATTTTACAAACTGCTTTGTTAATAGGTTATACTTTGTAGCAGTTTATTTATTTATTTTTTACTTATATACATATTCTTACAGAGCTTAGATACCATGAGGGATGGTCACACAGTGTATAAAGGACACCATCAGAGGTCATTTGAGGTAAAAACTACAAAATAGATGATTTGCTCTCAAAGATACTGCTGCCTATCTCATAATCACTTTAACTATTTGAAGTTTCTCCCAGCTGTTTATTAACTTTGTTCAGATTTCTTAGGCAGCATTTCTAAAAATATTTTCCCAGACCAACCACAGTAGACTCAATAGGGATGCTTGTTACAATATACAGATTCCTCAGCTAAGTTTCAGTCTTACTACATGAGACTCTGAGGACAGTAGGCCTGGGAATGAGTCTAAACCTAATCATAGAAAGTAGGGTAATGGCAGACGTAATAATGTGTTATCCTTCTGAATTAGGTATTACCATTTTAACAGAGTTCTTTATAAGAAGATGACTTAACTTGGAGGAGAGTGTTAAGTTGGAAGGATTTCAGGTAAATATGGGCTTCCCCAGTGGCTCAGTGGTAAAGAATACACTTGCAATTCAAGAGACACAAAAGACTTGGGTTGGATCCCTGGGTCCGGAAGATCCCCTGAAGGAAGGCATGGCAACCCAGTCCAGTATTCTTGCCTGGAGAATCCCATGGACTGAGGAGCCTGGTGGGTTACAGCCTATTGAGTGGCAGAGAGTCAGACACGACTTAAGCAATTTAGCACAGCACAGGGAAGGTTGTATAGATAGGTGGGAGTTTATTTTTTTTATACTTCTCTACTTTATGGTGCAAGGTGGGAATCTGCAGGCTGCATGCTTGCTCCAGCTATACATGTAATTTTGACTTAGCTTAGATTCCTCTATTGGGTTGCCCAATAGAGACTACTCCTAGAAAGTTTCATGGTAGGTAATGGCATATTTCCCTACAAATATATGCAGGAATTTGAAGATTTTACACACTTTTCCATTTTTAGGAAAATCATGAATGTTAGATGAATAACATTTCATATGAAGTCAGACTGGATACCTGAATGACTGGTTTAAATATTTTTTATATTTGGAAACATGGGTCCTATGATTTGGATATTGTTATTTCCTTATGTAATTCTTATTTTCAACAGATATATAGTATCTCTTAAAACAAAATCTTCAACTGCTTTTTGTTTAGTATTTAAATCACCTGGAAATATAAGAAGTGATTATCTATTGTCATTTTTTGTTTGAAATCATTTTTTTAAGAAAACCACTTACAAGCTGGCAAGTACCTATTAAATCTGAAACCTAGATCAATGTATTTTATGAAGATTCAGAAACAACAAAAAGAGGAGAGCTTTATCATTTTGCTTACAAGAATAAGAAGAGGAAAATCCTACAGTAAATGAAAACGGGGGGATGTAGATTTGTAATGTTGCTTAGGCAAACTAGAAAAAAAAAAACTGAATGGAACAACTATACACCAACAAACTAGACAACCTAGAAGAAATGAAAAAATTCTTAGAAACATATAACCTACCAAGACTGAATCAGGAAGCAATAGATAATCCGAACATACCAATTACTAGTAAGGAGACTGAATCACTAATCAAAAATCTCCCAACAAAGAAAACCCCAGAACTGTATGGCTTCATTGGTGAATTTTACTAAACATTTAAAGAAGAATTAGCGCCAGTCCTTCTTCAAACTCTTCCACGAAATAGAAGAGGATGTAACACTCCCGAAGTCATTTTACATGGCCAACATTGCTTTGATAAAGCCAGAAAAGAGAACTACAGAAAAAGAAAACTATAGACAACATCTCTGATGAATATAGATGGAAAATTTCTTAATAAAATACCAAATCCATTAACATATAAAAAGGATCATTCTCCATGATCAAGTGGGATTTGTCCCTGAGATGGAAGAATGGTTCAACGTACACAAACCAATAAATGTAATACAGCACATCAATGGAATGAAAAAAAGTTTTATGATGAGCTCAACTGACTCATGAAAAGCAATTGACAAAATTTAGCATCCATTCATGATAAAAATCCCTAGAAAATTAGGTATAGAAGGAACATATCTGAACATAATAAAGGCTGTATAAGCCTGCAGCTAACATACTCCATGTTAAAAAGATTGAAAGATTTTCCTCTAAGATCAGGAACAATACAAAGGTACCCACTTTTACTGCTCTTATTCAACATAATAATGGAAATTTTAACCAGAGCAATCAGTCAAGAAAGAGAAACAAAAAGCATCAGAATTGGAAAGGAAGAAGTAGAAAGAGAAGATTTACAAAGAGAATTAGTGAACTGGAAGATAGATCAGAAAAATTATCAGAATAAAGCACAGTGAAAGAAAAATTAAAGAATACAAAACAGAGGATAAAAGTCATAGAGGATACAGTAAGAAGCTTTAATACACAGTTAATATCAGTTAGAAGGAGAGGAGAAAAATAGACGTGAAGAGATAATATTTTAAGAGATAAGAGTTGAAAAAAAGTACTGAAATTGATGACAGATATCATGCCATAGGTTCAAGTAACCCCCCAAAAATGTCCATCAAGATGAATTATACATGCATATAAACATACAAATATATACACACAACTCATTAGGCACATCATAGTGAAGTGAATAAAAGGAAAATTATAAATCACTAATGAAAATAATATAGATAATCCTCAGAGGGGAGGCAGACTGTTACAGTAGAAATCAGAAGATAATAGAATAATTTATTGAATTTACTTTTTTAAAAGGTAAATTAAATCCTTTATCTATATCCAGGGAAAACTTTTCCATAATTAATATTAAATAAGAGTAGTCTTAGGCAAAGGAGACAAAAAATAAAGCTAAATTTAGAATTTGCCAGAAGCAGACTCAGTTTAAAGGAAATACTAAAAACTGTACTTCAGAGATAAAGAAAACTCTGAAAGGTAGAGATGCATGAAGGAATGAAAAGTAAAGAAACCACACAAAATTAATAATGTATGATTTTTAAAAAAAGCAAAATACATGATAAAATAAGTCAAAAGATATTTTATAATAAAGTGTTCTAGGCTTTTTTTTAGTTGTCTGGGAGAAGGATAAAGATATTGATGAACATTGTATTCTAATAATATTTTTAAAAGCAAGATAAACTCAGCATTTAGAATAGTGTTTAAATCTTGTAAGAGGGTTAGATGAAGATATAAAATAGGGGCTATAGATAGAAGCAAGATATTGTTATGTTCTAGTTCTAAGTTGGATGGTAGGTTCTTGGGTACTTATTATCATGCTTCGTAATTTAAACATAAAGTACATAATATGTACTAAATATATTTAGTGCATGCATGCATGCTCAGTCACTTTAGTCATGTCCGACTCTGTGACCTTGTGGACTGTAGCCCACCAGGCTCCTCTGCCCATGGGATTTCCCAGGCAAGAATACTGGAATGGGTTACCATTTCCTCCTCCAGGGGATATTCCTGCCCCAGGAATTGAACTTGCATCTTTACCACTGAACACCAGGGAAGCCCAATATTATAAGCAGAAAATTACAGTGTTTGGGGGAATAAAGTAACTATTAGGGATGCAGTCATAGCACCTCTCTGAGATAGATGATGATCTAACAGGGAAGACTTAAAGAGCCTTTAAAATGCAGCATCCACTTTGAACCAAAGAATATTTTTCATTTCAAAGACAAGAAAGGGAATTAAGCAAATCCTAAAATTGAAAACATAGGTAAATGGACTTAGCTCTATATAGGACAGATTATATAATCACATAGGAAAATTCTTTAAAAAAATTTCCAGGACTATGACTAAATATTTAGTGAATAATTTTTAAGGATAAAAATCTACAAAGAAATATTTAATCTTACACAGCAAGCTTGTTGTTAGTAATGATATTGGCATAGTGATTCTAAACTACATTGTGTACATCGTAGGATAGTGCAGATGATTAATTGATGTTATTATAAGCCAAGAGTCTCACTGTGAGAAAAGGAAGAAACAACTATAAGGTGGGGAAAAGTCAAAAACAACCTATAGGATTTCTTTTTTATTTGTTTGTTTTTCATTATTTCTTTCTTTCTTTCTTTCTTTTTGGCTGCACTGGGTCTTTGTTGCTGCATGGACTTTCTCTAGTTGTGGTGAGCAGGCACTACTCTTCATTGTGGTACATGGGCTTCTCACTCCAGTGGCTTCTCTTGTGGAGCATGGGCTCTGGGCACATGGACTCAGTAATTGTGGCTCCTGGGCCTAGTTGCCCTGTGGCATGTAGGGAACACGGATTCTGAGAGCAGGGATCAAACCTGTGTCCCCCACACTGGCAGAGGACTCAAGCACTGGACCACCCAGGGAGTCCCCATTATTTTTTTTTAATTGAAATATAGTTGGTCTACAGTGTTGTGCTAATTTCTGTTCTACAGCAAATTGATTCAGTTATATATATATATATATATATATTATCAAAAAAGCAAGAGAGTTCCAGACAAACATCTACTTCTGCTTTATTGACTATGTGAAAGCCTTTGACCATGTGGATCACAACAAATTGTGGAAAATTCTTGAAGAGATTGGAATACCAGACCACCTGACCTGCCTCCTGAGAAACCTGTATGCAGGTCAGGAAGCAACAGTTAGAACTAGACATGGAATGACAGACTGGTTCCAAATAAGGAAAGGAGTATGTCAAGGCTGTATATTGTTATCCTACTTATTTAAATTATATGCAGAGTACATCCTGAGAAATGCCAGGCTGGATGAAGCATAAGCTGGAATCAAGATCGCTGGGAGAAAATATCAATAACCTCAGATATGCAGATGATACCACCCTTATGGAAGAAAGTGAAGAAGAACTAAAGAGCCTCTTGATGAAAGTGAAAGAGGAGAGTGAAAAAGTTGGCTTAAAACTCAACATTCAGAAAACAAAAATCATGACATCTGGTCCCATCACTTCATGGCAAATAGTTGGGGAAACAATGGAAACAGTGACAGACTTTATTTTTGTGGGCTCCAAAATAACTGCAGATGGTGATTGCAGCCATGAAATTAAAAGACACTTGCTCCTTGAAAGAAAAGGTATGACCAACCTAGACAGCATATTAAAAAGCAGAGACATTACTTTTCCAACAAAGGTCCATCTAGTCAAAGCTATGGTTTTTCCAGTGGTCATGTATGGATGTGAGAGTTGGACTATAAAGATAGCTGAGTGCCAAAGAATTGATGCTTTTGAACTGTGGTGTTGGAGAAGACTCTTGAGAGTGCCTTGGACTACAAGGAGATCCAAGCAGTCCATCCTAAAGGAAATCAGTCCTAAATATTCATTGGAAGGACTAATGATGAAGCTGAAACTCCAGTACTTTGGCCACCTGATGTGAAGAACTGACTCGTTGGAAAAGACCCTGATGCTGAGAAGGATTGAAGGCAGTTGGAGAAGGAGACGACAGAGGATGAGATGGTTGGATGGCATCACCGACTCAATAGACATGAGTTTGAGTAAGCTCCAGGAGTTGGTGATGAACAAGGAGGCCTGACGTGCTGCAGTCCGTGGGGTCGCAAAGAGTCGGACACAACTGTGTGACTGAACTCAACTCTCTCTCTCTCTGTATATATATATATACATATATGCATTCCTTTTTTAAACTATTCTTTTCCATTATGCTTTATCATAGGGTACTGCATATGGGTCTCTCTGCTATATAGTAAGACCTTGTTGTTCATCCATTCCATATATAAAAGCTTATATGTGCTAACCCCAACCTCCCACTCCATTGCTTTCCCACCCCTCTCCTCCTTGGCAACCTGTGGTCTGTTCTCTATGTTTGTGAGTCTGTTTCTGTTTTGTAGATAGGTTCGTTTGTCATATTTTACATTCCATATGTAAGTGATATCATATGGCATTTGTCTGAGTTACTTAACTCAGTATGATAATTTCCAGATCTATCCATGTTGCTGCTGCTGCTGCCAAGTCACTTCAGTCGTGTCCGACTCTGTGTGATCCCATAGACAGCAGCCCACTGGGCTCCCCCGTCCCTGGGATTCTCCAGGCAAGAACACTGGAGTGGGTTGCCATTTCCTTCTCCAATGCATGAAAGTGAAAAGTGAAAGTGAAGTCGCTCAGTCGTGTCTGACCCTCAGTGACCCCTTTGGACTGCAGCCTTCCAGGCTCCTCCGTCCATGGGATTTTCCAGGCAAGAGTACTGGAGTGGGGCGCCATTGCCTTCTTCGATCCATGTTGCTACAAATGGCATTATTTCATTCCTTTTATGGCTGAGTAGTATTCCGTTTAATTGTGCTTTGCTTTACTGTGCTTCATAGACACTGCATATTTTACACATTGAAGCTTTGTGACACTCTGTGTTGAGCAAACGTATCGGTGACATTTTCCCAACAGCATTTGCTCACTTCGTGTCTCTGTGTCATATTTTGGTAATTCTCTCATCATTTAAAACTTTTTAATTATTATTTTATTTGTCATGGCAATCTGTGATCATTGATCTTTTGATGTTACTACTGCAAAAAATATGACTTACCTAAGGCTAAGGTGATGATTAGAATTGTTTAGCAATAAAGCATCTTAAGATTAAGGTATGTATATTTTTTTAGACATAAGGCTATTGCAAGCTAAATAGGCTGCACTATAGTGTAAACATGTTTATTATAAACATGCACTGGGAAACCAAAAAAATCGTGTGACTTGCTTTATTGCAATATTTGCTTTATTGTGATACTCTGGAACCAAACTCACAGTATCTCTGAGGTATGACTATATTTCCAACTCAGTGGCTAGGAGAAAAGAAAATTATATCTTTTAAAAGAATAATATACCTGTATTCTTTTAAAAATTACTACAAACTTTTCATTTAAAAAAAAAACAGAAATATGTAATCTTACAATTCTGTAATCAAGTGTGGCACAAGTTTCATTGGGCTAAAAATCAAGGTTTTTAGCAAGGCTGTGTTCCTTCTGGAGACTCAAGCAGAAAATATATTTCTTTCCCTTTTTCAGCTTTTAGAGACAATCCATATTTCTTGGCCTCTGTTTCCTTTCCTATATTTTCCAAGGCAACTGTGTCACACCTCTCTGATTCCTAATGTTTCCCTCTAGCTCTACTCTCTTGTCTTCCAATTTCACTTCTATGACCTTTGTGGGGCTTTCCTGGTGGCTCAGATGGCAAAGAATCTGCCTGCAGTGCAGAAGACCTGGTTCAATCCCTGGGTCAGGAAGATCGGAGAAGGGAATGTCAACCCTGTCCAGTATTCTTGCCTGGAGAATGCCATAGACAGAGGAGCCTGGCGGGCTACAGTCCATGGGGTCACAAAGAGTCAGACACAACTGGGTGATTAACACACACACACATACACGCACACAAGATCTTTGTGACACCATTGGGCCCACCTGGAAAATACAGGCTAATCTTCCTATCTTCTGGTCAGCTGATGAACAGTCTTAATTCCCTTCTCTCTTGTAACATGACACATTGACAGATTCTAGGGATTAGGACATGGATATTTACACATGCAGTGATTAACCCTAATTCTAATCACATGGAAACCATTATAAAATTTCAAAAAATATATCTGCACAGCAAGAATAGCATTTTTAGTGATATTAATAAATTTTACCCTTCAGACGTGTTTTCTGTTCTTTTATAATACATGAATTTAAAGTAAAACATCTGTAGAAATTTAATCCTAAATTTATTTTCTTTTTTTAAAATTATTTTCTTAAATGAAGGAACAAATAAAAGTAAATTACACGTTAAAGTACTTATTGTAGCAAATATTTTAGTGGCATATCTTAACTAGCTTGGGGCATTATCACATATCCCTTGGATAGGGGAGAAAATATCTATGTCTTGTTTTGAACAACATGCTATGGAGGTAAATAATTTGCTGAGAATTGGCTGGCAGAAAGCAAGTCATTTTTTATAATAATCTAAGCATTTTAATGGAGAGCTATTTATCATGCTTTCCTATTATCACTTGGTATTTGAACCATAAAGGTAATTAACTAGGAATAAGTGAACCAAATAATATGCCTACACCTGTCCACCCTTTTTTCAGCATAACTTTATGATGCACAGTGGTAGGAGAAATGTTTTAGCTGGGAGGCAAAAATAAAATATTAATGCTTTTAATATTGAATGCCTTTATGCCTTTGCAACAATGATTCAATAATGTGAGCCAGGCCTTGGGATTTAAAGGTGTTAGGGTCACACCTGAATAGCATAGCAGTTCCTTTGCCAGCCTCAAGCGTTCTGACTCAAAACTTCGACCTGAAACTATCTCTAAAATCCTTCATATGTTTAAATGATACCTAGGATTACTTAGCAGCATTTCCATGCCCACTGGCGGTGAGGATTGATAGCTAGAATTTTATTTTTAAGCTACTTTCTCTGAGACTCTTGCATATTTATCAGATCAGATCAGTCGCTGAAGTCTGTCCGACTCTTTGCGACCCCATGAACCGCAGCACGCCAGGCCTCCCTGTCCATCACCAACTCCCAGAGTTCACCCAGACTCATGTCCATCGAGTCAGTGATGCCATCCAGCCATCTCATCCTCTGTCGTCCCCTTCTCCTCCTGCCCCCAATCCCTCCCAGCATCAGAGTCTTTTCCAATGAGTCAACTCTTCGCATGAGGTGGCCAAAGTACTGGAGTTTCAGCTTTAGCATCATTCCCTCCAAAGAAATCCCAAGGCCGATCTCCTTCAGAATGGACTGGATGGATCTCCTTGCAGTCCAAGGGACTCTCAAGAGTCTTCTCCAACACCACAGTTCAAAAGCATCAATTCTTCGACGCTCACCCTTCTTCACAGTCCAACTCTCACATCCATACATGACCACAGGAAAAACCATAGCCTTGACTACATGAACCTTTGTTGGCAAAGTAATGTCTCTGCTTTTGAATATGCTGTCTAGGTTGGTCATAACTTTCCTTCCAAGGAGTAAGCATCTTTTAATTTCATGGCTACAGTCACCATCTGTAGTGATTTTGGAGCCCAGAAAAATAAAGTCTGACACTGTTTCTACTGTTTCCCCATCTATTTCCCATGATGTGGTGGGACCGGATGCCATGATCTTAGTTTTCTGAATGTTGAGCTTTAAGCCAACTTTTTCACTCTCCACTTTCACTTTCATCAAGAGACTTTTGAGTTCCTCTTCACTTTCTGCCATAAGGGTGGTGTCATCTGCATATCTGAGGTTATTGATATTTCTCCCGGCAATCTTGATTCCAGTTTGTGTTTCTTCCAGTCCGGCATTTCTCATGATGTACTCTGCATATAAGTTAAATAAACAGGGTGACAATATACAGCCTTGATGAACTCCTTTTCCTATTTGGAACCAGTCTGTTGTTCCATTTCCAGTTCTAACTGTTGCTTCCTGACCTGCATACAAATTTCTCAAGAGGCAGATCAGGTGGTCTGGTATTCCCATCTCTTTCAGAATTTTCCACAGTTTATTGTGATCCACACAGTCAAAGCCTTTGGCATAGTCAATAAAGAAGAAATAGATGTTTTTCTGGAACTCTCTTGCTTTTTTGATGATCCAGCGGATGTTGGCAATTTGATCTCTGGTTCCTCTGCCTTTTCTAAAACCAGCTTGAACATCAGGAAGTTGATGGTTCACATATTGCTGAAGCCTGGCTTGGAGAATTTTGAGCATTACTTTACTAGTGTGTGAGATGAGTGCAATTGTGCGGTAGTTTGAGCATTCTTTGGCATTGCTTTTCTTTGGGATTGGAATGAAAACTGCCCTTTTCCAGTCCTGTGGCCACTGCTGAGTTTTCCCAATTTGCTGGCATATTGAGTGCAGCACTTTCACAGCATCATCTTTCAGGATTTGGAATAGCTCAACTGGAATTCCATCACCTCCACTAGCTTTGTTCGTAGTGATGCTTTCTAAGGCCCACTTGACTTCACATTCCAGGATGTCTGGCTCTAGGTCAGTGATCACACCATCATGATTATCTGGGTCATGAAGATCTTTTTTGTACAGTTCTTCTGTGTATTCTTGCCACCTCTTCTTAATATCTTCTGCTTCTGTTAGGTCCATACAATTTCTGTCCTTTATCGAGCTCATCTTTGCATGAAATGTTCCTTTGGTATCTCCGATTTTCTTGAAGAGATCCCTAATCTTTCCCATTCTGTTGTTTTCCTCTATTTCTTTGCATTGATCGCTGAAGAAGGCTTTCTTATCTCTTCTTGCTATTCTTTGGAACTCTGCATTCAGATGTTTATATATTTCCTTTCCTCCTTTGCTTTTCACTTCTCTTCTTTTCACAGCTATTTGTAAGGCCTCCCTAGACAGCCATTTTGCTTTTTTGCATTTCTTTTCCATGGGGATGGTCTTGATCCCTGTCTCCTGTACAATGTCACGAACCTCATTCCATAGTTCATCTGGCACTCTAATTATAAATAATTAAAATAATAAACTTTCAATACAAATATCAAGCTTTTGTTTATTTGTTTTCCTGCTTTCTAGATGATAGAACATCCAGGGGATTATTTTATTTTGTGATGCAACAAAAAACCTGCGGAATGAAAGCTATTTTTTTTGGACATGGAAACTAGGCATTGGGAGAACAACAAACAGATGTGGGCCATGGAGAGAAAACAGAATCTAAAACCAAAATAAATTAACTAAATAATTTAACAAGGTCCAAACAAGTAAATAGTATACCCATCTAAACTCAGCGATATGTGACATAGCATCTGTATCTCAAGCTAAAGGCCAGATATCAGCAGAGAGGAAAGGGAACAACAAAAAGGTACAACTCTAGAGCCGTCTTTCTGTCATGAGCACACACAGAGGACATCTGTAGAGCTTTATACAGGGCCCCATGCCTTGATTTTCTCTCTTATATGTCAGGGGGCAACTCCAGCAGATGTGTTTCTTGTGATTCCAATGTGTAACATTGGAATCAAGGTTGAGAATTTTTCCACTAATCTATAATTTAAAATTTCAGAGTCCAAGTCACAGAATACACAAGTGAAGAACAAGGTGTATCAATCAGCATTCACAAGAGTCCAATGGACAAGGGCTGTATCACATAAACTACCTATGATTTTTCAGGCTCTCTCTCTCATGTTTCACCCAGGCCAGTTGTTGGGATGGTAGTATTTTGACGAAGAGGTGTACACCCAGTCAGAGGTGTCAGAAGCAAAGGAAGAATATCCTGAGGAGTCATTTAATAGAACATGATGTAGGTAAAATGCATTACTTGATGTCATGGAGAAAAATCAATAAGTTGGCAAATTGCCTTTTTTTCATTTAAAATCTTTGGCTTTGTCCGTATCTAGCACCTAAGAAAATACCTGGCATATCCAGAGTCAACTTAGCAAAATGAATACAGAAACAGCTGCTATGAATTGGAGGAGGGTGTGCTATACATAAAAAAAAAAAAAATCAGGCCATCTGGTTGTTTATTCACACGTCTATAACAAATGCTATATGACTACAATGATAATATCATTTAGTTGTAATATATGTCATATAGTTGCAATATATAAATATAGATTGCCCCATTCTGTTAACTGCCTTAATGGTTTTATTCTAATCTTTTGTTATATAATGATGAATATGGACACATTAAAATATATGCTACACAAAAAATATAGATGAATTAGCAAAAAGCAAAACAATACTATGAATGTTTGTGTTGATGTAAAGAGTTATCTAGCACTTTAAATCCTATGGACGGAGGAGCCTGGTAGGCTGCAGTCTATGGGGTCCCTACGAGTTGGATAGGACTGAGTGACTTCACTTTCACTTTTCGCTTTCATGCATTGGAGAAGGAAATGGCAACCCACTCCAGTGTTCTTGCCTGGAGAATCCCAGGGACAGGGGAGCCTGGTGGGCTGCTGTTTATGGGGTCGCACAGAGTCGGACACGACTGAAGTGACTTAGCAGCAGCACTTTAAAAGGGAATTTTTAAAATCCCAAATCTGTAGATTATTATTAGGTGCTTATTCATGTTATAAGGCAGCAACATACCTTCTTTAAACTTTTTAGTTTATATTGAAGTATAACCAGTTAACAATGTTGTGATGGTTTCAGGAGGACAGCTTAGGGACTCAGCTATGTATTTACATGTATCTATTCTCCCCAAAACTCCCCTGCATCCAGGCTGCCACATACACTGAGTAGAGTTCCCAGGGCTATACAGTATTTCCTTGTTGGTTATCCATTTCAAGTATAGCAATGTGTACATGACCATCCCAGACTGCCTAACTGTCCTTTCCCCTGATCCATCCCCTCTGGCAACTGTAAGTTCATTCTTTAAGTCTGTGAGCCTGCTTCTGTTTTGTAAAGAAGTTCATTTGTGTCATTTCTTTTTAGATCCTGCATATAAAGGATGTCATATGATATTTCTCCTTCTCTGTTTGACTTACTTAACTCAGTCTAACAATCTCTAGGTCCATCCATGTAAAACAGCAATATACTTTTGAACAAATATAATAGGTGGTTCTTAAAAAGGTCTCCACGGATTTACTTAAAATATGATTTAATTCACACACACGCATACATGCACACACCTTTAATCACACACACCTTTCAGTCAATAGCTGATCTTTACAAAAGCAGTCATGTTGTTCACAATAAGGCTACTCCCTTGGTATTTGTCGAGAATTGCAAAGTTCTTTTTTGAAAAACTCCTTTAGTCTCTAGAGATGTTTTTCCTTTATAAAGTAAAGGTAGAGTGTTTACTATAATAGCATGATACAACTAAAAGTGCAAAGTAATTCTTCTACTTGGCAAGCATAATTACACTTTGTTTTTATATTCTCTTACCCCTTTAAGGTCACCAACAGTTTTGGTTTTCATCAGAGACATACATAAGAGAAGACAGAACTCATATTTATATTTTCTAATGTACAAGGAAGACATTATATGTACAACTATTCATCTATGTTTTTCATTGGTTAAATACTGTAATCTACATTTACTCGCTTTCTGTGTATTATTTGCTTTTTTCACGTTATAATCACTGCTTTCTGTTTTGCCATTATTTTGCATGCCAAATATCAGGATTTTCCATCCACTGTTATTATGTTGGGATTTTTGATGTTTTAATCACACTTAATTTAAAAACAAAGTGGTACACATTTTTACGTTTGTTGATTTTTATCACATCTCTCAGCATTTTCTGATGCTAGGAGAAAAAAAAATGTTGCTTTGTCAATACAGTCTGTTTTGATGTTTAAACAAAAGAGACAATTTTATTTAAAATATTTTTAGGTTTCAGCGGGACTACACATTTGTAAATATTCTTAAACTTTGCCCTATTATTTCACTCCACTGAAATGTGAAATTCTCTAATGCACCTAGCATAATGTGCTCTGCTTCTGACATTTTCTAACTTAACATAAGAGACATCATAGTATGTGGGAAAGCATGAGCCAGATAGATTTTGGTCAAGTCCTTGTCTCTGACAATGAATAGTTGTGTAAATTAGGGCAAGTTGATTGACCTTTCTAACCTGGGGGAAACATGAACACTCTCCCAGACTTTGTGAAATTTAAATGAGAGAATAATTATAAAGAACTGAGCAACAGTAAAGCTTTATCATAATGCAATGAGTAAGGTCCAAAAAAATCAATCCATAGCGGATCCACATGACCAAGTGACTGCAAATTTAAGGAAATAGAGACCAGTGCTAACCAGCACCCAGCTGGGTGGAGTTCCTGAATTTCAATTGCCAGATTCAAACCACCCCCTCCAGTCCTACTTACATGTCACTGGAAGGGGTTTGTATATTTGCCTTAAATATCCATGGGAATACTTCCTGATCCCATGACCAAGGTGGACAGGTAAAACATAGGATAGATACCTAGTTAAATCTGATTCCAGATAAACAAGTTTTTTTTTTTTTTTTTGTAGTAAAATCTGTCCCTCAAGTACTGCATGGGGAGGGGAGACAGATCAATGATAAAGTGAAAAGATCTTTGACTAGTTCTACAACTTGAGTTTGAAAACTAAGGTAATGTGTCCTTGGGATCATTGTTTCCAGGCCTAGACTGAGGGATGCTGCCAAACTTCCATACAAGCCCTCCATCCTATATGGTGCCATATATGCCACATCTTGGAAAGGACAGCAGAGTGTAGTGGAAGATGTCAGAGGATCTTAAACTTATTTTGTGTCATGGAGACAGTCTGGTGCCAGTAGACTCCTTCTCAAAACAATGTTTTTAAATACATAAATATAATACATGGGACTACCAAGGAAATAAGTTGTATTTTAAACTACTGTTATAAAAATGATTGGAAGCATATTGTGACATTGTAATATATTTGCTTTCATTAAGACAGTAAATAATAAGAACTAGTAGAGGATGTGAATAGCTCTGTAATTTCAGAATCGTGATGGGTATAAACAATAATTCTAGTTAGGTGAAATAATTTTAATGTAATATAAAAATTAAATCTCTTGGTGAAAAACTCATAGGTACTGTTGAAGCTACTATAGGATGTTGCCTAAATTCATAACCAAAGAAAATGCCAAATTTCAGTTGGATATTTGTGAAAATAAAGATTTAGGATTTTTTTCTAATCCAAGTATACAGACTCCATGAATTCTAGCCGTGATCTCCTTAGGGTACTGCTGCTGCTAAGTCGCTTCAGTCATGTCTGACTCTGTGCGACCCCATAGACGGCAGCCCACCAGGCTCCCCCGTCCCTGGGATTCTCCAGGCAAGAACACTGGAGTGGGTTGCCATTTCCTTCTCCAATGCATGAAAGTGAAAAATGAAAGTAAAGTCGCTCAGTCGTGTCCAACCCTCAGCGACCCCCTTGGACTGCAGCCTTCCAGGCTCCTCCGTCCATGGGATTTTCCAGGCAAGAGTACTGGAGTGGGGTGCCATTGCCTTCTCCACCTTAGAGTACAGTTATCCTAAATTAAAAATCCCTGTGGATGATGGTATTGTATTATAATTAGGCAATGGGATAAATATCACTGCAGTGGCAACCATAATACAGCATATAAATGTTATCAAAGTAATGTGTGTATGTTCAATATACATAATATTATATGTAAAAATTATTCAATTAAAAAGCAATCCCTTGGATAATATACTCGCTCTCTATGGCAAAGCAGACCCTGTAACATTTTATTATGAAAATTTTCAAATTTAGGGCAAAATTGAAAGCATGCTCTGCTAAGTTGCTTCAGTTATGTCTGACTCTTTTATGACCCTATGAACTGTAGCCTGCCAGGCTCCTCTGTCCATGGGATTTTCCAGGCAAGTATACTGCAGTGGGTTGCCATGTCCTCCTCCAGGGGATCTTCCAGACCCAGGGATCAAACCTGCATCTCTTATGTTTTCTGCATTGGCAGGTGGGTCCTTTACCACTAGCACCATCTAGGAAGCCCCTAAAATTGAAAAGGTTTTTCTAAATACCTGCATACCTCTTCCATGGGTATATCATGAACATTTGTCTACATTTATTTATCATCTCTTCATTAATTTTTCCAACCATCAGCCCCCTTTTTTTCTGTTAATGCATTGCAGAGTTCTGTACATTTCTTCCCTGAATATTTCAACATAAATATCCTTATTTGTTTGAAATTCATATTTATTTGGTGGTAATAGTCATGCACAATGAAGTGTACAGATTTTAAGTGGACACTTACTAAATTTTGACAAATGCATACATTTGTGTAACCCAATTCTTCATCAACATAGAGCACCACTTCCTTTGTTTTTCTTCACAATTTCTGACATGGCTTATTTTTTAATATGTGGGTGATTTGGAGGCTCCTATGTGCCACCTTGGGCTTCCCAGGTGGCGCAGTGATAAAGAATCTGCCTGCCAATACAGGAGACACAAGAGATGAGGGTTCGATCCCTGGGTCAGGAAGATCCCCTGGAGAAGAGAATGGCAACCCACTCCAGTATTCTTGCCTGGAGAATCCCATGGATAGAATAGCCTGGTGGGCTACAGTCCATAGGGTTACAAAGAGTCGGACACGACTTAGTGACTAAACAACAGCAACAGTGTGCCACCTTGCCACCTAATATGAAACAACAGAAAGAATCTGAAAGGGTAGGTGGACCATCAGAAAGCTGGAGTTTTAAAGATAACTGGATCAAAACTGAAGGCCTGGCAACAGGACATGATCATAGGACTAGACGATAGGGTTTTCCCCAAAAGAAGGTGATTCCAGCCAGTTCAAGGAGAGCAAGGCATTACATATAAAGGCAGGCAGGTCAGTCTGATCCCTTTCTGTGGCCAAAACAAGGCTAAGACTAATGTAAGTGGTAAGTCAGAGAACTCTGGCTAGTAATGTAGCTTAAGATATGCAGCTTTGAACTGAGTAAAACCAAGAAGGGCATGCAGTCCAGGCTGGAGCAAGTGAAAAGGACTTAATTCAGATCAAAGGGAGAAAGCTTTTAACCCAGGGGAAGCAAAGAAGCTGTTTCTAGGGTATGTCAGGCCTGTGGACCCATATCAACTGGATGTATCTCTTTAAAGGCTCTACTTTTACTTAGAGTCATAGTAAAATAAAAAAAGAAAAAGCTAGAAATGAAGAAATTTAAATTTGTGCTCCATCCAGAGTTGATAAGAGCATAGAAACATATTCTGAGTTCTCTGGATCTTTTCCCTCAGTTATCTAATGAGAGAGTTGGACTGGACAGCATCAAAGTATCATCAAATGATTCTATAGCATCATTGACATCAAAGAACAAAGGACACAAACAACATGCCATTTGGCAAACACACACAGGAGCAATTTTTAAAGGCTTTGATATTTTTGTTTGCTTTGTGTGTAAGACAAAGTTATGAGGATTAAAGTATTTCTAAGCTGCTAACATTGCTTCCAGCTATGGTGCTATTTCCTCAAATACTCCTTTAGTGCACTATATCTAATACAGGTAATGATGTTATCATATACATAATTTCTCAGCAATAAGCAAGAAACATGAAAAACTCTATAATACTGAGCCCACAAGGAAGGGAGGTGCTTCCACTCTAGGCCAAGTGAATTGTCTAGGTAACTCAAATTTACCTTTAATTATCAAAGTCTTAAATTAAAAAAAAAAACTTTCAAAGTGACATTTTAACAATACTATGTTGACTTAAAAATTATAGCAAAATTACTTATGAACTCTTTATAAAAAATGATGGTTATAAACAAGCACATCAATTATTTCACTATTGTGAAAAGCATTGCAAAAAAGCAGCTATAACCTGGGGAGGTCGGAGGCAGGGGGATAGTTGAAATACACGTGACTCATTATCCCCACCTGAAATTTACCCATATTGCCCTGCTATAATGTTTTTTTCTCAAAATATTAAAATTGTTTTCTGATCTCTAATGCACTTTCAGTTTAGCAGTTATTATTTCTGAGAGTCATCAGCGTGCTGATATTTGAGCTTTAGCTCCATGCTTTTCTAATCTTCCTAACTAAAATAATCTGAAAACCAAATATTATAGAAAAATATTTAAAGAAAAAAGAAGTTATGTGTGATAGCCTGAGAGGATTTTCTTTACGTTAAGGATATTGAAATGTATGACATTGATTTCAAATGCTCAGAAGCTTTAAAAATACTTTCATATTTCTAAACTATATTGTGGATACATGAGCCTCTTGAAAAAATAAGCCTTGCACAAGTTAAATGTAGTGTGCTATATGATGTCACTAGTACTTATTTCCTTTGGATTCAGTGATCAAATGGAATAGGAACTTTCTGGTTTATATTTTATATCATTTAAACATTAGATTATCTAAACCTGAAGATGGAGAACAGATATATTCTAAGTGAAAGGTCACAAAATCACTTAAGATTGCCAGCCGTTACAAAAATAAGAGTCAATAAGAATGAAGAAGAAGTTGAATTTAAGAGGATTGAAACTAAAGGCCAAAACCCCTTTCCACTCTTGTGACTTCTATGTCTGTGAAGTTCACTGATCAGTATGAATGAAATTCATCATATCAGTATGGTCTTGAGATTCTGAAGGATGGTTGAGAACACACACACAGAGACACAAACACACACACATATATATAATGTATATAATGTATAATGCTTATGTGTGTGTGTGTGTATATACATGTATCCAAATGTATATATCCATATATATATATATATATATATATATATATCTCCAAATGATGCCCTAACTTTGGCAATAAAATCTTTAATTATACAAATGCAAACTGATAGATTGACTACAAATATTTTTGCTTCTCAATTTTTTTGTAAGAATTTGTGTCATTTGTTCTCGATTCTTCACTTCTGTCATCCTATTTATAACTTTCTGTGTGAGTGGGGGCAAAAAAAAATCTTTTATATATTAGTACTTGTGAGATACTGTGGAAACAGAATAGTTTCAAAATATCATTATGCTATAGTGATGACATGAAATAACTAATCCCTGTAATTCAAAGTTATGTCCCAGAATCCAATCTGTTATCATTTTTAGAAGTGATTTTTTTCAAGTTTCAGAGCAGTTTAATATGCAGCATATCAGAACTGTTATCACCAGGAAGTGTTTATTGTTTCCAAAATTTAAAATATAAAGAACAATTTTAATTCATTTATGTCTTTCTCTTTTGGTAAGATGAAACGATTTTAAGACAATTCTAAAAACCGTTGTTTTTTTATGCCAACATAGTTTTCTTGAACCTTTTGAGTGCAAGCTAGAAATTTATTGTGTATAGGAGTCTGTCTTCATGAAGTAAAACTTATTAGTAGTTACAGAAGTTTATTAGATGATTTTCAAGCCTTCTACTTTGATCCAAATACATTTCATTGTAATTCAAACTAATGAGGCAGAATTGTCCCATTCATGAAAATTGTATCTTGATATATCCAAGTCTCTAGGAGATACTTTAAAAGAAACTTTAAAAGTATATGACAGTAAAGAATATTAAAATGTAGGGGACTTCCCTGGTGGTCCAGTGGTTAAGGCTTTGCCTTCCAGTGCAGAGGGTGCAGGTTCAATCCCTGGTCAGGGAGCAAAGATCCCACATGCCTCAGGGCCAAAAAACCAAAACATAAAATGGAAGCAATATTGTAACAAATTCAATACAGACCTTTAAAAGGGTCCACATGAAAAAAAATTTAAAAAAAAAGAACATTAAAATGTAAATATTTCTATACCAGAAAGAAAGTTGAAATATGCAGAACATTAAGAGTTGAAGAGCTATAATAACTTGCCTCAAAATCGTAGATTTTGTTTCTGTCACAGCCACTTTTATCACAGTATTTCTTTGCATCTCTATTTTTTATTCTTGAGTTTTGAATGACTACACTTTTAGTTGTCCACTGACAGTGGAGGATAATAAGTAATAATAGTGTTAGGAGAAGTGCACTGACTGAAATTGCCCACCTTGGCCAGGCACTCATTTGCATGAGTTGTTTTATGACAGGAGATCTTGGTAAGGAAAACAGAACTAATAAGCCACCACCAACTGGAAGAGTCAGAAAACACCAAAAGGAGACACCACATGTCTGACCACCTCCCAGAATCCTTCTCGCTGGCATCTGTCTTGGCTGAACAAGGAATGCACCACCAGGAGGGACTCTGAGTCAGAAAGATTGGCTAAAGACAACCTGGAAACTAATCCCTTACCCTGCTGCTCTCTGCCAGCAGGCCCTTTCCCAATAAAATCTCTTGCTCTGTCGGCACATGTGTCTCCTCGGACAATTCATTTCTGAGTGTTAGACAAGAACCCAGTTTCAGGCCCTGGAAGGGGTCCCCCTTCCTGCAACAATAGTAGCCATGATTTGTTTGATGCTTACTGTGTAATAGAAACAATTTCAATTGTTTTACAGTATTAATTCATTTAGCCAATATGACAACCTTATGGGATAAGCACTATATCAATTTTTCAGATAAAGAAGTTGATAAATAGAAAAGTTAAGGAATTTGCCCTAAGCCACATAGCTAATAAGCCATAGAAGTGAGTCTGAACCCAGATATTTGGCTCTGAAGTCTATACTGTTAACCATGGTATTATTACAATAATGTTGTGATTGAAGAGATTGAAATGGAAATGTTTTTCCATTTCGGCATAATCCAGTATTGCATGTTTAATTCAAATTGGAAAGGAATATAAGATAATTCCATTTTTTTAATATCAGAAAGGAGCATAAACATCTCACCTTTTTTTTTTTTCCAGCTTGGCCATTGAACAACTTAATTATCATGGTACAATTATAGCTATCAACATACTAAAACTGTTGACATTGGATGGCTTCAGTATTTAGATTTCTAGGTGAAACCAAATGTTCAAGGAGAAAATATATATATATATATATATATATGTATGTATGTATGTATATGTATACATATAAGGATTATTTGTTTGAAGGAATTTTTCATTTTTTGAATGTTAATCTTGGTGTGTATATAAATCATACCCAAACTGATAGATCATGGAGCTAAGAATAACTTGAAATTTTCTTTTCACTTGTGCATTCTCCAGATTTCTGAGATAGTTTCTTTTTTGCAAAATCAAGTTTATTGAAGTAAAATTTACAAAAGCTCTCATCAGTTTTAAGTGTACAATATATATAACCACAACCAAAATAATGGCAAAATAATTTTCCAGGATAGGAAAACTTGAACTGTAGTTGATGACTTGCTGGAGGTTCAGTGTTGAAAACACTGAGACTTAAAAACCCCAGATGGACCCAATATGCAAGGCTGGAACTACATTTGAAAATTAAGGAATAGAATTCACCACAGCAACAAGCTTAAATCACATTATCATATCAATAGTTGCAGAAAAAGCACTTGGCAAAATCCAACAACAACCATTCATGATTCATGATAAAAACTCAGTAAACTAGGAAGAGAGGGGGGAATTTCCTCAATGTGAGAAAGAATATCTATAAAAAACCTACAGGCAACATCATGGTTAATGGTGAGAAACTCAAAGCTCTCCCACTAAGATCAGGTACAAAGCAAGGGTATCTCCTTTCACCATCCTTCTCAACTTTGTATTAAGAAGCTCTAGTTAAGGGGGTAGACAGGAAAAGGCCAGAATGGGAGAACTATAACTATCTTTGCTCACAGATGACACAGTCATCTATGTAGAAAATCTGAAAGAATCAACCAAAAAATTCCTGGAACTAATAAGCAATTAATAGTAAGTTTGCAGGAAACAAGGTTAAAATACAAAAGTCAGTCATTTTTCTATATACCAGCAATGAACAAAGAAATATGAAATTAAAACAAAATACCACTGCTGCTGCTGCTAAGTTGCTTTAGTCATGTCTGACTCTTTGCGACCCCATGGACTGTCCTCTGTCCATGGGATTCTCCAGGTAAGAACACTGGAGTGGATTTCCATGCCCTCCTACAGGGGATCTTCCCGACCCAGGGATTGAACCTGTATCTCTTATGTCTCCTGCATTGGCAAGCAGGTTCTTTACCACTAGCGCCACCTGGGAAGCCCACCATTTGCACTACTCTGCTGCTGCTGCTAAGTCGCTTCAGTCATGTCAGACTCTGTGTGACCCCATAGACGGCAGCCCACCAGGCTCCCTTGTCCCTGGGATTCTGCACTACTAGCATCCCACAAAATGAAGTACTTAGGTATAAATCTAACAAAATATAGATAGTATCTATATGAGGAAAACTATAAAACTGATGAACAAAATTTTAAAAACTTAATAAATGGACAGACATTCCCTGTTCAGGGATAGGAAGATGCAATACTGTCAAAATCTTAGGTCTTCCCAACTTAATCTATAGATTTAATGCAGTCTCAATCAAAATCCCAGCACATTATTCTGGAAATACTGACAAATTGATTGCAAAGTTTACATGGAAAATGAATGACCCAGACTAGCCAATGTGACACTGAAAGAGACCAACAAAGTTGGAAGTGAAATTTATTCTTCCACAGGCAGAGTTTTTTCTCTTGGGAAACTTCAGTTTTGCTTTAGAGACTTTCAACTGATTGGATGAGGCTCACCCAGATGATCAAAGATTATCTCCTTTACATAAAGTCAACTGATTGTAGATGTTATTCCCATCTATAAAATACCTTCACAGAACCACCTAGACAAGTATTTAATTAACTAGGTATTGTGTGTGTGTGTGTGTGTGTGCGTGCACGTACTCATGCTCTCAGTTGCTCAGTCATGCTGACTATTGGCAACCCCATGGACTGTAGCCCACCATGCTCCTCTGTCCATGGAATTTTCCAGTCAAGAATACTGGAGTGGGTTGCCATTTCCTACTGCAGGGGATATTCCTGATCCAGGGATTGAACCTTCATTTCTTGCACCTCCTGCATTGGCAGGTGGATTCTTTACCACTGTGCTACCCTCCAGGAAGCCCCAACTAGGTAGCCTAGTCAAATTAGCATATGAAACTGTCACAATCAGATACATATTTCCAAATATTTTCTCCTAGTTAGTAGCTTATTTTTAGATTTTCTCATAGGATCTCTCAGAAGAAATTTTTAATTAAAAAATTTAAAATGCAATTAACTTTTTTCATTTGATGTTTAAATTGTAGTTTAATTGTATAATTTAAAAGTCTAACTAATCTTTCTTTTTCTTTCATGGATTGTGCTTTTTGTGGTCTATCCAAGATTTCTTTGCCTAACTCAAAGTCATGATTGCTTTCTCTTATTCTTTCTTTGAAGAGCCTTATAGTTTTTAGTTTTACATTTGTACAAACCATTGATTTTGAGTTAATTTTTGTGTTTAATAAGAAGTAAAATTCAAAACAATTTTTTCTGCAAATGGATATGCAGTGATTCCAGAAGTATTACTGAAAAGACTATGTTTTTCCGTTATATTGCCTTTGCACCTTTGTCAGAAAATAATTTACCTTATGTATGTAGATTCACTTTTAGACTCTGTTTCATTGACGTTTGTGTTTCTCTTTTAAAGTTCTTATTCACTGCAGTTTTGTTCTAGATCCTATTATCAGGGTGTATGATTCCTCCACATTTTGCATTTTTGAAGTCATTTCGGCATTTTGACGTCACTTGCTTTTTCAAATGCAGTTATCTGAACTATCTAGGGGCTTTCCTGGTGGATCAGACGGTAAAGCATCTGCCTGCAATGTGGGAGACCTGGGTTCGATTCCTGGGTCGGGAAGATCCCCTGGAGAAGGAAATGGCAATCCACTCCAGCACTCTTGCCTGGAAAAGCCCATGGACGGAGGAGCCTGATAGGATACAGTCCATGGGGTCGCAAAGAGTCAGACACGACTGAGCGACTTCACTTTCACTTTCACTATCTGAACTATCACCATCCTGTGCTCTCTGTTGTTTGAAAACTACTGTTTCATATAGGCGACTTGGATTTCTATTTCTATTTCTTTCTAGGTTTTCCTTATCTTCAAAGCATTCCTCTTTCCCTGTGATGATACTTAAGATATGCTGATACTAGCATTTCAGTGATTAGCACACTTTATTAAGGGATGGAGGTAAAAGAGTAATTACAGAATGAAAGGCCAAGATATTTTATATATTAGATAATATTTCTGAAGTCTGGCATAGGAAATTCCAAACTGGTAGATGTGGGTTTGTTTTTTTTTCCCCTCCCTGAGCCTTGGCTTCCTGTACGAGAACTCTTAGGAATTTCCTAGGATTCAAGAGATAGCTAATCACTTCTTTCAGATCCTCTTTAATCCACTTCCAGATTCCTTCGATTAGCTGATCTCTCAGACACCAAGGAAAACTAAAGCTATCCTTAAAAAAATTCTTCAAATAAAATAACCATGTTGCATTAGTATTCAGATTCTTATATTGTTCTGAACTTTGCCAATTTGTATTTTTCTTTTGCTTGATCTGACTCAAGACCCTTTTAACTGTATGTTCCTAAAGGAAAGCATTTTATACTATCAAAAATGATTTCATGGTTCCATCTTTAGCAATACCCAAAGCATTTGAAATGGCAATTTTTCTTGCAGAGCCTCTCAGGTCTCTGATAAATTTCTTAGGCAAAATTGAGGGTCAAGGCCCTTGTGCTTCTTTCCTTAAATGTGTGTGTGTGTGTTGGCCAGGGGTGGAGAGGTTTATTTTCATCTTTCCTAAGCAAACACCAGCAATAGAAGTTGTTTTTTTCTCTCATAACATTATATTACATCAAGACTCCACTTAGATGGGGAAATAAAAAATAGAAATGTCCTTTGTATAAATAGGATATTAAAATAATAGGATATTATTACACTTCTGACAATTTGCCAAATAGGTTTGCTTAAAAACTAAATTACCTATTAAACAATAGGATATTTGGAGTAACAATGTAAATAGCATTATGTATACTATTTTCTTATTACGTGTTTTCTCTCCCACTGGGAGGAACTTTGTGTGTTTGAAAATAGACCCAGCTGTCAAATAATTAACTTTAACACAATTGAAAACCAAATAAGCATGCTGTTGTTTTACTCAAATTTATTTGTCTTTTCTGAGATTGTTACCATTTAGTCATTAATTCTAATTCCAGGAAGCTTTTAGAAAATTATATAAAATCTGTTTCTGTAGTTATTTTATACACAGATTTTGATCCAACATGTCTACAAACCTGCTGCTGCTGCTAAGTCACTTCAGTCATGTCCGACTCTGTGCGACCCCATAGATGGCAGCCCACCAGGCTCCCCCATCCCTGGGATTCTCCAGGCAAGAGCACTGGAGTGGGTTGCCATTTCCTTCTCCAATGCATGAAAGTGAAAAGCGAAAGTGAAGTCACTCAGTCTTGTCCGACCCTCAGCGAGCCCATGGACTATAGCCTACCAGGCTCCTCTGTCCATGGGATTTTCCAGGCAAGAGTACTGGAGTGGGTTGCCATTTATAAAAGAATTAGTTTGTGTATTGTGTAGTTTTTCTTAATATTAGAGTGTAACCAAAGGTTCTGTCTTCAGCCTAGATGTCCTTTCGTGATCTTATCTTATCCACTTTGACATCACCTATGACCTCTTTTTCTCTACAGATCTTGACTCAAGTTTCCCAAGGCTTATTTTATGTTCCTGCTTCTTGAACAGCATTTCAAATGTTAAAACTCAGTATCTTTCCTCCTACAGTTACTTTTCCTCTTGACTTTCCTACATAGAGACAGACAGACAGACAGACAGAAGAATCAGCCTTTTTGCTATTACTCAGGTTTAAAACTTGAGAATCAGTGGTGAGTTTTTCTTTGATCTTCACACTACTAATTATCTACTCGTGTAGAATCTACTTTCATTAGCTCTCTTCATACTACTCCCTTCTTTTCTCTCTTGTTCCTCCTTGTGCTGCAAGACATTATTCTCTTCTAGATTATTTTAAAAACCTGGTTTCCAGATTCCATCTATATTAAATCAACTTGGTAAGCTAATTGTCCTTTGCTGTGTCTCTTCTACTGTTATAAATATGTTCAGGAATTTTAAGGAATGTAGTGAGGAGGGAAATGGATGACATAAGGAAGATTCAAATTTATGGAAATAAAAATTACAACACTTAAAAATTTCACTGAATTGAATTACAACATAATAGACCTGCATAAGAAAAGATCAAAGGAGATGAAAACATAGTGATAAAAATTATTCAAAATGAACCACCTCAGTATACCACTAAGGTATACTGAATAAATGAACAGTGTACCTTAGTGGAACTTCCCTGGTGGCTTAGATGGTAAAGAATCTGCCTGTAATGCAGGAGACCCAGGTTTCATCCCTGGGTTGGGAAGATCCCCAGGAGGAAGAAATGGCAACCCACTCCAGTATTCTTGCCTGGAGAATCCCATGCATGGAGGAGCCTGACAGGCTACAGTCCATGGGTTCGCAAAGAGTCAGACATGATTGAGAGACTAACACTTTGATACCTTAGTGAACTGTATGATATTTAAAAGTCTAAAATATACATGTATACACACACACACACACACACACACATATATATATATAATAATTGGATTCCCAGATAAAAGAAGGCAAGGTAAGAGAGAAAAATAATTCAAGAAATAATTCCAAAACATTCACAGATTTGGGAGAGTATAAACTAAAAGATATAAGAACCTCAATGAATCAGGTAAACACGCAGACATCCACACACACACACAGTTTCATAAATGCAGTGATACAAAGGTAATTTTTTAAATAGCAATACCATAGGCATTTCCTCAAGATAATTAAGACAGGAAGTAATTTCACTTGTTAGGTCAAAATTGCCTAATACTGGGCTGATGGAGGCTCATAATTTCTTGACCTAAGGACGTAAAGAGATCTATTCTTTGAAACATAGGACAACTGGAAAGATTATAAGTATATGAATCCTGTTACTGGAAAAGAGACAGAAAATAGAAACCTGCTTTCAAGGGTCAGGCAACAATCCATACTAAAAGCCAGGTTGTTTTAATGTTAAGTCACCCAAGTATCAACCTAGATAGAGTCCCATAAATTCTTCCTAACATAAGAGTCAAATGGGAAATTAAGTATGTTGCGTTAGGTTTTACCTAAACTTTTCCTGTACTCCCTAGGTGGTGCAGTGGTAAAGAATCTGCCTGCCAATGCAGGAGATGGATTTTGGAATCTGAATTGCAAAATTTGGGGAAAAGAAAAGGAGTACTTGAACAGTTGAGAGCAGGATGATTACTCTGAGTTCTTTGAAGGTAAGAACAGTTTTTAGGTTATCTTGAGTCAACAGTTCCTAATGTGCTGCTGATACAGTATATATTTGAAGAGTACCAGAGATGTATGATTACTCATCTGGCTGCAGGGTTGATCAGAAGAACATAGGAAGTCAGTAGTCAATAGACCCACTGTCATTCTCCTAGGAACAGTTCTGCTCTGTATTTATAGAAGTTGGTTGGATAGAGAATATTGATATGCCTCAGGGGACCTTTTCAATATGAAAGAGGACTCCAGACAAGTAAGTGGAGGTATCATAAAGCAGGGTCCAATTACCTTTTAAAATAATTCCTTTATTTTAAAAGTTCTCTTCAAAAAATCCCAGAAAAATGAGCATAGCATCCCCTGACACAAAACTATTAAAAAAAGTCCTGCTAAATGAACAAGTAAAGTAAAGTGAGAGTTTAGCATCTGGAGTTTGGCCAGTGTGGTGTGGCTCAGAACCATATAACACCAGTTCGAGGACAGTAAAACTCACCCCAACTTGCTTCCCTGGTGTCTCAGCTGGTAAAGAATCTGCCTGCAATGCAGGAGACCTGGGTTCAATCCCTGGATTGGGAAGATCCCCTGGAGAAGGGAAAGGCTACCCACTCCAGTATCTGGCCTGGAGAATTCCATGGACTGTATAAGTCTGTGGGGTCACAAAGAGTCAGACACAAGTGACCGACTTTCACTTTCTTTCACTGATACCCTCAGCCAGGATTGACTCCAGACTGAGTAATGAAATTGAATCTCCAGATTGGAGGTCTATAGACCCTGCAGTGGAGAGTGGAGTCCAGAGAAGGATGGGATGGAACTGAAGAGGACGAGCTTTGCTATGATCTAGGGTAGGCAAGAAATATATGTATGTGTGTGTTTCAGATCTCACCTAAATGTGATATACTTTTTAAAATTTGACCTCACTAACTTTTGCTTTTCTTCATTAGTCCCTCTTATTTAATTGTGAAATGAGCTTTGGGTACCTATTCTTTGTAAAAGAAGCTGCCCTTAACCAGCTTCTCCCATCTCCTTTGGAAATTATGGAACTTTTGACTAATGACTCATCTTGATTAAATAATTTATATCTTGAGATTTGCTCAGTGGGTGTTTTACCACTAGTACCACCTGGGAAGCCCTAAAATGACACAGATTATCACTTTTCCCTCCTAAGTCTCAATATATGAAGCTTATGTTACCACCTAATGTCCGGTATGGCCAATTGGGCTTTATTTTGAAATCTCTGGAAATCTCACAAGCTCAAAGGATCTCTGCATCTTGTCACATATGTATGTGAGAAGTTTCCATGGCATACTTGGTATTTGTTCTCTGCTATAAGAAAGACATAACAGCTTAAGAGAGCTGTTATCAATTCACAGAGCAGGAACTATATCCATTCAGCCTCTTTTCAACATGTAATTTTTCCTAATGGAGTGTAAAATGTAACCATGTATAATTAATTCCAAGGTCTTCCTTTAGAAAAAGCAAGTTTTTCATTTAATATATTTTCAGTAATTTTTAATCTTCTCATTACAAATTTTATTTTCTTCTTCTTTGTTACTATCATGAATGAAGTAAATGGTTGTCTTAATCTGTCTGCATGTTTCTATACATGTAATGATATGTAGAAAAAAAACTCTAAGATACAGAATTCCAATGCAGGCCTAGATACATTTTTTTTTTACATTACAAAGCCTATGTTTGCCATAAGGATCAATTTATAGTTTGTTTAAAAGTTTCATGCAACTTGATAACAGCTGTGTTTTTCACAATACAGGGATATAGGAGCAGCAAGATTTAGTCATCTTGAAGTTTTAAGAGATGTGTAACTGTCTTACCTTTTTGCTGAAATGTTAGTGATTCACAGCTGTCTTAGGCTATATATTATTCCAATCAAGCTGTGCCTGACATTTCAGACTGATGGGTAAGAGTCAGGAGCCCTGTGGAGCTCTGTTCCCAACAGATATTTAAGTTTCAAGACAAGAATTGAATGTGTTTATAGGATCCAATGTTTAACAATCAGGACATTTGTCTGCATAGGGATGGTGGAGCCTGGTGAGCTGCCGTCTATGGGGTCGCACAGCGCTGGACACAACTGAAGCGACTTAGCAGCAGCAGCAGCAGGACTTTATAAACTTTACTCCTGGATCCTAAAATTATTTATGCAAACAGATGTTACCGTTATTCAGATCTCTTTTAAATATATGACAATAGTAGTAATATTGATAATAATAAGTTGCACAACACTTTTGCATAATGCTTTTTTGCCAAGTCAACACACACTACATGAATTACCTTATTAAACCCACACAATAGCCTTATGAAGAGCTATTATGATGATCTGCAGTTCATTAAAAAAAATATTAAATCCAGGCATGAAGTGTACAGCATGGCAGTTATAGTTAGCATACTGTATTGCATATTTAAAAGTTGCTAAGACAGTAAATCTTAAAAGTTCTCATCAAAGAAAAAATACACTGTAACTATATGATGATGGATGTAAACCAATTGTGCTGATCATTTCACAACATATCTAAATATTGAATCATTATCTTGTACACCTGAAACTAATATAAGGTTGTATATCAATTATACCCCCAATAAAAATCAGTTAAAACTCCAACAAAATAAATAATACCAATACTTGAAGTACAGAGGGATAAAGTAATTTGTCTAGGACACAAAGCCAGTCAGTGGCTGTTTCAGTATTCATTCAGGTTTTTCCAGTTCTGATCTTGAGTTCTCAAAAATGTCTTCATCACTTACAGCATATTCTCACTTAGGATTATGGCAAATGTGAAGATGATAAAGGAGATTTAAACAATCTCTTTTCAACTTAATTATATTAATTTTAAGGGGCAGTGTTTGTATTGGCTTAACAATAAAGATTTATTTTACCCTGGTAATGCCTGGTAAAGCTTTAGAGTATGATCATGAATAAGATGTAATATTGCTTTCAAAGAAATTCAATATAAAACATATTGTTTCCAGTTAAATAAATCACTAAACAGTCTTCAAAATACATTATTTAAACACTATTTAAACTGAAATAATTTAAAAATACTTGTTGGTAAAAATTCTGGTTTAGCCACTAAAATATAAATCCAGAAAAAGCATGCTCTCCTTAAGAAACTTAACTGAATGACAAAAAAATTAAAGACTTGTGTGAAAGTTCTTAGTGGTAGAAAATATAGCATAACCTCGACAGCAAATGGCAGTTATTACAAAGCAATGCTGAGAATTATAGAAATTGCAACTCTAACTTAATTGCAAACAACAAAATTTAATTGGGTATATGGACATGGACTGAACCTTGTTAAGAGTAAAGAAAGATGAAACTGAGCCTATTTTGATATGGTCAAACTTCAGAAGCACTTGAAAACTCAGAGAAAGTAGTGGAAATCACTATAAATTCCAACAGAAGTCTAAGATGAATATGAGGCTAAAATAAGTTTTTTATTATAATTCTAAATAATATCATAAGGAATTTTAAAAAATAACTACTGTGAATTTATATTGTAACTCAAAGATACACACAAAACTGGGGAAAAAAGAACATACACATATATGTGATTTTTTAAAGCTATAATTCTAAAGATTAATAATACCTTGCATATTTTTGCATACATTTTAGGAGGAAAGTATGATATTGCTAATAAATGACAAAAACATGATAGTAGTTCAGTAATTAAAAGAAATAAGCTACTGATACACACAACAATATGGATGAATTCTTAAAGGATTATTTTGAACCAAAGAAGGCAGTCAAATAAAAGCACTTATTGTGTGCTTCAATTTACCTGAAGTTGTAGAATAGGCAAAACTGGTACGTGGGGACAGAAGTGAGAACAGTGGTTTTGGAGGGAGAAAGTAGGGATAGACTAGAAAGAGTTACTTGAGAAATTTTTGAGATAATGAAAATTCTTTATGTCTTGATTGGGGCATGTATCATATGGGTGTATGCATTTACCAAAATTCATTGAACTGTATATTTAAGAATTGTGAAAAGTGAAAGTGTTAGTCACTCAGTCGTGTCTGACTCTGCGACGCTATGGACTATAGCCCACCAGGCTCCTCTGTCCATGGACTTCTCCAGGCAAGACTACTGGAGCGGGTTGCCATTCCCTTCTCCAGGGAATCTTCTGGACCCCAAAATCAAACCCAGGTCTCATTGACTGCAGGCAGATTAATACTGTCTGAGCCACCAGGAAAGAGATAGAATTTCTTCCTATTTAAATTACACTCACTGAAGTGCTTGCCACTCTTCTGGAACTCTGTTTGATATATGTTTTGTCATCTAATTTCAAGTCCTGCAGCAACTCTTTGAGAAAGAAACTATTATTTCTTTTAACAAATGAGAAAAAAGGACTCATCTCAGACTCAGAATTGAAATCTTGGATAAGCTGCCTGCTGAATGCAAATTGTTAATCACCACCCTGTTCTATTTTATTTTTGTCTTCTGTGAGACACAAGTTAATTGCAATTATATTGGTAAATGTATTATATTATGTGAAGCTGATTTCAGGAAACAGAATTTTTTTATATAATTATGTACTAGAATAATCAAATAAGTTTTAATTCAAAGTTAAAGATGATGAGCACCATTAGTATAAATGAAAAAAACAATTGTTAAGTGTAAATAAAATTATCCAGTAGGAAGAATTTTATTTACACACACACACACAAAAGAAAAAAAAAAAAACAACTTGGTGATTATGCTTAGTTTGTGACTCAGAGCCTGGGTAAATATGTTCAAAATAAAGGATGGGTTTAAAAGGGACACAAATCAAAGAGATAGTATCTTGTTCACTGCACTTGTATACTCAAATAAAATAAGTAATAAAAATAAATATCATGGTGAAAATTAAATATATTCGGAAGTCCCTGGAAGTTTGATGGAAGAACCCAGAGAAATAGAATGTGGAGTCAGACTCTACATAAAATGTGGCCTCACATTTTTAACTTTCTACATGAAGTTTAGCTTTCTGCAGTACTACCCAAAGAGTTGTTGCACCTCATGTTAAATATACGGAAAACAAAGGCAGGGGATTTTGTTACCACTTTGGTATTCTGGGTTCAACAATACTTCTTTGAAGTGAACATGCTAAGGTAAAATAAGAATTTCCTACACTGGGATATACAACAAAGGATTTTCCAAATATTTTTGAATTACCTTAAGGTAAAGGCATTTGTGGAATATACTTTAGAAATTTAGATGAATTGGCTGCTCTTAAGTAACCACTCATAGTGACTAAGATAACTAAGAATAAAGAAAGACTGTCCTAAACCATCAAGCATTTCTACATTTATCTAAAAGAATAGCTAATGAATATTTGAACGCTAGATAAAGCTTAGTAATTCATCCTCAATTGCTCTCTTTCAAGAGCACTTGCCCACAAAGGTAACCTTTTGTGTTTATTTTTATTTAGTACTGATTTTATACTTTCTAATAATTAACATTACATTCAGTTAAGTTATGACAAATAATACAAACTCAAAATCAATAAAAGTCAAAGGACAATAAAAGTAGGATAACAACTACCTGCTGTAAATGAGATCAAACCTCAGCTTTCAGTAAATTATATTCTCAGATAATGAAAGTACATTAGATAAGCTCAGAGATACACATTAAACATTTTTTTGAAAAATGAGACAGCGGAGGTTATCCATGAGAGTGAAAGAGACACATATTCTGATTTTCAAAACAGGAAAAGCAGATAGGCAGGGGGAAGTTCATTGTACAATTTCAACATAATTGGTGCATAGATTAATAATTAGTTAATAACAAACAACTATGCTAGAAAAGGGCTTCCCTGGTGGCTCAGATGGTAATCTGGCTGCAGTGCAGGAGACCCAGGTTCAATCCCTGAGTCAGGAAGATCCCCTGGTGAAGGAAATGGCAACCCACTCCAGTATTCTTGCCTAGAAAATTACGTGGACTGAGGAGTCACAAAGAGTCGGACACGGCTGAGCCACTAACAGAACAGATGCTTGAAAAAATGGTAGTAAACAGGAACCAAATGGATTATGAAAAACATTCTTTTTTTGTAAATCTACTAGATTGATAGGTGTTACATTTTTATTTCAGTGCAGCAGATTGTAGGACATGTTCCATGTTTGTTTCCCTCAAGACATTCTGTTTGCCAAGGCATGGAAACATATTGATGGGATTTGGGACAAGCTACACCCAAATATGGCACCTTGAGATACTGAATATTTTAGCTGAAGGAGTTTGAGAAAACAGCAGAAACAGGAAAGTCACTGTGACTTCCTCCCTCCTGTATCTTCTGCAACAGGTCTCAAAATCATGATGTGAGAGGTGCCCACACCTGTACCCAAAGGAAAGGAGTATCCTTTATCTCTGAAGACAAAGGGACTCTGAAAAAAATTCAAACAGGCCATGCTGTGGATCCCTAGCTTCCTGCATTCACCTTATACTCTTTGACATATCACTTTTCTACATGACTATCCACTGTTCATCAAACCCAGCATAAAAATACTCAGGTTTAACTATTTCTTCAGGTCTCATTTCCTTATAGAGGCTCCCATGAGATATAAAACGTACATTAAATGCCTTTCATCTGTTACTCTGTCTTTATCAGTTTAATTTTCAGACCAGGGACCTTAAGAAGGTTGAGGAAAACTTTTTACTCCCCTACAATGTGAAACAACATTTAGGTATAATATGCTATAAGTAATAATAATAAAACTGGCAGCAGAAGCAACATTAAAAACATACCAAACATACTGGAATGGTATACCAAAGCCCCCAAAGTAAGTTTAACTGAGATTAATGCATTGGCCAGTAATTTGGTTTTCAAATAGTAATCAACATAGAAGATAAGAAAAACATGGATAATAAAAAATTCAAAGATTAAAGTTCAATTTGAAAAGGTTCAGTGTAACACAGTTAAGAAAAAAATCAAACCAAAAACTAAAAAGGAAGACAAAACCTAAAAACCTAACAGCATATCACAGCATAAGGCTATACTAGTAGAATTATAGTCTCAAGAGCAAGTTAGTTAGCTGGTATCTCTGTTTTATATTGGTCTGACTGTGTTCATTTCTGTTACTTTTTTTAAAAAATTGAAGTATACTTGATTTGCAGTGTTGTGATAGTTTCAGGTATATAGCAGAGCAATTCATTTATATATATAATACATATTCTCTCTATATATATATATTCTTCAGATTCTCTTCCTTATAGGTTATTACAAAATATTAAGTATAGTTCCCTGTACTGTATAGTAGGTTCTTGTTAGTTATCTCTAGTTCAACATTTTAAAAGGGTCTTTGAAAAGCCATATTGATAGAAAAGAGACAGCATAAAACATTGAAAATACATGTGAAGATCATTTAAAAACTTCAAGATAGTGAATATGTAATGAATATAAGTACAAGTTATGAAGTGCCATGAAGAGAGGGCAGAAAGAATGCCAGTGATGGAATGACTCTTTTTTAAAAAAAATTTTATTGGAGTATAGTTGATTTACAATGTCGTGTTAATTTCTGCTGTACAGCAAAGTGAAATGGCTATATGTTTACATATATCCCCCTCTTTTTTGAATTTCTTTCCCATTTAGGAAATGACCCTCCTTTTTATAAATTAAGACATGTTGCCCTAGATACCTCATCAAAATCACAAGAAGCCCGTTTCATGCCCAGTTCATGACATTCAGAGCACTGATTCCTCTACAGCATACTTTGTTTCTGGGCTTCCCAGGTGGCCTGCCAATGCAGGAGACATAAGAGATGTGGATTCTATCCCTGGGTCAGGAAGGTCCCCTGGAGGGCATGGCAACCCACTCCAGTATTCTTGCCTGGAAAACCCCATGGACAGAGGAGCCTTATGGGCTACAGTCCATAGTGTTGCAAAGAGTCAGACACAACAGAAGCAACTTAGCATGCATGCACACATACTCTGTTTCCAAAGAGCTTACAAATTGTCTTTTGGAAGCAAAATTGGACAGATGTAACTGGTAGGTAAGAGACTGGCAAAAGAATACAGACGTTTTTCCTGAATAGTACACAAATGCTTTGATCTGGCAATTCAGTGGCCAACATTTTTATCTTATGGATGTATTTGCACAAGTGTCCAGTGGCACCAGGTGGTCAAAATTGTCTGACAAAATCATCATCATTGTGAAAATAAATGAAGGAAACCAGCTGACAGTTGAGGTATAGTAACACCTGTACTAATGGATTAATATTTGGTAGCTGGGAAGCCTTGGTTGGAGAATATGTAGCTTTTTGCAGAGAGAAAAGGAGATTAAGAAACATAATATCTCTAGTGAGAAAAACTGCCTGAGGGGTGGGGCAGGGGCTAAGAAAAGTTGTTGAAAGCATGGTTAAAATATGTGAGTCATATGGAAGCAAAATAAGGCTGTTCTCTTTGGCTCCAAAAGGTCAAAGGGAATGAAGAAATGGAACATATAGAAACATAACTTTCAGGTGAACAGTAAAAAAATTTTCTAATTCTTAAAACTTCCAAAATGCTTTGGTTGCATAAGAAACGAGTGTTCTCCCTCTGGGTGTACTTAAGCATAGGTTAATATGCCTATTATGAAACCAATATTATGGAGAAGCTTTAAGAATTTAGCTATGTGGTTAGAGTAAGAAATTTATTCTTATATGAATAGTATATCATTCTGCCTTGGTGACTTGATATTATCGCTAATCAGTCACATTATTTTCAGAAATTAAAATTTTCATTTCTCAAATGAGAGTTTAAAATAAAGGAGGTACAGAATTAACAGGAGATTGTTTTTGTCCTTTTTGGCAGTAAGGTTTATTTATTTATTTTTTTATGTCATTGTTCAGTGTTAAATTAGTGGTAGCTCAACTGATTCCATTTCCTTAATGCCTATTCTCGTACACATGGAGCTCAACTATTTGTGTCGAAAGAGACAAAGATTCAACTTAATACATTCACCCTGGAAGCAATATGACAGGAAATCATTTAGTTGCCAGCACAGCTGCAACAAACAGCTTTAGGACCCCGAGGGAAGGGTGTTGTTGTCAGTGAAACTCAGTAGGGGAGAAAAGATGCTTTAGGGCAAGCAGCAGACCCAGAAGTAAAGATGGCAAAATTGGCATCTCTCACCCTCCCAGCACCATTTTCATACAAGTCCAGGAGTCCTGGCTCTCCTGGTGTTTCAAAGTAGTTTTCCTCTGTTCCTGGCTTTCTGCTGGTGCATTCCTCTTGCTTCCTTTAGTTTTCCAGTGCCCCTACATTGTGTGAGAAAATTATTTCATAATGCCAGTGAGATTACTTGCTAATTGCTGTGAGTGGAAGCAGAACAGAAGAAAGTCTTCTTAGTGGTGGTGGTACAGTACTGATCACGGACATGGAAATGAGCCTTCTTAAAGAAGGAGTTGGGCTTCCCTGGTAGCTCAGCTGGTAAAGAACCTGCCTGCAATGCAGGAAACCCCGGTTCAATTCCTGGGTCGGGAAGATCCCCTAGAGAAGGGATAGGCTACCCACTCCAGTATTCTTGGGCTTCCCTGGTGGCTCAGACAGTAAAGAATCCACCTGCAATGCAGGAGACCTGGGTTCGATCTCTAGGTTGGGAAGAACGTTGGAGGAGGGCATGGCAACCCACTCCAGTATTCTTGCCTGCAGAATCCCCTTGGACAGAGGAACCTGGTGGGCTACAGACCATGGGGTTGCAAAGAGTTGGACATGACTGAGCAACTAAGCACAGCATAAAGAAGGAGTTACCAAAGTGGGCAGGAAGATCCTGGGTCTTTAACCATCCTGTGCCCTTGGTTGACTTGTGGCTCAGAGGGTATACTTTTCTGTAGTTCAGATCTGATGTATTGTGGTTTTGTAAAGAAAAACAGGGAAGAGGGGGGAATCAGTAGGAAAGAGAAAAATGCGAAAAGGCAGTGCCTCCTTGATGTGGTAGTTCCCTTAAAAGTCATTTCCTTGTTTTATGGGCTATAAAATCTTTGAATACTTCTCTCACCGATTGCTCTTTAGATTTAAGTGTGAGCTCATAACAATGAAATATTTAACAACACAATGTCTTTTAATGGATCAGCTCACTGGTGGGTCTGCCACATTGCATACTTAATTAGAAAATGGTAGAAGAGAGGAAAGATACTATGAGCAGAGGGCAAAGTGTTTAGTAAATGCCTGTGTTTCTCATCCAAAGTCAGAGGATCACTTCTGGGGCTTTTCTAGGTTTGGAGTACTGAATGCAAGTGGATGAGAAAGAATTACTCAGTTGCCTAGGTTGAGGATGGTAAGTGGGGAGGGTGGCGGAGTTGAGAGATTTTTATGGCATTTGTTGATTTTGTTTCTTAATATGTTTCGTGAGAACAGGCTCCAGTATCACAAAATGCAAATAACTTCTAATAAGAAGACATTGACCTTGACATATTTTTGTAGCAGTATGACAGTGATTCACACTCTATTTAGCATATGAGATGTGTAGAAAATAATCAGTTAATTCGTTCAGACTATATAAGCCCTTGCATGTGCTAACTACTTGAATAACTGGTATAATTTTGCAACTTTTTGGAGTCTGAATGTTTTTCTCAAATGATTTTCCCAAGCAACATGAATAATTGCCTTTATATTTCATTTCTCTTTGTGTGTTCTTTTTTCCTGGCTCTTAACAATATTGAAAACACTGATAATTCTTAGTTATTTGGGACAGATCTTAAATAAGCATGATAATTAAATGACCCTACTACTACTGCTGCTACTTATACCACTGCTCCTAACTTGTACAGAAATGTAACTGAAGTACATACTCTCTTCTTTGATAAGCAGAGGCCAAACTTTATTCAGTTAGTGTCCCAAGCTCCCAATATGACATTTCTGCTATTGGGATAGTATTTCAAGAAGAGCCTGATAAATGAAGCTGATGGTGGTTCTTCTTTATTTACAAAGCTCTTTTACATTCATTATTTAAATTCATAATTACTACAGCCCTGAAAATTACAAAATGGTGAGATTTAAAAGGATTCATCCACTTCCTAATACTAATCATCAATCTGTCTTTCCTGCCAACTGCTCATCTAATTTATTCCCAAACATCCACCATGGTGGGAGACTCCCAACTTCCTGAGATGGACAGTTCTCTTTGGGGGATTTTCATTTATTATTTTAGCAGCCATGAAATTTGGTCAAATAATTTAATCCCTCTGAACTTCTGTTTATTCCCCTGGAAAAAAAAATATGGAGTTGAAGCCCAGCTCGTGTGATTATTGAAGCAATCACATCAAAGAAAATTGCATAAAGAAATTTCTGCAAAAAGAAATATTTCATCATCAATAGCATCAAGTTTGGACAGCTTTAATGGCTTTATCACTTCAGTCATGTCCGACTCTTAGCGACCCCATGGACCAAAGCCTACCAGGCTCCTCCGTCCATGGGATTTTCCAGGCAAGAGTACTGGAGTGGGGTGCCATTGCCTTCTCCGAGGAAGTTATGCATACTGAAGCCCAATTGCAGGGTACAGATAATAAGTGAAACTGGAGATCTAAGGATAACCATTTTAAACCATGCAATATGTCCTTCTAAATGCTGATAACAGCAACAACAGTTCTATAATGGAGTGTCTACATTGGCACTGTAGATAGCAAAAGTCTGGAGCAAAATATTAGATGCCCACTTTTCTTCTCCTATACATCCTATAGTTGCCATCCAGATAAGAACACAATTTATTTCTTTGTTTAAATGTATAGCTTTATGATATGTGAATGTATTTGCAAATATATATGCTTGGTTCTGTTTTTATACCTTTTCATAAATGAAATGATACTTAAGCCCTTTCTGTCTTTTTTATTAGCTCAGTAAAGTTATGGAGATATAACCATATTAATTCATATGCCGTGTCTGAGGGCACTAAGGCTGTCACCAAGTATACCAGCTCCAAGTAAATATAATATGCCTAGCCGCTGTTAATGGAGAAGGCAATGGCACCCCACTCTACTCTTGCCTGGAAAATCCCATGGACGGAGGGCCTGGTGGGCTGTAGTCCATGGGGTCGCGAAGAGTTGGACACGACCGAGCGACTTCACAACTTCACTATAATTCATATATTTTACTACTCTATTATACTTAAACAATCTAAATTATACAAATGTAATTATATAAATGCAATTATATAAATGTAATGCAGATTATATTTTCATTTTATTAGCAGTGTTTCATTGAGTTTGTACTAGTAACAATCTGCACGGGAATCAGATGGCTAACTCAAACTTAGCACATTGATAGAGTTTAATAAAGGGGCTATTTTTCAAAAGTGTGATAGGGTTTCAGCAAACCAATAATGGATAGTGCAATAGTGGATAGCTCCTTCCAACCCTGGAGATCTAAAGGGAGAGAAAGCAGTTACAGAAACCTGGAGAAGGTACAACAGACACAGAGAAAGTATAGGGAGAGGACTGCCTGAAGAGAACTGTCGTCTCCACAGAGGTAAAATGCAGCCAATTCACAATGACCTTGCAGGGAGGTGATTCTGGAACAAATGCACAGACCTCACCCTCCTTCAAACCTCTCAGAGTCTTCTAGAGCCTCCCCTTGGCTGGAAGGCAAGGGGGCCAAGTGATGATGTCCAAACTGATCCCATCCAACTCCCAGAGTAAATGTGGCTACTGGACATTTCTTGTGTTTGTCTACTGTGGACTTTCTTGTGTTTGTCTCCTGGAGCAGAAGGTAAGAATTTATATATACCTAGGAGTTGGTCAGTTGTGTCATCATTATCTGTACTATCACAATTGCTTGATAATGCCATGTCATTTTTTTAAATGTTTGTATGATTGTGCCATCCAGTCAGCAGTGTATAATTCCTATTGTCTTCCATTCTTAATGTCATTTAATTTCTCAGACTTTTATTTATTCTTAAAAAGTCTTAGCAGCTTTTATTTTATTTTCTTGGTGTCTATGAGATTTTTTTCTTCTGAAAACTATTGTTCGTGAGATTTCGGAGGGTCTATTTTTTTTCTTATTATTTATCTGTCTTTTGATAGATGATAGGTAAGTAGACAGCTATTCGTTTATCAGTTATACAAATTGGAAATGATTTCTCCAAGTATGTACCCTGAATTTTCATTTCTTCTCCAGTATCTCTTGTTAATCAAATGTTCTTAATTTTCAGATTACAATTTTTTTTCTTATGGCTATGCATTTTTAGTCCTGTTTAAGAAATTTTTCTCTACCCAGGGTTCATAAATTAGTTATCTATACTGTCCTCTAAAAGTTTTAATTTTTTATTTTTATAATGATTTAATCCAACTCAATGTTTATAGTAGTATAAGGGTAAGGATCTAATTTGCTTTTCCTTGTAGATTACAAGTTGTCTCAGTGCCTTGTTGAATAATCCACTGTTGCCCAATTTCTGCATTTTCCAATCTCTGAATCAGGTTGTATATCACAGACCCAGGGATCAAACCCAGGTCTCCCGCATTGCAGGCAGATGCTTTACCCTCTGAGCCACCAGGGAAGCAGTATATATCGCAGTACCAAATCTATATGCCTTAATTAACACTGCTTTTAATGTCCTGCTATCTGGTTGGACCAAATCTTGGTTCTGTTCTTCTTCAGACTATTGACCTTTGCTTTTACATAAGCATGGTAGAATCAGTTTATACATTACCTTGAGGATCACTATTAGGATTCTGATTAAAAGGATTGAGATCTAAAGATAATTTAGGTGTGTATTTAGATCTTAACTATATTGAACAGCTTTCTTGAGGTATAACATTCACACATGTGTGTTGAGTATTTTTTAATATTCATTATTTTCATTTTATCCATAGGTTATTTGAAAGTTTGTGTTTTGAATCTCCAGGGATATGGATATTTAACATTATTTTTATTAATTTAAAATTATAGTCAAAGAATATTATCTGTGTTATAGCATTTCCTTGAACTTTGGTGAAACCTGCTTTATGACCTAATACATGATCAGTTTCCTTAAGTATTTCATGTGTTCTTGAGGAGAAATGAGAATAAAATTTTTGGTTTAGCACCCCATATATCACAGACAAAGCTTGTTCGTCTCTTTTATTTTTACTGATTGATCTTTATAGCCTTTATCTATATATTATTGAAAGAAGTGTTTTAAAATCTTCCACTATGTCAATGTATATGTGTATTTCTCCTTTTATTTCTGTAATTTTTTGATGTAGTTGTTTTAATACTTGTGTGTATTATACACACAAATCTAAAGTTTGCATGTCTTCTGGTGAATTGAAATTTTTATCATATGACCAGATCCTCTTTATTTCAAGTAATACATACTTTTTTATGTGTTGTCGAGTCTATTTTGTTTGTTATTACCTTGTCTATACCAACTTTTTTTTTTTGTTAGTATATATTGGAGAAGGAAATGGCAACCCACTCCAGTACTCTTGCCTGGAGAATCCCAGGGACAGGGGAGCCTGGTGGGCTGCCGTCTACTGGGTCGCACAGAGTCAAACACGACTGAAGCGACTTAGCAGCAGCAGCAGCAGCAGCAGCAGCAGCAGCCTGGTATATATGATTCCTCTCTTTGATTTTCAAACTTCTATATCTTAATGTTTTAGGATTATTTGGATTTGTCTTAAATTGAAATACACTTGACATGCAACATTATATTAGTTTCAAGCGTACAACATAATGACTTGATATTTGTATATACTGGAAAATGATCACCACAGTAAGTCTAGTTAACATCCATCACCATGTATAGTTACAGAATTACGTGTCCTAATGTTTTGAGGGTCCCTTTTATAAAAACATATTGCTAGATATAGTGAACTTAGGACTGAATTTCTTTTACTTTTAATTGAATGAGTGCATGCATGTGTGTGTGCTAGGTTGCTTTAGTCATGTCTAGCTCTTTGCAACACTATGGACTGCAGCCCACCAGGCTTCTCTGTCCATGGAATTCTCCAGGCAAGAATACTGGAGTGAGTTTCCATGCCATCCTCCAAGGGATCTTCCCAACCCAGAGATCGAACCCACATCTCTTAAGTCTCCCGTATTGGCAGGAGGGTTCTTTACCACTAGCACCACCTGGGAAGCCCTTTTAAAAATTGAACACATTTGTCCATATTTATGTATTATGATTATTTGCTCAATTTAATTTGTTTTGATTATAAATTATTATATATAATCCTTTAGTGTTTACCATAGATTTAAAAGATATCTGCATTTATTTATTTGGCTGCTCCAGGTCTTAGTTGTGGCACATGGGATCTTTTAGTTACAACTTGGAAACTCTCAGTTGTGGCATGAAATTCTTAGTTCAGCATGTGGGGTCTAGTTCCCTGGCTAGGGATCGAATCTGGGCCCCCTGCAATGGGAGTGTAGAGTCTTAGCCACTGGATTGCCAGGGAAGTCCCTACCGTAGATACTTTAAGCACTCATGTCAAGTAGGTAATTTCCTTGCTGCTGTGTTTCCATCCTCTTCTGTGTGACAGGCTTATTTCTCTTTAACATCACAAGGAGGAGGTAGCCCTCTTTATAGACTCTCTGGTAAAGGCAAACCATAGCTTTTCCTCCTGTCTTGTAATCCTGATCAGAAAAAAAAGCCGGTGTACGAGACAGCAAAAGAGACACTGATGTATAGAACAGTCTTATGGACTCTGTGGGAGAGGGAGAGGGTGGGAAGATTTGGGAGAATGGCAATGAAACATGTAAAATATCATGTGTGAAACGAGTCGCCAGTCCAGGTTCGATGCACGATGCTGGATGCTTGGGGCTGGTGCACTGGGACGACCCAGAGGGATGGTATGGGGAGGGAGGAGGGAGGAGGGTTCGGGATGGGGAACACATGTATACCTGTGGCGGATTCATTTTGATATTTGGCAAAACTAATACAATTATGTAAAGTTTAAAAATAAAATTAGAAAAAAAAGAAAAGAAAAAAAGCTCAGATTCACCTTGCTTCTGCAGTTACCCTTACCTCAAAATTTATGTCAACACTGATCTTCCACTTTTATCATTTCCACTTTATTTTGAAGTTGAAATGTTTTTTCCTTGCCAACTTGGGTATACATTTAATTATGTTCATGTATTTCATTCAATTTTTTTTTTTTTTTGCTTTGCAGAGTTGTTTAGGTATCTAACCCATCATACCACCAGGAACTGAAATCCCTTAGAAGATTTTTTTAAATCTTTGTGTTTGTGAGAATGGGGGCAGATATGTTTAAAATTTCAAACATAGTCTCTTCAGTGTATCTACAGCTCTATTTTATATCAACTTTGAAATGCTAGCATTCACAAATTAAAATTTCTAAAAAGATCTATTATAAAATATTTGCTTTAAGCTGGCCCAGGACTGAGCAAGGTAATATATTTCTGAATCCTTAAGAAAACAGAATCTCCTGTTCAATTCTTCTTTGACTATGAATGCCCTTTCTGATTCCAGGGAGAATCAGAAAAATGAAAGAATTTTGTGGAAGTTAGAATTCAGAAAGTAAAAGTTGACAATCTAACAGGAACTACTGGAATTACCACAAGATAGTGTTTCTTGACAAAACTGAAAATCAACCATGTGGCCTGAGGAGATTACAATAATGTATTTTGGACTGCCACTTGCTCTGAATTTAGGAGGCTTTTGTAGATCTGCCCAGTCTTTTGTGATTAAGGTCACCTCATTGCTAATCCCCTTCTACTCCTGAGCAGGGAATAAGGATTTAGTGTAAACTTTGTGCTAGAATAATAGGAAGGTGACATTTTGTTCTAGTTAATATTAGATATACAAAATGTATCCCATCCCTAACTCCTATTAACTAGAATGCCTGTTTCAATCTACAGGATTTTAAGTTTGAGACCCTATATTCTTAGAGAAAGTGATTCTGTGTTGCTGAAGAATTTTTGGAGGTAAGATCTGCTGAAGTCCTGGAAATCAGTCCTAAAGGACAGGTAGTTGGTCGTGAAATCTAGCTGCTTTGTGATTAATGAAACTGGTTGGCAATGAAGAGAGAAGATGCCGGAGATTTCTGTGCCCCATAAAAACTACTCATTAAATCAACCTTCTTATAAAATTGATTTTGACAAGAGTTTTCTTTGCAGGTATTTTGGCACTTTCTGATGGGAGAGTATTACAATTGTAAAAGTATATATATATTTTCACACATCTCTAAGCTTCCTTTCCTGTCAAAGATAGACATTTACATGGAAGACTAATTTTCCTGAGGATAGATCAGTTCCATTATGGTATAAAGTGAAAAACTCAAATTCTTGTTTCATTTAGGGCATGTAAGGATGTGCAGAAGGCTTCTCAAGTTCCTTATAAAAAATATTATAAAAATTTAATTCAAAATAAGATATTTGAAAAATTATATTAGTTGTATATATAAAGAACTTCTGAAATAGCTTAAGGATTAGCAGCACCAAAAATACATAAATGTTTAATAAAGATGGACTGTTAGCTTTACTACATGTGAAAGTGTTAGTCGCTCGGTCATGTCTGACTCTGTGACCCCATGGACTGTAGCCTGCCAGGCTCCTCTGACCATTGGGATTCTCCAGGCAAGACTACTGGAGTGGGTTGCCCTCCTCCAGGAGATCCTCCCAACCCAGGGATCGAACCCAGGTCTCCTACATTGAAGGCAGGTTCTTTATCATCTGAGCCTGTAGACATTCAATATAAGGTGCTTAATTTGCTAAAAAAAAAACTCATTTAAAAATACCTAGATCCATATTACTAAACCAGTATAATCAGTAATACCTAAGGTAGGATCCTGACTACATTTTTCTCTGTATTTCAACTTCTCCATCTGTATGACTGAGATGTGTTCAAACATTTCTATGATCTTTCCATCTTGAATACTCCCTAAATCCATGAATTTGGGTTCTTTTTCACATGCTGTCAGGGTAATAAGTGGTCTCTCTATTACATAACTTAAATGATCACATAACCTTTTATTGAATATAATTCAGTGACACGCAGACAAACTTTGGTCCTCCCAAGGGAGAACAAGACTCAGTATCATAAATCTTTGATGAATTAAATGTTGAGACATTAATAAATAAAAAGTCACCAAGAAAGAACCTCATACCAAGACTTTTTCTTTGTTTTTATTTGCTTTTCCTTTTCCTGAAGTCACAACATATTCAATCTAAACCTTTTATAGTCATATTTCCATGTCACACAGTAAGCCTTTAACGTATGCTTATGAATTGACTGTAGAAATGTAAATAAATCCTATTTTTACAAATTTCAAGATTTCATGCAAAAAAGGGGAAAATCAATGAAGAAAACATTTAAAAGGATGAAAATTGGCAGAGAAAGAGATTCCCTTTTTAATCTATGATGATGCTGCAAGAGAGGACAAATGAAAATGAAAGATACAGGAGTAGTTGCTCAAGGATGATTCATTCATTTAAAAACAAGTTTTGCCTTCTGACATTTGTCTTTGCTCTTGTATATGCTGTGTATGTATTTGTGTATATCTAGATCTAGATAAATATTGTGTAAATGTATAGATATAGTAGAGGGCTTCCCTCATAGCTCAGTTGGTAAAGAATCCACCTGCAATGCAGGAGATCCCAGTTTGATTCCTGGGTCAGGAAAATCTCCTGGAGAAGGGATAGGTTACCCATTCCATTATTCTTGGGCTTCCCTTGTGGCTCTGCTGGTAAAGAATACGTCTGCAATGCAGGAGACCTGAGTTCAGTCCCTGGGTTGGGAAGATCCCCTAGAGAAGGGAAAGGCTACCCACTCCAGTATTCTGGCCGGGAGAATTCCGTGGACTGTATAGTCCATGGGGTCGCAAAGAGTCAGACATGACTGAGCAACCTTGACTTTCACTTTCATAGATATAATAAATACCCCTGTTAATACAACAATGACTCAGCATGTTTACATATATTACCATCTAAAACTATATTGTTTTTTAAATTTTTATTTATTACATTTTTTGACTGTGCTGGGTCTTCATTGCTTCACAAGGGTTCTGGGAACCCGGGGCTGCTGTGTAGTTGTGTGTGTGGCTTCTCATTGCAGTGGCTTCTCTTGTTGTGGAGCACAGGCTCTAGGTGCGTGGGCTTCAGTAGTTGCAGCATGGGCTTAGCTGCTTCATCGCATGTGAAATCTTTCTGGACCAGGGGTTGAACCCACGTCCCCTGCATTGGCAGGCGGATTCTCAACCACAGGACCACCAAAAAAGTCCTGTATTACTGTTTTCTGATTCTATATGCTCCGCTACCTTTATTTTGGTGTTTTTTGTTTTGTTTTGTTTTGTTTTTTGAGAGAACTTGATACATAACATAATCTTCATTACCTGTGTTTTTAATACTTTGAATTTGCTGATTTTCTCTTTTCTTACTGATAGGAGAGGTCTCAGCTAGAAAGGAAATATATTTCTCAAAACTCTAGCTCTTTGAAGCCTATGTCCATTTTCTTAGATAATCTCATCATCCTCCTCTGACCACACTTTGTCTTCTATTATGTATGTTTTGTATCATTGTTGTTGGTGCTTTTCTTTTTGCTAATTGGTGCTATTTTTCAAAGTAAGAAGAAGGTTCTATTCCTCAATGCATTGCTGAAGAGGGACTGAGGAGGGACTGAGGCAGGCTAAACTGAGAGAAGGAGAGATCAAGCATGGACCTCCCTTTTCTAAGCAGCTACTTCATGAATTGGAGCTTTGACTTGGTGATGTTACACCGTGGTCTGCTTTGCTTTCAGCTACATATGTAACTGCTTCTGAAGTGGTCTCTGATTGTGAAAATTATTTTCTGGTTAGATGATACCAATGGTAAATAATCATTGGATGGAACAAATGAAAACACATATGTATTTCTGAGAATTGGGGAAGCATTAGTGAAAACAGCACTGTGTTGTGTGCATTTTTACACTAAATCCATGGAGTTTTCCTCTGCCAAGTTAAGCAATTTATACCTTTTGCTCTAAAAAGATTTTTGTAAAAACAAATGTATGTTTTGTTTTTTTTTCCAAACAAGAAATGTTGGAAAGGAAAAATAATCTGCTAGATCTCTCTATGTATGCTGAGTAATTAGTAGTTAGGTAAGAGAGGGAAGTTTGGGGAGAATGGAGTCATTTTCTCATTTTGGTAAAAATTACCAAAACACCATCTTGTTCTTTCTGTACCTGGCTGATCTCTGAAAGGGTAAAGTCCAGAAAAGGTATGAGTATTCTACTAGCATGATCTATGGAAGAAAAAAAAAGGCTTTATGACGGTCATAAATCTCCCAGCCTCTGAGAAAAAGTCCAGAGCGGGCACGTGATGCCGTCCAACTGACATATATAAATGATGCATTTTCCACTAGAGCCACAGCTCATCTCCATAATCCACACAACTGCTGGGAAGACAAAGTGAGAAATGCTGTCTAGCCAACGCTCTGGCTAAAACAAAATAAGCTGCAGTTAATCATTTATCGACCACCCCAAATAATAAGCACAGAAAGTAAATACCAACAGTAGACTACGATGATGCAGAGAATTTTTGTGGGAAATCTTGCATTTATAAATAAAACTGTGGACAGTGACCAATACTGACCTCTGTGTGAAAGTGTCAGTAATGTGCACTCCTTTTATTTCACTAGAATTTCATCCTCAGAAATGAAGGTTCACTTTATATGGGAAACTGTTACAGCAGTAAAAGAAGTTTTACTTAACCCAGATTTTCTTGAAAGAAACACCCCCCCACCCCCACTAAACTCCCACTTTGATTAAATTTTGTAACCAGGGAAAAGATTTTTGTAGAATTATCAATCAATTTGCTTAGTCTGTTAAGTTAACAGTTTAGGGTGCATGTGTCAGAGGAGATGGGAGATCATTTGGGAGCCTGTGAAAATAGAGCCGCATATAGTAACCTATGGAAGAGGCGTCTATTAATATAACGTCCCATCATCTCCTCCTTCCTTCCAAAGTTTAACTCCCATGTAAGGTCTCTGAGAAAGTGAACACTTAGGAAGCCAGTGGGTAACTGGAAGTGGCAGTTCTCTGCTTTTCTTCTTACAGAGTATAGTGTTTTTGTCTGTCTGTCTGCTTTTCCCCACAACCCTGATCTTCATTTTCCTGCCTGTCATGTTCTTGTGCAAATCTAATTGTCCTCTTAGTCTACACTTTTGAGGAAATAAATGAAGGCTGAGAATGGAAACAAAGAAAAGTAGCTGACCTCCTTTTAGACGCTCATTAAGTATGTATTCAAATGGACAGAATTGTACAAAATGACTTTCTGATTTACCGGCCGTCCATAACTTTTAATTAACCTTTCCTCATTCTAAAACAATTTGTCATTTCAGAGGTCACAAATATTTATGTTTTTAATCCTCTGGTCCACACTAACCACAGGAATACATATTTGATATCATGGAAAATATGTAATATTTACATACACATAGGAATACAACGGAGAAGGCAATGGCACCCCATTCCAGTACTCTTGCCTGGAAAATCCCATGGATGGAGGAGCCTGGTAGGCTGTAGTCCATGGGATTGCAAAGAGTCGGACACGACTCAGCGACTTCACTTTCACTTTCACTTTCAAGTGGAGGGGGAGAACGAACTTGTTTGGTAACAGAATTGCTGAATCATATGGTAATTCTATATTTAACTTTTTGAGGGATCACCATACTGTTTTCCACACCAGCGACACAATATTCCCAACAGCAATGCATAGAGGTTGCATTTTCTCTACATCATCCCCAATATTTATTTTCTGCTTTTGGTAATAATCGTCCTAATGTGTGGAAAGTGGTATCACACTGTGGTATTGATTTGCATTTTTTAAATAATTACTGATGCTGAGCATCTTTTCAGGTGTCTATTAGTGTCTGTATGCATTTTGATGAAAAATGTCTATTCAGGTCCTTTTTTCAATTGGGTTGTTGGATTTTTGTTGACTTACAAAGAGTTCCTTAAATATCCTCGATATTAGTCCTTTATGAGATTCATGATTTGCAGTTTTGTTTTTTAACCATTCCATGAGTCCATAATGATAATGGTAGCTCTGTAGTAAGTTTTGAAATCAGAAAGTGTGAAACTGCCAACTTTGTTCTTCTTTTTCAAGATTGTTTTGGTTATTTGTGGTCCCTTGAGATGCCATATGAATTTCGTGTGTGTGTCACTCAGTCGTGTCCAACTCTTTGCAACCCCATGGACTGTAGCCTACAAGGCTCCTCTGTCTATGGAATTCTCAAGAATACTGGAGTGGGTTGCCATTTCCTTCTCCAGATATGAATTTTAGGGTGGATCTTCCTATTTTCACATGAAAAAATGTCATTGAGATAACTGATAAAGATTACATTAAATCTGTGATTATTTTGAGTAATATTGACATCTTAACATTACTTAGTCTTCCATTCCATGAACACAAGATGGTTTCACATCTATTTTTGTGTCTTTACTCTCTTTCAGCAGTGTTTTACAGTTTTAAGTACACAAGTCCTTCACTTTTTCTTTAAGTTTATTCTTGAATACTTTTTATTTCTTGGTGCTATTAAAAATAGTTATTTTCTTAATTTCTGTCTTGAATTTTTTATTGTTTTGTATAGAAAGGCTTGCCAGATGGTGCTAATGGTAAAGAACCTACCTTCCATGTAGGAGACATAAGAGACACAGGTTCAATCCCTGGGTCAGGAAGATCCCCTGGAGGAGGAAATGGCATGGCAACCCACTCCAGTATTCTTGCCTGGGAAACCCCATGGACAGAGGAGCCTGGCAGGCTACAGTCTGTAATATTGCAAAGAGTTGGACACAACTGAAGCAACAGCAAGTACAGCATGCATAGAAATGCAAAAAACAGGAATTTTGTATTTTTATCCAGCAACATGGTCGAATTCATTATCCTAACAAGGATGTGTGTGTAATCTTTTTAAAAAAAAAATTAAAAAAAATTTTATTGGAGTATAGTTGATTTACAGTGTTGTGTTAATTTCTGTTGTACAGGTCATTACAGAATATTGAGTGGAGTTCCCTGTGCTGTACAGTAGGTTCTTATAAGTTATCTGTTTTATGTATGTGTGTAATCTTTAGGGTTTTCTACATATAAGATATTGTCTGCAAACAGAATTTTACATCTTCCTTCCCTATTTCAGTGACTTTTGTTCTTTTCCTTGCCTAATTGCTCCATCTATAACTCTGCATATGTTGTTATTGAATATAGTTGGTAAGAGCAGGCATCCTTGTCCAGTTTCTGGTCTTAGAGGAAAAGTTGTGGGTTTATCTATGTGCACCCTTTATTTTTTTCAAATAGATATTATTTCCCTAGTTGTTTTTATTGTGAAAGGATATTAAATTTTGTCAAATCTCTTTTGTGCATCAATGGAGATGATTGTGTGATTTTCCTTAATTCTGTGTATGTGATGGATTATATTGGTTGCTTTTCATATGTTGAAACATTCTTGCAATTATAAGAACAAATTCCACTTGGCCATAGTGTATAATTCTTTTAATGTGCTCTTAGCTTTGGCTTGCTAGTTTCCTGTGGATGATTTTTGCATCAAAATTCATAAGTGATATTGATCTATAGTTTTGTTGTCCTGTAGTATGTTTATCTGACTTTGAAATCAGGATAGTGCTGGCCTTAAATAGTTTTTTAAATACAGTTTGTCTAACTTATTTACAAATTACTTAGATTTATCTATTTATATATATTATGCCATTTTTATATCTTTTTATATCTTATTATATTTTTAGTATGCTGTTTTACCAAAGTCTCTAGAAATTGTTTTTCATTAAATTGTCTTGTGTTCTTTGATCATGTTATCTTATTTTTTGAGTTTACATTATTAAAATGGCTCACATTCTTTTTTAAAAATTTTTGTTTATTTATTGGCTGCTCCAGTTCTAAGTTGCAGAGTGTAGGATCTAGTTCCCTAACCAGGGACTGAGCTCAGGCTCCCTTCATTAGGAGCACAGAGTCTTAGCCACTGAACCACAAGGGAAGTCGCTGGCTCAAATCCTTAACAATATTAAATAACAGTAGAATTGGGCATTCTTTTATTGGAGGAACTGATTTGAATGGAAATTTTTCTTGCTTTGTCACTTGTTTGATTTTTAATTTTTAGTTTGAAGAAAATACTGTCATGATTAGTTTCTTTCTTCATTGATGAGATTATCAAGAACCTTCCTTTCTTTCCCTTTTCTATCTTAAGAGCCATGATTATATTTTTAATTTCTTCATGATTCTTTTTACTACTTCCTTTAAACTACTTATGCAGTTGATTATATTAACAGAATGCCTACACTCCTGAAATGCCAGCTTGATGTGTTCTGCTGATACTGAAACTTCAAAATACATTTTACATAGTGTGTGTACTCTGTCTCTAAATCCTGTCCAACTCTTTGCCACCCCATGGGTTGTAGCCTGCCAGGCTTCTCTGTCCATGGAATTCTCCGGGCAAGAATACTAGAATGGGTTGCCATGCCCTTGTCCATGGGCTCTTTCTGACCAAAGGATTGAACCCACCTCTCCTGAATCGGCAGGAGGATTCTTTACCACTGAGCCAAGACGGAAGCCCCATATTTTTCCTAGAGCAGAATGCAAAGGTTTCCTATATAAGCTAATTAGCATTATTTAGGGAAGTGATTGGGAACAGTGCCATGAAGAGTATAAGCCTTACACTGTCTTCTAAATTCCAAAAATAATTCCATACCATATCAGGCCTTAAGGGTTTTGGATAAGTGCTTATAAGCCTTATCCAAGCCTATACTTTTACAGAAGAGAAAATATAATAAACTTTGTTACTTTTCTTGTGAAAAAATGTCAAGCTGAATTCCTTTATGTGCTCCTATTTCTGTGTTTTTCTGTTTTTTTTCCCCCTTTTAATATGTTTACTTTCTTTTTTAGTTTAATGGTCTATTTTGCTTTATTTTTATCCTCAAATAATTTGTAAGTTATGTTACTTATTTTTGTTTATATTATACTTTTAATTTCAGGAAATATTTTCTTTTTCTTTGAGATGTTAGTAAATATAGTTGGTATTCTTATACTTCATTTTCTCTTGTCAACTGTAGTACATTCTGGAATTTTTCAGTTTATTTTAGTTAAATTTTGTAACGTCTCTTTAGGTGTTTTAATATGAAATCTGATTTTACAATAAGTAAAATAGTAATTTGAATTTCATTATTTTTAACTGAATTCAGGACTCATCATCAGTACTTATATATTTCAGTAATTCAGTTAGGCTGACTTTTGAATTCCCCAAGTTTCTAAGGATTGTCTTTGTTGTTGGATCTTCTGAGTCCTTGCCTACTTGAAAACTTTAGAAAATATTACATATGAATGGAAAGTTGCCTAAGTATAGAGTTTCTGGGTCACAGCATTTTCCCTTCTAATTTATTTAGAATCTGCTCCTTTTTTACTGCATTGCCTTTGCAGTGCACACTGTGAGTTGCCTTCCTAGTATCCATTGCTGTCTCTTCTCTGACCCTGAACCTGATCATTTATCTCATCCTTCTTTTCTCTTTCCTCCTAGCCAAATGGCTGAGGGGATGTTGAGCCTATCCTGAGTTCCATATTCATCTATAAGGATCATACTGCTATTACCAGGGATTGGTTCAGAATTCAGCATGGGAATCAATTCTAAAAATTCATAAATGGAATTTACTGGAGACTCTTGGGGAAGATATTTTTACTCCTAAGATAGAATGCCAATAAGAGATAGTCTTTTATATTCCTCTGAATATCATCTTGTCTATATATCCATTGACAGCCAGCCATTTTGCATGTAAATCAATAATCAAGCCAACACTGACAATAGCAAAGAAGATTTGAAATTATGTGGGTCTTCAGTGAGATGAGTGAATTAATGAATGAGCTAACTTATCTATGGACTTTCTATCATTTTATATATGTAACATTTATTGTTTATAACTTGTTAAGTCATAACTCCTGTAATTTGCAGGGAAAAATTATCAAAGCTAATACAGTCTTGTGCTATGTTCAGTTGCTAAGTCGTGTCCAACTCTGTGTGACCCCATGGACTGTAGCCTGCCAGGCTCCTCTGTCCATGGGATTCTCCAGGCAAGAATACTGGAGTGGATTGCCATTTCCTTCTCCAGGGGATTATACTGACCCAGGAATGGAACTGGTATCTCCTGTGGCTCCTGCACTGGCAGGCAGATTCTTCACCACTGAGCCACCTGGGAAGTCCTATAATACAATCTTCTTTGTCTTTTTTACCCCATGGGTATGGCTGTCAAGGACAGTCATAAGTGCTTGTATGTGGAGATGTGTGGGCCTGAGTATGAGGAAAATGTGTTCAGATTTGTCTCCTCAAGGGGAGGTTAATCAGAACTGTCTGCCATCTTGAAGCTGTCCAGCAGGGAAGAAGGGGCTGTCTGAGCAAACGCTCTGAGATTCTGAGGCCCAATTTATAAAAATAACCCTCCAAGTCCCTCATGGGACAGATGCAGTAACTTCCCACCTTTTCCTGCTCCTAACACCTCTAGTAAGATTAGACAAGCACAGTCATTAATTATTCCAGAAATAACCAAGGCAGCACTTGCCACCATAACAGTTGAGGCTACCATTGCCCACTTGGTTTTAATTATTTTTCAAGGAAATAGTTGCATCAGTCCTGGGTGTTCATTGGAAGGACTGATGTTGAAGCTGAAACTCCAATACTTTGGCCACCTGATGCGAAGAGCTGACTCATTTGAAAAGACTCTGATGCTGGGAAAGATTGAGGGCAGGAGGAGAAGGGGATGACAGAGGATGAGATGGTTGGATGGCATCACCAACACGATGGACATGGGTTTGGGTGAACTCTGGGAGTTGGTGATGGACAGGGAGGCCTGGTGTGCTGCTGTTCATGGGGTCGCAAAGAGTCGGACACAACTGAGCGACTGAACTGAACTGAACTAATCAATACAGAGCCATTCCACTGAGTGCTCAGTGGTGGGTTGAGTGAGGAAATGGTACATTGTTCTGCCCTCAGGGAGCTCTTGAGGTGGTTGGGAGGAGTAAGGAGAATGTGTTGTGTTATGGATTAATTTAGGGAAACCACCTGAGAGTAAATCTGCCCTCTGCCCTGAGGGGCTGAGTCAGGGCAGCTGAGCCTTTTCCCCTGGGTAGGAGGATGACAGGTGGGGGCAGAGCCTGCATTTGCAGCCAGGCACTTTACTTCTTAGCCATAACCTTGAACAAGGTCATACATCTTGTCTCTATTTCCTAATTCTAGGATATTGGTCAGGAACTTGGAAACATTATACTGTGGAAGCAGTGGGAATATTGGGAAGAAGAAACCATGACTCAGGGAGGTACAATGGCTGCCTGAGGCCACCCAGTGGTCATTGGCAAGTGGGACCCTCAAGGGTCCCAACCCAGGCTTGTTGGCCCCATGCCTCCCAAGGCCTTCTGTGGTTCCCTCCTTTTCCAGGTCATTTCCAGGGGCCAGATGTGCTTGATGGCTGCTCTCTTCCCACAGTCCCAGAAACAGGCCTGGCACATGCCCAGCTGACTGGGGTGTCCCATGATGCTCTTTCCTCTCCAGCTCTTTGTGCTGAACCTAGTCGCTCAGTCATGTCTGACTCTTTGCAACCCCATGGACTCTAGCCTGCCAGGCTCCTCTGGCCATGGGGCTTCTCCAAGCAAGAATACTGGAGTGGGTTGCCGTGCCCTCCTCCAGGGGATCTTCCAAGGATCAAACCCAGGTCTCCCACATTGCAGCTGGATTCTTTACTGTCTGAGCCACCAGGAAAGCCCTCCAGCTCTTTAGTTTTGTTAAATATTCTCTGCTTTTCAGAATTCTCAGGTCAGGCCCAGGTGGTGGCTCACCCGCAAAGTAAGGAGACAGGACAAGATGAGCTCCAACCCTGGGGAATGGAAGGGATTCTCTTTTTATCCAGGAGCCCCATCTGAATCCTGTGGATTTCTGATCTACAGTCTTTCTTGTCTCGATGAAACAGACATAATTCAAGGGTGAGCCTGACATTTCCCATTGCTTTTCTGAAAGTATGCTTGCAGAATTTGTTCCTTATCCTTCACTTGTGAACATTTTTATGGAGTATAGTTTTACTTTGATCTCTGTTAATTATTCCTGGAACACGAAACATGCTGATTGTTTTAAAATACAGACTTAGGTCTCCCTTTATTTCAGCATGTATATCCTCTACTCTATTAGAATTTATTTATGGTCTTTTCTTCACTATTGGGAATGTTGCATGTTTGCTCTGCATTGTCCTGTTGTTCGTGTTTGCCATGTTTTCTCACTTTAGATCTGCTCTTTATGTTTTTGATTTTATTAAGTCTGCTTTTCAAATTCTTTATACTAATCACTTTTTTGTTTTGATTTTTTAAATTTATTTCTTTTTAATTGAAGAATAATTACTTTACAATATTGTGTTGCTTTCTGCCATATACTAGTCACTTTCAATGAATCTTCATATTAGTTATTATACCCTCTATATAAAGTAGATACTTATATGAGAACCATTTATGGAAAATTAAATTAAGGAATTAGTAGATCAAATGACTTTTCCAAAGGATATGTATTTGATTAGATACACAAGATTCGGAATCAAATCTGAGCATTAATCTAACATCTTAAATAGTTAGAATATGAAAAGCAGTTAAGTGTAAGAGAGTAGATTCTAAAATCATGCTGCCAGAATCAAATCGTAATCTTAATATAAAATGTATTTTATGATGCATGAATGATATAATTCATACCAAAATATACCCTAATGTAATGCTCCCCCTGGCAAACATGTACCAAATGGGAAGCTGGTAGATAAGGATATTTCTTGAATATCTGCTTCTGACAGTGGCCGATTATTGAATTATAATGACTAGCGTGGCTCACTGTCTTCATTTCTCCCCAGCGTCTTTGACTGATTGCCTCATATTTAGCCTTACTTCTCTCTAGTCTCTACTGTTAACCTGATAACTACCATCATTTGTTGAAAACTTCAAGTATTCTGGAGTTAAATGTCCGTGGGTTCAAATCCTGACTCAAAAACTTTGTAGTAATGATCTTGGATAAGTCATTTGCCTCGTTGAGCCTCAGTTCTCTGACCTGTTTTAGCAGATGCTATCTGCTACATATGCCCTGACTGCCAGATCATGTGCATGTCTTGCCTGTTTCAAGTGTCTAGAACTCTGACCTGAAGGCTTTGTTGGACTAGCAGAGAATGTTTGATCTGTGAGTAAAACAGGACAGAAGTGTTTGGTTGTTGATGTTCCTGGAAACAGACTTGAGGTTGTTGATATTCCTGGAAAAAAGAGGGAATGCAAGTTGGAGATTAAGACCTGGCTTCCTATTCCTTGGGTAAATTCCCCTTAAGACATGTTCACAGTGAGGTGAAGTTTACTTCATTATAATGATGACCTGCTTGTTAACATCATTTTTAGTGGTGTCCTTCCCTATTTGACTTCTCTGCTCTCTAGTTGGTTATTGGGTGGGATCACATCCCAAATAAGCTATTTACACTGGAACCCTTATTTGAAGCTCAAATTCTGGAGGAATGCAAACTGAGACACCTGTAACTAAGAATAATAGTACTAATAATTACAACATAATTAATTGAGCATTTAAAAGTACATGAGAACGTGTGGTGAGGCCTTTTTATGCGTTCTCATGAGCCAATTAAGAAGAGTCTATTATTATCCTAATGTAACAGATGGTATAAGTGAATCACAGAAGGAAGGAACTTGTCAAATCACCAGACTTGCACTAAGATGAACCAGAATTCTAATTCTAGAGCCTTGCACTCTGCAGTCATTACGTTATATTTTCAGTTGTCATAATGAAAACAAACAGGAGTCTAGGATGGAGGGGTTAGCAAAACAAGGCCCTAATAAACCTTTTAATGATTTTTTTTTTTGCCATAAAAAAAAAGGAGAACAATTAAATTTGGAGAAGGTAGGGGCCGTGATGGGGCTGAGATTAGGATCCTATTTCTTCTGTTGGAAGATCACATGAGGGAGGCAAGAGGAAACTAGTTAGAGGCTGTTGGAATAATTTTAGGAATTGTTAACTTTATATGGAGATGGCATTGGAAAAAAGTAGATGAGTTTCAGAGACATAGACAAGATAGTATTCAGTTCAGTCAGTTCAGTCACTCAGTCATGTCCGACTCTTTGACCCCATGAACCGCAGCACAGCAGGCCTCCCTGTCCATCACCAACTCCTGGAGTCCACCCAAACCCATGTGCATCAAGTCAGTGATGCCATCCAACCATCTCATCCTCTGTCATCCCCTTCTCCTCCTGCCCTCAGTCTTTCCCAGAATCAGGGTCTTTTCAAATGAATTAGCTCTTTGCATCAGGTGGCCAAAGTATTGGAGTTTCAGCTTCAATATCAGTCCTTCCAACGAACACCCAGGACTAGTCTCCTTTAGGATGGACTGGTTGGATCTCCTTGCAGTCCAAGGGACTCTCAAGAGTCTTCTCCAACACTACAGTTCAAAAGCATCGATTCTTCTGCACTCAGCTTTCTTTATAGTCCAACTCTCACATCCATACATGACCACTGGAAAAACCATAGCCTTGACTAGACGGACCTTTGTTGACAAAGTAACGTCTCTGCTTTTTAACGTGTTGTCTAGGTTGGTCATAACTTTCCCTCCAAGGAGTAAGCGTCTTTTAATTTCATGGCTGCAATCACCATCTGCAGTGACTTTGGAGCCCAGAAAAATAAAGTCTGACACTGTTTCCACTGTTTCCCCATCTATTTGCCATGAAGTGATGACAAGTAGTGGTGAGCAGAGAGAGGCCTCAGACCTTTCAGGCTTCTGACTTGAAGTGACCAGGCACTAAAAGTTACATTTACTGATATATAGAGAACGGGGTGGGGGTGCGGGGGGACTACTTTAGGAGAGGATATAGGTTTTCTTACAAATTTCAGGTAAATGATCAGTTACAATGTGGAATAAAATGCATTAAAATAGGGTAAATGCAGGGGTGCTGCAGATACATTTGGCATCTAACTAAATCCTGGGCCATGATCAGTGAAAGAAGAGATACCTAAGCTCAGAAATGAATGATGAGGAGATGCTATCTACATCCATCCATAGCATACATATATCTGAACTACATTTACTATTCTCGGGACCTGGGTTTTCCTGCTGTGAGGGAAGTCTTTAAATGCCCCTGCGGATACCTAGTGACCATACCTGGATATGGTTAAGATGATAGACCAAGGTAACTGGGTCATGCCCACCACAGGATCAATTTCAGTCATGGGCAACCCTAGAAAGAACCACTTTTCAAAATTCACACCTCAGAAGTCATTATCATTCAATTCTTAGGCAATATGTTTATTATACTCGCGTGACCGACAGAGTGATGGTCCTCCAAAAGATATCTTAATACCTGGTGCCTGTGAATCTGGTACCTTAAATGGCAAGAAAAGAAGAGACTTTGAAAATGTGCTAAGAAAAACCAATACAATATTGTAAATTAATTAGCCACTAATTAAAATAAATAAATTTAAATTGAAAAAAAAAAAGAATCTTGAGGTTATCATGTGGCTCAGTCTCACCAAAAGTATTCTTTATAAAGGGAGGCAGGTGAAACAGAGTCAGACAGTTTAGTCAAATATACACTGCAGATGAAACAGGTGAAACAGAGTCAGATAATGTAGTCAGAACTACACTGCTGGTTTTGAAGATGGAGGAAGGGGCCACAAGTCAAGTAAGTTTTCCCCTAGAGTTGCTAGAAGGTGTGCAGGTCCACTAACACTTTGATTTTAACCCAGGGAAACTCATTTCAGACTTCTGACTTTCAAAACTGTAGAAAGTAAATCTGTGTTGTTTCATCCCGCTAAATTTTTGGTGTTTGTTCCAGCAACAATAGTAAACTAATACCAGTAGTAAACTGTGTTATCGTTTATGACAGACATCAGTGTAGTTCAGTTATTTTGGAAGAAAAGTCATTCTGTCTGCATTGATGCATCCTGTCTTTGGGAGGCAATCAACCATATATTATCAGCAACCTTTAATCCACATAGTTTTTTTTAATGTTTTCAATTTATTTTTTGGATGAAGGAACTAAGTCATGCTGCAATAAAATGTAATAAAGCACCCAGTGAAGGTACACAAGAGTATCTGCTGGCCTTAGAGCTACAATGGTAGCCACTCATATTTAAATTAATTAAAACTAAATAAAATTAAAACTTCAGCTTCCCAGTTGCACTGCTACATTTCACGGGCTCATTAGCTATGTGTGGACAGTGGATACCATATTGGAAAGCACATACTACAGACTATTTCAATCCTTGTGTTGCTTTTGAACTTTGTTAAACTTTGGACTTAAAATTTCTAACAAGTTTCCTCTTGCAGAATTGATACTAAAATTTTTTAAATGACAACACATTTACACTGCTTATTTCATTTTGTAAAATTTGGAAAAGCCTAAAAAAAAATCAGAGTATAAATTGTAGTGACGTTTTACTTTAGCAAAAAAAAAAAAGATATCTAGAAAGTCAGAAGTATAACACTTACGAGTAGAAAAACACTTTTGAAAATTCAAAACAGAAATGAGAAATGAAGAATCCAGTAAGAATCAAAAGCCCTGACTAGAAGCAGTCATTGTAAATTAAGGAACAAGAATAAACTCCCACAAGTGTGTGCACACACAGTCACACACACAGCTTTCCCTCCCTCCTTGGAGAAGAGGGCAGAGGATCATTAGAAAGCATATAAACAACTGTGAATTCTATTGCAAAGAGAAATCATTAGTTCAGCTTGCTCCGAAAAGATAGAAAAATCTGCCTGTAATTAATTAAGTGAAACCAGGATCTCAAGGTATAAAAGAATAAATGCTGACTCCTGAAATTATGCTCCCAGACTGTAAACGTGATACAGTGCTAGTTTTTTTTTTAATTGGAAGATAATTGCTTTACAATGTTGTGTTGGTTTCTGCCATTCAATGTGAATCACCTGTAAGCATACATATATCCCTTCCCTGGGTTTCCCTAGTGACTCAGACGGTGAAGAATCCACCTGCAATGCAGGAGACCTGGGTTCGATCTCTGGGTTGGAAAGATCCCCCAGAGAAGGAAATGGCAACCCACTCCAGTATTCTTGCCTGGAGAATCCCATGCACAGAGGAGCCTGGTCCATGGGATCACAAAGAGTAAGACACAACTGAATGACTTAACACTTTTCACTTTTCATCCCCTCCCTCTTGAGTCTCCCTCTCACCCCTACTCCCCATCCCACCCCGCGTGATCAACACAGAGCACCAAGCTGAGCTCCCTGTGCTGTACAACAATGCTAGTGTTTTTACACACAGAATTGATATTGAAACTAAGTAGAGGGGACTCCCATCATAATGAAGGGAATGTGGGCAGAGCTGATTCTAGACTTACAGGTTAGGTTTTTAGTAACACAGATAGTAAACAAGAACATGCATTTCAATAAGAGGGAAACCTTTTTACCAAAAGTTTGAGAGGATGTAAAGGAGGCATACAAAAATGCTTCAGGTTGTCAGCAAAGGTGTAAGATGATTACAGCATCTTAAGAAGGAAATGGGGTTTTGTGTTTGAGAGAGAGGATGCATAAAGTTGTACTGAGGCAGGGAAGAGAGAGAACTTTTGTGAGGGAAAAGATGAAGACTTGGAATCACTAAGACGGAAATGCTAAAAAGGACACTGAAAGACATAGTGCAGAAGCAGCCTGTCACGTGTACCGCATAGTTAAACTCCAAAGGTTTTCCAGAGCAACAAACAACCTAACTGCTTCCTTTGATAACCCACCTAGCTGCCCAAGGAACTAGAACAAGCCATTTCCCAAAAGAGCCCCAGTTCCTTTTCTCGGAAGAAAAGGTTTAGAAACCAAGATCCCAACACTGGGTAAACTTATTGCTACTGGGGTGTCATTGTTTAGGCCTCTCGGCTGACAAAGCAAGGGAATATACATGTGTTTTAATACATTAACCCATATATACACACATATCTAAACTTACCATGAGCTCACATTTATGTCTCCAACTCTCATTACTACATGAACCATACCGGCTTCTTCTCTTTCTTCTCTGTAATTTCCCATTGCACTCTGATTGATCTATCAATTATTAAAATCTGGCTCTCACTATCTATGATTCATTTATTTAGTTGTTCAGTTCCAGTATATGTGTATAGCTGTATGAGGATGGTTAACCTTAACCCCCATGGGAAACATTGTTATCAACTAGAGTACTACACTTATGTACAGTTTCTTTTGCCTCAGTTTTACATATTAGGCTTATTTCCAGAGGGACTTACATCACCACCTTTTGACTTATTCTCTTCATTGTATTTTTTCATACATTTGTAATACAGTTAGATTGTTTGTCAGTTCTGGATTCCTATGGCTGCAAGCATTGCATATCTGGATTAAATTCCACTTGCTTATGGTTTATAACTCTTTCTGTACATTTTTTGGGTTAGATTTTCTACTATTTTGTGGAAGATATTGCATGTATATTCATGAGAAATGCTGGTCTATAGCTTATTTTTAAGCATCTTTATCTAGTTGTGGTAAGGGATAATGTGGGCCTCATGAAATGAGTTAGGAAGCATTCCTGCTGCTTCTGTTTCATGGAAAAGATTGTGGGAAATTGATATAATTTCTTAGAAGTTTGGTAGAATTCATCAGTAAAATCATCTGAGTCTGGTGTTTTCTTTTTTAGGTTATTAACTATTGATTTATTTTTAATAGATATAGGCCTTCTTAGATAATTTTTCCTTGTGTAAGATTTGTTAGTTTGTGTCTTTCAATCTATTGGTTCATTTTGGCTATTTTATCAAATTTGTAGGCATAGAGTTGTTTGTAGTATTCTTTATTATTCTTTTAATCATCATGGTATCAGTAATGATGACCTTTCTTTAATTTTTGAAATTGTTAAATGGTCACTGTACACTAATTTAAAAAGATACATACACCCCACCATTTATAGCAGCATTATTTATGACAGCCAAGACAGGGAAGCTACCTAAATTCCCTTTATTAGATGAATGGTTAAAGAAGATGTGGTATGTACATATACAATGAGATATTACTCAGCCATAAGAATGACATTTTGCATTTGCAACAACATTGATGAACCTGGAGGACACGCTTAATGAAGTAAGTCAAAAAGAGAAATATTGTATTTTTTATGTGGAATTTTAAAAATGAATGAATATAGCTAAAAAGAAAACACAGATTTGCAGATATAGAGAATAAATTAATGGTTACCAGTGTGGAGAGGTAAGGTGGGGACAAGATAGGGTTAGGGGATTAAGAGGTACAAACTGCTATGTGTGAAGTAAATAAGCTATAAGTATATATTGTACAGCACAAGGAGTATAACCAATATTTTATAGTAACTTTAAATGGAGACTAATCCACAAAAATATTGTATCACTCTGTTGTATACCTAAAACAACGATATTGTAAATCAACTGTATTTCAATTAAAATAAACATAAACACAAGTTATATATCTGAAAATGATATGTGCTATGGATAAAATGGGTGTCCCATGTGGCTCAGTAGTTAAGAACCCTCCTGCCAATGCAGGAGATTCAGGAGACGTGGGTTTGATCCCTAGCCTGGGATCATCCCCTGGAGAAGGAAATGGCAACCCACTCCAGTATTCTTGTCTAGGAAATCCCATAGAGAGAGGAGCCTGGTGGGCTGGTGGAGAGTCCATGTGGTCACAAAGAGTTGGACATGACTTAGTGACTAAACAACAAATGGATAAAATAGGAGGGTGATACTTCTCAAACTTGAAAGTACATACTAATGAACCGGGGATCTTTTAAGAATAGATCCTAATTTTAGTAGTTCCATGTGGTGGCCTCAGATTGTGCATTTTTAAGAAATCCCAAGTTATACCACCTGACATTACTCTCCATTGAAAGGGAATCCCGAGTATTAAGAATGGACTAAGATGAAAAGATAGTATATTAAAATAATACTCTGAGAAATTGAAATGTTGGTGAGGAAACTACAAAAGAAAGTGTAAAATTAAAACTCGCAATACAAGGTACAAATTAGGATTGGCAATACACAAAATTGATGTAGAGAATAATATATATAAATGTTCTCCTGAAAAGAGGTCAGAAAAGTGAAAGATGGGGAAAAAAGGGATTGATGTGAAAATTGGAGTATAAAGCACTAAAATTTGGAGTATAAAGCACTGCTGCTGCTGCTGCTGCTGCTAAGTCACTTCAGTCGTGTCCGACTCTGTGCGACCCCATAGACGGCAGCCCACCAGGCTCCCCTGCCCCTGGGATTCTCCAGGCAAGAACACCGGAGTGGGTTGCCATTTCCTTCTCCATATAAAGCACTATTCTATAAATAATTGGAATATCTAAAGAAGAAATGAAGAGAGAGGGAACAAAGGCAATAACCTTGTTTGAAATCCTAGAGTTTTTCCATTGTTCTCAGATCAAAGAGACAATGCTTACTGTCATCACCACTGCAAATGCCGTCAGTTGGAGAAAAAAAAAGCAAGAGAAATCTACGTTGGATAGAGAACCATGCACTAGTTATCAATCCCAAAGGTGTAGACCATCATGTATCAGTTAGCAGTTCTAGGGGAAATCTCTAAACACTTCTGCCCATTGCATATTGGTATCAGAGTTGCCAAGAGAAACAGCACAGTCAAGCACTGTATAGAATGACAATTTCACTTACTTAGAGAAGAGACAGCAAAATAAACTTCAGTGGTGAGCGTCAGTCCCCCACAGCCAGTGAGTTCCTCGCAGTGACCAGATACAGGACAATTCACTTGTGTGCACCTCTCTGGTGCTCCAGCAGAAGGAACCTTCTCTATTCTCTTCAGAGGACAGAGGTAACAGTGGGCTTGGTCAGGTGCCATGTGACTCACACACTTTCAGTAGAAACAAAAGAGTGCTCGTTACATCTGAAACAAGGAAAGATATTCCCCCACACGGTGATATAGTTCACACAGCCTCTGTCCAGTTTATCTCTTGCTAAGGAAGTGTTCCAGGCCCAAGGCCCATGCCCATGTGGCTGAGTGGAGGTAGAAAGACTGCATGCAGGAGACTGCCTTTCCCAATAGTTGAAATACTGGAGAAGAGAAGACAAAGAGACATCATATGTCTTCATTATGTACTCAGAATATTTATGAGAAACAAATGTAGAATGCTTGAAAAATTAGAAAATTAAACATGGCTGCTGGTTTTTAAATTGATATAAAAGCATTAACTTTGATACCTAACAAAAAGATCATTTGAAAATACCACTGAAAAGGTAATTTTAAATAGTAATCTATTGGTTGTTATGTTTACAATCCATTGGTGGTAATGGCTCAGTATACTTAATACCACTGAACTGCACACTTGAAAAAAGGATAAGATAGAGTTAGAATAAATAACTTCACAATTTGTATGGAAATACAAGAAATCTCGAATAGCCAAAGCAATCTTGAGATAGAAGAATGGAAGTGGAGGAATCACCCTGCCTGACTTCAGGCTCTACTACAAAGCCACAGTCATCAAGACAGTATGGTACTGGCACAAAGACAGAAATATAGATCAATGGAACAAAATAGAAAGCCCAGAGATAAATCCACACACCTATGGATACCTTATCTTTGACAAAGGAGGCAAGAATATACAATGGATTAAAGACAATCTCTTTAACAAGTGGTGCTGGGAAAAGTGGTCAACCACTTGTAAAAGAATGAAACTAGAACACTTTCTAACACCATACACAAAAATAAACTCAAAATGGATTAAAGATCTAAACGTAAGACCAGAAACTATAAAACTCCTAGAGGAGAACATAGGCAAAACACTCTCTGACATAAATCACAACAGGATCCTCTATGACCCACCTCCAAGAATTTTGGAAATAAAAGCAAAAATAAACAAATGGGACCTAATTAAAATTAAAAGCTTCTGCACAACAAAGGAAACTATTACCAATGTGAAAAGACAGCCTTCAGAATGGGAGAAAATAATAGCAAATGAAGCAACTGACAAACAGCTAACCTCAAAAATATACAAGCAACTCCTGCAGCTCAATTCCAGAAAAATAAACGACCCAATCAAAAAATGGGCCAAAGAATGGGTGATGCCATTAAACCACCTCATCCTCCATCTCCTCCTTCTCTTGCCCTCAATCTTCCCTAGCATTAGGGTCTTTTCCAATGAGTCGACTCTCAGCATCAGGAGGCCAAAGTATTGGAGCCTCAGCGTCAGTCCTTCCAGTGAATATTCAGGGTTGATTTCCTTTAGGAAATCATATACCTAGGACCTTCTTTTCTCTCCAGCCTTCAAGTTTCCCTTTAAATAGGGAACTTTATCCTATGTACTTGTATTTTAACAATTCATGTTCTTAGAATTGTTCCTTTCATCTCACTTTATGTTGACAAATAATTTTATTTCTTTATTCTTTTCCTAACTTGTGCTGGATTCACTGCATTATCATTAATTCTGTCTCTTTCCTTTGGTAATTTTATGTTATATTGGCTCTTATCATTCTACTAGTATTATTTTCCTGCCTCTTGCACTGAGTCAAATATTTATCTATCTCTAACCAAAAGAAAATGCTGACCATGCTTCTTGACTTTACTTCCTCTTCCAGTAAGATGAAACATTTTGAGTATTTGTACTTTCTTTACTGCTGCATGTTCTCACAACTGGCTCAGAATGCCTTTACTTCACTCCTTTCCTGTTCCACTTATTCCAAGGTTTTAATGAGAAAGTTATGTATCAAAAGTACTGAACTAGGATTAGTCTTTTCTTTGCAGCATTTCTCTCTTGTAAGAATCATTATCCCTTAGTCTCATTAGTTAATATTTATATTTCAAAGCTTCATTCCCAATATCACAATACAATCAGATATAAAAATGGCTAGACCATACATTTTTACTCTTTGCATACTCCCCTTTATCTCACTCCCTCTTTTGAAGGTTCTGTATTGATTTACTTGTTGTTTGGCTAGAATAATCTCTCTAGTAGTTTTTTGAGATAAGGAAAATGGGTAATATGTTCCATAATTTTTGTAACTACAAATGTCCATTGCTCACCCTGAGAAGTGAATTTATATCAGGCTAAGTGTAAATTTTTTGAGTTGTGGTAATGTTTTTTCCTCAACATTCTGCACATACTATATTTCCCTGTCTGAAGTTTTCAGATTGCATATGAGAAGTCTGATGGATAATCTGATCCTTTTTCCTATTCAGTAACCTGTCTTTTTTTCTAGAAATTTGTAGATTTTAATTTTCTCACATTGATCTTAAGACTTCTACCTAAATGCCTGTCATTTTCCACCAATTCTCTACAATATTTGTGAGCCCCTTGAATATGCAAACATATTTTTTCATACCAAGGACATTTTTATTGACATTGTTCCTCTATTCCTTTTAATTTTTCAGAAAATCATATGTATTCATATTTTGTACTGTGTTTTGACCCTCTAATCTTTCAGGTTAATGGTAGCTTCTCAAGAATGGCCATCATCATCTTCAGTTTATCTACTGAATTTTAAAATGAAGAAGCAAATTGTTATTCTCTTTTAGTTCCAGGAATGTTTTTTCCTTTGGAATGCTACAATTGAATTTCCTTAACATGATTATTAGTTTGATGTTTAAGATGTCATCTGTCTAGTCAGCAGCTTTATTTACTTCAATGGGAGTCACCTCATTGGTGCCTTGTTTGTTCTTCCAATTTGATTGTGGGGTTCACCTAAGCCTATTAAGATATACTTTGGCTACACAATGCTCTGTTCATCCTGTGTTGTCACATTAAGCTTTTAAGCAAATATAGCTACCAGGCTGAAGGCAAGTTTCAGAACTAATTCTGATGATAACAAGAATATACTTTCAGAGGGGTTCAGGATGGGGAACACGTGTACACCTGTGGCGGATTCAGGTTGATGTATGGCAAAACCAATTTAATATTGTAAAGTAATCAGCCTCCAATTAAATAAATAAATTTATATTTAAAAAATAAAAAAATAAAACCAGCTTGAACATCTGGAAAATAAAAAGAATATACTTTCAAACTGCACATTATATCAATAGATAGCAAGAAGTGAATAGGATAAGAAACAGAAGTAAAAGAATCCAGGTTTGATGCAGGATACAGGAAGCTTGGGGCTGGTGCACTGGGATGACCCAGAGGGATGGTATGGGGAGGGAGGTGGGAGGGGGGTTCAGGATGGGGAACATGTGTACACCTGTGGCGGATGCATGTTGATATATGGCAAAACCAATACAATATTGTAAAGTTAAAAAAATTAATTAATTAATTAAAAAAGAAGAATATGGCATTTTTGCTTAACAAAGGCCTAATCCCAGAGAAATCATTCATTTTAGGCTTTGATAATAAAAGATATATATTCAAGTATATTATTAAGCAATCATAATTGTACCAACTAGTATGATCAAACACAAAACTTTCAGGTCATTGTGAAAAATAAGAATAAACAAAGTCAATACAATTTCTGGCAGACATAAAACACAAAATTGAAATATATGATGTTTGACAAAAACAGTATATCATTATCATTTGCAGATGATAGTTTTGTACCTAGAAATACAATCTAATCAAGAAGAAATGCCAGCAAAGGGATTTGAATAAATCAATAGATTTCCACTTTAATTTCAATAATCTGTAAAATTGTAAAAAGGAAAAAAGACTCCCTTTGGCTTCCCTGGTAGCTCAGCTGGTAAAGAAGCTGCCTGCAATGCAGGAGACACTGGCTCAATTCCTGGGTGGGGAAGTTCCCCAGGAGAAGGGATAGGCTACCCACTCCAGTATTCTTGGGCTTCCCTGGTGGTTGAGATGGTAAATGATCTGCCTTCAGTGCAGGAGACCTGGGTTCGATCCCTGGGTTAGAAAGATCCCCTGGAGGAGGACGTGGCAACCCACTCCAGTATTCTTGCCTGGAGAATCCCCATGGACAGAGGAGCCTGGCAGGCTAGAGTCCATGGAGTCACAAGGAGTCGGACACGACTGAGCACAAAGTAGCAAATACAAAACCAAACATTATCAGAACAGTAACAGCAGCATCAATAACCACAAAAATAAATGCTATGCCAAAGAATTATTTTAACAGCAAAAGGAAACTTTTGAATAACAGGAATAAAATTTTGCTGATAGACCAGAAAAAAAAGAAACAAAAAACCTTGTTGCTCAGCGGAAAGATAGATTATTGCAATGAGTTCTTTATAAAATAATTTACTGACTTAAATTAATCCTCATCAAAATTCATTTAGGAAGGCTCTTGAAATAATGCAGATGGAAAAGTCCCAAAGTATTAGAAAATCATAGTGGCACTAATGGTAAAGAACATGCCTGCCAATGCAGGAAACATAAGAGACACAGGTTCAAACCCTGGGTAGGGGAGATCCCCTGGAGGAGGGCATGGCAACCCACTCCAGTATTCTTACCTGGAGAATCCCATGGACAGAGGAGCCTGACAGGCTACAGCCCATGGTGTCACAAACAGTTAGACACAACAGAAGCAACTTGGTTGCTTAAAATGGTTGTCTGAGGCAAAATGGTTTTTTGAGGCAAAATTGTTGTCTGAAGAGGCCTTACAAATAGCTGAGGAGAGAAGTGAAAGGCAAAAGAGAAAAACAAAGATATACCCATCTGAATGAAGAGTTCCAAAGAATAGGGAGGAGAGATAAGAAAGCCTTCCTAAGTGATCAATGCAAAGAAATAGAGGAAAACAATAGAATGGGAAAGACTAGAGATCTCTTCAAGAAAATTGGAGATACCAAAGGAACATTTCATGCAAAGATGAGCACAATAAAGGACAGAAATAGTATGGATCTAACAGAAGCAGATGATATTAAGAAGAGGTGGCAAGAATACAGAGAAGAACTATACAAAAAAGATCTTCATGACCCATATAACCACGATGATGGGATCACTCACCTAGAACCAGACATCTTGGAGTGTGAAGACAAGTGGGCCTTAGGAAGCATCACTATGAACAAAGCTACTGGAGGTGTTGGAATTCCAGTTGAGGTACTTCAAATCCTAAAAGATGATGCTGTGAAAGTGTTGCACTCAATAAGCCAGCAAATTTGGAGAACTCAGCAGTGGCCACAGGACTGGAAAAGGTCAGTTTTCATTGCAGTCCCAAAGAAAGGCAATGCCAAAGAATGTTCAAACTACTGCACAGTTGCACTCATCTCACACTCTAGCAGAGTAATGCTCAAAATTCTCCAAGCTAGGCTTTAAAAGTATGGGGACCGAGAACTTCCAGATGTTCAAGCTGGATATAGAAAAGGCAGAGGAACCAGAGATCAAATTGCCAACATCCTTTGGATCATAGGAAAAGCAAGAGAATTCCAGAAAAAAACAACTACTTCTGCTTCATTGACTACACTAAAGCCTTTGACTGTGTGGATCACAACCAACTGTGTAAAATTCTTCAAGAGATGGGAATACCAGACCGCCTTACCTGGCTCCCGAAAAATCTGTATGCAGGTCAAGAAGCAACAATTAATACCAGATATGAAACAATGCACTGATTCCAAATTGGGAAAGGAGTATGTCAAGGCTATATATTGTCATCCTGCTTATTTAACTTATATGCCATGTACATCGTGTGAAATGTTGAGCTGGATGAAGCACAAGCTGGAACCAAGATTTCCAGGAGAAATATCAGTAACCTCAGATATGCAGATGACACCACCCTTATGACAGAAAGTGAAAAGGAACTAAAGAACCTCTTGATGAAAGTGAAAGAGGAGAGTGAAAAATCTGGCTTAAAACTCAACATTCAAAAAAGGAAGATCATTGCCCAGTCCCATCACTTCGTGGCAAATAGATGGGGAAACAATGGAAACAGTGAGAGACTATTTTTGGAGGGGCTCCAAAATCACTGCAGATGGTGATTGCAGTGATGAAATTAAAAGATGCTTGCTCCTTGGAAGAAAAGCTATGACCAACCTAGATAGCATATTAAAAAGCAGAGATATTACTTTGCCAACAAAGGCCCATCTTGTCAAAGCTAAGGTTTTTCCAGTAGTCATGTATGGATGGGAGAGTTGGGCCGTAAAGAAAGCTGAGCGCCAAAGAATTCATGCTTTTGAACTGTGGTGTGGAGAAGACTCTTGAGAGTCCCTTGGACTGCAAGGAGATCCAACCAGTTCATCCTAAAGAAAATCAGTCCTGAATATTCATTGGAAGAACTGATGCTGAAACTCATCAATACTCTGGCCACCTGATGCGAAGAGCTGACTCATTGGAAAAGACCCTGATGCTGGGAAAGATTGAAGGCAGGAGAAGGGGATGATAGAGGATGAGATGGTTGGATGGCATCACCAACTCAATGGACATGAGTTTGAGCAAGCTCAGGGAGTTGGTGATGGACAGGGACGCCTGGTGTGCTACAGTCCATGGGGTTGCAAAGAGTCAGATACAACTGAGTGTCTGAGCTGAAGTGAATTGTCTTAGCATAGCACACATTGTATGGAGGTGAATTCATTATAATACAGTATAACAAAAATGAGTATACTGCAGGATTGCAGTGGTAGCTTAACATTAGAATATGTGTAAAAACCATTCTCCACAATAGGAGGTGAAAGGAGAAAAGCGATGTTTTTACTTCATAATGTAGAAAAATCTAATAAAATTCTTAGCAAACTAGGAATACTCAGTAAACTAGGAATATAAGTGAACCTTCTAAAACTGACAAACAGAAACAACCAAAAAAAAATGAACAAAGCCTCTCATAATGAAAACAACTAGAAGCCTTTTTTCATAACATTCAAGAAAGCCATTTAGCACGCAGCCAGTTATTTTTGGAGACCAACAAAATAAAATCTGTACTTTTTCCACTTTTTCCACATCTATTTGCCATGAAGTGATGGGACCAGATGTCATGATCTTAGTTTTTAGAATGTTGAGTTTTAAGCCAGATTTTACACTCTCCTCTTTCATCCTCATCAAGAAGGTCATGAGTTCTTTTTCGCTTTCTGCCATTAGAGTGATATGATCTGCATATCTGAGGTGGTTGATATTTCTCCAGATAATCTTGATTCCAACTTGTGATTCATCCAGCCTGGCATTTCTCATGATGTACTCCGTATATAAGTTAAGTAAGCAGGGTGACAGTATACAGCCTTGATGTACTCCTTTCCCAATTTCAAACCAGTCCATTGTTCCATGTCTGGTTCTAACTATTGCTTCTTAACCTACATACAGGTTTCTCAGGAGACAGGTAAGGTGGTCTGGTATTCCCATCTCTTGAAGAATTTTCCATAGTTTGTTGTGATCCACACAGTCAAAAGCTTTAGCATAGTCAATGAAGCAGAAGTAGATGTTTTTTCTGGAACTCTCTAGCTTTTTCTGTGTTCCAGTGGATGTTGACAATTTGATCTCTGGTTCCTCTGCCTTTTCTAAATCCAGCTTGCACATCTGGAAATCCTTGGTTCATGTACTATTGAAGCCTAGCTTGAAGGATTTTTGAGCATTACCTTGCTAGCATGTGAGATGAGTGAAATTGTGCAGTAGTTTGAACATTGTTTGTCATTGCCTTTCTTTGGGATTGGAATGAAAACTGACCTTTTCCAGTCCTGTGGCCACTGCTGAGTTTTCCAAATTTGCTGACATATTGAGTGCAGCACTTTCACAGCATGATCTTTTAGGATTTGAAATAGCTCAGCTGGACTCCATCACCTCCACTAGCTTTGTGCATAGTGATGCTTCCTAAGGTCCACTTGTCTTCATACTCCAGGTTGTCTGGCTCTGGGTGAGTCATCACACCATCATGGTTATCTGGATCATTAAGACCTTTTTGGTACAGTTCTTCTGTGTATTCCTGCCACCTCTTCTTAATATCTTCTGCTTCTGTTAGGTCCTTGCCTTTTCTGTCTTTTGCTGTGCTCATCTTTGCATGAAATGTTCCCTTGATATCTCCTATTTTCTTGAAGAGATCTCTAGGCTTTCCTATTCTATTGTCTGTCTCTATTTTTTTGCATTGTTCACTTAGTAGGCAAACCATTTTAGTATTCTTGCCTCAGGAACCCCATGAAGAGTATGAAAAGGCAAAAATAATAAAATATACTATTTATAATTACAATAATGAGATTCATAAGAAATAACTTATAAAATATTTGTTAAAGATGTAAATGTGAAAAAAAAAAAACAAAGCTTGAAAATCTTCAGAAGAAAATAGAGTTATGTATTTCTGACCTTGGACTAATAAATAATGTACTCAGATAAATGCAAATAAATGTGTTCAACTTAACCAAATAAAAATTGAGTTTCTTCCAGTGAAAAGATGAAGGTGTCCATTAAATACAAACAGCAAACAGAAAAAGGAAACCATAATGGATAGTGTACTAGTCATTAGTCTTTAGAATGTTTAAACAAATCTTACAAATGCATGAGAAAACAACAAACATCTTCCCTTTCCTCAATAAAAATAAAACACAGGAACAGGCATTTTACACTTACGACCAGTACATAGTATGTAATCAACAAATTGAAAATTCAGACCGTATCTTAATTGGATTCCCCGGAAAGCTACTTATAAGAGACCACAACCCCAAGGAGCAGGAGTGAGGGATAAGCATAATGAAGTAGGGAGAGAGAGCCAAGATGAGGGTGTGTTAATGACCTGGTTGCAGCTCAGTGTGCCTGATTATCCTATAGGATTGTCTTCTGAGAAGTTGTTTAATTATGACTCACGTCAGTCTAACTTAGAGGAGAGAAATGAAGGGGGTAGAAAAATGTACTCCATTTCTCATATTCCCTAGTCAGGATTCATCCCATGAGGCATATGTGGGGCTGCAGAACAGAGTTTCATAGCATCCCACATCTTGGCCTCAGTTCAAATCCCCAAGCTTAGCAAGGGCATGAGACCAATTGCTGTTATTTTGTGCCTGCTTGAAAATTCTAGAAGTCTTCACTGGTTATGGTGCAACTGGAACAGGAGATGGGGAAGTTGAGACTTTGAACTGGTTCATAAGAAATATCTGATAAAGATGCTAGATACCTTTTTCTACCTGCTGTATTTGTGGAAATTAAGAAGTCTGGCTACATCAATTGTTGGCAAGGATATAAAACAATGATGTTACATAGTGCTGATAGATAGCATATATTTGTTTGGATAAATGCTAATCAGAAAAGAAATAATAATTTCCCCTGGTACTAAAAAGGAAAGAAACCTTTCAGAGCAATTTTTTTTTTTTTTAAAAGAAAACTTATAAATTCTTTCTCTGTTTCTTTGAGATGTCCATAAATCTTTTTAAAACTGAAGTAAGCCTCTTTATAGCCTTACAACCCAGGAATCTTTTTCTCTAAGACTTGGGAGCCATATGTTTGAAATGTAATCATTCAAAGAAGAGAGCGTCCCTTGCTCGCATTTTCTGTGGGAGACTAGGAGCCTAACCTCAGCACAAGTCTTGCTGAAAAATTAAATTATGTAATAAAGATAGGATAAATTTATTTTTCTTTTGGATAAAGCCAGTTAGCTAGATGGTCAGCCCAACTACCAAGTGAATTTTAGGATGAAGCATGTGTGAGAAATGTTGCTGTCAAGTCCTTTTACCTGCAGACTGGTGGTTTTTTCTCTTGAGAACATAAGTGTAACAGGTTGTATCTCCTTGACTATAGAGAAGTGGAGGTTTCTTTCTATTTGTGCAGCATTTTTAGTGGATTGCCTGTGATGTACATCACATTCTGGTTTCATGTTTATTAAATAATAAAACTGTTTTGTCTTCTATCTTTGTTGGAGAGGTTTGCTAGATTGGCAGGAGTTTTTCTTTTTCTTTTTCTTTCTTTATTTATTTTAATTTAAATTTATTTATTTTAATTGGAGGCTAATTACTTTACAATATTGTATTGGTTTTGCCATACATCAACATGAATCCACCACGAGTGTACACGTGTTCCCCATCCTGAACCCCCTCCCACCTCCCTCCCCCTGTACCATCCTTCTGGGTCATCCCAGTGCACCAGTCCCAAGCATCCTGTATCCTGCATTGAACCTGGACTGGTGATTCATTTCTTATATGATATTATACAAGATTCAATGCCATTCTCCCAAATCATCCCACCCTCGCCCTCTCCCACAGTGTCCAAAAGACTGTTCTCTACATCTGTGTCTCTTTTGCTGTCTTGCACACAGGGTACTTCCCCATCATGTTTTCATTTTGGGTTTAGGTTTTAAGTTCATAAATATTCATTATATAATTATGATTTATAGATTACAGACACACACATTCTTTTGAATGTATCAAATAATATTTTAAAATATGGTATATTAAATATTTTTACTCTATCCAAAAATTCCTTAAAAGGCACAGACACAAGTTAGTCTGCTATGTTGTCAGAAAAAAGATGTAGTAGCACCCCTCTCCCCCACCCCTCTTTAGAGCTGAAATATTCCTTTATCTAGTGGCTGGGAGTATAGGCAATTACAGTACACAACTAGGTTCCTCCCTCCCTGGGAACTGTCAGAGGACAAAGGTTGTTACATGACCTCCCACCAAGGTCATGTCCCAGTCAAAGACAGCCTAGTTTTACGTGTTAAATATTAACAAACTTTATGTATTAATGTTATAAAAACTTAATTTTCTAGCAGCAGACTAACTTGTGTCTGTGCCTCTCAAGTTCAACTCAGAAGATGCCACAGAAACAAGGGTAATGAGACAGAGACACTACATAAGAAGGGACATGTGAATAATTGTATAAAGCTGAAATTAAAAGCAAAGGAGAAAAGAAAAGTAATGCAAATAGAAAGAATTAAATAAAATGACAAAAAATCCAAATGTGACAGTATTTGAAAAAAAGTAAATATGTTTTTTGAGCATTTGTAAACTCAGAACCCTAAGATTGGAATTTTTTCTTTAAAGTTTCAAAAATGTCTAGCAGTATATACCCAGAAATTTTTAAAATAAAATGCAAATATGAAGAACTCTAGATGGATATAGGACCTAAATGTTAACTTCTCAAAAAAACAAAAGAAACTGAGAGAGTATCTATTTATCTGGGGGAATGCAGAAGATTTCTTAAATAAGATAAAAATAAAGCACTCATGATTATGTTAACATTGATTTAATTATCTAAAAAATAAAGATTTATCTCAAGAATGTCATATGTATTGATATGTATCAATATGAAGCTATTTACAATGCTTATCACATTGTAAATAAATAGTGAATCCCTGGATATCAACAGGAAGATGGAGAAAGGATAGATATTTTGTACATGAAAAGATGCTCATCATCACTATCAATCAATAAAAAAGCTAATTTATTATTTTTTAATCTATTTATTGAGATGAGATGGTTGGACGGCATCACCAACTCTATGGACATGAGTTTGAACAAGCTCCAGGAGTTGGTGATGGACAGGTAAGCCCGGTGTGCTGCTGTCCATGGGGTCGCAAAGAGTGGGACTCAATGGAGCTACTGAACTGAATTGGTTTATTTATTTATTTGGTTGTGCCAGGTCTTAGTTGTGGCACACAGGGTCTTTCAGTTGCAACATGTGAGACCTAGTTCCCTGACCAGGCATTGAACCCGGGCCTCCTACATTGGGAGCATGGAGTCTTAGCCACTGGACCACCAGGGAAATTCCCAAAAATGCAAATTTAAAAAGGAGATACTACTCAACAATCATCAGATGCATAAAATTAGGAGCTGATAGTATAAAAAGTTTTCCAAGAATGAGGAGAAATAAATCTAAACTGGTAAAGGAATATAAGTTGGTAAAGGCTTTCTGGTGGAGAAGGCAATGGCACCCCACTCCAGTACTCTTGCCTGGAAAATCCCATGGATGGAGGAGCCTGGTGGGCTGCAGTCCATGGGGTCGCTAAGAGTCGGACACGACTGAGCGACTTCACTTTCACTTTTCACTTTCATGCATTGGAGAAGGAAATGGCAACCCACTCCAGTGTTCTTGACTGGAGAATCCCAGGGACGGGGGAGCCTGGTGGGCTGCCGTCTATGGGATCGCACAGAGTCGGACACGACTGAAACAACTTAGCAGCAGCAGCAGCAAAGACTTTCTGGAGAGTAATTTGGCAGAATGTAACAAAATTAAGTCTGAATATTTTCTATTGGGAAGAAATTTCCCTTCTGAAATAGGCAAATTGTTTTCCAGTTTGGTATTGTCTAGTCTTCTTTGAACTCTCTCCTGTCAACTTGGCAAAATCACCCTTTTGGCCTCTTTTCCATCACCCATTCTGTTTCAAGCTTATTTGTAGAAGTTTATAAGGAAATGTAGCTAATCAGTGTCACTTACAAAGAGTGATCATCTAGCTCTTTGTCTGAAGGCACATTTCCTTTTTTAAAAAATTTGTTTTTACTGAAGTATAGTTAATTTACAATATTGTATTAGTTTTGAGGTATGCAACATAGTGATTTAATATTTTTATAAATTATTCTCCACTTAGTTATTTTTAAATATTGGCTATACAATATCAAGGAGATCCAACCAGTCCATTCTAAAGGAGATCAGCCCTAGGATTTCTTTGGAAGGAATGATGCTAAAGCTGAAACTCCAGTCCTTTGGCCACCTCATGTGAAGAGTTGACTCATTGGAAAAGACTCTGATGCTGGGAGGGATTGGAGGCAGGAGGAGAAAGGGACGACAGAGGATGAGATGGCTGGATGGCATCACTGACTCGATGGACATGAGTCTGGGTGAACTCCGGGAGTTGGTGATGGACAGGGAGGCCTGGCGTGCTGCGATTCATGGGGTTGCAAAGAGTCGAACACGACTGAGCGACTGAACTGAACTGATACAATATCTTGCTGTACAGTAGAACTTGTAGCTTATTTATTTTATACATAGTAGTTTGTACCTCTTCATCCAATATACTTATCTTGCTCCTCCCCCATTTCATCTCCCCTCCGGTAGCCACTAGTTTGTTCCCTGTATCTGTAAGTCTGTTTCTCTTTTGTTATATTCATTCGTTTCATTTTTTAGATTCCACATAAAAATAATAACATACAGATTTGTCTTCCTCTGCCTGACCTATTTAACTGAGCATAATGCCCTCCAGGTTCATCCTTGTCATTACAAATGGCGAATTTCATTCTATTTTATGGCTAATGTTTCATTGTAGATATATAAACCACATCTTCTTTATCCATTCATCTGTTTGACACTTAGATTTCTTTCATATATTGACCATCATAAGTAATGCTGCCATCAACAGTGGAATGTATGTGTTTTTAGAATAAGTGTTTTCTTTTTTTTGATAGATACCCAGGAGTGGGATTGTGGATCCTATGATCTAATTTTAGTTTTTTGAAAATTTCTGTACTGTTTTCCATAGCAGTTGCACCAGTTTACCAACAATGTAGGGGGTTCCCTTTTCTCCATGTCCTCACCAACGTTTGTTATATATGTTCTTTTTGATGACAGTCATTCTAACAGGTGTAAAGTGATATATCTCAGTGTAGTTTTGATTTGCATTTCTCTCAATATTGGCAGTGTTGAAAATCTTTTGTATCTGTTGGGCATCTGTACATCTTTATTAAAATGTCTATTCAGGTCTTCTGCCCTGACCATTTTTAAAAATCAGGGTTTTGTTTTGTTTTTTGATACTGAGTTGTATGAGCTGTTATATATTTTGGATATTAACCCCTTATCAGTCGTATCATTTGCAAATACTTTCTCCCATTCAGTAAGTTGCCTTTTTGTTTTGTTGATGGTTTCTTTTGCTGTGCAGAAGATTTTAATTAGGTCCCATTTGTTTGTTTTTGCTTTTGTTTCTTTTGTCTTCAGACACATTTCTTATGTAAGTTTTTTTTTTTTGTTTTTAGTTGTTTGTTTTAACAAGATATATGCCCCTCTTAAAAGCAGCTACTTAAGACACCTTAGCATTTTAATTTTATTATTATTTTTTTTTACTTTACAATATTGTATTGGTTTTGCCATACATCAACATGCATCCGCCACGGGTGTACAAGTGTTCCCCATCCAGCATCTTTATTTTGAACTCTGAGAAACATTTCTTCCCTATACAATTCGATACAAAAATTTGAAACTACAAATGATAAATATTGACAAGTCTATATTTTAGAGTTTTAAAATTTGCCAATATGTTATTAATACAAGCAATAAAACTGCATATATAGTTTATCTGAATTTATTTTAACTGGGTGAGGTAGGAAAGGAGATGGATTACTTGTTATGAATGAAATATTCATTGAAAGGCCAAAGCCACCTTTCCTTCAAAAAAGAGATATTTTGTCACACTTTCTGGGGGAAGTAGATAAAATCAGAATTTCGAGCAAGTTGTGGGTTAGGGCATCAAGGGGTTACTTGTAAGAAGACTGTGATTAGGCATTTTACAAGCAATTTGTAGTGAAATTATTAAATAAATCTCATTGATAAATTGAAAATTTCTCAGTCATTTTTTGTCCCTCTCTTCTAGCAACAAGCTGAGTTATTGAATAATTATGAATATTTTAACAGTTGAAATCAGTTCAGTCGCTCAGTCGTGTCTGACTCTTTGTGACCCCATGGAAATGTATGCATGCCGACACAGAATGAAAGTTAAAACTCAAGGCAATTTTACTTATATTTTATTATTTTTAGCACTAAATGTTATACCCTGTTCAAAGCATGCATTTCTCTTTTTTTTTAATTTAAATTTATTTATTTTAATTGGAGGCTAATTACTTTACAATATTGTATTGGTTTTGCCATACATCAACATGCATCCGCCACGGGTGTACACATGTTCCCCATCCTGAACCCCCCTCCCACCTTCTTACTTGATAATATATGGGTCTGTGTTTAGAATTACTGCTCTAAACCATTCTCCATTTTTCTCCTATATGGAACCAGAGCTCTTAAAAGTATTCTGAGTGTGAATTTCATACCTGTTTGTTGCTGATTAAATACATGGAAATTGGTTTTTCACTATCTCAAATGACAGCTTACATGTTGTCAACCAGATAGAAAAGAAAACCTGTCAATTGTTGAGCATTTCCCACATAATGAGATAAATGTTATAGTGTGGGTAAAATATTAGCACACTTTAAAAACAATTATTTACTTGTCATTTGGAGGATTTGGTGTCATGTAGTCAACAGTTGGAGAAGGCAATGGCATCCCACTCCAGTACTCTTGCCTGGAAAATCCATGGACAGAGGAGCCTGGTGGGCTGCAGTCCATGGGGTCGCTAAGGAACGACTGAGCGACTTCACTTTCACTTTTCATTTTCATGCACTGGAGAAGGAAATGGAAATCCACTCCAGTGTTCCTGCCTGGAGAATCCCAGGGACCAGGAAGCCTGGTGGGCTGCTGTCTCTGGGGTCGCACAGAGTCGGACATGACTGAAGTGACTTAGCAGCAGCAGCAGTCAACAGTGATCAATGAATAGAACATATGCCTCTTGACTCCCGGTTCAGGGCTACAAGAAATGGCAGTTAGTTAGCATTATATTGAAAATACATACTATAAATGATTTTGAAGAAGTACATAAAGGACATTCAATTCATGTCAGAAAAAAATAAATGAGGAATCTAAAAAGATAAGCAGTAGAATAAATCTGAAACTTATGAATTGCTTCATTTTAAAAATCACTTCCTACTTAAATATGTATGAAGTGGGCCATAAAGTGCAGCTAACCATCACTGGCAAAAATGTAGATTTTTTTTTTTTCTCTTTTGATGGCTACAGAATGCAGAGTATGAGGATTTCTTGAGATGTCCCACTTTTCATTCACAAACCTTGCATTCCCTGTACTAGTGTTTTGAAATCAGATTCCAGAAGAAGATTTAATTTTGGTTACTCAAGCTTTAGAGTAAATTATGGCAATATGTTACTACTCATCCTGCTATTATCTGTTAAAATAGTGTTGCCTAATTGAAAGAGCACAAGCCTTAGAGTTATAAAGATATGCACTTTATTTTTTAATTTATTTTTTCTTCCAGTTTTATTGAGATATGATTGACATACAGCACTGTACATTTCTGTGAAACATAATGATCTGACATGTACATCATGAAACGATTACCAAAGTATAGTGAACAGTAATTCCCTCAAAGTTAAAGAAATAGAAGAAAATATCTTTTCCTTACAATGAGAACTCTTAGGGTTTATTCTCTTAACAACTTTCAGAAATACAAGAGTAAGGATGTATGGTTTAATTTCAATTGTGACAATAAATTAGCTGTGAGACCTCAAGAAAATATGTTTTTTTTTTCCCTTTGAACTTGTTTACTTTCTGGAAAGGACAAGTAATAAGATCTTTTTTAGAGCAGTATTATAATTAAATGTAAAACTGAACATTGAATTTTTGTATAAAAATTCAGTAAGTGGTAATCATTGATATAATTTTACTAATATAGTTAACTTTATTCTTATTATATATTTCTAATTTTAGTTATTACAACCCTGGGCAAGTTACATGTTCTCTATTGCCACTATCTACAAATGTGTAAAATGAGGATAGGTTTCGTATGTATTCTTCGGATAAAGTAATGATTTAATACATGTAACTCACATAGCAGAATACCTTGCACACTAAAAGTGCCATGTAAATGTTAATCATTATTATGATTTGTGTTAGAGGAATTTCTTGTTCTTGTTCAGTTGCTTGTTCAGTACAGTTCAGTTGCTCAGTCATGTCCGACTCTTTGCAACCCCATGGACTGCAGCATGCCAGACCACCCTGTCCATCACCAACTCCTGGAGTTTACTCAAACTCATGTACATTGAGTCAGTGATGCCATACAATCATCTCATCCTGTGTCATCCCATTCTCCTCCTGCCTTCAATCTTTCCCAGCATCAGGGTCTTTTCCAATGAGTCAGCTCTTTGCATCAGGTGGCCAAAGTATTGGAGTTTCAGCTTCAACGTAATCCCCAGGACTTATCTCCTTTAGAATGGACTGGTTGGATCTCCTTGCAGTCCAAGGGCCTCTCAAGAGTCTTCTCCAACACCACAGTTCAAAAGCATCAATTCTTCGGCACTCAGCTTTCTTCACAGTCCAGCTCTCACATCCATGCATGACTACTGGAAAAACCATAGCTTTGACTAGATGGACCTTTGTTGGCAAAGTAATGTCTCTGCTTTTTAATACACTGTATAGGTTGGTCATAACTTTTCTTCCAAGGAGCAAGCATCTTTTAATTTCGTGGCTGCAATCACCATCTGCAGTGATTTTGGAGCCCCCCAAAATAAATTCTCTCACTGTCTCCATTGTTTCCCCATCTATTTGCCATGAAGTGATGGGACCAGATGCCATGATGTTAGTTTTCTGAATGTTGAGTTTTAAGCCAACTTTTTCATTCTTCTCTTTCACTTTCATCAAGAGGCTCTTTAGTTCCTCTTCACTTTCTGCCATAAGGGTGGTGTCATCTGCATATCTGAGGTTATTGATATTTCTCTCAGCAAACTTGATTCCAGCTTGTGCTTCATCCAGCCCAGCGTTTCTCATGATGTACTCTAAATACAAGTTAAATAAGCAGGGTGCCATTATACAGCCTTGATGTACTCCTTTCCTGATTTGGAACCATTCTGTTGTTCCATGTCCAGTTCTAACTGTTGCTTCCTGACCTACATACAAATTTCTCAGGAGGCAAATCAGGTGGTCTGGTATTCCCATCTCTTTAAGAATTTTTCAGTTTGTTGTGATCCACAAAGTCAAAGACTTTAGCTAGTCAATGGAGCAGAAGTAGATGTTTTTCTGAAATTCCCTTGCTTTTTCTATGATACAACAAATGTTGGCAATTTGATCTCTTGTTCCTCTGCCTTTTCGAAACCCAACTTGTCCATCTGGAAATTCTCGGTTCACATACTTCTGAAGCCTGCTGCTACTGCTGCTAAGTCACTTCAGTCGTGTCCGACTCTGTGCGACTCCATAGATAGCAGCCCACCAGGCTCCCCCGTCCCTGGGATTCTCTAGGCAAGAACAATGGAGTGTGTTGCCATTTCCTTCTCCAATGCATGAAAGTGAAAAGTGAAAGTGAAGTCGCTCAGTCGTGTCTGACCCTCAGTGACCCCATGGACTGCAGTCTTCCTGGCTCCTCCGTCCATTGGATTTTCCAGGCAAAAGTAATGGAGTGGGGTGCCATTGCCTTCTCCACTTCTGAAGCCTAGCTTGAAGGATTTGAGCATAACCTTGCTATCATGTGAAATGAGTGCAACTGTACTGTAGTTTGAACATTCTTTGGCATATCTGTTCTTTGGGATTAGAATGAAAACTGACTTTTTCCAGTTCTGGGGCCACTGCTGAGTTTTCCTAATTTGCTAGCATATTGAATGCAGCACTTTAACAGCATCATCTTTTAGGATATTAAATAGCTCAGCTGGAATTCTGTCACCTCCAGTAGCCTTGTTTGTAATAATGTTTCCTAAGGCCCACTTGACTTCACACTCCAGGATGTCTGGCTCTAGTTGAATGACCACACCACGGTGGTTATCCAGGTCATTAAGACCTTTCTCTTTTTTTGAAGATTACAACATATTTTTCATTGAATGACAAGAATAATTGTACTTAGAAGAAAGTTTTATAGCTTTAAAAGCCTATATTAGAAAGGCACAGAAGGTTTTACTGACTTTTCCTCCAAACATTTATAACACGTCTTTTTTTTTTTTTTTATAACACCAGTCTTAAAATCTTTTAGACAATAGAAAAAGAACACTTTCCAGCTCATTTTATTAGAACAGCTTCACAGGGATATCATAGCATAACAAGGATATTACAAGGAAGAAAAATTACAGGCCAAGCTCCCATATAAATAGAAGCAGAAATTCTAAAAAGAAAAAGTTAGTAAATTGATCCAGTAATTTATAAGAAGGATAATCTATGACAAACATTCAGGTTTATTCCAGGAATGTATGAGTGTTTTACCACTCAAAAGTCAATCATTGGTAGTCACACTTTTTTAAAATTCCAATTTCCTTATTTTTTTTCTTTTTTAAGTTGTATCCAGATATAATTGACATATAACACTGTATAAGTTTCAAGTGTACAACATAATGATTTTATATAATTATGCGATTCATGGAGTTGCAAAGAGTTGGACACGACTGAGTGACTGAACTGAGCTGAACTGAAATTATGAGATGACTATCACAATAAATTTAGCAAACATCCATCACCTCACACAGTTATAAAGTTTTATCCTTGTGTTGAGAACTTTAAGATCCACTCCCTTAAAAGCTTTCAAATATACAATACAGTATTATTACCTATATTTACCATGCTATGCATTACATCTCAAGATTATAACTGGAAATTTGTACTGTTTGATCTTCTTCACCCAATTCTCCCTCTGTCTTCTCTACCCCCTCTCCTTCTAACCCCTGGAAGCCAGCAGAAATTTCTATGAGGGATTTTTGTTTTTGTTTTAAATTCTGCATAAAAGTGAAATCATAGAATATTTGTCTTTCTCTGTCTGATTTATTTCACTTAGCAGAGTGCCCTCAAGATTCATCTGTATTTTTGCAAATGGCAGGATTTCCTTATTTTTTCAATGAATTGTATTCCATTGTATATACTCAGACTTCTTCTTTCTTTTTTTAGAAACTTCTTTATTATGACTACTTTTTTTTTTCTCCCAGTTTTAGTGAGATATAACTGAGATACAGCACTGTATAATTTTAAATTATATAACATAGTGGTTTGACTTAAATATATTTTGAAATGCTTACACAAAACTTAGTTAACTTTAGTTGTCATCTCATATAAATACAAAATTTCTCCTTTCAATGAGAACTGTTAAGATTTACTCTCTCTTAACAATTTTCATGTATTACCTGCTACAGTGTGATATTCTCATTTATAGGTGCTGAGAGACTGCATATGTGGACAATAGACCTTGTGTAAAAATGGAACTCTGACCCACAATCTGCAAGAACTTGCCAAAGAAATCAACTGTCTTATCAATAATAAACAGCCCAGGAAGACAGCCTTGTGTAAGTCAGACTTGTAGGAAGACAGAATGTTAGCTTTGATAACAACCTAGGAAGCCAATCACTTCTGTAAAAATAGGCCCCAAATATCCAATACCTGACAGCTTCCCTAATTTTTGCCCCACTTCCAATTTAGGACCAATCAGAGAAAGCCAGATATTTACCCTACCAATCACCCTGCTCTTTTTATTCCCCCAGGTCTTCTTATCTGTTTTTTAATTAAATTTATTTTTAATTGAAAAATAATTGCTTTACAGTATTCTGTTGGTTTCTGCCAAACATCAGCATGAATAAGCCATAGTTTTACCTACATCCCCTCCCTCTCAAACATCCCTCCCACCTCCTTCCCCATCCCAACCCTCTAGATTGTTACAGAGCCCCACTTTGTGTTCCCTGAGTCATATAGCAAATTCCCATTGGCTATCTGTTTTACATACGGTAATGTATATTTCCATGTTACTCTCTCCATACATCCCACCTTCTCCTTCCTCCCCCCTCCCCCAGTGTCCATAAGTCTTTTCTCTATGTCTGTGTCTCCTTTGCTGCCCTGAAAATAGGTTCATCAGTATTGTCTTTCTAGATTTCATATGTGTACATTAATATTCAATATTTACTCTTTCTGACTTACTTTGTGTTATAGGCTCTAGATTTACCCACCTCACTAGGACTGACTCAAATGTGTTCCTTTTTATGGCTGAATAATATACCATTGTATATATGTACCACAGCTTCTTTATCCATTCATCTGTCGATGGACGTCTATGTTGCTTCCATGTCTAGCTATTGTAAATAGTGCTTCAGTGAACATTGGGGTACATGTGTCTTTTTCAGTCTTGGTTTCCTCAGGCTATATGCCTGGTAGTGGGATTGCTGTGTCATATGGTGATTTTATTCCTAGTTTTTTAAGGAATCTCCATACTGTCTTCCATAGCAGCTGTGTCAATTTACATACCCACCAACAGTACAAGAGGGTCCCCTTTTCTCCACACCATCTCCAGCATTTATTGTTAGTTGATTTTTTGATGATGGCCATTCTGACTGGTGTGAGGTGATAATTCATTGTGATTTAATTTGCATTTCTCTAATAATGAGGGGTGTTGAACATCTTTTTGTGTGTTTATTAGCCATCTGTATGCTGGCTTTGGAGAAATGTCTGTTTAAGTCTTTTTCCCACTTTTTGATTGGGTTGTTTGTTTTTCTGGTATTGATTTGTAGGAGCTGCTTATTTATTTTTGAAATTAATCCTTTGTCATTTGTTTCATTTGCTATTATTTTCTCCCATCTGAGGGTGTCTTTCCACCTTGTTTCCTTTGTTGTACAAAACCTTTTAAGTTTAATTAGGTCCCACTTGTTTATTTTTGTTTTTATTTCCATTACTCTAGGAGGTGGGTCATAGAGGATCTTCTGTGTTTTATGTCAGAGTGTTCTGCCTATGTATTCCTCTAAGAGTTCTGTAATTCCTAGTCTTACAGTTATGCCTTTAATCCATTTTGAGTTTATCCTTGTGTATGGTGTTAGGAAATGTTCTAATTTCATTTTTTTACATGTAGCTGTCCAGTTTTCCCAGCAGCACTTATCTTTGCCCCATTGCATATTCTTGCCTCCTTTGTCAAAAATGAGGTGCCCATAGGTGGATGAGTTTATTTCTGGGCTTTCTATCTTGTTCCATTGGTCTATATTTCTGGTTTTGTGCCAGTACCATACTCTCTTGATGACTGTAGCTTTGTAGTATAGTCTGAAATCAGGAAGGTTGATTCCTCCAGCTCCATTCTTCTTTCTCAAGATTGCTTTGGCTATAAGACCTTTCTTATATAGCTCTTCTGTGTATTCTTGCCACCTCTTCTTAATATCTTCTGCTTCTCTTAGGTCCTTACCATTTCTGTCCTTTATTGTGCCCATACTTGCATGAAACATTCCCTTGATATCTCCAGTTTTCTTGAAGAGATCTCTAGTCTTTCCCATTCAATTGTTTTTCTCTATTTCTTTGAACTATTTGTTTCCAAAGGCCTTCTTATCTCTTCTTGCTATTCTTTGGAACTTTGCATTCAGTTGGGTATATCTTTCCCTTTCTGCTTTGCCTTTCATTTCTCTTCTTTCCTCAGTTATTTGTAAAGTCTCCTCAGACAACCACTTTGCCTTCTTGCCATTGCTCTTTCTTCAGGATTGTTTTGGTAACTGCCTCGTGTACAATGCCACGAACCTCCATCCATTGTTCTTCAGGCACTCTGTCTACTAGATCTCATCCCCTTGAATCTATTTGTCACCTCCACTGTATAATCATAAGGGATTTGATTTAGGTCATACCTGAATGACTTAGTGATTTTCCCTACTTTCTTTAATTTAAGCCTGAATTTTGCAAAAAGGAGCTGTTGATCAGAGCCACAGTCAACTCCTGATCTTGTTTTTGGTGACTGTATAGAGATTCTCCATCTTTAGCTGCAAAGAATATGATCAATCTGATTTGGTATTGACCATCTGGTGATGTCCATGTGTAGAGTCATCTCTTGAATTGTTGGGAAAGAGTGTTTGCTGTGACCAGTGTGCTCTCTTGATAAAACTCGGTTAGCCTTTGCCCTGCTTCATTTTGTACTCCAAGGCCAAACTTGCCTGTTACTCCAGGTATCTCTTGACTTCCTACTTTTGCATTCCAATCCCCTATGATGAAAGGACATCTTTTTTTGGTGTTATTTCTAGAAGGCGTTATTGGTCTTCATAGAACCCTTCGACTTTAGCTTCTTCAGCATTAGTGGTTGGGACGTAGATTTGAATTACTGTGATGTTGAATGGTTTTCCTTGGAAACAAACAGAGATCATTCTGTACCCAAAGTACTGCATTTCAGACTCTTTTGTTGACTATGAGGGCTACTCTGTTTTTTCTAAGGGATTCTTGCCCACAGTAATAGATATAATGTTTATATGAATTAAATTTGCCCATTCCCATCCATTTTAGTTCACTGATTCCTAAGATGTCAATGTTCACTCTTGCCATCTTCTGCTTGACTATGTCCAGCTTACCTTGATTTGTGGACCTCATATTCCAGGTTCCTATGCAGTATTTTTCTTTATAGCATCAGATTTTACTTTCACCACCAGACATATCCACAACTGAGCATAGTTTCTGCTTTGACCCATCCTCTTCATTCTTTCTGTAGCTCTTAGTAATTGCCAGGGCACTCTTCCCCATTAGCATATTGGACACCTTCCAACCTGGGAGGCTCATCTTTTGGTGTCTTATCTTTTTGCCTTTTAATACTGTTCATGGATTCTCATGCCAAAAGTACTGGAGTATGTTGCCATTTCCTCCTCCTGTGGACCATGTTTATCAGAACTCTTCACTGTGACCCATCCATCTTGGGTGATCCTGCATGGCATGGCTCATAGCCTCATTGAGCTACACAAGCCCCTGGTTAGAAGAATTCCATTTTCTTTATTTAATTTCGTAAGTCAATTGGGGAGTATTTGGAGTGTATAAATGGTCACTCACCACAAACACTAAACACTTAATTCCTGCAGCATTATAGAGAAATGTGCCATCTCTTAGATCATAGTGAAACAGCAACAACAAAAAATATTCAGAACTAGAGATGTGAGCAAATCTCATGACGTAAAATATAAATGTAAAACATGAACATCTAAATCAGTGTTACAGAATTGAAAATTATTTAAAACAATTTGAAGAGTTTGACAGTGCAGCCCAAATCCAACCTCCCAGGAGATCATGCCAGAAAACCCTAGTGACATATTTTAATCTGTACCTCCATAGGCATTCTGTTATACCCTCCCCAGGGAGCCTTGCAACTCCCTCTTCTTAGTCCCTGCCAAGTAACATAAATGCTGTGGTGAGTCATGGTTACTGGTAGAAGTTAACTACGGTACAGTCTGAGAATCCCTGGTTTGAAGTCAAGATTGTCTTTTCACATTTGGTAGACATTTTCTTCTTTCTCATCTGAATAATCATATACTAAATATATACATCCTTGTTAAGATAGAAACTTATTTATAAAACACTTGAAGTAATATTTTATGGAGATAGGGTTAAACTGACCTGTTTGCAGCTGAGATTTAATTTCAGAGTTTAATGAGACTTTTTGTCCACTAGGTGTGTAATTTTTTCTTTCAGATGAATAAGAAATTAAATATCTCACCACAATTGACATAGTAAGGGAATTGTATTTTTACAGTGATACAGCTAAGCTTTCACTAAATGAATAGTTGAGAGTATTGGCAGACTGTCACTATAAATTTCTAAAATTAATAGTAAATATTTAATAACTCAATATGAAATCCAGCCTGGGTGTGTGGAATCATAGATGGTGTTTGATTCTTTTTTATCTAAGTTTTCTTGGAGGAAATTAACTTGACTGTTTGTTGTTAAGTAAAGGAAGATGACTTGCACCCTTTTCTTCTTGAAGGGTTGTCTCAATTCTGTCTTCTTTGGAAAGGAATTTCCGTTCCCAAGTTTCTAAATTATATACTTAAAAATACAAAGATTATTTTTTCTAAGCATGATATATAGATGTCACTGAAGACAATATAAAAATGTAAGGTTTTAAAATTTTCATCAGTTAACAGTTTTGAAGTTTAAGATAAGCAGATATTAATGTGGTTATCTCACTTTATCCCCACAGCAACCTTGCTGTTGTTTCTGAAATGATATTATTTGCATTTTGCAGATTAAGAAACTAAGAGTACTTGAATTATGTGTTCATGGTCACTCAGGTGATAATCTTGGTAGAACTAGGGTTTGAACTATGATCTGCTTGCATTAGAACCTCCATTCTTAACCATCAGAGCACAGGTTATGTGAATACACCAGGTTGTTTAAAGAAATTGGAAAGGGCCATTGCGAGTCTGATTCAGCCACTGAGACTTGTAGAAAAAGGGCAGTGGAGAGAGTTCTTATTTGGTCAGAAGTTCTTTGTTTATGCTCTTTAATCTTTGTGGGTGTTGTTGTAATGGCCCAGATAGTCTTGTATCCTTCTCCGCATTTAAGGAAAGATGATATGGCCATTTATATAACTAAAAAATGCAACTAAGATGAAAACAGAACATAGCACATGTGACAGTTTATTCAAAATCAAAGTGTTTCTTTTCTAGAATATGTTGAAAGTCATTGCTAAAGGAAATATATATATTTGTTTAGAAATCAGAGGTACCCATAGTTGCTTCATGTATGGTAATTGTCTTAATATGCACAATCTGCTTTCAGGAACTAAGTAGATATTCACTGCCATGTTACTTACCCCACCGTGAACACAATCCTGGGATCACTCCTACTAATTTTGTAAGGTTGAAAATGCATCCAATCAATTTGCAATACTAATAATATTAATAATATTTTTGAACACTTGATGCACTCTTCTAAAATCTCTATGTGCTGTGAAAATATGAAGAATTTACCTATTCAGAAAATCTCTGTGGATCATAGAGAAGGAAATACATAGGGCAGCAAGATAAAGGGTTTATTTTGTAGCTAAGTGCTGTAAAGTTTCCCTATTGCCTCTAGGATCTCAAGCAACACAAATCAATTTTGTAAGTATTACCAACAGGCCAGCTTTCCTTGCAGTTTAATGCTTTATATTACAGGTTGCCCTTTTCTCTCAGTAATGTGAAATCCTCTTAAGCTGTGCTTGTTTAGCAAATTCTGTCAGCATGATGACAAGGTAGTGTGAATGTGCACCGAAAGAACCCTGCAGTTTTAAAATATTTAAGAGTTGGTCTAGGTATCATTTATTCTTTCTTGTGAAAAATCTATGGAAGAAGTTACCAAAACTGTGTATTTTTGTCTGCCATTTTCTTACAGTCATGTCCTAAAATAGCTTGTACTTGCTATGATCATTGGTAGAATATAACTTTTTTAAAATTTTATGACTGTCATAAAATGATGCAAGTTTTATTTCACATTCTTTGAAATATCCCAGAAATTTAGAGTCAGAAAGGCACAATTTTTCTGAACAGTGTAGATTTTCTTTAAGTTAGCAAATTTTAAAGTAAGGCAAATTTGAGAGTAAACTGCGAACTAGTATTCCTCGGGAGATGCATAGATGCATAGCTGAGAATCCCATGTCTGCAGGCATCATTCAGCTTGAAAGTCAGACTGACAAAGGAGTTAATTTCCATTCTATATGGGACCTCAAACCTTGAAACAGATATGGAAGTTTTTGTCCAGGTCTGCATAGTCATTCAGTCAGTCAGGAAACAAACTTTCGCATCTACTCTGTGCCATGGGTGGGTGATATGTAGCACATGGTCATGGTGTCCCACCTGTATCCCTTTAACATGTGACATTTCAGTGCATATTGGCAAGTTTCCAGCTGCCAGGAACCTGTGACTTTGAGGGCTCTCTCTTGCCCCAAAGCTTGCTCTGCAATAAGTACTGATAATCACCCACCCACCCTATAAGCAACATTTAGCACAGCTGCTGGGAACTGCTGGATAAATACTCCATTTCCATAACCTCTTTTGTAAGATAACTCTGAGGTGTTGCCCTGAACAGTCTCCCCGAGTTCTCCAGGTGACTAAACTTCATTTACATATCATGATAAGTAGCTTGAAAAACTACCTTTTAAAATTTTTACTTTCCTTTCATCTAAATCTAATGTTCTCACTTTGCTGCTGGTTACCGTCTCCCAAACAAACCACTTGTAATCAAATCCTTGTCTCTGGATCAGCTCCCAGGGGATCCTAAATTAAAGGATAAATAATATAAAAATGATGAAATCAGGATCTGTCATGAAGTAATTTGAAAGAAATAGTCTGAACAAGGAACAGTAGTGATTCTGAAGAGGAAGGAGAATGGAGCTTTATAAGGAGTTCAAATAAGTCCTGCAATAAATTCCCTGGATTTAGCACTTTGCTTTCTAGGTGATCATTGTAAAAGTACGTGGCAACCATGAACACTGGCTGCTCAGATCTTACAAAGGAGAAGCTGCTAAAAAGAATATAGTTGGCTGACAGCCTCCAGTTGTTATCACTTGGGAATTATGCATGGCATTCATGCCAAGGTCACAGTCTCCCTGGGCAGCTCCCTGGTAGTGACTGAGCATGGCAGGTGTATCAGTCAGGCTTTAACCAGAGAAACAGAACCAGCAGGATCAGTTTACATGGTTGTAAGGGATGCCTCGTTGTCGTTATTTAATCACTCAGTCATGTCCGACTCTTCGTGACATCATGGACCATAGCCTGCCGAGTTCCTCTGTCCATGGGATTTCCCAGGCAAGAATACTAGAGTGGGTAGCCATCCCCTTCTCCAGGGGATATTCCAAGCCCACATTTCAGAGGGTTGGGAAGATTAGCGTCTCCTGCATTTCAGGGGGGTTCTTTACCACTGAGCTGCCAGTGAAGCCCGGGGAATGCCTAGACAAGTTTGAAAATCCATAGCCCAATACTTGGCCACCTGATGCAAAGAACCAACTCATTGGAAGAGACTCTGATCCTGGGAAAGACTGAAGGCAGGAGGAGAAGGGGATGACAGAGGATGAGATGGTTGGATGGCATCACTGACTCAATGGACATGAGTTTGAGCAAACTCCAGGAGATAGTGGAGGACAGGGGATCCTGGCATGCTGCAGTCTATGGAGTTGCAAAGAGTCGGACTGAGCAACTAAACAACACCAACAGCAGGGGCAAGTCAGGAAGGCTGGAGCTCATGGGCACTAGTTGAAGTGACAGTTCATTTAACAGGCGGAATTTCCTCTTCCTCAGAGAAACCTAAATTTTGCATTTAAAGCCTTTATTCTGATTAGATGAGGCCCACTCAGATTATTGAGGCTAATCTTTATAGAAAGTCAGCAGATTGTAGATGATAGGGACATCTCCAAATGTACCTTCACAGCAACACCTAGAGTAGTGTTGAATAATTAGACCAATTTATATACTGATCATAGAGGGTATTAGAAGTAAGAATGTGAGATTTTTCCAGCGGTGGTTAGTATCAGATAGGAAAAATTAATAAATTGGGACAATGACTCTAATAAGGAAAACAAGTGCTCAAATGAAGACCAACTCTTTGTTCTGAAAGTAGTTTTCTTATTTTTGTTTTTGTAATGCATTACTACATTGAAAATATCATCAAAAGTATTATCAATAGGTACATTTTTCTTTTCATTGATAATCTATTTTAATTTTTAATCTTCTATTAATAGATTTAGAATTAACCTTTTAAACACATCAAAATTTAAAATGTATTTGTAAATCAAGTATATTCCAATACAAAATTTTAAGTTTAATATGTATTAACAACACCTTGTGATAAATTCCACAAACCCTAGTAAATAATTCCTCTCTGTTAATTGCATAAAATGTGGTGCCTGCTTTTCCTTATACTTGTGACAATTACAAGTATAATTGATATTACTATAATAACTACACCATGGAAATACAGAGGAATAATTTCCAACATTTATAAGTACAACACTATTAATCAGTAATATTATTAAATGTGAATTTCTGAAAATTAACTTCTTTTAGGCATTTATACATTAAACACTGCAGAATCACATGTTAACATTTATAAGCCATTATTTGTGCACTTTATTAGCAATTAGGTTCAAAAATTGCTCCTGTTATTATTTTCTTCACAATGTAAACTAAATCTCACCCATCAATTTAACTTCAAGAAAACGCCTCACTGAGCAAGGCACCAACTCAAATGGCTTGTTTTAGCTCATTATTACTAAAATTTGTTAAGTATTTTTCATTTTTTGAAATGGTGGTTTTATTTTCAGTAGGCCAAAGTTGGTTCATCAATATATTTAGTTTTGAATCTGCAATGAACTACTCAGGGTATTCCAGTTCCTGCAAACAACCACCTTGGTTGTAGGGGATGAATTATGGCTCTAACAAGATCAGGGTGGCCTGTTTAGCTGTCCTTATAAGGCCAGTTTCAGCCTCCTGTGGAGAAAGAGTATATATCTGCCTAGAGAGCCACAACTGAAAATTTTCATAGTCTCCTCAGTTTCGAGTATTTTGTTCATCCATCTTCATGGAATAGCCTTGGTTTGATCTATCCAAAAGTTCTATCATTATTAAGGTAGTCATTGTTTAGATAACAAAAGCAAAGACATATTCTCTAGACCTGTATTAGACAATTGCAGTAGCACTAGCCACATCAATCTAATTAAGATTAATTAAACATAAAAATTCAGTTCTTTGGTTGTAGAAGAACCTATTTCAAGTGTTGAATATCCACATGTGGTTGGTGGCTACCATCCTGGACAATGCATTTTATTTCCATCACAATAGAAAGTTGTCTTGGACAGCACTGCGCTGAAAGGTCTATAAAGTATCTGGTTAATAACTTAGGTCTTGATTAAGATTCAGGTTACATTTACTGAGCGCCTCAGATATATCTAGCATTACATATTCATGGATGTTATTCTTTGTTAACTGTCACAACAGTCCTGATGGGTAGGTATTGTTCTTCACATTTTAGAGATGGGAAGACTGAGGCTGGAAGACTAAGGCTGTGTATGACACAAGAATGAATGACAAGTTGATTCATGCTCTTTCCACTGTAACTTGCTGCCTCGAAGAGAGAAACATACTCCAAGACAATCCTCAAGAGCTAGCATGAGAGTAAACAATGCCTGAAAGAGAGCTCAATTTGGAAGAGTTTCTTCCTTCAGGTGAGAGCACAAAAATAAGCATATTGATGACTGAGAGGAAGTTCATGGGGAATGGCGTAAGAAAAAAGGTAGACGAGAGGGCCCTATCAAGAAGGAACACGTGCTTTTTTTTTCCCTTTTACTGTTCAGAACATGGCAGTGTTCTAGCCTAAGGTAAAATGTAAAATATATAAAACCTTTATGCATTAACATAGATTTCATAATGTTATTAATAGAGTGGGAAAAACTACTTAAATATCTAATAATATAGTTAATGAAACTCAATAGAATATGATCCAGCCACTGGAAACAGTTGTTAGGAACCTGATATAATAACAGAGAGAAGCATTTGACATCCTCTTCAGTTCAGAAAGTATTGCTAAAATCAAAAACATATATAAAGATGTATACATATATAATAAACATATATAATATAAAACATATATAATATAATATAAAAACATATATAATAAAGATGCTGCTGCTGCTAAGTCGCTTCAGTCATGTCCGACTCTGCGTGACCCCATAGACGGCAGCCCACCAGGCTGCCCCGTCCCTGGGATTCTCCAGGCAAGAATACTGGAGCAGGTTGCCATTTCCTTCTTCAATGCATGAAAGTGAAAAGTGAAAGTGAAGTCACTCAGTCATGTCCGACTCTTAGCGACCCCATGGAACGCAGCCTACCAGGCTCCTCCGTCCATGGGATTTTCCAGGCAAGAGTACTGGAGTGGGGTGCCATTGCCTTCTCCAATAATAAAGATGACAACAGTATTAATGAAAAGTGCATCAAAATTTACATGGAGAGACATAATGCTAATAGTTTGAGCCACGGAGTAGTTAAAATTTACTCTTCCTTCTAAACTGTAATACTTGAAATTTACATGAATCATACAATTAAGACATGTCTAATAACCCTAAGCCACAGAACAATTTGGAAATAGTCACAAATTAAATGGGAAGAGGTAGTACGTTTGAAGAAGTTTGATTAAAGTTCACTGGTTATATAATAAAGCAGCTTTCCTTATGTGTTCACCACACCTACACACATCCCCCCACAACACATACACATAAACCATCTCCCAACTTAGGAATTAGTGTTATTTAAAAATTTACCTATTGAATTTAACCTACATATGGCAGTATTATTGTATTTGGATGATCTATCAAAGGAAAAATTGTTCTATTACTCATTTATGTGTGCATGGTGTCTAGATATTTTTACAGCTATTGTGTCTGTAACGAAGGTGTTGTTAGGAATTAGAATTAGGGCTAGAAAATGTCAGACCTGGGACTATTCGAGAATATAATATAAGGGCTATGTTCCCTATGTTCCCCAGAAGAAAATAATTGCATGAATGATTGTCTAGCTTCAATTTATTTAGGGCTTCCCATGGGTCACACAGAGTCAGACACGACTGAAGCAACTTAGCAGCAGCAGCAGCCGTAGGTGGTCTTAGTGATAAAGAACTCACCTGTGAATGCAGTAGACATAAGAGATGCAGGTTCAATCCCTGTGTTGGGAAGATTCCATGGAGAAGGAAATGGCAGCCCACTCCAGTATTCTTTCCTAGAGAGTCCCATGGACAGAGGAGTCAGTGGGCTACAGTCCATGGGGTCGCATAGAATCAGACACAAGTGAAGCGACTTAGCATGTACACACCTCAATTTATCCCACTCACCTGCAAATTTCACCATAGTTTGAACACATGCAGGGACATGAATGCATTGCAGTTTAGGTTTGATTTTAAAGATACTGAAATAAATGTTTCAACATCAATTGTATTGGGCCTTATACTTTATATTTAAAACAAGTGTCTTCTGAAGGAGCAATATTTCTCATCCCTATTAATACAGAGAAATTCTGCAAAAGCAGTTAAGGTTTATGAACTTCAGTAACACATTTCATGAAAAGAATGTAAGTGTACATTTATCTTTAATGGAAAATAGGGCTTTTTTTTTTTAAATTAATGGTCTTGATTTAATTTCCTTGCTACAAAATGAGAGAAGTAAAATGATATTGAAAAACTATGGTGGTGGATCTTCACTAAGGAATTCCTCCTACATGCACAGTGGGAATATTTAACTCACTCTTATTATTTTTGTTCATTATTTTGTTTTATTTAAATGATACAAAAATTATATTTACAAGCTACCTAGATACATGAAAACAATTTCTGTAAAGAATTCTAGATGTCCATTTAACCTTCATGGGTTTCTAAAATGAATTATCAGCTACATAACAAGATGGAATTTTGTACTTGTGGAAGGAGAGGCCTATATCTGGGTAGTTTTCACACAACAGCACCTGTTTTCTCACGTCTAGTTTATTGCAAATATCCAGACATGGATATGATAGCTTACAGTGAACGATGTCAGATTCGTGATCTCTGAAGAAGATTTAGCTTTGAAATCAGGGACCAGGCTTGATTACTCAGAGCTTTTGTGTGGCAGAAGTTTTATTACAGTGAAAAAGGACAGGGACATCAGACATAGACATCAGAATGGGAATGGAGCATGCCCTGAGAGAGTCAATTCCTAGGCAGGTTGATAAGAAGTCTGGGGGTCCCCAAGGAGAGAGGGGTCTGGAATTCTCAAGGAGGCTGCTGCTGCTGCTGCTTCAGTTGTGTCCGACTCTGTGTGACTCCATGGACTGCAGCCTACCAGGCTCCCCAATCCATGGGATTTTCCAGGCAAGAGGACTGGAGTGGGTTGCCATTGCCTTCTCTGTTTCAAGGAGGAGGAAAGAACAAACTTTTTTTTTTTTCCCTCTACATTCCTTAGTCTTAGTCACATAAAACATTTTTATCTTTAAGCCAGGAACTGATGATTACACAAGGAACAACTCAGTTTAAACTCTGTACTAAGGATATATAACAACAATGTATCCTGCTTGAAGACAGTTTCTCCTTCCTGAAAACCTTCTGGCTAATCCTGTTATCTTAAAATGTAAATTATGAGAGTGGGTCTAGTAAGATCTTTACAACCTCCAGACATTCTTTCCATTCATTGTAATAACTAATCAAAAAGTATATAACTCCCTTGCTAACACTAGGGAGGGGGTACTCTTTCTGCCCACTTCTGATGTCAATGTTGGAAGCTTTATCTATCCCTTTTATACTTTAATAAAACTCTATTACACAAAAGCTCTGAGCAATCAAGCCTTGTTTCTGGCCCCGGATTGAATTCTTCTCCTCCAGAGGCCAAGAATCCCAGTGTCTTCTGTGGTTCAGCAACAACCTTTCAATGGCAACCCACTCCAGTACTCTTGCCTGGAAAATCCCATGGACGGAGGAGCCTGGTGGGCTGCAGTCCACGAGGTCGCTGAGAGTTGGACACGACTGAGCAACTTCACTTTCACTTTTCACTTTCATGCATTAGAGAAGGAAATGGCAACCCACTCCAGTGCTCTTGCTTGGAGAATCCCAGGGATGGGGGAGCCTGGTGGGCTGCCGTCTATGGGGTTGCACAGAGTCGGACACGACTGAAGCGACTTAGCAGCAGCAGCAGCAACAACCTTTCAGCCCCCTCACTAGTCTTAGCAAGGGAGCTATATACTTTTTCAATTGGTTATTACAGTAAATCAAAAGAATGTTTCAAGGTTGTAAAGTCTTACTAGACCCATTTCCACAATTAACATTTTAAGATAACAGCATTAGAACTAACAATAGAAAGGTCTTACCAGACCCACTCCCACAACTTACATCTTAAAATAACAAGATTAGTCAGAAGGATTTCTCCTTCTGCAAGATACACTGTTGTCCTCAAGCAAGATACATTGATGTCCTCAAGCAAGACACATTGATGTCCTCAAGCAAGATACATTGTTGTTAAATAATCATTGGTACAGAGTTGAAGGAAAAACATATCCTTGACCAAGATGAGTTGTTTTGTTCTGTAATCATTAACTCTGGGCTTAAAGAAAAAAACTTTTATGTGTCTAAGAATGTAGGAAAAATATTAAGGAATGTAGGGGGGAAAATGGTTGTCCATTTCTCCTCCTCCTCCGGGGCTTCTTATCAACCTACCTAAGAATTAACTCCCTCAGATATGAATACTCTATACTCATTTCCTGTCCCTGTGCCTCCCTTGAGGTTCAGCTATAAATTGTTACCCTTTGACAAAGTCCCAGAGATAGTCTTTGCTCTCTGTTCAAGTTGATTCAGCTTGACATATATTCACTGGATGATTATTATGGCTGGAGTGTTTCAGTAGATGACTTCTTTTTCTTTTCCTCTTTATACTTTTAAAATTTTTGTTGGAGTGTAGTTGATTTACAGTGTTGTATTAATTTCAAGTATATAACAAAGTGAATCAGTTATACATGTCATATACCACTCAATTTGGGGATTATTTTCCCATATAAGCCATTACAGAGTATTGAGTAGAGTTCCCTGTGCTATACAGTAAGTCTTTATTAGTTATCTATTTTATTTCTAGTAGTGTGTATATGTCGATCCCAATCTCCCAATTTATCTCTCCCATGCTTGCCCCCTGGTAACCATAAGTCTGTTTTATACATCTGTGAGTCTGTTTTTGTTTTGTAAATGAATTCATTTCTCCGTTATTTTTTAGATCCCACATATAAGTAATATGGCCATTCTGACTGGTGTGAGATGATACCTCATTGTAGATTTGTTTTGTATTTATCTAATAATTAGTGATGTTGAGCATCTTTTCCTGGACTTTTTGGTCATCTGTATGTCATCTTTGGAGAAATGTCTATTTAGGTCTACCACTCATTTTTTGATTGGGTTGTTTCTTTTTCTTATATTAAGTAGAATGAGCTGTTTGTGTATTTTAGAGATTAATTCCTTGTCGATTGCTTCATTTGCAAATATTTTCTCCCATTATCTGGGTTATCTGTTATGATTTCCTTTGCTGTGCAAAAGCTTTCAAGTTTAATTAGATCTCATTTATTTTTATTTTCATTACTCTAGAAAATGGGTCAGAAAAAGATCTTGATGAGATTTGTGTCAGAGTGTTCCTCTAAGCATTTTGTAGTGTCTGGCTTTACATTTAGGTTTTTAATCCATTTTGAGTTTGTTTTTGTGGAAGTGTTAGGAAGTGTTCTAATTTCATTCATTTACATGCTACTGTCCACTTTTCCCAATTTTTGAAGAAACTGTCTTTTCTCCATTGTACATTTTGCCTCCTTTGTCATAGATTAAGTGATAGGTGCATAGGTTTATCTCTGGGCTTTCTATCCTGTTTCATTTATCTATATTTCTGATTTTTTTTGTCAGTACCATACTCCTTTGATTACTGTAACTTTGTAGTACAGTCCGAAGTCAGGGAGCCTGAGTCCTCCAGCTCCATTTTTCTTTCTCAAGGTTGCTTTTGCTGTTCAGAGACGCTCATATTTTCATATAAACTGTGAAGTTTTTTGTTCTAATTCTGTGAAAAGATTGCTTTGGGTAATATAGTAATTTTGTTGATATTGATTGTTCCAATCCAAGAACATAGTATATCTCTCCATCTTTCTGTGTCATCTTTGATTTCTGTCATCAGTATCTTAGAGTTTTCTGAGTACACATCTTTTGCCTCCTTTGATAGGTTAATTCCTAGGTGTTTTATTCTTTTTGATGCAATAGTAAATGGAACTGTTTCCTTAATTTCTCTTTCTGCTCTTTCTTTGTCAGTGTATAGGAATGCAAGAGATTTCTGTGTGTTAATTTTGTACCCTGCAGCTTTACCAAATTCATTGATGAACTCTGGTAGCATCTTTAGGATTTTCCATGTATAGTATCATGTCATATGCAAACAGTGACAGTTTTACTTCTTTTCCAATTTGGATCCTTTCTTTCTTTCTTTCTTATTTTAATCACTGACTGCCATGCCTAGGACTTCCAAGACTATGTTGAATGATAGTGGCAAGATTTGATGAACTCACTCTTATTAAAGGATTTTAGAAGGAACCTTAGAAGGCACAGAGTTTTCCACTGGAAAAAATAAATAGAAGAAAAGAAACTTGACTGAATATTTGTCTCCATTTTTAATCCAATGTTGAAGTGTAAGGGCATCTCACATGCATGCCACTTCCAAGATATCCACTTGCCACAGGGGAGAGTCTTGTAAATGGGGAAATGCTTCAGGCATGGCATAACTCATGTGGTTGCTTTTCTTCCTGTGAAGTTAAAAGGAGAAAAAAAAATCTGTTTCTCAAAGTGGATACTGTTAGTATCTCTATTCCAGTAGTAAGTAATGGAATCACCCTTCTTCTGAGCCCATTGAATCTGAAACAAAGTTCAGAGTATCTTAGTCATCTTAGTATTTAATACTGTTTCTTTCTTTATAATATCTGCAAGGAAAAATTACTATTTCTACATGTAGATATTGTTGGAAAGATAACTGGGCTCAAAGGATAGATTATCATTTATTCAAGAATGTGAATTCCAAATTGATCTTCTTTTTCTGTTCTTGGTCATTGTAGTTCTTTTTGAGTTAGTATTTATGAAATATAGCATATCCATCCATTAATTCAATTAGGCTTCCTTGAATTTATAGGCCTTTCTGATTTAAGTTGCTATTTTGTTAATATTCTATACCTGGTAATGAATTCAAGCGACACTGAAAACTTTTATTTCAAAGATATCAATAGTTTCTGAATACTAACTTAAAACTTTCCATCTAAAAATAGAAGTCCTCTTTTCTTTTATATATACAATCTTCACTGCTCATGGTATGATTTGATTTAGTAGTTGATATTTCACCTAGAAATATCAGTGTTCTTCTAGACACACAGAAATGACACTGCCCTCTAGGTGCTCTTGAAATTCACTGTAACATCACTGACTAGATCATAGAATGTAGACATTATACAATTTTGCTTAATCATTACATTAATTGTACTTGGAATTAGGTAAAACATTTTTTGCCATTGAGTTTGTTACAATTGCATAGATCTCATCTTTCAAAGCATTTAAAACACTTGCTAATATCCTCTTATATCATCACCAGAGCTTGTAAGGGTGACAAGAAACAAATGAAGGTATATACTTTCTTTCACAGAAATGGGGGAAAAAAGCAAGAGCTTGGTACCAGTAAGTATCCAAACTTAAAAGTTGAGGGCTGTGTTGGACAGATATGAATCTGGAGAACTCAGCATCGTATGCAGTGACATAATTTAGAATACTGATATGTAACCTGTTTGAGTCTACCAGAAAGTGTTTTGGTAGGAGAAACAAACATTCACAGAATAAATTAGATCTCATGGACCAGTTCCAAATCTGATAGATATTTGTGATACTTTTATATTATAATTCTTTTCCTTCCTGCCTCTGTTGATAAAAACCTCTTTGTTTTTAATATTGGTATTTCTTTAGTGATACAATGTTTTCATTTTTTATATCCAATGTAGCTAATTCAAGTTCTTAAAATAGTTAGAGTCATAAACAGGATATTCAAGTAACATTTATCCTTGTCTAAGAGAGTATCTTGGAGAAGGCAATGGCACCCCCCTCCAGTATTCTTGCCTGGAGAATCCCATGGATGGAGAAGCCTGGTAGGCTACAGTCCATGGGGTTGCAAAGAGTCGGACACGACTGAGTGACTTCACTTTCACTTTTCACTTTCATGCATTGGAGAAGGAAATGGAAACTCACTCCAGTGTTCTTGCCTAGAGAATCCCAGGGATGGAGGAGCCTGGTGGGCTGCCGTCTATGGGGTCACACAGAGTCGGACACAACTGAAGTGACTTAGCAGCAGCAGCAGCAAGAGAGTATCTATAAGAAATCATTTGGGTTGAAAAAATGAGTACTTCTAGAGTGAGGAGAGATTGTCCCCCAATACTAATAGTTGATAGTTGAACAGGGCTAACTACAGAGAAAGAATGTGTAGAATCCAACTAGAAAAGAAGTGTTCTTTAGCTTTTTAGCTACTAGATGGCTTGGCAAGAAAGAGGCTGATTCCAGAAAGTTCCAAAAAGAGAAGTAAATGCTTGGCAGAACCATACTTAGGAATTTGTCCTTCTTTCTCAGACACAAAAGCATAAAGTCAGAATAGGGGTTAGGGAATTGTTACAGAAGAAAAGAGACTAGAACACTTAAATGTATTATGTGGCCTTTGTTTGGATCCTGATTGAAACCAACTATAAAGAGACATCTTTGAAACAGTCACAGAAATTTTAAAAAAGTCCAGTATGAAATAAGTATTAAGGACTTACTGCTGAGGGTAGTAGATGTAATAATGCTCAATAATAATACAGAAACAAATGTATTTATTTGTGTATCAACCAGAAATGTGTGATAAAGTATTTATGGGTGAAATGATACGTCTGAGATTTCCCTTGAGGATCCAGAAAAATTAATAAAGAGGAGGGTAAATGAAGCAATGAGAAAGATCGGTATAATATTGAAATGTTGAAGTTGGTTGATGGATACATGAGGTTAATTATATTATTCTTAGTTTATGTTACAAAATTTCTATAATAAATGTCTTATTTAATGTGAACAGCTCAATCCAGTAGTCAGAGAACAATTCTGTCAGATACTAGAGGAACAAACAGAAACAAGTTGATTGTAGAGACTGCCACTCAGGCAGATAAATGCAGAATAATCAGCAGTTAACCTCAGATATGCAGATGACACCTTATGGCAGAAAGTGAAGAACAACTAAAGAGCCTCTTGATAAAAGTGAAAGGGGAGAGTGAAAAAGTTGGCTTAAAACTCAACATTCAGAAAACTTAAGATCTTGGCATCTGGTCCCATCACTTCATGGCAAATAGATGGGGAAACAATGGAAACAGTGAGAGACTTTATTTTCTTGGGCTCCAAAATCACTGCAAATGGTGACTGCAGCCATGAAATTAAAAGATGCTTGTTCCTTGGAAGAAAAGTTATGACCAACCTAGACAGCATATTGGAGAAGGAAACGGCAACCCACTCCATTACTCTTATCTGGAAAATCTCATAGACGGAGGAGCCTGGGAGGCTGCAGTCCATGGGATCACAAAGAGTCAGATACGACTGAGCAACTTCACTTTTTGACTTTGAGACAACATATTAAAAAGCAGAGACATTACTTTGCCAACAAAGGTCTGTCTAGTCAAAGCTATGGTTTTTCCAGTAGTCATGTATGGATGTGAGAGTTGGACTATAAAGAAAGAATTGATGCTTTTGTACTGTGGTGTTGGAAAAGATTCTTGAGAGTCCCTTGGACTGCAAGGAGATCCAACCAGTCCATCCTAAAGGAGATCAGTCCTGAATATTCATTGGAAGGACTGATGCTGAAGCTGAAACTCCAATATTTTGGCCACCTGATGTGAAGAGCTGACTCACTGGAAAAGACCCTGATGCTGGGAAAGATTGAAGGTGGGAGGAGAAGGGGACGACAGAGGATGAGATGACTGGATGGCATCACCGACCTGATGACATGAGTTTGAGTAAGCTCTGGGAGTTGGTGATGGACAGGGAGGCCTGGCATGCTGTAGTCCATGGGGTCACAAAGAGTTGGATACAACCGAGTGACTGAAATGAACTGAACAAATTTTTCAGCAAGGTCCAGAATTTTAGGATTCTAATTGTCCACAAAATTAGGAAAAGGAATAAAAGGAAAATTAGAAAAAGGAATCAAAACTCTGCTCAGAGTTAGAGCAGAGCCAGCTTTTCACTCTCCTCTTTCACTTTCATCAAGAGACTCTTAAGTTGTTCTTCGCTTTCTGCCATAAGAATGGTGTCATTTGCAGATCTGAGGTTATTGATATTTCTGCCGGCAATGTTGATTCCAGCTTGTGTTTCATCCAGTCTGGCATTCCGCGTGATGTACTCTGCATATAAGTTAAATAAGCAGGGTGACAATATACAGCCTTTTCATACTCCTTTCCCGATTGGGAACCAGTCTGTTGTTCCACGTCCAGTTCTAACTGTTGCTTCCTGACCTGCATACAGATTTCTCAAGAACTAGATCAGGTGGTCTGGTATTCCCATCTCTTGAAGAATTTTCCAGAGTTTATTGTGGTCCACACAGTCAAAGGCTTTGGCATAGTCAGTAAAGCAGAAGTAGCTGTTTTTCTGGAACTCTCTTGCTTTTTCGATGATAAACGGATGATTGCAATTTGACCTCTGGTCCCTCTGCCTTTTCTAAATCCAGCTTGAAATCTGGAAGTTTACACTTTACATACTGTTGAAACCTGATTTGGAGAATTTTGAACATTACTTTACTAGCATGTGAGATGAGTGCAATTGCATGGTAGTTTGAGCATTCTTTGGGATTGGAATGAAAGCTGACCTTTTCCAGTCCTGTGGCTATTGCTGAGTTTTCCAAACTTGCTGGCATATTGAGTGCAGCACTGTCAGACCATCACCTTTTAGGATTTGAAGTAGGCAAGAATCAGAATTAATGCTGGTAACAGATCAATTGGAGCCAGTATTTCTCACCACAGCTGCCTCCTTTTGATTCTCATTTAAAAAAATGATGGCATCCAGATATTGACAACACCTTTGCAACCCTTACTTACCTGGAAACTGTGAACATATCCCAGGAGCCCTGTGCAGGGAGGTTTAGTATGACAGTCAACTAGCATGTAAGTGAAGAATCAGTTTGTCCTAGAACAGAAGAGTAGAGGTCCGTGGATGGTGCAGAGAGTGGAATAGATGGAATAGACATTCAATTCAGTTCAGTCACTCAGTCGTGTCCAACTCTTTGTGACTCCGTGAACAGCAGCACGCCAGGCCTCCCTGTCCATCACCAACTCCCAGAGTTCACTCAAACTCACGTCCATTGAGTCAGTGATGCCATCCAGCCATCTCATCTTCTGTCGTCCCCTTCTCCTCCTGCCCCTGATCCCTCCCAGCATCAGAGTCTTTTCCAATGAGTCAACTCTTTGCATGAGGTGGCCAAAGTATTGGAGTTTCAGCTTTAGCATCAGTCCTTCCAATGAACACCCAGAACTGATCTCCTTTAGGATGGACTAGTTGGATCTCCTTGCAGTCCAAGGGCCTCTCAAGAGTCTTCTCCAACACCACAGTTCAAAAGCATCAATTCTTTGGCGCTCAGCTTTCTTCACAGTCCAACTCTTACATCCATACATGACCACTGGAAAAACCATAGCCTTGACTAGATGGACCTTTGTTGGCAAAGTAATATCTTGGCTTTTGAATATGCTATCTAGGTTGGTCATAACTTTCCTTCCAAGGAATAAGCGTCTTTTATTGGCTGCAGTCACCATCTGCAGTGATTTTGGAGCCCAAAAATATAAAGTCTGACACTGTTTCCACTCTTTTCCCATTTATTTCCCATGAAGTGATGGGACCAGATGCCATGATCTTCGTTTTCTGAATGTTGAGCTTTAAGCCAAATTTTTCATTCTCCTCTTTCACTTTCATCAAGAGGCTTTTGAGTTCCTCTTCACTTTCTGCCATAAGGGTGGTGTCATCTGCATATCTGAGGTTATTGATATTTCGGCCAGCAATCTTGATTCCAGCTTGTGCTTCTTCCAGCCCAGCATTTCTCATGATGTACTCTGCATATAAGTTAAATAAGCAGGGTGACAATATACAGCCTTGACATACTCCTTTTCCTATTTGGTACCAGTCTGTTGTTCCATGTCCACTTCTAACTGCTTCCTGACCTGCATATAGGTTTCTCAAGATGCAGGTCAGGTGGTCTGGTATTCCCATCTCTTTCAGAATTTTCCACAGTTTATTGTGATCCACACAATCAAGGCTTTGGCATAGTCAATAAAGCAGAGATAGATGTTTTTCTGGGACTCTCTTGCTTTTTCGATGATCCAGCAGATGTTGGCAATTCGATCTCTGGTTCCTCTGCCTTTTCTAAAACCATTACTGAAGCCTGGCTTGGAGAATTTTGAGGATTACTTCACTAGTGTGTGAAATGAGTGCAATTGTGTGGTAGTTTGAGCATTCTTTGGCATTGCCTTTCTTTGGGATTGGAATGAAAACTGACCTTTTCCAGTCCTGTGGCCACTGTGAGTTTTCCAAATTTGCTGGCATATTGAGTGCAACACTTTCACAGCATCATCTTTCAGGATATGAAATAGCTCAACTGGAATTCCATCACCTCCACTAGCTTTGTTCATAGTGATGCTTTCTAAGGCCCACTTGACTTCACATTCCAAGATGTCTGGCTCTAGGTGAGTGATCACACCATCATGATTATCTTGGTCGTGAAGATCTTTTTTGTACAGTTCTTCTGTTTATTCTTGCCACCTCTTCTTAACATCTTCTGCCTCTGTTAGGTCCATACCATTTCTGTCCTTTATCGAGCCCATCTTTGCATGAAATGTTCCCTTTGTATCTCTAATTTTCTTGAAGAGATCTCTAGTCTTTCCCATTCTGTTGTTTTCCTCTATTTCTTTGCATTGATCGCTGAGGAAGGCTTTCTTATCTCTCCTTGCTATTTTTTGTAACTCTGCATTCAGATGCTTATATCTTTCCTTTTCTCCTTTGCTTTTCACTTCTCTTCTTTTCACAGCTATTTCTAAGGCCTCCCCAGATAGCCATTTTGCTTTTTTGCATTTCTTTTCCATGGGGATGGTCTTGATCCCTGTCTCCTGTACAGTGTAACTAACCTCCATCCATAGTTCATCCTGCACTCTGTCTATCAGATCTAGGACCTTAAATCTATTTCTCACTTCCACTGTATAATTATAAGGGATTTGATTTAGGTCATACCTGAATGGTGTAGTGGTTTTCCTCACTTTCTTCAATTTCAGTCTGAATTTGGCAATAAGGAGTTCATGATGAGCCATAGTCAGCTCCTGGTCTTGTTTTTGCTGACTGTATAGAGCTTCTCCATCTTTGGCTACAAAGAATATAATCAATCTGATTTTGGTGTTGACCATCTGGTGATGTCCATGTGTAGAGTCTTCTCTTGTGTTTTTGGAAGAGGGTGTTTTCTATGACCAGTGTGTTCTCTTGGCAAAACTCTATTAGCCTTTGCCCTACTTCATTCCATACTCCAAGGACAAATTTGCCTGTTACTCCAGGTGTTTCTTGACTTCCTACTTTTGCATTCCAGTCCCCTATAATGAAAAGGACATCTTTTTTGGGTGTTAGTTCTAAAATGTCTTGTAGGTCTTCAAAGAACCGTTCAACTTCAGCTTCTTCAGTGTTACTGGTTGGGGCATAGGCTTGGATTACCGTGATATTGAATGATTTGCCTTGGAAACGAACAGAGATCATTCTGTCATTTTTGAGATTGCATCCAAGTACTGCATTTCAGACTTTTGTTGACCATGATGGCTACTCCATTTCTTCTAAGGGATTCCTGCCTACAGTAGTAGATATAATGGTCATCTGAGTTAAAGTCACCCATTCCAGTCTGTTTTATTTCTCTGATTCCTAGAATGTCGATGCTCACTCTTGCCATCTCTTGTTTGATCACTTCCAATTTGCCTTGATTCATGGACCTGACATTCCAGGTTCCTATGCAATATTGCTCTTTCCAGCATCGGACCTTGCTTCTATCACCGGTCACATCCACAACTGGGTATTGTTTTTGCTTTGGCTCCATCCCTTCATTCTTTTTGGAGTTATTTCTGCACTGACCTCCAGTAGCATATTGGGCACCTACTGACTCGGGGAGTTCCTCTTTCAGTATCCTATCATTTTGCCTTTTCATACTGTTCATGGGGTTCTCAAGGCAAGAATACTGAAGTGGTTTGCCATTCCCTTCTCAGTGGACCACATTCTGTCAGACCTCTCCACCATGACCCTCCCGTCTTGGGTGGCCCCACACAGCATGGCTTAGTTTTATTGAGTTAGACAAGGCTGTGGTCCGTGTGATCAGATTGGCTAGTTTTCTATGATTATGGTTTCAGTGTGCCTGCCCTCTGATGCCCTCTTGCAACACCTACCGTCTGACTTGGGTTTCGCTTACCTTGGATGTGGGGTATCTCTTCACGGCTGCTCCAGCAAAGTGCAGCCGCTGCTCCTTACCTTGGATGAGGGGAATCTCCTCACAGCAGCCCCTCCTGACCTTGAATGTGGAGTAGCTCTTCTACTAGAGGTAGGGTAAACAGTGTTTTTGGATTTAAAAAAAAAGACCCATTTGAATTTGACATTGAAAACTTCCCTCACTAAGCGTCATAGGGGCATATCATTAGAGCAGTTAGAGAAGGAAATATTACTCTAGAATATTGCTAGATCTGGTGGTAAATAATAATTAAACCAAATACTGTGTGTTTATTATGTGTCTATGGGTGCATAAGAAGTTATTCCTCCGAATCAGTGGTTACAACAATAAGAAACGTTATCTCTCACAGTTTCTATAGCTTAGGAATTTGGAAGCAGCCAGGTGAGAGGTCCTGTCTTGCTGTTTCTTACAAGGTTGCTGTCAAAATGTTGCCCAGGGTGCTGTGATTGGGTAGCTTGACTGGAACGGGAGGATCAAATTCAAAGATAGCTTGCTCACATGACTGGCAAGGTAGTGTGAGTGAGGGCTGGCAGCCTCAGTCCCTCTCCAGATGGGCCTATCTCCAGGGTTGCGTGACAGCCTTCTCTACGTGGTGCCTGCTGTCATGGTAATTTTTAGTGTCAACTTAAGTAGGTCTCAAGGTGCCCAGAAATTCTGTGAAACATTATTCTGGGTATGTCTATGAGGGTGATTCAGGATGAGATTAATATTTAAATCAGTGGACTGAGTAAAGTGGATTGCCCTCCACAATGTGGGTGCACCTCCTCCAATCTTGTGAAGTTTTGAAAGAACAAAAAGGCTGACCATCCCCCAAGTAAGAGACAATTCTTCCTGCTTGACAGCCTGTAAATTTGGACACGAACTGAAACATGAACTCCTCCTGGGTCTCAAACCTACGGGCCTTCAGAATGGAACCTATACTCATTGGCTCTCCCAGGTCTCCAGCTTGCCAACTCATGCTACAGACCTTGCAATTTGCCAGACCTGTGATGGCACAAGCTGATTCCTGATAATAAATCTCCTTAAATATATATATATAAATATATATATATATATAATGTTATAATTTGTGTATTGTGTACACCCATTCACACACACACACACACACACACACACATGCATACATATATACTGTTAGTTCTGTTTCTCTGGAGAATGCTGATTAATACAATAAGTTATCCAAAAATGCACTTAGAGTAATGGAACAAGAAATGGAGGTTTAAAATGTTTGACAGGAAGGAAAAGGTGCATGGAAGAATTGAGATTATTGATATAAAACTGATTTGGCAGAAGCAGAAAGAGATTATAAGATGTTGTTAATAAGCCAGTGGGTCATTATCAACTGAGAAAAGCATAGATAAATTGTAAAATTAATAAGTAAAAGTTATCATATAACAATAGTGTTTAGAAACAGGACACAAAATTCTGTAAAGCAATTATTCTTCAATTAAAAATTTTTAAAAAGAGTGAAAGCAGAAACTATTCAATTTTTTATTCCTTGGGGTGGTGGGGTGGGTAGTAATACAAAAGTGGGATGATTACAGAAAATTATTGATTATATTATACATTGTTCTGTATACTATTTGATTTTCAAACATGCATACGTATGACTTTGCCAAAATTACAAAAAGGTGATTTTTTTATGAGAATGAGTAAGATAGGTAAAGTATTTTTCAGAAAAACAAACTAAATGAAACAACAAATAAGGCTAAAAATCTTTGTCTTATTTCTTTATGCAAGATTTTGTTTCCTGTTATTAAACAACTGCTTTCTGGGTTTTCCTTTGCTTCCTGATACTGAATGAAAGTCATGTGTATCATCCACATGGGTTCATTCATAAAAATAACTAACTTGCTTCTTTGAATCAAGGTTTCATAAAATTAATAATGTTTATTGATTAGCCAAGAAAATTTATTTTTATTAGTGAAGTACAGTTGCATTAAAATTTATATTAGTGTCAAGTTTTTACAACATAGTGATTTAATGTTTTATGGATTATTTCATTGAAGGTGATTATAAAATAATGGCTATATTTCCTTGTGCTGTATAATATATTTTTGTTGCTTATTAATTTTATACATAGTAGTTTTTCTCTTAATACCATACCCTTATCTCACCTTCCCTCTGTCCTTCTCCCCACTGGTAACTACTTATTTGTTCTCTACACCTGTGAGTCTGGTTCTATTTTATTATATACATTTTTTGTTTTTATTTTTTAGATTCCCCATAGAAAGGATATCATACAGTATTTGTCTTTTTCTGTGTCACTTATTTCATTTAGACAAATGCCCTCCAAGTAAGTCCACATTGCTGCAAATGACAAAATTTAATTCTTTTTATGACTAATATTCCATTGTGTGCATATATACATCATCTTCTTTATCCATTTTTTCTGTTGATGGACACTTAGGTTGCTTCCATTTCTTGGCTGTTGTAAATAATGTTGCTATGAACATTGGGGTACATGTATCTTTTCAAATTAGTATTTTGAATTCTTTGGATATATACCTGGTAGTTGGAGAAGGAAATGGCACCCCACTCCAGTACTCTTGCCTGGAAAATCCCATGGATGGACGAGCCTGGTAGGCTGCAGTCCATGGGGTCGCTGAGGATCGGACACGACTGAGCGACTTCACTTTCACTTTTCACTTTCATGCATTAGAGAAGGAAATGGCAACCCACTCCAGTGTTCTTGCCTGGAGAATCCCAGGGATGGGGGAGCCTGGTGGGCTGCCATCTATGGGATCACAAAGAGTCGGACACAACTGAAGTGACTTAGCATAGCATAGCATAAGCTGTTTATATATTCTTGATATTAACCATTATCAGTCATATCATTTACAAATATTTTCTCCACTTAGTAGGTTGTCTTTTCATTTTGTTGACCATTTCCTTTGCTGTGCCAAAGACTTTTAAGTTTAATTAAGTCTCAGTTGTTTATATTTGCTTTTATTTCTTTTGCCTTAGGAGACAGATCTAAAACATTTTGCTACCATTTATGTCCAAGAGTGTTCTATATTCTCTTCCAGGACTTTTATGGTTTCCAGTCTTACACTTTGGTCTTTAATCCATTTTGAGTTTATTTTTGTATATGATGTGAGGAAATTTTCTAATCTCATTGTTTTGTAGGTAGTTGTTGAGTTGTCCCAGCACCACTTATTAAAGAGATGGTGTTTTCTCCATAGTATATCCTTGCCTCATTTGTTGTACGTTAATTGACCATAGCATATGGGTTTGAAGTATACTCTAAAGTCAGGAAGCATGATACCTTCAGCTTTGTTCTTTTTCCTCAAGATTACATTGGCTGTTTGGGTCTTCTCTGGTTCTGTATAAACTTTAGGATTATTTGTCTCATTCTGTGAAGAATGTCTTTGGTATTTTGATAGGGATTGCATTAACTAATCGGAGAAGGCAATGGCACCCCACTCCAGTACTCTTGCCTGGAAAATCCCATGGACGGAGGAGCCTGGTAGGCTACAGTCCAGGGGTGGCTAAGAGTCGGACACGAGGAGCGACTTCACTTTCACTTTTCACTTTCGTGCATTGGAGAAGGAAATGGCAATACACTCCAGTGTTCTTGCCTGGAGAATCCCAGGGACAGGGGAGCCTGGTGGGCTGCCGTCTCTGGGGTCGCACAGAGTCGGACACGACTGAAGCGACTTAGCAGCAGCAGCAGCAGCAGCAGCATTAACTAATGGAGAGTGCTTTGGATAGTATGACCATTTTAACAATATTAGTTCTTCCAATCCAGGAACATGAGATAGCTTTCCATTTCTTTGTATCATTTTGACATTCCTTCATAAGTGTTTTAAAATGTTCAGAGTATAGGTCACTGACCTCCTTGGTTATGTTTATTCCTAGGTATTTTATTCTTTTTGATACAGTTTAATGGGATTGCTTCCTTAATTTATCTTTCTGATAGTTCATTATTTATTATAGAACAACAGATTTTGTATATTAATTGTATATCTTGCAGCGATTGCTGAATTCATTTATGAGTTCTAATAGATTTTATTAGAGACTTTAGGGTTTTTTATAAATATTGTCATGTTATCTGTAAATAGTGACAGTTTCACTTCTTCCCTTCCAGTTTAGATGTCTTTTATTATTTTTGTTTGTTTGTGTGACTGCTATGCCTAGGGACTTCCAACACTATGCTAAATAGAAGTGTCAATAGTGGGCATCCTTGTCCTTTTAGATGAAAGGCTTTAGGCTTTACACCATTGAGTATGATATTAGCTGTGGGTTGTCATAATTGCAGTTTGTTATATTGAGGTATATTCCCTCTGCACCAACTTTGATGAGAATTTTTATCATGAATGGGTGTTGAATTTTGTCAGATGCTTTCTCTGCCTGTATTGAGATGATTGTGTGATTTTTTTATCTTTCTTTTGTTAATCTGATATATCTCATTGATTAATTTGCAAAATGTTGATTCATCCTTTCATCCCTGGAATAAATCCCACTTGATAATGGTGTAAGATCCTTTTTGTATTTTTGGATTCAGTTTGCTAATACTTTGTTGAGAATATTTGCACCTGTATTCATCAGAGTTATTGGCCTATAATTTTCTTTTTTTGTTGTTGTATCACCTTGTCTGGTTTTTGGTATCAAAGAAATGGTGGTCTCCTAGAATGAATTTCGGAGAGTTCTGTCCTCTACAAAAACTTGTTTAATAAGGATGCTGTGCTGTGCTTAGTTGTTCAGTCATGTCTGATTCTTTGCAACTCCATGGACTGTAGCCAGCCAGGCACCTCTGTCTGTGGGGATTCTCCAGGCAAAAATACTGGAGTGGGTTGCCATGCTCTCCTCCAGGGGATCTTCCCAATCCAGGGGTCAAACCCAGGTCTTCTACATTGCAGGTGGATTCTTTACTAGCTAAGTTATCAGGTAAGCCCAGATATTCAGCTTCTGAGTCCCTAAATATCCATCTCTTAACAAGAAAATTCCTAAACTTTTTTCACATTTCATGCTAGTTTGAGCATCAAGATATGACCAGGGATCGATCCCATGTCCCCTGAATTGACAGCTAGATTCTTAACCACGGACCACCAAAGAAGTCGGAGATTGTTTTAAAGGACTTAAGAATTAGAATTCTGACAAACCGCAACCCTTCAACTTTTCAGTTTACACGTTTTCCTATTGTTCAATAATATTAAATAATGACTTTATGATTCAAGACACTGATTTTTTAAATTTTAATACAGTTATATTTAGCTTAAACACCTTATTAAAAGTTAATGGCTTTCAAAATAATAAATGGTGAGTGAAGATTTTAAAATCTCAAAAAATTAAGATATCTATTTCATTCATAAGTTCTAAAACTATGCCTGCTGAATTTTAAAAATAAACATATTTCTTTGATTCAGTACTGTACTATAAATTGTCTAACACCTTTCAAAGACAGGGTAACATTAAATGTCTGTCATGATTCAAACTGATTTATTTGTGGTTAAGCCTAAACTAGAGTACTGTTTATTAGGACAGTAAATGAAGAACTCATTAGAATTCTGAGAAACTGCAACCCTTCAACTTTTCAATTTACATGTTTTCCTATTGTTAAATAATATTAAACAATGGCTTTATGATTCAAAAAAAAATAAAATAAAATAAAGTCTATTTTGTCCAACATGAGTATCATCATACCCCCCACTTTATTGTTTCCAATTGTGTGTAACATCTTTCTTCCATCCCTCACTTTCCATCTGGGTGTGTCTTTAATTCAGAAGTGAGTTTCTTGTAAGTAGCCTATAGATAGGGCTTGTTTTATTATCCAATCATCCACTCTATGTCTTTTCATTGGAGTATTTAAGCCACTGACATTTAACATAATTATTGATAGGTTTGTACTTATTTCCAATTTATTACTTGTTTTCCAGTTGTTTTTATAGTTCTTGCCTGTTAATTCCTCTTCTTTTAGTTCTTTTCCCTTGCAGTTTGATGGTTTTCTTTAGTGGTACCCTTGTGTTCCTGTCTATGTTCTGTGTGTCTGTTGTAGGTTTGTGCTTTGTGGCTGCAATGGGCTTCATATATGTTGCCCTATAACTATACATATTTGTCTTAAATAGGTAGTCCTTTAAGTTCAAACACATTCTAAAATATCTACATTTTTTATTCCCTTCCCCCACGTTTTGTTTTTGATGTCATATTTTACACCTTGATGTCTTTCTCTTCACTATTTATTGTAATTGTACTTATTTACATTATTTTTCTTTTAATTTTCATACTAGCTTATTTAAATGGTGGATCCTCAGACTTTACTGTATATTTGCCTTTACTAGTGGAATTTTTCCTTTCCTATAGATACTTTTAGATATAGCTTTTAGGACTTATTTAGTCTTGATGCACTCACAGTTTTTGTTTGAGAAATTTATTTTATCTATCCTTCAATTCTCAGTGTTAATCTTGCTGGGTGAAGTATTCTAGTTCCCAGGTTTTTCCCTTTCAGCACTTTAAATATATCATGTCACTCCCTTCTGACCTACAGTGTTTCTGCAGAACAATCAGCTGGTAGCCTTAAGGGGGTTCCTTTGTATATGGCTGTTTAGTTTTTCTTGCTGCCTGTAGAATCCTCTCTTTATCTTTGATTTTTCCCATTTTAATTTTGTTATGTCTTGATATGGGTCTGTTTGAGTTCGTCTTGTTTGGGACCCTCTGTGTTTCCTATCTGAATATCTGTTTCCTTCAGGTTTGGGGAAGTTTTCAGCCATCATTCCATTAAATACATTTTTGACCCCTTAGTCACTTTTTTCTTCTGTAACCCCTGTAATGCAAATATTGGTACTCTTGAGGTTATTCCAGAAGTTTCTATATTTTCTAGTTTCTTGCTATAACTCTGGTCATCTATTACTTTTGCTCATTTAGTTAGCATTCTTATTACTAATACTTTGAATTATTTATCTAGTAAATTTATTGCCATTTCATTAGTTGTTATTTTGGGCTTCCCAGGTGGTAAAGAACCTGCCTGCCTAGTGCAGGAGACTTTAAAGATGCAGGTTAGATCCCTGGGTTGGGAAGATCCCCTGGAGGAGAGCATGGCAACCCACTCAAATGTTCTTTCCTGAAGAATCCCATGGACAGGGGAGCTACTGGCAGGCTACAGTCCATAGGGTCACAAAAAGTTGGAACCAAGAGAAGTGACTTACCACGCATGCAGCAGTTTAGTTATTTGAGGAATTTTCTCTTTCAATTGAGACATTTCTCTGCCTTCTCAGTCTCTATGATATGAGGTGAAGCAGTTGTCTGTGGTGGTTACAAAGGGCTATCCTTATGTGGGAGCTCCCTGTACAGTCTATGTGTACCCAGTGGCTTGGGGACAGAACTGGATTTGACATGAACAAAAGTGTGTGGTGACATGAACAAAAGTCTCAGGGTGTGTTGGTAGCTATCACCTTGATAGGAACTGGGGCTTCAGGGAGGTGATAGTGCTGAAGCCAGGTGTGAGCTGGGGCTTCTCCTGTGATCATTGGCCATCCTCGCCCTATAAGGGGTGGAGGCAAGTCTCAAGCTATTGAAACAAAAGTCCTTAGGGTTGGGTCTGAGCTGATTCAGTTCCCTTCAGCTGTGAGATCTCCCTCCCAGCACTGGTATCCTCACCCCAGAGGAGAGCAGCCCTGGAATAAGAAGGGATGGCATGGGCACTCAGTGAGGGTGGAGCATGGGCTATGGCAGTCTGGCTGTCATCAGAGATCTGCACTACCTCCAATGTGCTACCATATTTTGCCAAGTAGTGGCTGTCTCCATCCTGCTCATGTACCACTTTGGATTTGAACTACCTCAGTGTCTCACAGCTGAGGTCTTTCCTGGGTTGTGGCAGCTTTCACTCCAGTCTGAGCTGCAATGTGAGTTAAGTGGGATTAGTTGGACACAACTGAAGCGACTTAGCAGCAGCAGCAGAACATTCACATGGCCCAGGCTGGGGTATGCACCAGGACAGTTACAGGAAACCAGTAAGCAACCTGTGCATTCTCATTCTGCCCATTCTACCTTGCTTTTGGAGGAAGCTAGCATTTGTATGATACTCACAAACAAAGTTTAGGCTTCCTGCAGCCCTCTGGTTAGCCCCACTGCCCTCCAACCCGCCAAGGTGACTTGCTTTCCCTTGGTTGGACCCCAGGACTAGGGCACCCAATATGTGGCTCGAACTACTAATCCCCAGGGAGGATGTTCACCTGTGTAATCTTCGTTTTCCTGAGTACCCTCCCACAAGAGACTGACCCAGACTTGTCTGTGAGTGTCCAGGAGTCTCTAGTGGAGGCGTGGGTTGGTGGTGGCCTGCTGCAGGGTTGGTGACACTAAGTGTAGCAGTACATGCATGGGATCTTTTGAAGGAGATCACCATTATCTTCATTACCTCCACCATAGTTTAAGTGAAATTGAAGTCGCTCAGTCATGTCCGACTCTTTGCAACCCCATGGACTGTAGCCTACCAGGGTCCTCCGTCCAAGGGATTTTCCAGGCAAGAATACTGGAGTGGGTTGCTATTTCTTTCTCCAGGAGATCTTCCTGACCCAAGGATTGAACCTAGGTCTCCTGCATTGTAGGCAGATGCCTTCCCATCTGAGCCACCAAGGAAGTCACCATAGTTTGGCTCCAGGTACCTAACAGGGAGGGAACACAGCTCCACTCCACAGAAAATTGGATTAAAGATTTACTGAGCATGACCCCACCCATCAGATCAAGACCCAGTTTCCCCCTCAGTCAGTCTCTCCCATCAGGAAGCTTCCATAAGCCTCTTACCCTTCTCCAGCAGAGGGCTGCTGCTGCTAAGTCACTTCAGTCATGTCTGACTCTGGGCAACGCCATAGACGGCAGCCCACCAGGCTCCCCCGTCCCTGGGATTCTCCAGGCAAGAACACTGGAGTGGGTTGCCATTTCCTTCTCCAATGCATGAAAGTGAAAAGTGAAAGTGAAGTCGATCAGTCGTGTCTGACCCTCAGTGACCCCATGGACTGCAGTCTTCCAGGCTCCTCTGTCCATGGGATTTTCCAGGCAAGAGTACGGGAGTGGGGTGCCATTGCCTTCTCCATTGTCATAGATTAGGTGACCGTAGATGTGTGGGTTTATCCCTAGACATTCTATGCTGTTCCATTGATCTGTATTTCCGTTTTTGTTCCAGTACTAAGCTGTTTTGATGACTGCAGCTTTGTAGTAGAGTCTGAAGTCAGGGACCCTGATACCTCTAGCTCTGGTTTTCTTTCTCAAGATTGCTTTCTCTATTCAGGGTCTTTTGTGTTCCCACACAAATTGTAAAATTTTTTGTCCTAATTCTGTGAAAAATGCCATTGGTAATTTGATAGGTATTGCATTGAATCTGTAGATTGCATTGGGTGGTATAGTAATTTTGATAATACTGATTCTTATGACCAAGGAAAAAAATTACTATTTTAAGACTCCAGAGGCAGGCTCCCAGTATAATTCTGTGATGTTAAAAAAGGCTTATTTTGTAGACCAAAGGGGAAAATCCAACTTTAAAAATATATTCAAAGTGCTGAAATTTGACTTTTTTTGTGATAAAAGTAGGTAAATATTAAATATTTAATAAGTAAATCTTTTAAAAGGGTGTGAATATTTAAAAAGATCATGGAAGTTTATAAGAAACTGAAGTAAGATAACATCAATAAAATTAGTTTGAAACTCTCAAAAGGAAAAATGTAACATTTGTGGTATAGATAATAGGATTTAAAAGCATATGATTGACCAAGACATGGAATAATTCAGGTTGTTTGGGAAAGCAATGACTCCTTTAGTCACAGTGAAATTTTCACATTATGTTTAACCTATATATGAGTATGATATTAGTTTCAATATTAGAGTTCACCTAAATTGTGTATGTAAAGTTATATAATGTAATTACATTTCTCAAAAAGGTTCTTTAATTTTCAATGTGTTTGACTTTGTTTCCATTTACTAAGGAATTATCATAAAGTCTACTTTTCGGACTTCAAGCTGTTCACCCCTTCCTGATTGGAAAAACATGAATGTGGACAGTCATTAATATTCACTAAAGATGTCCTTTTCAACATAGTGGATTGAAATGCCAAAGTAGGAAGTCAAGAGATACCTAGAGTAACAGGCAAGGTTGGCCTTGGAGTACAAAATGAAGCAGGGCAAAGGCTAACAGAGTTTTGCCAAGAGAACATACTGGTCATAGCAAACACCCTCTTCCAACAACATAAGAGACGACTCCACACATGAACATCGCCAGGTGGTCAATATTGAAACCAGATTGATTATATTCTTTGCAGCCAAAGATGGAGAAGCTCTATAGAGTCAGCAAAAACAAGACTGGGAGCTGACTATGGCTCAGATCATGAACTCCTTATTGCAAAATTCAGGCTTAAATTGAAAAAAGTAGGGAAAACCACTATACCATTCAGGTATGACCTAAATAAAATCCCTAACGATTATACAATGGAAGTGACAAATAGATTCAAGGCATTAGATCTGATAGAGTCCCTAAAGAAGTATGGATGGATGTTTGTGACATTGTACAGGAGGTAGTGATCAAGACCATCCCCAAGAAAAAGAAATACAAAAAGGCAAAATGGTTGTCTGAGGAGGCCTTAAAAATGGCTGAGAAAAGAAGAGAAGTGAAAGGCAAAGGAGAAAAGGAAAGATATACCCATTTGAATGCAAAGCTCCAAAGAATAGCAAGGAGAGATAAGAAAGCCTTCCTCAGTGATCAGTGCAAAGAAATAGAGGAAAACAATAGAATGAGAAAGATTAGAGATCTCTTTAAGAAAATTAGAGATACCAAGGGAACTTTTCAAGCAAAAAAAAGTGAAAGTGAAGTCCCTCAGTCCTGTCCAACTCTTTGCAACCCTGTGGACTGTAGCCTACCAGGCTCCTCCCTCCATGGGATTCTCCAGGCAAGAATACTGAAGTGGGTTGCCATTTCCTTCTCCAGGTTATCTTCCTGACCCAGGGATCGAACCCAGGTCTCCCACGTTGCAGGCAGACGCTTTAACCTCTGAGTCACCAGGGAAGCTTTTCATGCAAAAATGGGCACAATAAAGGACAGAAACAGTATGGACCTAACAGAAGCAAAAGATATTAAGAACAGGTGGCAAGAATACATAGAAGAACTATACAGAAAAGATCTTCATGACCCAGATAACCACGATGGTGTGATCACTTACCTAGAGCCAGACATCCTGGAGTGTGAAGTCAAGTGGGCCATAGGAAACATCACTAAGAACAAAGCTAGTGGAGATGATGGAATTCCAGTTGAGCTATTTCAAATCCTAAAAGATGATGCTGTGAAAGTGCTGCACTCAATATGGCAGCAACTTTGGAAAACTCAGCAGTGGCCACAAAATTGGAAAAGGTCAGGTTTCATTCCAGTCCCTAAGAAAAGCAATTCCAAAGAATGTTCAAACTATTGCACAATTGCACTCATCTCACACACTAGCAAAGTAATGCTCAAAATTATCCAAGCAAGGCTTCAACAGTATGTCAATCAAGAACTTCCAGATGTTCAAGGTGGATTTAGAAAAGGCAGAGGAACCAGAGATCAAATTGCCAACATCCATTGGATCATCAAAAAAGCAAGAGTTCCAAGAAAACATCTACTTCTGCTTTATTTATTACACCAAAGCCTTTGACTGTATAGATCACAATAAACTGTGGGGAATTCTTAAAGAGATAGGAATAACAGACCACCTTACCTGCCTCCTGAGAAATCTGTATGCAGGTCAAGAAGCAACAGTTAGAACTGGACATGGAACAACATACTGGTTCAAAACTAGGAAAGGAGTACGTCAAAGATGTCACACTGCTTATTTAGCTTATATGCAGAGTACCTCATGCAAAGGGCTGGGCTGGATGAAGCACAAGCTGGGATCAAGATTGCTGGGACAAATATCAGTAACTTCAGATACGCAGATGACACCCTTATGGCAGAAAGTGAAGAACAACTAAAGAGCCTCTTGATGAAAGTGAAAGAGGAGAGTGAAAAAGCTGGCTTAAAACTCAACATTCAAAAAAATGAAGATCATGGCATCCAGTCCCATCACTTCATGGCAAATAGACGGGAAAACAACAGAAAGAGTGACAGACTTTATTTTGGGGGGGCTCCACAATAACTGAAGATGATAACTGCAGCCATGAAATTAAAAGATGCTCTCTCCTTGGAAGAAATGTTATGACCAACCTAGACAGCATATTAAAAAGCAAAGACACTACTTTGCCGACAGAGGTCCATCTAGTCAAAGCTATTGTTTTTCCAGTAGTCATGTTTGGATGTGAGTTTTGGACCATAAAGAAAGCTGAGCAGCAAAGAATTGATGCTTTTGAACTGTGGTGTTGGAGAAGACTCTTGAGAGTCCCTTGGACTGCAAGGAGATCCAACCAGTCCATCCTAAAGGAAATCAGTCCTGAATATTCATTGGAAGGACTGATGATGCTAAAGCTGAAACTCCAATGCATTGGCTACCTGAAGAGCTAACTCATTGGAAAAGACTGTGATACTGGAAAAGATTGAAGGCAGGAGGAGAAAGGGATGACAGAGGATGAGATAATTGGATGGCATCACCGACTCGATGGACATGAGTTTGAGCAAGCTCCGAGAATTGGTAACGGACAGGGAAGCCTGGCATGTTGCAGTCCGTGGGTTCACAAAGAGGCAGATATGACTGAGCAACTGAACTGACCTGACCTTATATTTTTAAAGAGTTCCACGAAACATGAATACAGCTGGGTACATAGTTTACTCTGTGGACTTTGTCCAAAGATAGTTGTATTAATAAAAATGGGGGGAAAAAACCTTATAAACTGATCAAACCGGAAATTATTTCTTGTTAAACTGTATTTCCTGGAGTATAGAGAGAACCAAAGGACCTTACAAGCAAAATTCATTGCATACCAAGGTGGTACCAATGAAGCAAAATGGCATGTATATAGAAACCTCCATAGTTATTTGTTTCTGAATTGAATCAATGGTCTCACCTAAGGGAACACTGTCCAGTAAGTGTCCTGCCTCCTGAAGTCATGTTAAAATGGGATTTGTAGAGTCCTTGGTAACTGAAAAAAAAAAGTGCTTCTACCTTTTTAGTCTATTTAACCACTGATATTTAAGGATAATCTTTCTTTTTCTAATTCCTTTTCCCAATACTGAATACTTTTACTTGTGCCTGTATTATCATATTGGTTTATTTATTGCTTCTTTTTAATGTGAACTTCTCTACTTCTGAATTGTGAATTTACTGCCTCTGTACCTGGCATATCATGAATGCTAAATAAATGCTTATTGAGCAAGGATATCTTGGGCAATCTGAACCTAAACATAATTATTCTAATAATCTAACCAGCTTTTATGGAGTGCAAGCTATGCATAAAATGCATTGCTAGGCATTAAGACAGAAACAAAAAGGAGATAAACTCGCATCCTTACAATTTGGTTTGCGAAGCAGAAACATAAAAAAGCACCTTTTGTACAGCAGAGTGAGAGAAGGACTGAAATACTCCTAAGCTTTGTTTTAAATACCTTTTTATCGGGGAGATATATGATAGACTCAGGGAAGAGGAAGGAGGACACATGAGTGTTGCTCATGATATTCCCTAGAACATTCTGTCCTCCTTTAAGGAAAGACTAGTTCAATTCATCATTTTCAGCATTTCCTCTGAGTTAATTATATCCCAGAATGCCTTATGTCTTATGTCTGCCAAAATTCACACTATGTCTGTGGTTTTACAACTGCTCCCTCTTTTAGATTTTTGCATCCCTTTTCCCAGTTTTCTTTTCAAGGTTATTGACTCAAAGCCTCTGCTCAGATTTACACAGAAAGATATTTGACTCTTTAGTGTGTCATGTATGACCGGTAAGCCACGAGACCGTTTACATCCGAGTATGAAAGGGAGGGATAAATTGGGAGATTGGGATTGATATATACACACTACTATATATGATAGCAAATTAATAAGGACCTATGTATAGTACAGGGAATCCACTCAACACTCTGTAATGACATAATAAGGACCTACTGTATAGCACAGGGAATTCTACTAATAACTGTTAAGGACCTACTATATAGCACAGGGAATTCTACTCAATACTCTGTAATAACCTACATGGGAAAAGAATCTAAAAAAGAGGGGACATATGTATATGTATAACTGATTCACTTTGGTGTACAGCAGAAACTAACACAACATTGTAAATCAACTATACTCCAATAACAATGATTAAAAATAATAATAGTACCTTTACAACAGCTCTAATGGTCCCTTAGTAGAAGCACAGAACTGCTTAGAGTACTCTCCATCTTTTTCTCTTCTCCTTTCCCTAGTCATAATTCTAAGAAGGTATATGAAGTTTGGCTTCAGTGTACAGTACCCCCTGGTCCACCCACAAAGGTGAAATGATGATGAAATATTGTGATGGTGTTAGGACGTGCTATCCAAAATATGGTACCTTGGCATATTAAATATGTTAAGCTGAAGGGGTTTAAGAAAATGGCAGAAGTGGGAGCATCACTGTGACCTCACATCTCTTGCCCTTCTTCCCTGAAACAGGTCATAAAACTCCTTTGTGAAAGGTACGGTCTGTACCTGTACCAGAGGGAAGGAAGACATTCTTATCACCAGAGACAGGGAATTAGAGGGCCCAGATATCTGTATAAAGAAATGTTGTTAGACAATCTCTTGTGTTCCTAGTTACTTCTTTACCATTTACTATCTCTAGCCCAAATCCCTTTGTCTTTTCAGTTCTTCACAAATTTGCTGTTTATCTAAAAGATGTAAAAGCTTCCTGCTCTGGGTCATTTCTTTCAGTCTTCATTCAATAAAACTTGTATGCTTTTCTCCTGCTAATCTGTCTTTGTCAGTTTAATTTTCAGGGCCAATCAGGGACCCTAAGACAGGAAAAACTTTTTCTTCCTCTGCAGTTACTAAGGGAAAAATTCTGAAAGGGACAGGAGAAGTTCAAGGATAGTAGAGAAAACTGTTCCCTGATCATTATAAAGTTGCATTCTAACAGATTCTAATCTGGTAAATTAGAAGTACAGAACTATATCTCAGAAAAATATTATCAAGGATGTTGATCAGTGTGTTTTCATGATGACTAATCTCATATTCTATTTCCATATATATCACCTGGACCTCTGAAATTCATACTCTTGTTATGCACCACTAGTCATCACTGAATATTTCATGCCATTTTCCATAATCAAACTTTGTCTTAATTCACTCAGTCCTTCTGGGAAGCCAAATATGTGAGAATAAGATCAGTAGTAGTTAATATATTATCAGTTCATTTGAACCATGTCATCTATCACTGAGCAGAGTTATAAAATGCCTACTATGTGCCAGGCACTATTATTGGTATTGCTGCAGACTCACAAATGTTTTATCATCAGAAATTTCTTTGGTGAAGAGAACTTTTTTAGGCTTTTATGTTTCATTTGCAGATATGGTGTTCACAAATATATAACAAGAACTGTTTTAGTGGAAAATCTTTAATAGGTTGGCATAAAAAATATTAGTGCATTCTAAAGCACTTAGGGTGGGACAAACTTATTTCTGGCACAAAAATTTCATGTTATAAAATGAACTGGTGAATTACAGGAAGATGTCACAGATTTCGAGATTTGCTTCTTTTAAAAAATATATATATATATATATATATATATATACACACACACACATATGTATTTTAATTGCCAGTATTAGAAAACATGTTAAATTTGAAATTGTATTTAAGTATGAGGGAAAGAAGCCTATGATTTACATAAACATTTGGAGAAATTGCCTGCAGATAGTTTTTCTATCCCCTTAGCCTGACTCCCTAAGGCTAAACCATCAAGCCTGACCAGATCATTTTAGCTACTGACAAGAGATGTGGAGAATTAAGAGATTTTCTGGGTGTCTAAAAATATTCCTTTCATAAAAGTCAGCACTACATTTCTAGGACAGAGACCTGGAAACTGCATTTCTTTGTTTCTCCTTTCTCTGTTTTCTCTGTCTCATTGGTGATTTGGTTAATTAACACTTCATCCAAGGATTACATCTCTTAGAGATTCAGGAGAGTGTGAAATTGCTCTCCTGGCAATGACAAGGATGAAGGAATATCCCACTCTCATAGCTATTACTGTACAGCTGGATTTAAAATTTAATATTTTAAAGAACACTTTCTCTGGGAAAAGAGAACTATTACTCTATGACAGTGGTTCTCAAATTGTGGTCCTCAGATCAGCAGCATCACTGTCCTTGAGGAACTTGTTAGAAATGCAAATTATCAAGCCCCATTCCAGATCTACTGAGTCAGAATCCCTTGGATCAGGGTCCCTGTAATCTGTGTTTTAACCCCCAGGCAATTCTGATGAATGATAAAGTTTGGGAACCATTGGTCTATGCAACTCCCTCACTATGTTGTATATGAATATATTATTTAGTGATACAAGAAGACTTGGGTTAAATTATTAATTAGTAATTTAAATCTTAAATCATTGCCTTTGAATTTGTTAAGCAGACTAGTTCAAGTCCACAGGGCTCCATCAATGTTTTATTGCAGTTCACAGCATGTAGGTCTATTGGCACAAAAACGACTAATTATCTTAGTAGATCTGAAAAGCAGGAAATGCCAGCTGAAAAGTGGCAATGCTTGTTTGAACAAAGTCTCCAAGCTGAAAAAGTGCTCTGCTGCTGCTAAGTTGGCTTCATTCGTGTCCGACTCTTTGCAACCCCTCGGACCATAGCCCGCCAGGCTCCTCTGTCCATGGGATTCTTTAGGCAAGGATACTGGAGTGGGCTGCCCATTTCCTTCTTCAGGGGACCTTCCCGACCCAGGGATCAAACCCACATCTCATGTCTCTTCACCACTAGTGCCACCTGGGAAGCCCTTCATATTTATCTAATGGCCCCTTTTCAGAGTGGTGGAGCCACAGGAGGAAGAACCCAGGGTTCACACCCAAGTCAGGCTCAGAGCCCACATGGCCCCGGGCTCTCCCAGATGCTCCCCATCACAGTACCCATGACACCCAGGGCCATATCTGGTGGACAACTGAAAGCCACACCACAGAAGCAGGGACAGCTGTACTGTCCAGAGAGCTGTCCTGACTCTGGCTGTGTACCATCCACCCATGGAGCCCATACAGGCACCGGTGCTTTCTCTGCACACTTGTACTGCACCTTTTCCTTTCGTGTCACCACACTGGGGAAATTCAGTGCTTCCCAAAGGCCGGCTGCCCGCCTGCACAGTCTCACCTCAGTGCCTGGAGGGCGGCTACGGTGGAAGCCTCCTGACCATGGATGGTGGAACACACGGATGCTTCTACTTGGCCTTGAGCCCCACCTTCTAGGGGAAGAAGTTCACCCGCCACCAGGCTCTGCAGCTTTGCCCCAGTGGCCCACAGGCACCAGGGCAGGCCACCTCCAGGCCTGGGGAGGCGGACGGCAGTGCCTGCAGGAAGCACCTCTCTGTTCCGAACTCAGATCTGTGCCTCGGGTGGTTTGACTAGGTCACATGATAGGTCTACTGAGGCTGTTCCAACTCCCTAACCATGTGGGGCAGGAGGGAAGTCCTGGGATGTCAGTATCTGGGGGACCAGTGCCTCACCATCAAGGGGGAAGTTAGGATTTTTAATGTCATCATATTCATTCTTGGGATACTGCCTTATCTTACAGAATTTGGTTTAAAGTGTTTTTTTTTTTTTTTTTTTTTCCTTTTCACTATCTTGTGTTACGGTAATTTCAGTCACCACACTTGCCATTGTGGTTTTACATTGGTGGTGTTATTTCTTCCAGGTAATGCTATTTGTCAGGAGAATTGTAGGTTTTGATGCCTAAGAAGTCTTTTGGTGAAGAAGTAGGAGCTCCTGGATGAAGATAAAGGTGGGATTTTATCTTTATTGCCCCATTTTCCAGTCCTTTTCCCTTTTATATCCACACCTGATCAATTTCAAGGTTCTACAAATCATTTCTCAATCACCTCAACCTATTCTCCTCATTTTAATTTTTTGCCACTGTTACAACTTGGCTGCTGATCATTTCTCAACTTGATGATTCAAATTCAGAGACACAGAAAGGATTCACAGCAGCTAATTATCATTCTAGCTTCTAAGGTAAAGTTCAGGTATTTAATAATTGTTCCTGTAATACTAAGTGAATTGAATGGGAAAACCAACCAGTGGTGGTTTGTGATGGTTCTGTTCTTTTCAACCGACACTCCCTCCAACTCTATGTACCTATATAATGCTTGTACTAATTCATTCAGTCAACTTTTTTAGGCTGTTATATGTCAAGAGCTATTTTAAACAAAAATGTAACAATAGTCAACAAATACAAAACCTGGAGACTTCACTTATAGAATTCATAATATAATAATGGTTATGTGTGATCGAAGACCTACCATTATATCTGTATCTATAGCCATAGCTACAGCTTTCTGTATGTGTATCTACTTATTTGTCTGTCTAGCTATTTTAATTATGATGGTAAGGAGGTCCTCTGATGTACTGACATTTAAACAAAGACATGAATGAAGTGATTGATGTTGCTATATGAGGATGAAGTGTTCTATTAGAGCAAACCAAGTAACCTGGGGTAAAAAAAGGAGACTGGTATAACTGGGCAGGGTGGTGGTGATGAGAAAGGTGCTGGATGGAAGAGGATAAACTCAGAGGTAGCCAGGGAATGGGTTGCCAGGGACCATTTACATTGTACTTCAAATGAAATGAGAAGTCCTTAAGAGGTTTTAAGAAGAGAGGTGACTGACACTGTGGCGATATTTTAGAAAGACCACCCTGATTACCAGCAACTGAAGCAAGAAAACCCTTTAGGAGACAATCTGCAATAAACCTGATGAGATTTGATGTTGTCGTGAGTATGTCATGAGTGATTGGGGTGGGAGTAGTGGTATTTCTTTTCACGCTGAATGTGGAGAATGAGAGAAAGGAAGGAGTCTAACAGCAACTCAAAAATTTTAGGCCCGAAGGAACTAAAAACTGAATTGCCTTTCACTGAGACAGGGAGATAGCAAACACCCTCTTCGAACAATACAAGAGAAGACTCTACACATGGATGTCACCAGATGGTCAATACTGAAATCAGATTGATTATATTCTTTGCAGCCAAAGATGGAGAAGCTCTATAGAGTCAGCAAAAACAAGACTGGGAGCTGACTGTGGCTCAGGTAATTAACTTCTTATTGCAAAATTCATGCTTAAATTGAAGAAAGTAGGGGAAACCACTAGACCATTCTGGTATGACCTAAATCAAATCCCTTATCATTATACAGTAGAAGTGACAAATAGATTCAAGGGATTAGATTTGGTAGACAGAGTGCCTGAAGAACTATGGACAGAGGTTTGTGACATTGTACAGCAGGCAGTGATCAAGACCATCCCCAAGAAAAATAAATGCAAAAAGGCAAAATGGTTATCTGAGGAGGCCTTACAAATACCTGAGAAAAGAAGAGAAGCAAAAGGCAAAAGAGAAAAGAAAAGATATACCCGTTTGAATGCAAAGTTCCAAAGAATAGCAAGGAGAAATAAGAAAGCCTTCCTCAGTGATCAGTGCAAGGAAATAGAGGAAAACAACAGAATGGGAAAGATTAGAGATCTCTTTAAGAAAATTAGAGATACCAAGGGACCTTTTCATGCAAAGATGGGCATAATAAAGGACATAAACAGTATGAACCTAACAGAAGCAAAAGATATTAAGAACAGGTGGCAAGAATACACAGAAGAACTATACAAAAAAGATCTTCATGACCCAGATAACCACAATGATGTGATCACTCACCTAAAGCCAGACATCCCGGAATGTGAAGTCAAGTGGGCTGTAGGAAACATCACTAAGAACAAAGCTAGTGGAGGTGATGGAATTTCAGTTGAGCTATTTCAAATCCTAAAAGATGATGCTGTGAAAGTGCTGCACTCAATATGGCAGCAAGTTTGGAAAACTCAGCAGTGGCCACAGGACTGGAAAAGATCAGTTTTCATTCCAATCTCAAAGAAAGGCAATGCCAAAAAATATTCCAACTACTGCACAATTGCACTCATCTCACACACTAGCAAAGTAATACTCAAAATTCTCCAAGAGAGGCTTCAACCGTATGTTAACCGTGAACTTCCAGACGTTCAAGCTGGTTTTAGAAAAGGCAGAGGAACCAGAGATCAAATTGCCAACATCCATTTGATCATCAAAAAAGCAAGACAGTTCCAGAAAAAAACATCTATTTCTGCTTTATTGACTATGCCAAAGCCTTTGACTGTGCAGATCACAACAAACTGTGGAAAATTCTTCAAGAGATGGGACTACCAGACCACCTTACCTGCCTCCTGAGAAATCTGTATGCAAGTCAAGAAACAACAGTTAGAACTGGACATGGAACAACAGACTGGTTCCAAGTCAGGAAAGGAGTACGTCAAGGCTGTATATTGTCACCCTGCTTATTTAACTTATATGCAGAGTACATCATTAGAAATGATGGACTGGATGAAGCACAAGCTGGAATCAACATTGCCAGGAGAAATATCAATAAACTCAGATATGCAGAAGACATCAGCCTTATGGCAGAAAGTGAAGAACAACTAAAGAGCCTCTTGATGAAAGTGAAAGAGGAGAGTGAAAAAGCTGGCTTAAAACTCAACATTCAGAAAACTAAGATCTTGGCATCTGGTCCCATCACTTCATGGCAAATAGATGGGGAAACAATGGAAACAGTGACAGACTTTTATTTTGGGGGGGCTCCAAAAGCACTGCACATGGTGACTGAAGCCATGAAATTAAAAGACACTTGCTCCTTGGAAGAAAAGCTGTGAGCAACCTAGACAGCATATTAAAAAGCAGAGATATTACTTTGCCAACAAAGATCCATCTAGTCAAAGCTATGGTTTTTCCAGTAGTCATGTATGGATGTGAGAGTTGGACTATAAAGAAAGCTGAGCACCAGAGAATTGATGCCTTTGAACTGTGGTGTTGGAGAAGACTCTTGAGAGTCCCTTGGACTGCAAGGAGATCCAACCAGTCCGTCCTAAAGGAGATCAGTCCTGGGTGTTCATTGGAAGGACTGATATTGAAGCTGAAACTCCAATACTTTGGCCACCTGATACGAAGAGCTGACTCATTGGAAAAGGCCCTGATACTGGGAAAGATTGAAGGCAGGAGGAGAAGGGGACAACAAAGGATGAGATGGTTGGATGGCATTACTGACTTGATGGACATGAGTTTAAACATGCTCTGGGAATTTGAATGGACAGGGAAGCCTGGCGTGCTGTAGCCCATGGGATAGTAAAGAATTGGACACGACTGAGCAACTGAACTTAACTGAGAAAGGGAAAACCATTTTGTAGGGATAGGGGCCAAAGTTGGGGAAAATGAGTTTAGCTTTGGATACGTTATTTGAGATAGCAACTGTCAATCAAGTAAAAGGTCATAAATTGTTGGTTCCATCAATTCAGGTGGGAAGTTTAAAAACATATACCTCAGGTCACTCTTTTAAATATAATCACCCATTTTGTTGTTGTATAGTGTTGTCTGGTATTTTTGTCCATATTACAAATCATGCCTTCTCATTCCTCAATAATAAAATATACAGACGTATAAAAGAAAACCAAAAATCACTGTCATCTAATCTTTCCAAAGGTGATAACCATTATCAACTTCTCAATGTATAAGTTTCCAAATTGTGTGTTTGTCTACATATATTTAGATATATATTAGTGTATACCATGTGAAACTATTGCTATTCACTTTGATCTACAAAAATAATAATTTAACATATCAGCTTAATATATACATATAGATATGAACACTATAAAAATAGAAGCATGCAAAATCTATTTGTCTATGAAGTGAAAGTCATTCTTTGCAACCCCATGGACTATACAGTCCATGGAATTCTCCAGGCCAGAATATTGGAATGGGTAGCCTTTCCCTTCTCCAGGCGATTTTCCCAACTCAGGGATCAAACCCAGGTCTCCTGCAATGCGGGCAGATTCTTTACCAGCTGAGCCACAAAGGAAGCCCAAGAATACTGGAGTCGGTAGCCTATCCCTTTTCCAGCGGATCTTCCTGATCCAGGAATCAAACGAGGGTCTCCTGCATTGCAGGCAGATTCTTTACCAACTGAGCTATCAGGGTAGCCCAATACAAATAGAAGCATGCAAAATATATTTGTCTATGCTTTTGTTAAATACTTTATTTTGGCTGAGTCTCTTACGTTGCACATGACAGGAAAAAGCTAGAATAACTGATGATGTATTTTAAAGAAAGGAAACAGGTAGTGTGTTAAACCTGACAAATCCTACAAAATACAATATAACTATACAACATTAAGGGTTCCAAAATGGTCCTGCTGCTGCTACTGCTGCTAAGTCGCTTCAGTCATGTCTGACTGAAAATGTCATGTGCGAAAATGGTCCTAGGCAGCACCAAAATTACCAGTAGACAAATATCATGTTTTTGGGTACTTCTTTATTTTTCTGTTGAGGATTATAGCATAAATATGGCAAAATTCTTTGATTTACTTTAAAGCATTTTAATCAGAGTAACTGAATTCTGTGAGATGTTGGTTGTTAAATTAGGCGTTCAGCTCAATGGTGTTTTTATAACATTTTGAAAGAACAACATTGAACAAATTAGTAGTCAACAGTGGCTTTAATGAGATTAAATTGAATTTATGGGTTTAATACCTCTCTGGGTCAATTTTGGGACCTAGTGAATAATCTTAGCTGTATTTATCATTGGTCTTGAAGAGAGATGGAAAAAATATGTGTAAGCTAGTACATCTCTGTTTCAGGAAAAATTACCCACAGTAGATACCTCAGAGTTATTTAAGGATCAAATGTACAATTACACATTGTGAAAGTACTTAACAAACCACAAAGCACTAAATAAATTCAATAGATTGTTACAGTGACAAGATAGAGCTAGCAAACACATAACCGAAGAACAGATTGTTCTTTCAACTTCAGTCTTTTGTTGTTTGCTTCTGAAGGTATTGTAGGTTTTATTTTGTTGTTCCTTTAGAAATGAAAAGAAAAAAAATTTTAAAAGAATGCACTGTAAGGCAAAGAGAAAACTAATAATTTCCCAAAAAAACGTTTTAGTCTTTTCTTGAAATGTTGCTTATCATGTGTAGAGCAAGAGGAAGATAGATAATGATGGGTTTTCTTCCTTTTCATTGGGTCAATTAAGAAAGATACTGAAAACTCCTTCCAACTGCAGTTTAAATTAGGAACGATAGCTTTTTGTTATTTCGTAAAAAGTCATTACAGTGTGATGAATTTTCATTAAAAAAAACATATCTTACAAGATTGGACTTTATTTTAAGATGCAATTCTCTTGGTTACAGATTTAAAAATACAGCTTTTTGATGAGTTAGATATAAATGAATAAAGAATTTAAATGATTTTCCCTGGTAATTCATATAAGGCAAAAATCAAGTAGTAAATTATATTATGGCATAAAAGCACCTTTTAAAAACTAAATATTAATCAATTTGATAATATACCTACCTTTAACTTAAAATTTAACATACTTTTTTCAGCGTTCATCGAGGAAAATAAATGTGTTGGGCATGTCAATTTATTCTACAAATGAATAAAATATCTGCACTGAGGTGAGTAGGGAAGACAAGAACTAACCTAACCTAAGTTACTTTGGGAATCAATACTTTGACTGGAGACTGTAAATCAATAAAAAAGGAACTATAAGTATTAAAAAAAATTATTCTAAAGAACTAAAATTGCTGTTAACTTCCATAATCCAAGAAGCTTTAAACATGACGCTGGCTAGAAAAACACTGGCACAGAAATACAGTGAAGTGGAAGGAGCTAGAAACTGGGTAGAGACGAGGCTAAGAGACCACCCAAGATGGAGGAAAGGGCCAGAGATTGAATAGGACTGGAAATCCACTTCTAGGAGTTGGGTGAGGATTAGTTTCAGGACCAGGTACTGAGTCCTTCACTGATGCTGTGACAGTAATCTTCCTGATAAAATTAAAGCCAGAAGGGCACCTGTTGTCATTCTAATGGTAAAATGGTGGACCACTAGGCTCAGAAACTTGAAAAATGAAGTTTTGAGTCATCCCACCAGGAGAAGTACTGTGACCAGTTGAGGTTTTATCTGAAAGTAAAGGGAATATAAAATGTGTAACAGAAGCAGGAATTTATAAATACTGTATGCAAGCACATGACTAGTTGTAGAAAGAAAAACTATAGTTATTATGCATTCTATTTATTAAATAAATTTTTATCTTCTACAGTTTTATATATAAAGTATGTATTTGGTGACTTACCTTATTAATTGAAATGTTAGAGGATATCATTAAAGGATAGTGACTGAGATAATAGTAGAGCATTCATCACTCACAGGTGGAGATGTTTACGAGCAGGGTGGCCATATGATTTATTGTCCAAACTAGGAAGATGATAAAATCAAAGGGCATACTAAAATAGTAAAATATATACGTTTAAAAATATTTGATTAGTGTTTATGAACCTAAAAATAGTTTTATTCAAAAGTTATTTTCCAAAATAATTTCTGAAAAATCATGTATGTTACACCCTTTTAAACAATTTCTGTATTCATATTCTGAATATAAAACTTAATGGTGATAAGTATTCTGGTTACGTGTCCATATACTTCTGTCAGGTTTTAACTATATATGTTTTTAATACTGTATCACTTGTATTTCTCTAAAGAATATATTTTTCCAATGTATCTTCCTTTCTATTAAAAAATAATTCGTGGGACTTCCCTCGTGGTCCAGCGATTAAGATTTCACACTTTCATTGCAGGGGCTGTGGGTTCAATCCCTGGTCGGGAAACTGAGACCCCACATGCTGCAGGGTGCAGTCAAAACAAACAAACCAAAAAAAAATTTCCAAAACAAAAAAAAACTTGCACCTTCCTCAAAATTGCATTTGATGACTGACAAACTAAGTTGTTGACATCTTCTAATGTCTCTTTACTCTAGACTTTAATCATTTTAATTGAGAAAAGTGTATCTGTACAGGTGCCAAGGTACCTGGTAAACTGCACAATCCTACTAAATGGCAGACATTCTTAGGCCTATTTTTCATATTGAAAGGTGTTAATATATAATTCCAAATATTTTATTTTTTCTCCCATACTGAGTAACTTTTGTGAACAAATACTGTCCCAGGGCAAAACTTAACAAATAAGTTGCTTTTTTTTTTTTTTTTTTGCACATTCATTTAAAAAAAAATTTATTTGACTCTGCCGGGTCTTTGTTTCAGCACATAGAATCTTCATTGTTCAGTTGCAGCTTGTGGTATAGATGGTGTTTTTAAAGTATTTCATTGGATTGAGATGCTACACAATCATGTTCTTTCAACTTCTCTCCTTTTCAGGACAATATAAGTTTTTTCAATTAGAAATATGAGTGCCATCAAAACGCTCTTCCAAAACACCTAGATTTCTAGGCACAACTATAAAATTTCAAAATAAGATGTTGTAATTCTTTTTTTTTTTCCTTAACTTTTATTTATTTTTTAAATATAAATTTATTTATTTTAATTGGAGGCTAATTACTTTACAATATTGTATTGGTTTTGCCATACATTGACATGAATCCACCATGGGTGTACATGTGTTCTCCATCCTGAACCCCCCTCCCACCTCCCTCCCCATCTCATCCCTCTGGGTGATCCCAGTGCACCAGCCCCAAGCACCCTGTATCATGCATCAAACCTGGACTGGCGATTCATTTCACATATGATAATATACATGTTTCAATGCCATTCTCCCAAATCATCCCACCCTCGCCTTCTCCCACAGAGTCCAAAAGACTGTTCTATACATCTGTGTCTCTTTTGCTGTTTCGCATACAGAGTTATCGTTACCATCTTTCTAAATTCCATATATATGCGTTAGTATACTGTATTGGTGTTTTTCTTTCTGGCTTACTTCACTCTGTATAATAGGCTCAAGTTTCATCCAAGTCATTAAAATTGATTCAAATGTATTCTTTTTTAATGGGTGAGTAATATTCCATTGTGTATATGTACCACTGCTTTCTTATCCATTCTTCTTTCTCAAGATTGCTTTGGCTATTCGAGGTTTTTTTTTTGTATTTCCACACAAATTGTGAAATTATTTGTTCTAGTTCTGTGAAAAATACTGTTGGTAGCTTGATAGGGATTGCATTGAATCTATAGATTGCTTTGGGTAGCATACTCATTCACTATATTGATTCTTCTTATGTGTGAACATGGTATATTTCTCCATCTATTTGTGTCCTCTTTGATTTCTTTCATCAGTGTTTTATAGTTTTCTATATATAGGTCTTTAGTTTTTTTAGGTAGTTATATATTCCTATTTTTATTCTTTTCATTTCAATGGTGAATGGAATTTCTTCCTTAATTTCTCTTTCTGTTTTCTCATTGTTAGTGTATAGGAATGCAAGGGATTTTTGTGTGTTGATTTTATATCCTGCAACCTTACTATATTCATTGATTAGCTCTAGTAATTTTCTGGTGGAGTCTTTAGGGTTTTCTATGTAGAGGACCATGTCATCTGCAAACAGTGAGAGTTTTACTTCTTCTTTTCCAATCTGGATTCCTTTTATTTCTTTTTCTGCTCTGATTGCTGTGGCTAAAACTTCCAAAACTATGTTGAATAGTAGTGGTAAGAGTGGGCACCCTTGTATTGTTCCTGACTTTAGGGGAAATGCTTTCAATTTTTCACCACTGAGGATAATGTTTGTTGTGGGTTTGTCATATATAGCTTTTATTATGTTGAGGTATGTTCTTTCTAGTCCTGCTTTCTGGAGGGTTTTTATCATAAATGGATGTTGAATTTTGTCAAAGGCTTTCTCTGCATCTATTGAGATAATCATATGGTTTTTATTTTTCAATTTGTTAATGTGGTATATTATGTTGATTGATTTGTGGATATTGAAGAATCCTTGCATCCCTGGGGTAAAGCCCACTTGGTCATGATGTATGATCTTTCTAATATGTTGTTGGATTCTGTTTGCTAGAATTTTGTTAAGGACTTTTGCATCTATGTTCATCAGTGATATTGGCCTGTAGTTTTCTTTTTTTGTGACATCTTTGTCTGGTTTTGGGATTAGGGTGATGGTGGCCTCATAGAATGAGTTTGGAAGTTTACTTCCTCTGCACTTTTCTGGAAGAGTTTGAGTAGGATAGGTGTTAGCTCTTCTCTACATTTTTGGTAGAATCAGCTGTGAAGCCATCTGGTCCTGGACTTTTGTTTGCTGGAAGATTTCTGATTACAGTTTCAATTTCCGTGCTTGTGATGGGTCTGTTAAGATTTTCTATTTCTTCCTGGTTCAGTTCTGGAAAGTTGTACATTTCTAAGAATTTGTCCATTTATTCCAAGATTTCATTTTATTGGCATATAGTTGCTGATAGTAGTCTCTTATGATCCTTTGTATCTCTGTGTTGTCTGTTGTGATCTCTCCATTTTCATTTCTAATTTTGTGATTTGATTTTTCTCCTTTTGTTTCTTGATGAGTCTGGCTAATGGTTTGCCAATTTTATTTATCTTCTCAAAGAACCAGCTTTTGGCTTTGTTGATTTTTGCTATGGTCTCTTTTGTTTCTTTTGCATTTATTTCTGCTCTAATTTTTAAGATTTCTTTCCTTCTACTAACCCTGGGGTTCTTCATTTCTTCCTTTTCTAGTTGCTTTAGGTGTAGAGTTAGGTTATTTATTTGACTTTTTTCTTGTTTCTTGAGGTAAGCCTGTATTGCTATGAACCTACCCCTTAGCACTGCTTTTACAGTGTCCCATAGGTTTTGGGTTGTTGTGTTTTCATTTTCATTCATTTATGTGCATATTTTGATTTCTTTTTTGATTTCTTCTGTGATTTATTGGTTATTCAGAAGCGTGTTGTTCAGCCTCCATATGTTGGAATTTTTTAATAGTTTTTCTCCTGTAATTGACATCTAATCTTACTGTATTGTGGTCAGAAAAGATGCTTGGAATGATTTCAATTTTTTTTGAATTTACCAAGGCTAGATTTATGGCCCAGGATGTGATCTATCCTGGAGAAGGTTCCATGCACACTTGAGAAAAAAGGTGAAATTCATTGTCTTGGGGTGAAATGTCCTATAGATATCAATTAGGTCTAACTGGTCTATTGTATCATTTAAAGTTTGTGTTTACTTGTTAATTTTCTGTTTAGTTTTTCTATCCATAGATGTAAGTGGGGTATTAAAGTCTCCCACTATTATTGTGTTATTGTTAATTTCCCCTTTCATACTTCTTAGCATTTGTCTTACATATTGTGATGCTCCTATGTTGGGTGCACATATATTTATAATTGTTATATCTTCTTCTTGAATTGATCCTTTGATCATTATGTATTGTCCTTCTTTGTCTCTTTTCACAGCCTTTGTTTTAAAGTCTATTTTATCTGATATGAGTATTGTGCTATTTGTGTTTTGGGAGTCCAGGTCTTTGCCTCATTAAGTAGGTTTATTTCTAGGTAGTTTATTCTTTTTGATGCAGTGGTAAATGGGATTGTTTCTTTAATTTCTCTTTCTCATGTTTCATTGTTAGTGTATGGAAATGCAACAGATTTCTTTGTATTAATTTTGTATCCTGCAGCTTTACTGAATTCATTGATGAACTATAGTAGTTCTCTTTTTTCCCAGTTGGTTGGCAATTTATTAAAGCAGTAAGTCTCAGGAGATTAGCACAGGAGATTAGCACACATAATATTATAAGACAAAATGTCAGTGTCACAAAACAAAGAAGTTAGTATGAATCAGAATGCATTTGAGCTTTTCAAGACGTATATTTTATTATTGGAATATACTTACAGTATTAGTTTCTGTTGTACAACAAAGTGAATCAGCTATATGTATACCTAAATCCCTCTCTTGAGCCTCCCTCCCACACCTCCCCCCACATCCCATTCCTCTAGGTCATCACAGGACCAAGTTGAGCTCCCTGTGCTTTATTGCAACTATACAGCACAGAACTCCCTGTGCTATACACTAGTGATCTGTTTTATATACAGTAGTGTATATATGTTAATGCTAATCTCCCAGTTTGTCCCACCCTCCCTTCCCCTTGTGTGCCCACATGTAAACTCTGTATGTCTACATTTATTCCTCCTTACATAGGTTCATCTGCACTATTTTTTTAGATTTCATATATATGCATTAATATATGATATTTTTCTCTTTCTGACTTCACTCTATATGACAGATGCTAGGTCCATCCACATCATTATTTACCTTCCTTGTTATGGGTGAGTAATATTCCCTTGTGCATGTGTATGTATATGTGTGTGTGTGTCCACATCTTCTTTATCCACTCATCTGTTGATGGACATTGAGGTTGCTTCCATGTCCTTGCTACTGTAAATAGTGCTTCAATGAACATTGGAGTACATGTGTCTTTTTGAATTCTGGTTTTCTCAGGGTATATGCCCCTGGTGGTATTTCTAGATCATATGGTAGTTCTATTTTTATTTTTTATTTCCATAGTGGCTGCACCCGGAGAAGGCAATGGCACCCCACTCCAGTACTTTTGCCTGGAAAATCCTATGGATGGAGAAGCCTGGTGGGCTGCAGTCCATGGGGTCGCTAAGAGTCGGATACGACTGAGCGACTTGACTTTCACTTTTCACTTTCATGCATTGGAGAAGGAAATGGCAACTCACTCCAGTGTTCTTGCCTGGAGAATCCCAGGGACGGGGGAGCCTTGTGGGCTGCCATCTATGGGGTCGCACAGAGTCGGACACGACTGAAGCGACTTAGCAGCAGCAGTGGCTGCACCAAGTTACATTCCCACCAACAGTACAAGATGGTTCCCTTTTATCCACACACTCTCTGGTATTTATTGTTTATAGATTTTTTGATGATGGCCATTCTGACTGGTGTGAGGTGATACCTTATTGTAGTTTTGATTTGCATTTCTTTATTAGTGATGTTGAGCATGTTTTTATGTGTTTGGCCATCTGTACATCTTCTTTGGAGAAATGTCTATTTAAAAGGTCTTCTGCCCAGTTTTTGATTGGGTCATTTGGTATGAGCTGCATGAGCTGCTTGTATATTTTGGAGATTAATCCTTTGTCAGTTGCTTAATTTGCAAATATTTTCTCCCATTCTGAGGGTTGTCTTTTTGTCTTTTTTAGGTTTTCTTTGCTGTGCAAAAAGCTTTTCAGTTTAACTAGGTTCCGTTTGTTGCCCTAGTGGTTTTCTGGTAACATCTTTAGGATCTTCTATGTATAGTATCACATCATCTGCAAACAGTGACAGTTTTACTTGCTTTCCAATTTAGAGTCCCTTTAGTCCTTTCTTTGCTGATTGCTGTAGTTGGGACTTCCAAAACTATGTTGAATAAGAGTGGTGAGAGTGGACATCCTTGTCTTGTTCCTGATCTTAGAGCAAATACTTTCAACTTTTCACCATTGTGGATGATGCTAGCTGTAAGTTTGTCATATGTGGCCTTTATTATGTTGAGGTATGTTCCCTCTAAGCTCACTTTCTGGAGAGTTTTTATTGTAAATGGGTGTTGAATTTTGTTGAAAGCTTTTTCTGCATCTATTGACATAATCATAAGGTTTTCTTCAATTTGTTGATGTTATATATCACACTGATTGATTTGCAGATATTGAAAAATCCTTGCATCTCTGGAATAAATCCCACTTGATTATGGCGTATGATCCTTTTAATGTAATATTGTTGGATTCAGTTTGCTAGTATTTTGAGGATTTTTGCATCTTTGTTCATCAGTGATATTGGCCTGTAATTTTGTTTTTTCGTAGTATCTTTTTCTGGTTTGGGTATCAGGGCTATGGTAGCCTTGTAGAATGAGTTTGGGAATATTCCTTCCTCTGCAATTTTTTGAAACAGTTTCAGGTGTTAATTCTTCTGTAAATGTTTGATATAATAATAATTCATCTATGAAGCCATCTCTTCCTGAAATTTTGTTTGTTGGGAGGTTTTAAGTCACAGTTTCAATGTCAATACTTGGTCTGTTCCTATTTTCTATTTCTTCTGGTTCATTCTTGGGAGATTGTGCTTTTCTAAGAATTTGTCCATTTCTTCTAAATTGTCCATTTTATTGGCATATAGTTGCTTGTAGTAGTCTCTTATGATCCTTTGTATTTCTCTGGTGTCTGTTGTAACTTCTCCTTTTCCATTTCCGATTTTATTGATTTGAGCTCTCTCCCTCTTTTTCTTGATGAGTCTGGCTAAAGGCTTATCAATTTTGGTTATATTTTCAAAGAATTAAATTTTAGTTTCATTGATCTTTTTTCTATTCTGTTCTTCATCTCTATTTCATTTATTTTTGCCAGTGAGTACTCCCCAGAGCTGCTTCTGCCAGTGTCCTAGTCCACATAATGAGCCACACCCATCCCCTCCCTCCACAGGAGACCTTCTGATACCTGCAGATAAGTCTGGCCCAGTCTCTTAGGAGGTTATTGCTTTCACCTCTGGGTCCCAGTGCACACCAGACCCTGTGTGCTCCCTTCAAGAGTGGAATTCCTGTAGTGAAACTCCATTGGCCTTCAGAGCCATATTCTCCGGGTATTCCTCCTCCCATTGCCAGACCCCCCCAGGCTGGGGAGCCTGACGTGGGGTTCAGAACTTTCACTGCTGTGGGGGAACCTCTGTGGTATAATCATTTTCTAGTTTGTGGGTTGCCTACCAGGCACGTGGGCTCCCTAGGTGGCTCAGTGGTTAAAAAAAAAAAAAAAATCTGCCTGCAGTGCAGGAGACCTGGGTTTGATCCCTAGATCATGAGGATCCCCTGAGAAGGGAGAAGAAAATGGCAGCCCACTCCAGTATTCTTGCCTGGAGAGCTCTATGGACAGAGGAGCCTAGTGGGCTACAGTCCATGGAGTCACAAAGGGTTGGGCATGACTGAGCAACTAACAGTTTTACTTTTTACCTGGCCTATATGGGACTTAAGTTTATCACGATTGCATCCCTCCTTCCATCTCATTGTGACTTCTTTGTCTTTGGATGTAGGGTATGATTTTTGGTAGGTTCTAGCATTTTGTTTTATTTTTGTCACTGGTTATTTAGAAGGTAGTTGTTATTTTGGTGTTTGCATAAGAAGAGGTGAGCTCATGTCCTTCTACTCTGTCATCTTACCTCTGGACTGGAACTACTGGAACTTGAATTGACTGCTGATAGGAGCATAAAACAGTACAACCACGTAGGAAAACTGTTTAGAAGGTTTATAGAAAGTTACAAATACACATACCATATGATCCAACCATTCCACTTTTAGAAGAGAAATTAAATATACATATAAAGACTTAAACATTAATGTTCATAACAGCTTTTAACTGTATCACCCTCAGACTGGAAATAATCCAAATCTCCTTTACTAGGTGAGTGAATAAACAAATTGGGACGTATCACCCAATAGAATAGTACTCAACAATAAAAAGCAGTAAACATTCAGATATGTTGATGATTTTCAAAATATTTATGATGAGTTAGAAGAAGTAGACCAAAAATAGTACTCTGATTCCATTTATAGAAAAATTCTGGAAAAGGCAAACTTATCTACAATGACAGAAAGCAGATCAGTACTTGCCTGGCAATGAGGGCATAGGAAGTGAGGGGCAGAAGGGAGGAAGTACAAAGAAACATTAAGTAACTTTTAGAGGTGATGTTCATTATCTTATTTATGGTGATGGTTTTATAGGCATATACTTATATCAAAACTCATTCAAATTTTATAATTTAAATATGTCGTGTTTGTTGTATGCTAAGTTATACCACAGCAAAGGTATTGAAACTGCAGATTTAGTCATCAAAGGTACTGGAAAGATAGGTGATTTCTGAGGCCAAAATAACAAATGAATTTACTTCATACATTTGGTTACAGAAACATAAGAATGTGTACATCTGAAAATACACTTGCAAAAGAGTTGAAGGTTATTAGCAGTGTGATCAGAAGTATTTGAGATATTTATTTCACACAGTGTGTTAAGGTCTATAACATAAGAAAAGTGTTTAAAGTATGTAAATCTGATAAAAATGTATAAGTGTGCAAATCAGTAGAAATAAAGCAGAAATCATCAATAAGCATATTTTAAAACTGTACATTAATAGTTTTAAAAATCCATACATAAAAAATAAATCATTTCTCAAAACTGTCAAACATATAGAAAACAATGTTAATACCAAATCTTGTCTCCACAAAGAATACTTGGTTGCTCCCACATATTGTGAGGAAATTAGGGCAAACTCCTAAGCTCCAATTGTCAATATATTCAAAATCCTTAAAACAGGTCCTGATCAGCAACTCTAGTTCTATAAAATTACTAAAATAAAGTCATATGAATATGTCAAGGTACAAAGATTTAATAACAAATACATGCTGTTAATATTAGGAAACAAGTTATATATCCAAAAGTAAAAGATTGATTGGGACATCTGTGGTGCTTCTCTGATCTCGTTGTGACCCATAAGATGGAATACATTGCTGCCTTGTGTTTCTTGATCCTCAAATAATAGCAAAATGTTTGGAGTGCAAGTTTTGAATACAGACAATCTGTGACATCACTTACTACTTTCAATCTTCATTATGAGGCATCAGTTGGTTAGCATACCCAAGTCTCAGTTGCTCATTATGTAAAGATAGTGATAATTACAGCACTTATCTACAGGCTTCTACTGAATATTATATTTAAGATAATTGGTAGAATATTTGTAGTCTACTGCCTGGCCCTAGTAGGGATCATGAATGTCACCTATTATCATCAAGTGAAAATGCTTAAAACAATATTGTTTATTTTCATTAAAAAAGTATACACATATATTAACAGTAGTTAACTCTGAGTCTTGGACTTACACATAATTGTCATATTCTTCTTTCCTCTGTTACTCAATTTTACAATAAACAAAGTAATTTTTAACATCTATGTATTTTCAAATTTGCTACATTTATAAATAGAATTCAGTAGTAAATATAAAATTTCTTGATATTTCAAACATTTAACTTGAAAATGCATTTAATTGAAAAATTATCTTATTTCATTAAAGAGATAAATTAGTGGTTAATGAATGCAGTAAAAAAAAAGAAGCCATATTTATTAAATTCTCCAAAAGACTAAGTCACCTTCTTAAAGTTGTGAATTTTCATTCAATATGGTATTGTGAGTTGACTTTAATATATAGTAAGCAAACCATATTTCCTCTGAAGTTGTATAGTTTCCTGAGATAATTTGGAAAGATCAAGATCCAGTTGCCAATGTTGTTGTCTCCTTTTTAGTGAAATAGGCATAATGAATCATCTTAACTGCCACCACAGGATTCTTTTGACTCTCATATAATAAAATATGGAGAAAGGTCCTGATAAAAGAAATATCCTATGGAAATATAAAATATTTTTATTTTAGAAATCATCAAATATTTGTTTCACATTCTTTTAATAAGTTGAAAGCATACTAAAAATTATTAATCAATAACCCTATCTGGTAAATAGTAGCTTCAATAACAAAGATAAAAGCATACAATGAGTAAAAGTGAATGGAAGTATATTTCCTTCGCATGCAAGTTCGACATCCAGACTGGAGGTGTGGCTTAATGCCAACAAGATATTCAGTGGTGAAGGTGCTGTCAACATTGGTGCTTTGCCATCCCCTAGTATACAGCCCTCCTCTGCATGCTCATAGCTGTCCCCTGCCTCGATTGGCTTCTAGCTTATGTGAAGAGGAGATAGAGGAATCCAGATGAAACAAAAATTGCTTGTGCTCATATTTTATTAGCAAGAATTTAGTTGAGCGACCACATGTAACTACAAAGGAGACTGGGTACTGTGGTCCCCAGTTGGGTTGCCCTGAGTAACCAGGGAGAAAAGTACAATAGATTTAGAAGGCACAAGTAACAGTCAAATGTACACCCTACACAAGACATCTGGTCACTTGGAACCACTTGATGTAGCAATAATACTTGAAGTAATTTCCTAGATTTCATGATTAAATTTGCTTTGTATCAAAGTCATGTTGTTTATCTCTTTCTATGTGTTCACTTCAGTTCAGTTCAGTCGCTCAGTCGTGTCCAACTCTTTGCAACCCCATGAATCGCAGCACACCAGGCCTCCCTGTCCATCACCAACTCCCGGAGTTCACTCAGACTCACGTCCATCAAGTCGGTGATGCCATCCAGCCATCTCATCCTCTGTCGTCCCCTTCTCCTCCTGCCTCCAATCCCTCCCAGCATCAGAGTCTTTTTCAATGAGTCAACTCTTCACATGAGGTGGCCAAAGTACTGGAGTTTCAGCTTTAGCATCATTCCTTCCAAAGAAATCCCAGGGCTGATCTCCTTCAGAATGGACTAGTTGGATCTCTTTGCAGTAGGTGTTCTTTATTCTAAAAACTATACTTTAGTATAAGACAAAAAGAACAGTTGTGGCAAGTTTTCTGCATTGTACAGGGATTTCATCTCTTCTAGTCACAAAAGAACTCTGCTTCATCATCAGATGTCTTGCTTGTCAATAGCTCCCTGTGTGAAACTTCACAAGAGCTATAGAAGTAGTTAATGTTTGAAGTTAGGTAACTTTGATGGTGTCTGTAAGGAATAGTGGGGAAAAAAAGAGAGAGGAGAGTGTTTGAACTGTTTCAGAGAAAAACATATTTTGTACAGAAAGCCTGTAATACAACTTAAAGATTTGGCAAAATGCCCACAAGGTAGCTTAATATGCTTTAGTAATGGGAGGTTGCTTTAATACTGCTCATGAGGAAGCAATTCCTTTGTTAAAGGGCTTTCCAAGTGAATGAGTATGCCCTGTGCTTACCTTCAGAGGCCTTCCATTCCTCTAGAACTCATGTTAATTGCTTAATGCATGCCTGGAGACAGACATAACCTTGATTTCCCAAAAAAAACAACTTCACCTTTGATTTGAAAAATGGACTTAATAGGTCAACCCATTAAGCCTTTCCTTGTTGTTTGGTAATATTGCCAGGATTAGGAATAACCTCACACTACTGAAAATTCCATCTGTTTCAAGAAGCATGTGGTTTGCAACAGAAGGTCTTCAATCTAATTTCAAAATGTCCATGGCTGCTATAAATTACTTTGGGCAGAAAGGTGGTAGCAGACAAAGTTCCTGTGAAATACATAATTTTAAATGTCATGGAGGGAATCAATAATCAAGGTTTGTGACATAAAGTTTTTTTTAGCAGATACAAGAATGAGAAAAGGCTCTATAAATTCCCTAAGGTCTTCTCTCTGAGCCCCAAAAAGGAATTAATAGTAAGTGAACTGGATGACAGACCCGAAAAGATTACAATAATTCCTTCATGATTTGAAGTATGAAAAATAATGGGAAGTTGTAAGACTGTGTCAGAGTCATTAAGCAACTCTTTCAGAAATTGTGAAAAAGAAGGATGGCAGGAAGTCATCATATTGAGAAAGCAGATGTACTTTTCTGAAAGTAAGTCTTTTACAAAAATATAACATTCAAAAAAAAGACACAAGAAAACATTGGGAGGTGTTACATAGGTCTATTACCTTGACTGGTGATGGTATCACAAGTGTTTCAGTTCAGTTCAGTTCTGTCACTCAGTCGTGTCTGACTCTTTGCAGCCCCATGGACTGCAGCACACCAGCCTTCCCTGTCCATCACCAACTCCTGGAGTTTGCTCAAACTCATGTCCATCTAGTCAGTGATGCCATCCAACCATCTCATCCTCTGTCTTCCCCTTATCCTCCTGCCTTCAGTCTTTCCCAGCATCAGGGTCTTTTCCAAGGAGTCAGTTCTTTGCATCAGGTGGCCAAAATATTGGAGTTTCAGCTTCATATCAGTCCTTCCAATGAATATTCAGGACTGATTTCCTTTAGGATGGACTGGTTTGATTTCTTTGCAGTTCAAGGGACTCTCAAGAGTTTTCTCCAACCCCACAGTTCAAAAGCATCAATTCTTCTGCACTCAGCTTTCTTTATAGTCCAACTGTGACATCCATACACAACTACTGGAAAAACAGTAGTTTTGACTAGACGGACCTTTGTTGGCAAAGTAACGTCTCTGCTTTTTAATATGCTGTCTAGGTTGGTCATGGCTTTTCTTCCAAACAAGTATTTCCCTATGTCCAGACTTGTGTGTATTGAATTATACACATGAAGTATGTGTAGTTTGTACATCAATTATACTTCAGTATGCTATTGAAAATGTAAGATGTGCAGAAAAGTGCCCAAAACTTAATGGAACAGCATGGTACATTTTCAGAGAGTAAATACCTACATATACCCACCAATCTGATAAAAAAATATAGCATTACCAATACCTTTGAGGCCCCACTCATGCTCACTTCCACTAAGTACCATCATGAAGTAACCATCCTGATTTCTAACACTTATATTAGTGTCGCCTTGTCTTGGACTTTATATAAATGTAATTATATGCTGTATACTCTGCCCAGTTATTTTTAAAAACTTTTTTTATATTGTAGTAAGTTAACAATGTTGTGATATTTTCAGGTGGACAGCAAAGGGACTCAGCTATACATATACCTGTATCCATTCTCCCCCAGATTTCCCCCCCCATCTTGTCACATAACATTGACCAGGGTTCTATGTGCTATACAGTAGGACCTTGTTGGTTATCCATTGTAAATATAGTGGTGTGTACATGTCCATCCCAAACTCCCTATCCCTTCCACCTATCCTTCCCACTATCCTTCCCCCCAGCAACCATAAGTTTGTTCTCTAAGTCTATTTTGTAAATAAGTTCATTTGTACCATTTCTTTTTAGATTCCACATATAAGGGATGTAATACAATATTTTTCCTTTTCTAACTTCACTCAGCATTACTATCTCTAGGTCCATCCATGTTGCCACAGATGGCATTATTTCATTCTTTTTAATGGCTAGTAATATTTTTTGTATATATGTACCGCATCTTCTTTATCCATTCCTCTGTCAATCAACACATAGGTTGCTTCCATGTCTTTTGCTTGGCTTCTTTTGTTGAATATTATGTTGATGCTCATCTGTGTTATGGAACATGGCAGTAATTTAATCCTTCTCATTGCCATATAGAGTTCAGTTGTGAATATTCCTCATTTTGTTTATTCTCTAGAGTTGATATGCATTTAGATTGCTTCCAATTTGGAGATCATATGAATAATACTTCTCTGAATGCCTTTGTATACATCTTTTGATGGATGTACCTACAAACATTAGAGTTATATACTTAGTAGCTGAGTTCCTGTGTCACAGAGTGTACCTGTGTTCAGATTTAGAAGCTACTGCCAAGGAGATTTGCAAAGCAGTTATGCCAAAGTAAACTCCCACTGGCAGGATACGAAGGTTCCAGTTACTCTACAGCCTCAACAATCCTTTAAATTGTCAGGCATTTTAGTTTTCTGCATTCTGATTTCCATAGGCTTATAACTCCTGTTATAAGCCTGTTAAAAAGCCTGCTTACAGGCTTTTTCCTGTAAACTTGCATTTAAAGATATAATAATAGATATTATTTATTTATAAATGTATATTTAAATATGATTTAAACATAAGGACATAAGAATAGGTTAATCTGTATATGATTTAGGGGCAGTAAATTAATTGTATAAATATCAATCATTGCAAATTTCACACGGTTCACGTGTATATAGAGAGAGTGCAAAAGTGAGAGAGAGAAATCTAAATATACACATATTTTCCTCTCTCTCTTTTGATATATAGGAATAAAGATTGATTTTGGTTGGTGACTTATTTATATACTTTATCTTAATAGCAATTTGTTTTAGTAAACATTTAATGACTTTCATTATCCTTTATTTAGGAGCCAAATGAAACATTTTCTACATTTACAATCCAATGATTGGTTATATCATAAAATAAAATCATTGAGAAAAACAGTTTAAATTAATAACACATGCTGGGTCTCTATCACAAAGTTTGATTCAAGAAGTTTATTTTCTTTTTCATTTAAGGAGTTGGATCATTATGCTGCAACTAATGGGAAATAAATACATTTTTAAAGTTTTGCAATAATGATCTCACACTGCTGCATTATTCTTAATTATAAAATGTTACAGTTGATTTCATTCAGTGTTTATCTATACAACAAGGGTTTAATTTTAAATAGATGTAAACCCTTCATTAAAGCTCAAAAAATTCAGCTTATTCCCATTGTTCAGCAATTATATAAAGTCTGTCATTTAAGACCCACAGGTATACTGCTAAAGAAGTAATTGATATAAAAAAAAAAATGTCCTTTATTTTACTATAGGGCTTCCCAGGTGGTGCTAGTGGTAAAGAATCCACCTGCCAATGCAGGAGACATAAGAGACACTTGTTCAATCCCTGGATTGGGAAGATCCCCTGGAGGAAGGCATGGCAACCCACTCAAGTATTCTTCCTGGAGAATTCCATGGACAGAGGAGCCTGGCAGGCTATAGTCCATAGGGTCACACAGAGTCGGACATGATTAAAGTGACTTAGCATGCATATTTCACTATATTGAGCCTTCCTAGAGGGAAGGGAAAGTGTTAGTGTTAGTTGCTCAGTCGTGTCTGACTCTTTGCAACCCCATGGACTGGGGTCTGCCAGGCTCCTTTGTCCATGGAATTGTTCAGGCAAGAACAGTGGAGTGGGTTGCCATTCTCTTCTCCAGGGGATCTTCCCAACCCAGGGATTGAACCCAGTTCTCCTGCATGCAGGTGGATTCTTTATCATCTGAGCCACGAGGGAAGCCCCTGAGGGAAGAGCGATAGACATTAATTATCACTGTTTGCATATATCTAGAAAAGGATCTTAGAAATAATAACAAGGGCTTCTTGTGTTGTTTTTATTCTTTGTTATGATGTAGTCTGATAATAAGGTAGGCTAATCTATGCAGCCCTGAAAGGATCTAAGGTTAGAACCACTGAGTATGGAAAATGGACCCACAGATTAGTACCCAGTCATATTCATTTATCCTTTGAACAAATGGAGCAATTTGCCAGAAGTGCAATATTTTGTCTGCTTTGTCCAGATCTAAGCTCCAAAGTTCTTGGTGTAGACTTAGGTTTGGTCACCACTTTTCTCCTTGTATCATGTCTTTTTCCCTGTTGACATTGTAATTTCTGCCACTAAAGACAGAGTTTACTTTCTCTTTGACTTTGGGCTCAACCATGTGACTCGTTTTGGTCAGTATGTTTTAGTAGAGGTGATATAAACAGGCATGTAATCTACATCTTTGATAGGGCTTACACTCTTGCAGTTCTGCCATAATAATGAGAAGAGAATGGGTCTCAGAATGAACACATGTTAAGTAAAATGGGGCAAGGAACAATATCTAGCAGAACTTGCAATTTGAAACAGTGAAGAGAGATTACCCACTTAGCAATCAACCTGTATACCCATGAATGTGAAAATAAATGCCTGTGGTTGCATGACACCAAGTTGTCTAGGAAGCATTGTTGTAGCAGTAAATAAGTGATACAATTCTTAAAGGCAGGTACCATGTTGAATTCAAGTTTGTCCATAGTACCTATCCAAGTACATGTAGTAAGTAGTCTACAAAAGATTATGGAATGAATATATGAAAAGACCTATTTTCAAAAGCCCAATCTTTGAGTACTTTTCTTCTCAGTATTTTATTATGAAAAGTGAAAGATAAGTTGAAAGAATTGCATGGGGAACATCCATATACCCATCATCTGAATTTGCAAACTTAACATGAACTTTCAGATGGCATTTATAGTAATTAACTGAAACCAGTTAAACTAAAGAATCAAGTATCATCATTTGTTTGTTATATCAATATTTCAGAAAGGAAATAGATCAAGGCTAGTGTGCTGAAGGATCGCTGCTCCATATATCTCTATCAAGATTTTAGGGAGATTAATTGCAATGCCTAAGACAAACTCCATACCTGTTTCTCATATACATGATTCAGTTAAGTGTACAGATTGGTAAGGATAGTTTCTGTCATTCACTATCTGTCCCTGGCATAGTTTAAGAAATGCCCAAATTAATCATTTTAATGCAAGGAGGAGGGGATTCTCTTCAATGGAGTGGAACTGGGCTAGTCCAGCCTTTTCTGGGCTTCCCAGAAAGAGATTTAGGGTCTCTTTCTGGCCTGCACTAGAACTTAGCAGGGCTGTGATGAAGGGGAAAATGCTATTTACATTTCAGAGCTTACCACTTCACCCAATAGACAGATTTAGTAGTAAATACAGACCTTCACGTGTAGAAAGCAAATTAAATGACTATTAAGCTGGGGTTGGAGAAGGAAATGGCAATCCACTCCTGTACTCTTGCCTAGAAAATCCCATGGATGGAGGAGCCTGGTGGTCTGCAGTCCATAGGGTCACAAAGAGTTGGACATGACTGAACAACTTCACTTTCGCTTTTGCTTTCACTTTCACTTATGAAGCTGGGGCAGTACAATCCCTCAGCACTGTGTACATCTCTTCCATGCTATGTGTATTTGTCCTTATACTGTTGGAGCATAAAAAAACATGCATTTAACTCATACTAATTCAAATATGTACATTCAGGACAATTGAGGGATGAGAGAGAGAGAAAAAATATTGCCAGTGCTTCTGCTAGTAATTCTGTTCATCAGATGTTCCCCAGGTAAAAGGTACAGTGGGAGTTATAAAAATCACTGCAGTGGTGACTGCAGCCATGAAATTAAAAGACGCTTACTCCTTGGAAGGAAAGTTATGTCCAACCTGATAGCATATTCAAAAGCAGAGACATTACTTTGCCAACAAAGGTCCGGCTAGTCAAGGCTATGGTTTTTCCTGTGGTCACGTATGGATGTGAGAGTTGGACTGTGAAGAAGGCTGAGTATCAAAGAATTGATGCTTTTGAACTGTGGTGTTGGAGAAGACTCTTGAGAGTCCCTTGGACTGCAAGGAGATCCAACCAGTCCATTCTGAAGGAGATCAGCCCTGGGATTTCTTTGGAAGGAATGATGCTAAAGCTGAAACTCCAGTACTTTGGCCACCTCATGCGAAGAGTTGACTCATTGGAAAAGACTCTGATGCTGGGAGGGATTGGGGGCAGAAGGAGAAGGGGACGACAGAGGATGAGATGGCTGGATGGCATCACTAACTCGATGGACGTGAGTCTGAGTGAACTCCGGGAGTTGGTGATGGACAGGGAGGCCTGGCGTGCTGCGATTCATGGGGTCGCAAAGAGTCAGACATGACTGAGTGACTGAACTGAACTGACTTTTTGGATCCACCCACCCCACCTCTGATTTCTTTTACCTATGTAAGCTTCTTTTTGTTATGGGAGTGATTTCCAGTGTTTAAAAACACATATTATTCATACAATATGACTTTTAAATATAAGCCAACTGCTTAATCTGTTGTCAAACTGAGGAAAGAGAGAGCTCTTCTGAAACTGGATGAGGAACTGTCACTGAGATGGGGTGTTTAGAGAAAACCAACCCTTACAATCTGAAGCTTGATCAAAGGTAATTTTCACTTCAAATGATATCATGTGCACAGTTTAAAAATCTAACCCTCATGTTAAATTGATTTCAGCCCCCTGAGATGAGAATAAAACCTCTGTCTCCCAAACTGAATCATGGAATCTCCAGTCTGTCATGGAAATAAGACTTAGGTCCGTCTAGTCAAATCTATGGTTTTTCCAGTAGTCATGTATGGATATGAGAGTTGGACTATAAAGAAAGCTGAGCACCGAAGAACTGACGCTTTTGAACTGTGGTGTTGGAGAAGACTCTTGAGAGTCCCTTGGACTGCAAGGAGATCCAACCAGTCCATCCTAAAGGAAATCAGTCCTGAATATTCATTGGAAGGACTGATGCTGAACTGAAACTCCAATACTTTGGCCACCTGATGTGAAGAGCTGACTCACTGGAAAAGACCTGATGTTGGGAAAGATTGAAGGCAGGAGGAGAAGGGGATGACAGAGGATGAGATGGTTGGGTGGCATCACTGACTCGATGGACATGAGTTTGAGTAAACTCTGGGAGTTGGTGATGGATGGGGAGGCCTGGCATGCTGCAGTCCATGGGGTCACAGTCAGACATGACTGAGTGACTGAACTCAAACTGAAATATTTATCAAGTGTCGCTACTAATATACACAAATCATAGCTTTACTATTTATCATCTGTAAAATAATTTAAGTAGTTATTTGCCTAATGTTATCTCTTTTTAGCTAGTAGGATTCTGGACATTTTTCTCTCTTTGCTTCACTCTGAGTGTTAGCACATTTCACTGCACAGTCTTATAGATGAATGAATATCTTAATTCAGACACCATCCATGACTGCTTTCCTACTGGATCATATTGACATCCAAAAGGACACTACATGCAAACAGATATGTGACATTTGTCAATATGAATACTTTTTTTTTAATGGCGTATAATTGCTTTACAATGTTGCGTTGGTTTCTGCTGTACAACAATGTGAATCAGCTATAAGTATACATATATTCCCTCCTTCTTAAGCCTCCTTCCCACCCCGCCATCCCACCCCCTCTAGGTCATCACAGAGCATCAAGCTGAGCTCCCTGTGCTATACAGCAGCTTCCCACCAGCTAACTATTTTATACAGAGTAGTGTATATATGTCAGCGCTACTCTCTCAATTTGTCCCACCCTCTCCTTCCCTCCCTGTGTCCACAAGTCTGTTCCCTGCATCTGTGCTTCTATTCTTGCCTTGCAAATACGTTCATCAGTACCATTTTTGCCAGATTCCATTTGTATGTGTTAATATATGATATTTGTTTTTCTCTTTCTGACTTACTTCACACTGTATTACTGACTCTAGGTTCATCCACATCACTAAGATGACTCAATTTCATTCCTTTTTGTGGTTAATATTCCATTGCATATGTGTGCCACAACTTCTTTATTCATTCATCTGTCGATGCACATCAAATTGCTACCATGTCCTTGCTATTGTAAGTAGTTTTGCCATTAACATTGGGATGCATGTGTCTTTTTGAATTACAGTTTTCTCAGGGTATATGACCAGTAGTGAGATTTCTGGGTCATATGGTAGTTTTATTCCACATTTTTTAAGGAATCTCCGTACTGTTCTCCATAGTGGCTGTATCAATTTACATTCCCACTAACAGTGCAAGAGGGTTCCCTTTTCTCCACATTCGCTCCAGCATTTATTGTTTGTAGATTTTTTGATGATGACCAGTCTGACCAGTGTGGGGTGATATCTCATTGTAGTTTTGATTTGCATTTCTCTAATAATGAGTGATGTTGACCATCTTTTCATGTGTTTGTTGGCCATCTGTATGTATGCCTTCTTTGGAGAAATGTCTGTTTGGGTTATCTGGGGTATTTTTTGATATTTACTGAGCTGCCTAACGGAGAAGGCGATGGCACCCCACTCCAGTACTTTTGCCTGGAAAATCCCATGGACAAGGAGCCTGGGAGGCTGCAGTCCATGGGGTCGCTAAGAATCGGACATGAGTGAGCGACTTCCCTTTCACTTTTCACTTTCACACATTGGAGAAGGAAATGGCAACCCACTCCAGTGTTCTTGCCTGGAGAATCCCAGGGACGGGGGAGCCTGGTGGGCTTCCGTCTATGGGGTCACACAGAGTCAGACACGACTGAAGTGACTTAGCAGCAGAGCTGCATAAGCCGCTTGCATATTTTAGAGATCAATTAGCTTTGTTTGCAATATGAATACTTTTATATTATTCCAAATAAATGTAAAGTCATAGTATCCTACCTGAAAAACAAAACAGGGAAAGTAATATGATACAACAGCCATAACACAGAGGTGATCTAATCTGATGAGAAATAAATCTTTTCTTATTTAATCTATTGAATTTTAAGGATTGACTTAGAAAATACCATAGTACTATATAATGCTAACATGTATTGACTGCTTAAAACAAGCCTATGAGGCAGGTACTATTCTTATCCCGATTGTATAGATGAGAAAAATGTCATGAGAAGATAAGTAACTTTTCTAATGTCATATAGCTAGTCAGTGCTAGAATTTGAATCCAAGAAGAGACTGTATATATAACCTCTCTGTCATAGACCTAGTGCCAGGTATATGACACTAATAAGCGAAATCTATACAAATGATTTTCCTTTTTGCCCAGCTAGGAATAAGAATTCTTATATGCATGAATGAGATTCTGAATATCAACTACCCTTTTGTGAAATATATTCCCAAAGCAATATGATTGAACGTGAAATAATAATGGAAAAAAAGAAAAACCTTTAAAAGCATTTTTTCATCTAACACTACCTGAGGAAATAATGCACCAATCAGCAAAATAATGTTCCTTAGATGGATTATCGGCTGCAGAAGTAGCTTCCAAGGCAAGGCATAATTCCTTATCACTAACAATTCATCAGTAAAGGTTTTATGAGTAAAAAACAAAAGCACCCTTTATAGTATCATAACTGTTTTATTAAAGTCCAGATAAAAATCTGAAAATACTGATAATCATTCTAATCATGAATATCTCAAGCATACAATTGCTTCCTGAACCCACATTCTAACTACAGTTTATTGGAGGCATCATTGTCTATTATGGTTTAGCATCTTTAGGACCGGCATTTCTGGAACCCCTGAAAAGAATGAATACAGGGGTTATCTTGCCAATTACTTAGGAAAGACTGAATCTTTGTGTTTTCCTTACACCTGGAGATAGATGTGGTTCTACATTTTTCTGTGTTTTTTATTAAATTCTTAGTACTCAGGGCTCATTCTGATGCAAAGATGGGGCTGGCTATTCTCCGTTTTCTCCCTTTCTCAGGTCTGTTTTTGAACTTTGCTCTGATGTTACCCCCCTACTATTTGAGTACCTATAACTACTCAATAAATATTTGTTGAATAATGAATAGCATCACACACACAAAAACAAAACCAAATTAGTTTTTGCACACCGTCCATGACCACTTTCCTGATGGGTCAAATTGACATCCAGAAGGAAAATTTCAATCCAGCTTAAGCTCTGATTTTATTTGAGGCAATTTTGATGCAACCCAGAACTTTCAGTGGATTACACAGGTCCTGTAATAGCTTTAAGGCTATCACATGTAGCTGGAGTCTGATTCAGATTAACATAGGTGATAAAGTTCTGAGGTAAACAAACAGGGTGTTGGTTATATCCCCATAAATGTAGGTTGAATAATGTATTTTTTATTTTACTCTTCAGTTCAGTTCAGTCGCTGAGTCGTGTCCGACTCTGTGACCCCATGAATTGCAGCACGCCAGGCCTCCCTGTCCATCACCAACTCCTGGAGTCCACTCAAACTCAGGTCCTTCGAGTCACTGATGCCATCCAGCCATCTCATCCTCTGTCGTCCCCTTCTCCTCCTGCCTCCAATCCCTCCCAGCATCAGAGTCTTTTCCAGTGAGTCAACTCTTCCCATGAGGTGGCCAAAGTATTGGAGCTTCAGCTTCAGCATCAGTCCTTCCGAAGAACACCCAGGACTGATCTCCTTTAGGATGGACTGGTTGGATCTCCTTGCAGTCCAAGGGACTCTCAAGAGTCTTCTCCAACACCACAGTTCAAAAGCATCAATTCTGTGGCGCTCAGCTTTCTTCACAGTCCAACTCTCACATCCCTACATGACTACTGGAAAAACCATAGCCTTGACTAGATGGACCTTTGTCGGCAAAGTAATGTCTCTGCTTTTGAATATGCTATCTAGGTTGGTTATAACTTTCCTTCCAAGGAGTAAGTGTCTTTTACTCTTAGACCTTCTATTTAGACCCCTAATATTTGGATCTTCATGTTTATAAACATTACTTTTTTTTAACTTAAAAATCACAAAATGTTTGTTTCACCTTAATTACAATATACCGTTAGAACTCCTAAGTACAATTTGAATGTTAGGTAAAAGTACTATTTTAAAAGTTTGAATGTTATGTCCACCTCTTGCTTTTTGAATCATCAGTGCCTGAAATAGGCACCATCTATATCAGCAAAGACACACTTGACACACTTACATTGTAAAAAAAAGAGCTTTCACCATGAAAATACTCAACTTTCAAACTTCCAAGTGGATGGTTTCCAATTGGGGAGCACACAGTACTTTCGTAGGTAGTAAGAATAGGGCCTGACAAAGGATTCTAGCTAAGTCTATGTGGGTAGAAATTTCAGTCAAGAGGGAAAAAATATCTCATGAGAAAGATATTATAGAGAGGAACACATTTTAAGTAATGCTGTAGGAAGTAGAGATAGAGCACCTTCCCAAAATTTGGCATAAACAAATGCATGTCACCAGATTATAGGGTGAACAGGCCTCCTAGCAAAGAGTCAGTAAGGAAACACCTTTTTACTAACAGCTCCCATTGATGTGACCTGTTAGTAAAATTCAAACCTCAGGATGACGTGATACTCTTTTCTCATACATAAGTGAGAAAAACTTGGTAACAACATGAGATCATCCCATAAAAGAGATTAAAGGGGATCTGGGGCAACTAAGCCAGCAAAGCATATTGGCTGAGGGTATAGAATCTTGGATTGGATTGTCTGGATGTGATCCTGTTTTTTTTTTTTTTTTACATTTACCTTTATATCTGTGAGTAAATGGTTTGGCCTTTCAGGTCTCAGCTTGCTCATCTCTAAATCATACCAAATAGAACTCTCCAAAAGGAGGACACAAAAAGTAGGGAAAGCTCTTGCAATGGTGTCTGTGCTACAGGACAGTTGGAGGTGCAGGTTTGAGATGGCAACAAGATTCATAAGAGAAACACTGGCTTCAAGCTGATGCTGCATTTTCATAGCTTAATAGATGTTACCTGTTACTGTTCCAGTTAGCAAATAGGTAATATTATATGTGAGTGAGTGTGTACCCTCACCACCAAGGAAGGTACGTTGTTAATACATGAAAGTGAAGACTGCCAGAAGAATCTAAATTATCCACTGAGACAGTAACTATGTTGAGACTACTAAGAATGCTATTTTTGCCTGATAAGTTATCCAGTTCCCCCTTATTCTAGTAAAATGTATTGCAGTTTTTCTTGGGAGGTTATTCTTGGGAGGTCTGTTCAGCCAAATTTGCCTGTTACTCCAGGCATCTCTTGAATGCCTACTTTTGCATTCCAGTGCCCTATGATGAAAACGACATCTTTTGGGGGTGTTAGTTCTAAAAGGTCTTGTAGGTCTTCATAGAACCATTCAACTTCAGCTTCTTCAACATTACTGGTTGGGGCATAGACTTGGATTACCGTGATATTGAATGGTTTGCCTTGGAAACCAACAGAGATCATTCTGTAGCTTTTGAGATTGCACCCAATACTGGATTTCAGACTCTTTTGTTGACTATGAGAGCTACTCCATTTCTTCTAAGAGATTCTTGCCCACAGTAGTAGATATAATGGTCATCTGAATTAAAATCTCCCATTCCAGTCCATTTTAGTTCACTGATTCCTAAAATGTCAGTGTTCACTCTTGCTATCTCCTGTTTGACCAATTCTAATTTACCTTGATTCATAGACCTAACATTCCAGGTTCCTATTCAATATTGCTCTTTACAGCATTGGACTTTACTTCCGTTGGATCATAGAAAAAGCAAGAGAATTCCATAAAAACATCTACTTCTGCTTTATTGATGATGCCAAAGCCTTTGACTGTATGGATCACAACCAACTGGAAAATTCTTCAAGAGATGGGAATACTAGACCACCTGACCTGCCTCCTGAGAAATCTGTATGCAGGTCAAGAAGCAACAGTTAGAACTGGACATGGAACAACAGACTGGTTTCAAATTGAGAAAGGAATATGTCAAGGCTGTATATTGTCACCCTACTTATTTAACTTATATGCAGAGTACGTCATGGGAAATGCTGGGCTGGATGAAGCACAAGCTGGAATCAAGATTGCTGGGAGAAATATCAATAACCTCAGATACGCAGATGACACCACCCTTATGGCAGAAAGGGAAGAGGAACTAAAGAGTCCCTTGATGAAAGTGAAATAGGAGAGTGAAAAAGCTGGCTTAAAACTCAGCCTTCAAAAAATGAAGATCATGGCATCTGGTCCTATCACTTCATAGCAAATAGATGGGGAAACAATGGAAACAGTGACAGACTTTATTTTCTTGGGCTCCAAAATCACTGCAGATGATAACTGCAGCCATGAAATTAAAAGACACTTGCTCCTTGGAAGAAAAATTATAACCAACCTGGATAGCATATTAAAAAGCAGAGACGTTACTTTGCCAACAAAGGTCCGTCTAGTCAAAGCTATTGTTTTTCCAGTAGTGATGCATGCATGTGTGAGTTGGACTGTAAAGAAATCTGAGCGCTGAAGAATTGATGCTTTTGAACTGTGGTGTTGGAGAAGACTCTTGAGAGTCCCTTGGACTGCAAGGAGATTAAACCAGTCAATCCTAATGGAAATCAGTCCTGAATATTCATTGAAAGGACTGATGGTGAAGCTGAAACTCAAATACTTTGGCCACCAGATGTGAAGAACAGACTCATTGGAAAAGACCCTAATGCTTGGAAAGATTGAAGGCAGGAGGAGAAGGGGTTCACAGAAGCTGAGATGGTTGGATGGCATCACCAACTCGATGGACTGAGTTTGAACAAGCTCTGGGAGTTGGTGATGGACAGAGAAGCCTGGCATGCTGTAGTCCATGTTGTCTCAAAGAGTCAGACACGACTGAGCGACTGAACTGAACTGATTCCTTCCTCAGACTCATGCACTTCAGATGGGAATAACTCACCTTTCTATCTAAGGGTGGGATTTACTTTGCAGGCTTGTGCACTCATGTTTAATTCAAGAGGAATATGTAACTCGGCTTAGGCCAATGAAGGTGACCTTGGATTTTTTACCAGAGTTAACGACAACAGAGAAGTATTTGCTCAGCCATCAGTTTATCACACTTAAGGTTGAGTGTCAGTGGCCTGGTACCAAATGGATAAAGTCTGCCTGAGAACAAAGGATGCACATAAAAATGTAATGACGAAAGATGAAAAGAGGGTGAAAATGAAGTCTCCGGTTGTCTATTAATTGCAGTCTGTAAGATTCCAGACCAATATAGGAAATGAATTGAGAGGGGAGATGCAAATGAAAAGACAGGCTGCTTAACCAGAAAGAGCAAAATCCACAACAAATAGTCCTGAGAAGCATATGCCAAGGTGAACCAATGCCGAAAGTGGATTAATGGCTGGGAGAGCTGGTCTAAAGGATTTACGATGTCCCTGGCACATACAAACAGTCTATGGTAAGTAAAGATGAACTGCATCAGGCTGTATTCCTGGAAAAGATTGGCAGAACTTTTGAGCTCAGAACATATTCCAGTCTGCTGGCTGAGATGTGGGCTTGGCTGCTCTGAGGCATTAAAAACCCAGTGGGGATGGAGAAACCACCTGTTATCCAAGAGCCAGAAGCCAAAGGAGATCAGAGATCACATGGAAGATGAAACTGATGTTTAAAAAGACTATTTCCTGATTGTGCTGAAAAGTTCTCCTTGGATCCAGTCTGAGCAGCCTGGAGATGGAGGAGGACCATGGTCTATATCTGGGATGATAGAGGTCAGGTTTTGCCATTTAATGTTGTTAGGAAAATACAAGAGAACTACTCATATGCTTTCCCCAAACTACTGTCTAAGAAAAAAGGTCAGTACAGACCATTTTTCATAATGCTTGTCATTCAAATGATATAAACTTTTAAAGAATGGTAAAAATGGAATAATTTCTCTTATTAGTAGGTGAAAATCTTATTATTCGGGACTTGTCATGTGGCATTAGATATTTGCATGGAAAAAGAATTCAAAGCAGCAGCATTATATGTGATATTAAAATATTTCTCATTTTTCTGGTTAATAGAATAATATTAATGAGATGAAATACTCTGGAGATGGTTAATCATGGTTAGACTAATACAAGCAAACATTATAGGGTTATGTGATGCATTCTGGGTAGAGTTTTTCTATAAATTAGGTAAGGTGAAAAGTGTATATGCAAAAGTGTCAATATATAGAACATCATCCTTAAGAATTGTAGAAGATTGAAAGCTGCATATTTAGTCATTTGAATACTTAAACATGAAGCCATGTGCTTTAGCAGCCTACTGTAACTTCTTCACAATTTACTACATGATGTTAATAATAAGCATACAATATTTAATGGGTGCTTACTAGCAATATATCAAGTGGTTTCACATATGCTTTCTTATTATCAGACTTTCCTCAGAGCCCAGCACACCATGAGTTCAAATGGTATCATATTAGAAGTAAAAGCCTCAAGTTCAGTGACTCTTACCCCAGGTACTGATAAAGGATATCTACTTGCCTGCAGAAATCTCACTCAGATCTGAGAGTCTGCAGGTATTAATTGGTGTGTGCTCACATATGTGCCTATACTTGCTGAGTACCGCCATATCCACAGACAGTAGATATACATTAGAAACTGCAATTAATTTCCAGTCATCGCTGGACACTTCGTTACTCCTCCAGACATCCAGAGACCTCTCAGTCTCTGATAGTCATACCCTAAGTGCCAACATGTCCTCCTGTGAAAGCAGACACTTAGAGTCGTTGCTGAGCACTGCAGATGAAGCATGGGCCCCCTTCTGCTGGCAGAGCTGTCCGGAGGTGGTGTGGTGGAGTGAGTGGTATGCCAAGTGCTTTCCTCTTCTTCTGTCCCCAAGTGTCCTAGTGTGTCGCCATGCTGTACACAATTTCTAATGGAAGTGATCTTTCTGGTTTTTGTTTTTACCTGTAATCCCCTACCCCCGATATTTTTATCCTGATATTCCACAAGACTTCTACAGGGAGAGGGGAGGCAGGGTGGGGAGATGAAATCAGATGACAAATATCAAAAAGGGATGGCGTGTTTAATTTAGGATCAGCTGTTCTTTCTAGTAACCAAGGCTTTACTGTATCAAGTTCATCTTACTTAGCTCCTACCCTAGTGGCTCAGACAGTAAAGCGTCTGTCTGCAGTGCAGGAGAACCGGGTTTGATCCCTGGGTTGGGAAGATTCCCTGGAGAAGGAAATGGCAACCCACTCCAGTATTCTTGCCTGGAAAATCCCATCGACCGCGGAGCCTGGTAGGTTACCGTCCATGGGGTTGCAAAGAGTCGGACACGACCGAGCGACTTCACATTCACTTTTCCTCAGAATTAGCTCTACTAAAAGCCCTCTCATCCCCTAAATCAGAACTTTTTTTTCATGGTTGCTCGGGCCAGAATCTTTATTTTTGAAATTTTTTTTAGTTTTTTTAAAATTTTGAGTATACTCAAATTGCTTTACAGTGTTGTGTTAGTTTCTGCTGTATAGCAAAGTGAATCAGCCATACATATAAATATATTTCTTCTTTTTTGGATATCCCATGGCTCAGGTGGTAAGGAATCTGCCTGCAATGCAGGAGACCCGGGTTTGATCCCTGGGTTGGGAAGATCCATTGGAGAAGGAAACGGCAACCCACTCCAATATTCTTGCCTGGAGAATTTCATGGACAGAGGAGTCTGGCAGGCTATAGTCCATGGGGCCACAAAGAGTCAGACACAATTGAGTGACTAACACTTGTCACTTGTAAATATAGGGATAATGGAGATATTACATTACGTTCCAAGCGTGGTTTTATCTTTAGACACAGCTTTGTCCAAGGACTTCAATGATATATTCAAGGTTTATCTCTCTTTTTTTTTTTCCATCTCTCTGTTGTTCTTTGTATTGTCCCTGTCTCAGGCAAGCCAGAAGGGGGGAAAAATGATAGCAAGATAGCACTTCTTTATTCTTGGTTCCAGAAAATGTCATTGGGATGAATTTGATGGCTCCAAGTTGAGTAACTGGGCCCACACCTTAGCCAGCCACTGTGGCCAGGGAGACAGAGTATGCTGATTGCCAACTCTTGTTACTAGGCAGGGAAAGCCATGTAATTAACATCTCTATGAGTTAGGGGGAGGATAGTTTACCAAGAAGAAAAATAAGCTGGGCAGTCACAGTCATTTACTAGACCCCTGCTCTCAACAGATATCTGCAGGGCCAATTTGATCACAAAATAGTGTTGTTGTTCAGTCACCCAGTTTTGTCCAACTCTTCATGACCCCATGGACTGCAGTACCCCAGGCCTCCCTGTCCCTCACCATTTCCCCGCGTTTGCCGAAGTTCATGTCCATTGCATCAGTGATCCCATCCAGCCATCTCATCCACTGACGCCCTCTTCTCCTTATGCCCTGAATCTTTCCCAGCATCAGGGTCTTTTCCAAGGAGTTGGCTGGTGACCAACTCTGCATCAGGTGACCAAAATATCGGAGCTTCAGCTTCAGCATCAGTCCTTCCAATGAGTATTCAGGGTTGATTTCCTTTAAGATTGACTGGTTTGATCTCCCTGCTGCCCAAGGGACTCTCAGGAGTTTTCTCCAACACCACAGTTCAAAGGCATCCATTCTATGGCGTTCTGCCTTCTTTATGGTTCAGCTCTCACAACTGTGCATGACCCCTGGAAAGACCGTAGTCTTCACTACACATACTTTGGTCGGCAGTGATTTTGCTTTTCAACACATTGTCTAGGTTTTTCATAGCTTTCCTGCCAAGAAGCAGTTGTCTTCTGCTTTCATGGATGCAGTCACTGTTCACAATGATTTTAGATGCCAAGAAGAGGAAATCTGTCACTGCTTCTGCCTTTTCCCCTTCTATTTGCCATGAAGTGATGGGGCCAGATGCCATGATCTTAGTTTTTTTTAACATTTAGTTTTAAGCCAGTTTTTTCACTCCTCCTTCACCCTCATCAAGAGGTTCTTTAGTTCCTCTTTGCTTTTTACCATTAGAGTGGTATCATCTGCATATCTGAGGTTGTTAATATTTCTCCTGCCAATCTTGATTCCTGCTTGTGATTCATCTGGCCTGGAATTTCTTATGATGTGCTCAGTGTATAAGTTAAATAAACAGGGTGACAACAAACAGCCTTGTCATACTCTTCCTGAACCAGTCAGCCGTTCCATACAGGGTTCTAACTGTTGCTTCTTGACCTGCGTACAGGTTTCTCAGGAGACAGATAAGATGGTCTGGTATTCCCATCTCTTTACGAGTTTTCCACAGTTTGCTTCCCAGGAAGTACTAGTGGTAAAGAACCTGCCTGCCAATGCAGGGTACATGGGTTCAATCCTTGGGTTGGGAAGGTGCCCTGGAGAAGGGCATGACAACCCATTCTAGTATTTTGCTTGGAGAATCCCATGGACAGAGGAGCTTGGCAGGCTACAGTCCATAGGGTCACAAAGAGTCAGACATGACTGAAGTGACTTAGCACACACGCACAGTTGGTTATGATCCACACATTCAAAGGCTTTAGCATAGTGTGGATGTAACAGAAGTAGAAGTTTTTCTGGAATCCCCTTGCTTTCTCCATGATTCAGCAAATGTTGGCAATTTGATCTCTGGTTCCTCTGCCTTTTCTAAACCCAACTTGGACATCTAGAAGTTCTTGGTTCGCATAATAGTGAAGTTGCTCAGTCGTGTAGATTTTGAGCATGACCTTACTAGCATGGGAGATGAGTGCAATTGTCCAATGGTTAGCACATTCTTTAGTACTACACTTCTTGAGAATTGGGATGAGGATTGACCTTTTCCAGTCCTGTGGCCACTGCTGGGTCTTCCAGATTTGCTGACATATTGAGTGCAACACTTTGATAGCATCATCTTTTAGGGTTTTAAAAAGCTCTACTGGAATTCCATCACATCCACTAGCTTTATTGATAGCAGTGCTTCCTAAGGCCCAGTTGACTTCACACTCTAGAATGTTTGGCTCTGGGTGGCTGACCACACCATCATGGTTATCCTGTTCATTAAGATCTTTTTTGTACAGTTCTTCTGTGTATTCTTTCCATCTCTTCTTGATCTCTTCTGCTTCTTCTAGGTCTCTATCATTTCTGTCCTTTATTGTGCCCATCTTTGGGTGAAATGTTCCCTTGATATTTCCAGTTTTCCTGAAGAGATCCTAGTCTTTCCCCTTCTGCTATCCCCTACTTTTATGCACTGTTCATTGAAAAAGGGCCTTCTTGTGTCTCCTTGCTATTCTCTGGAACTCTGTGTTTAGTTGGGTGTACCTTTCCCTTTCTCCCTTGCTTGTCACTTCTCTTCTTTCTTCATTTTTTTGTAAAGCCTCCTCAGACAACCACTTTGCTTTTCTTGCTTTTCTTTTTTTGGGGGATGGATTTGTTTGCTGCCTCCTGTACAGTATTATGGACCTCCATCCATAGTTCTTCAGGTATACTCTTTACTAGATCTAATCCCTTGAACCTGTTCAGCACCACCACTGCATATTCATGTGTGTGTGAGCACACTCAGTCATGTCTGACTGTTTGCAATCCCATGGTTCCTCTGTTCATGGGATTTCCCAGGCAAGAATACTGGAGCGGGTTGTCATTACTTTCTCCAGGGAATCTTCCCAACCCAGGGATCAAACCTGGGTCTCTTGTGTCTCCTGCATTGGCAGGCAGATTCTTTACCAGCTGAGCCACCAGGGAAGCCAGCATATTCATAGGGGATTTGATTTAAGTCATACCTGTCTGGCCTAATGGTTTCCTCTGCTTTCTTTAGTTTAAGCCTGAATTTTTTTCTATGACAAGCTGATGATCTGATCCACAGTCAGCTCCAGGTCTTGCTTTTGCTGACTGTATACAGCTTCTCCATCTTCGGTTACAAAGAATGTAATCAATTTGATTTTGGTATCACAGAGTATGTCCAGATAATTCAGAACCTCAGAAGTAGGAATGACGGTTTAAATTCTTCCCTTAGCTCATCACAAAGAGGGTTGAAAATTGGGTCTCACTGCTCCAATTCCTATGTTCCTTTGGCCAGACTCTCCTTTCCTAATTATAATGTGTTTTCACATTTCAAAACAGCATTCCTTGCTATAATTATTCAGGCACATCAAGAGAAAATACAACTTTGAAGAAGTCAGAAAAGCACATTTGGGGTTCACTTCTGAACTCTTAAAGCAGGATCTTCGGGGTTTCCTCCCATGCCTGCTTTGGCTTGTACTGGTCCATTGTCATTGGTATAGTCCAGAAGGGTGAACTGTCTGATAAAACATTGGCTTCCCTGCTATAATGAAAGTTTCCATTCAACCAGATATGTGCATTTTTGTTCACACCAACTTGCACAAAAAGAACAGACAGCTATGTCTTATCAGGGATTTAGTGAGCCATCAGTGGAGTGCTATGTTCTGAGGTGCTGCCAATTCTATGGCTCAGATTCCCTATATTTGACCCAACCTTCTAGCCAGGGTATTTCCAGAAAGAAATGTCAGCGGTGCTTATGTTTTTCTGTGCTGAACCAAACACAGCAGTAGTTTCACGTCAGAGTGAATACAACACAGAAGCAGTATGTCATTAGCTTCGGCATGGCCACCTCTTAAAGTCACCATACTTAGGAGGCTCCTCAGCTACCAGTGTGATTGAATATAAAGTTAAAAGCCAAAAGAAAAAGAAGGGATTGTTTCTATTCTTAAGAAATTTAAGGCCTTAAATGATATATTAAAATGGCTATGCTTTTTAGTATGGGAAAGCTGGCAAGGGCAAGATGAGGAACAGTCATGCATCCACAAAGGACTGCTTGCCGAAGGATCAGCATCCTTAATATTTATGCACAGTGAGATTTGAGAAACGATTTGAGGCAGTTGTCACCAACCTCTGCAGGATATCGGGATCCCCTGGGGAGGATTAATAAACAGTGTTGCCTGGATCCTAGCCCTGGAGATTCTGACATAATTGGTCTGGGGTGCAGTCTAGGTACTACTCCCCAAGTGATTCTAGTGCACAGCCAAGGTTGAACCCCACCTAGGCCAGGGAACTATCATAGTGTTTCATGAAAATGCCTACAAAAGTGTTTTCAAAGCATTTCTCTTAGGAGAACTGTGAAGAAAGTGTTCATCAGTATAGTAAAAAGAAATTGGGAATGCTTTTCTAGGGGAAATGATAGTACATATGAAAACTCAGAGGCAACCCCAAGATATGAATGCTCAAAAATAATTAGGTTTGGAATTCAGAGGGCTGTGAACATGGCAGAGTGGAAAATAGGAACTTTTAGGTAAAGGAGAATGAAGTGGAGAACTTTAGACCCTGGATCAGAAAATTGAATTCAGCTTGAGAGCCAGTTGAGAGCCACCATAGGTATCTGCAGATAGCAGTGGCATGATGAAAACCATGACTGAAAGAGAACATGAATAATAGCAAAGTGAGGTAGTTAATCTGGTGTATCTTGGAAAGAATCAACTCCAGGGAGCTTTATTTCTGTTTCTCCCTAACAGGCATTTTTAGCTACAAAGATGAAGTAATTACTCTGACATTAAAGAAACTGCATGTGGGATCATTAGTTAGCTACTATTTGCTACTCTGAGTTTACATTATCTGAAGAGCTAGGTCAGACCACCACTGTTAGTCTCCAGTTAAAGAGTGGTAAGAATGAAGATTTAGAGTTCAGGTTGTCTTGGTTCGGTTTACCACTTAACCTACAAGCAAGCCTCACAAGAGGGTACGTGTGAGTGATCACGTGAGAAGAGTTTACAATCATGAACCTGCTGCTTTTAAAACTATTTTATTTAGGCTTTTACGGATGCACTCGAGGATCCAGTCAATAAAATAGGACATTGCTGCCGCACCACTTCAGTAACATACTTCCTCAGTTTAATTCACCCTCTGTTGTTGGGGCAGGGGTTGGCATAAAGTCTGCCAACCATGCCAGGCAACTGGATATGATGGTGCTTGTTACCATGGCTGAGGACGTGCAGTTGACGGTAGGTTCTATGTAGGAAACATGAAGGTACAGGATGGACAGTTGAGGTCATTCAGTTGAGGTATTTCTACTCTAAATATAAGAAACTAAAATTCGTTAGTGCAGGAGACCATCAGATTGTGGTGGCCCTAGCACCTTGGTAGCCAAACGTAAGCAAACCTAAACCTAAGCAAGAGCCAACACACTCTTAACATGCATTGAATGGAAACTTTAGAACAACCAATCACAAACGACCCTCTGGGCTTTCTCAAATAAGGCAACCACCTAAGCTATACCAAATCAAATAATTGCTTTGCTTCGCTTCCTCCTCTTCTCTCTAAAATCCATGCCCTGGCTCCTGTTTGCAGAGTGCTCTTAACCATTTCTGGTTTGGTGCCGCCTGATTCAAAATGATGTTTGCTCAAATAAACACTTGAACATTTAATACAGCTTAGTTTATTTATTTTTTAACACTTGTAACCAACTTGGTAGTAGCTGTCAGATCCTGGCCAGTACCCCAGGATTATATTCCCCTCTCCCAACATATTGGACATTTTGCCTCCTATCTTATGCTTCAAACTGTAGGACATGGTTTATGTGGCATAGTTCCTCAAGGTGTGATCCTACACCATCTGTATTAAAATCTTGTAGGCTTCTTTCCCTCAAAATGTTATTCCTCAGTCCTACCAGAGACTTATAGAAACAGAATATGTGGTGTGCAGAATCTATGAATCTGAATTTGTATAGGCCATCCAAGCAGTGAAGTTTAAAGACTGCTCCTCAGGTTACTTTCAAACCCAGTGTTTCCTAAAATCAAGAAGTTGGATGCTAAGCAGATTGGATACCAGCATCCTCAGGTGTACCTGCATGGCACCAGGTATCCCGTCCTCACTAGACAGAAATCCCCCCTGGTCCAGCTGACCATGTTTGGTCCCTTCCCAGAATCAGGGTCACCATCTCAGACTCCCATGTGCTTTGACCATCAGTAATCCCTCTGCTCAATTCTGATCCTAAATCTCAGTGATTCCTATGGCCTCCACTAGCTTATTATGAACTTCTATGTATTCTTCCTTTGCAGTCTGAGGTAGGAAAGTGATGAAATATTTCTAGCCTTTTGTGTGTGTGTGTGTGTGTGTGTGTGTGTGTGTGTGTGTGTGTGTTCTTAAAATCTCAGCCTTATGGTCTGACAGTAATGAGAGAAGATTAAGAAACTTCACAAAGTAGACATACATATTTGGACAGGGATGTTCTAGACGATACTCTGATCTCAAGTAGTAGCCTAGATAGCAAATCTAAGCCCAGGGAAAAGGGGAACCACAATGGAAATGCAGGGATGTTACTCCATAAGAGAATTCTTTATTGGGAGATCCAAAATCAAACTGTGCTGATTTCCTAATGAATGGCAATGTCAGTGGAGAAAACAACAGTCCATACTGGGAAGTCAGGATTGACAGATTTGGGTATAACAGTGCTCCAGATATTAGTCTTTGGTTTAAGGGCAAAATTTCACCCTGTTGGAGTAAAGGTAGTATTTTTCTTTTAGTTTTTATCTCTTAGGAAAGTTACCAAATCAGGAATTCACAAACAGGGAGCCTCACTTTGGTTTATGATGTGGGAACATATCATAGCACCTTCTAGGAGAAAGGGTGACTTGATGGGCTGGAGCCTCCTCAATCCCTCCTGCTTCTAGTTAAGTGGGGTCTCACCTAGGCTGCCTGTCAGAATCATCTTCAGAGCTTCTTCCTTGTTGTTATTTTGTTGGTATAGATCCAAGAACCATCTAATGAGAATCCTGGACAACTGTGCATTTTAAAATTGCTCAAGCAATTCATAGGAACTACGAGGTTAAGAGCTACAGTCCTCAGAATCAGAATTGGGCTGAACCTGAAAGGGGGTGGGGCATCAGGTAATGGGGGCGGGGTGAAAGTGGCAAGTGGATGGAACTACTGGTCCAATCAAAACAGGCTTCTGGCAAAGTGCTGTGAGGAAAGTGAACCCTTAGAAAGCATAAGAGTGCTTCCTCTTTTCGAGTGCACCTACTTCTTAAGATTGTAAAGTATGAATTAAAAGAGTTCTGCATTGTATTCCAAAATTATGGAAACCACTACTATCCCTTGAATGGGGAGCCTTATCTGCACCTTTGCCTTTTTCCTTCTCCACCAAATATAGGGTACCTTGACACACAGAGCATTTTTTTTTTTACAACCTGTGGACCATTAGGCATTTAGGTCTAGTATTCAAAAGAATTTCCTACTATAAGAAATCTCTGAAACATCTAAAGAAAGTAATTTTGGCACTTTTCTATCATTCAAAAATTGTTAACTGATTCGATTCTCACCTCTCAGGTATATTATTTTAGATAAAGGAATTTCAGTGGCAGCAATTCTTTCATAGCTGTTCAGAAAACCCATTACAAACAACCACAGGAAGGCAGCCATCATTTCTCCAAAAGTGAGAGTAAACACAAGGCTTAATCTGTTCATGTGCAGTAAACAGTTTAGTTTTGAAGGAAGAATCTTAAGTGAAGCTTTTATTTCTCTCTGGTCATTTCGATCTCTGTGGTTGAAAGATATTACTGAGATAAGGAAGCGTCAAAACGTAGTGCCAGGTAATCAGAGTTGACGGAATATAGCTGTGTTGGGGAATTATTGTCTTAAATCTTCCCTGGCTCAAGACAGTAAAGTTGGGACCCTTTACAGACTTTCTTCTGAGGTGGCTTGAGCTAAGAATCAAGCCTTTAGGGACTTGGTATATAGATTAACCCATACAACAGTATCAATTCCAAGTAGATTAAATACAGAAATGCAGTTAAAAAACAATACACACAACATAATTATAATAACATGAGGGTAAATATTAATTTGATCCCTGGTCAATGAAGGTCCTTATAAATATATTTTTAAATAGTATTTGTGACTATGTAAAGACTTAAAATTTTATCATAAAAATAAACATGAGACAAGTAGATACATTGGGAAAAATACTCTGAAATTATATAGCAAAGTAGGTCTTAATATTGTTACATAAAAACACTCAAAACTAATAAAAGAACATGAACTAGGAACTTTAAGTGAAAAGTAAACAAGAAACATTAATAAACCTACAGATTCATACAATATCCAAGAAAGTAAATTAAAGCAACAATGAAACTCCACTGACCAAAATTTTTGTTCATTTATTTGTACTATAATGACAATGAGTGTGTTGGCACACAACCATTCCATAAAACTGCTTTCCAGAATATATCAAAAATGCTCAGAGCCTAACTCGGCTATTTAACTTTGGAAAGTTATTTTTTAGAAATCAGAAATACTCAGAAAGATGTAATCATAAGGTTGAACACTACAGAAAGGTGTACATCATGAAACTGGTAGAATATACAATAATGGTAGGGAATAGATCAATTGCATTATTAATTATAATTGCAATGAATATTGAGCAACAATTAGATTGTCAAAGAATAATGAGGAAAATCTTACAGTATTACAAGTGGTTAAACATAAAATAACATCCACAGTAATCTATAATAGTTTAAATTATGAAGTTTAAATAAATGACTAGAGTTATATAGAATAAAACAAAAAGTTCTAGATATAATAGGGTGGTGAGATTTTTGTTTTATTCTTTGTAATTTTTAAAAGTTCCCAAATTTTCCAGAATGAAAACAAATACTGGAATAAGTACAATCCATGCTAATACGGAAAAAGTAAAAAAACAAAGTAGCAGTAGTATCAACAATATAAAACAAAGAATAAAGAAAATAAAGAAGGCAGAAAAAGTCATATTAGACAAGAGGCCCATGTGCAAAAGCACCAGAGTGGAAAAGAGTTTGAGATGTTCTGGGAACTCCGAGTAATTTCATGTGGCTAAGTCACAGGCTATATAAGGACTCAATTCTTATGTTTAGATTTTTATTTTATATTGGAATATAGTTGATTTACAATGTTGTGTTAGTTTCAGATGTACAGCAATGAGATTCAGATATATCTGTTCTTTTGCAAGTTCTTTCCCATTTATGTTATTACAGAATACTGCCTAGAGTTTCCCGTGCTATACAGTAGGTCCTTGATGGTTTTATGTGAGGATCCAGGATGGGGAACACATGTATACCTGTGGCGGATTCATGTTGATATATGGCAAAACCAATACAATATTGTAAAGTTAAAAATAAAAAAATAAAAAAAAAAAAGAATAACAAAAAATAAATAAATAAATAAATAGAGCAGTGTATATGTGTCAGTCTCAAATTACCAATCTATCTCTATACCACCACCCCCAATCCTTCCCCTCTGGTAATCCTAAATTCCTTCTCTAAATCAGTGAGTCTGTTTCTGTTTTGTAAATAAGTTTGTGTGTGTTGTTTTTTTTAGGTTCTGCATATTAAATGATGTTTGTCTTTATCTGTCTTAACTTCACTCAGTATGACAATCCCTAGGTCCATCCATATTGCTGCAAATGGCATCATTTTATTCTTTTGAATAGCTGAGTAATATTCCATTGTGTATACGTACCACATCTTCTTTATCCATTCCTTTGTTGATGGACATTTAGGTTGCTTCCATGTCTTAACTATTGTAAACAGTGCTGCAATGAACACTGGGATACATGTATCTTTACAGGCCTTGTTTTTCCTCTGGATATAGGCTCAGGAGTGGGATTGCAAGGTCATATGGAGCTCTATTTTTAATTTTTTAAGGAACCTCTATGCTATTCTTCACAGTGCCTATACCAATTTACATTCCCATGAACACTGTAGAAGGGTTCCTTTTTCTCTGCAGCCTCATCAACATATGTCATTTGTAGACTTTAATGATTGCTATTCTGACTAGTGTGAGGTGATATTCATTGTAGTTTTGATTTGCATTTCTCTAATAATTAGCAGTGTTGATCATCTTTTCATATGCCTCTTGGCCATCTGTATGTCTTCTTTGGACAAGTATCTGTTTAGGTCTTCTGCCTTTTTTTTTGTGATTGGGTTATTTGTTTTTATGATATTAAGCCACAAGAGCTGTTTATAAATTTTGGAGACTAATCCCTTGCTGGTAGCATTGTTTGCAAATATTTTCTCCCATTCTGTGGGTTGTCTTTTTGTTTTGTTTATGGTTTCCTTTGCTGTGCAAAATCTTTTGAATTTAATTAGGTCCCATTGTTTATTTTTGTTTTCCATTACTCTGGGAGATAGATTAAAAAGATATTTCTGCAATTTATGTCAGAGACTGTTCAGCCAATGTTTTCCTCTAAGAATGTTATAGTATCTGATCTTACATTTAAGTCTGTAATTCATTATGAGTTTATTCTTTGTGTATGGTATTAAAGAGTGTTCTAATTTCATTTTTCTACATGTGGCTTTTTCAGCACCTTTTATTGAAGCAACTGTCTTTCCTTTGTAGTCTTGCCTCCTTTGTTGTAGATTAATTAACCATAGGTATTTTTTTTTAAATTTCGCTACATGGTATGACATGTGGGATCTTAGTTCCCCAACCAAGGTTTTTACATGCAACCCTTGCAGTGAAAGTATAGAGTCTTAACCACTGAACTCCCAGGGAAGTCTCCATGGGTTTATTTCCGGGCTTTCTATGCCATTCATTACATTGATCTGTATTTCTGGTTTTGTGCTCAAGTACCATATTGTTTGATGACTACAGCTTTGTAGTATAGTCTGGAGTCAGGGAACCTGATTCCTCCAACTCCATTTTTCTTTCTCAAGATTGCTTTGGCTTCCCAAGTGGCGCAATGATAAAGAATCTGCCTGCCATTGCAAAAGATGCAAAAGACATGGGTTTGAAAAGTAGTTCTGATAGAAGGATAAAAAATAGGGACAGAAAGTGGTACAGCCAAGGATGCAGACTGGGATAGTAGCATCATGGTGGACCTTGGATAAGGAATAAGAACTTTATCTTATGGACAAAAAACATGCACTGAAAGGATTTGAACAATGAGGGAAAGGATTTGCATTTTTCAGTTATAAAAACTCTACATGATCATTGTAAAAGAAATCAAATCAAAGAAGGTTAAAGTAAAAAAGATCCCCTCCTGTTCTGGTCTTCAACCACAAAACTACTACTGTTGGTATTTTATTTCCTTACAAATAGACACATAGACAGACACATATGTGCATTAGTTTCCTTTATGCACATGTAAAACCATGCATTATATATGTATACACACACATATATACTTGATATATTTTGAGTATTTTTTCATATCAGTACATATATATCTACATCTAGTCTTAAAAGAATTTATTTCCTTCTAGCATGTATCTTTATTTAACTTCCCATCTCTTATTTGACATCAAGGTTGCTCCTTTTATTAAACCAGTGTTAAATAGATGTGAAAAATTATAAATCAAGTTGTAAAACCCTCTTCTCACTAATTTTTATTTTGTTTCAGAAAAATTATTTTTCATAAAATGTGTTATTTATGTTAATGTGAATGGGTTGGAAGACAATTAACTAGGGGTCTCTCATGTTTGTACACTTTCTGGTGAGAGGAGGCACTCACGCCCTTTGTTCTGGGCTACTTTTTCAGTTTATTTACTGAACAGCCTGGGAGACAGAGATAGTGTCTTTCTCAACTGCAAAGAGAAGTTATACATTTTTATAATTATAAAATGATTATTAAAAAATGTCAGGATCCTAAACTAAGGTTCCTCTCCTAGAATACGACTGACTGCATGTGCCCATGTAACCTGGTACTCTTCATTTTTCCCTGTGGGAAGTGGCATTCAGAATTGGTGAAAGACAATTACAATACTCTGACCACTATTAATGTAAGTTATTTCCTTTCTCATTTCTTTTGCAGCATCCACAAAACTGTGGCAGGCTAACTTGTAAAATCTCAGATGTATCACAGTTCTAAACAATTTATTAAACAGTATCTCAGTTTCAATTTTAATAGTGAACATATAAATAGATATAACACAAATAAATAAAGGCTTTTTATTCTTTCAACAAGTGTAAGGCCTGATACATTTTTTAACTTTTTATTTTATATTGGAGTATTAGAGATACCAAGGGAACATTTCATGCAAAGATGGGCTCGATAAAGGTCAGAAACGGTATATACCTAACAGAAGCAGAAGATATTAAGAAGAGATGGCAAGAATACACAGAAGAACTGTACAAAAAAGATCTTCACAACCAAGATAATCACAATGGTGTGATCACTCACCTAGAGCCAGACATCCTGGAATGTGAAGTCAAGTGGGCCTTAGAAAGCATCACTACAAACAAAGCTAGTGGAGGTGATGGAATTCCAGTTGAGCTATTTCAAATCCTGAAAGATGATGCTGTGAAAGTGCTGCACTCAATATGCCAGCAAATTTGGAAAACTCAGCAGTGGCCACAGGACTGGAAAATGTCAGTGTTCATTCCAATCCCAAAGAAAGGCAATGCCAAAGAATGCTCAAACTACGCACAATTGCACTCATCTCACACGCTAGTAAAGTAATGCTCAAAATTCTCCAAGCCAGGCTTCTGCAATATGTGAACCGTGAACACCCAGATGTTCAAGTTGGTTTTAGAAAAGGCAGAGGAACCAGAGATCAAATTGCCAAAATCCACTGGATCATCGAAAAAGCAAGAGAGTTCCAGAAAAACATCTATTTCTGCTTTATTGACTATGCCAAAGCCTTTGACTGTGTGGATCACAATAAACTGTGGAAAATTCTGAAAGAGATGGGAATACCAGACCACCTGACCTGCATCTTGAGAAACCTATATGCAGGTCAGGAAGCAACAGTTAGAACTGGACATGGAACAACAGACTGGTTCCAAATAGGAAAAGGAGTACGTCAAGGCTGTATATTGTCACCCTGCTTATTTGACTTCTATGCAGAGTCCATCATGAGAAACGCTGGGCTGGAAGAAGCACAAGCTGGAATCAAGATTGCCGGGAGAAATATCAATAACCTCAGATATACAGATGACACCACCCTTATGGCAGAAAGTAAAGAGGAACTAAAGAGCCTCTTGATGAAAGTGAAAGTGGAGAGTGAAAAATTTGGCTTAAAGCTCAACATTCACAAAACGAAGATCATGGCATCTGGTCCCATCACTTCATGGGAAATAGATGGGAAGACAGTGGAAACAGTGGCAGACTTTATTTTGGGGGGCTCCAAAATCACTGCAGATGGTGACTGCAGCCATGAAATTAAAAGACGCTTACTCCTTGGAAGAAAAGTTATGACCAACCTAGATAGCATATTGAAAAGCAGAGACATTACTTTGCCAACAAAGGTCCGTCTAGTCAAGGCTATGGTTTTCCCAGTAGTCATGTATGGATGTGAGAGTTGGACTGTGAAGAAAGCTGAGCGCCAAAGAATTGATGCTTTTGAACTGTGGTGTTGGAGAAGACTCTAGAGAGTCCCTTGGACTGCAAGGAGATCCAACCAGTCCATTCTGAAGGAGATCAGCCCTGGGATTTCTTTGGAGGGAATGATGCTAAAGCTGAAACTCCAGTACTTTGGCCACCTCATGCAAAGAGTTGACTCATTGGAAAAGACTCTGATGCTGGGAGGGATTGGGGGCAGGAGGAGAAGGGGATGACAGAGGATGAGATGGCTGGATGGCATCACTGACTTGATGGATGTGAGTCTGAGTGAACTCTGGGAGTTGGTGATGGACAGGGAGGCCTGGTGTGCTGCTATTCATGGGGTTGCAAAGAGTCGGACACGACTGAGCGACTGAAATGAACTGAACTGATAGTTGATTAACAATGTTTTGTTATAGGTGTACAGCAAAGTGATTCAGTTACACATATATATGTATCTATTCTTTTTTAAATTCTTTTCCCATTTAGGAAATATTGAGTAGAGTTCCCTGTGCTATAGAGTAGAATATTGAGTAGAGTTCCTTGTGCTATAACTAGATCATTGTCTGTTTTAAATATTAGCAATGTATACATGTCAATGCCAACCTCCCAATCTATCTGTTCTCCCAAACATTCTACCCCACCTCATAACCATAAGGTCCTTCTCTTTGTGAATGTGTTACTGCTTTATAAATAAATTCATCTGTATAATGTTTTTAGATTCCATATGTAAGCAGTATTATGACACTTGTCCTTCTCTGTCTGACTTTACTCAGTATGATAATCTCCAGGTGTATCCATGTTGCCAAAAATAGCATTATTTTGTTCTTTTTTCATGCCTGAGTAATATTCCATTGTGTACATGTACCACATCTTCTTTATGCATTCTTCTAATGAGGGACATTTTGGTTGCTTCTATGTCTTAGATACTGTAAACAGCACTGTAATGAACTTTGGAGTGTTGTATCCTTTCTACCCATGTCTTTCTCTCGATATATGCCGGAGTGGGATTGCTAGATCATATGGTAGCTCTGTATTTAGTTTTTTAAAGAACCTCTGTACTGTTCTCCATAGTGGCTGTACCAATTTACATTCCCACCGGAAGTGTAGGAGGGCTCCCTTTTCTCCACAACGTCTCCACCATTAGCATTTATTGTTTGTAAACATTTATTTTTATTTTATATAATTTATATAAATTTATTTTATATAATTTTATATAAATTATATATTTTAATATATATAAATATATATTATATATAAATATATATTATATATAAATATATTTTTATATAAATTTATTTTATATAATTTAATAAATATAAAATATAATTTATTTTATATTTAATATTTTAATTGGAGTGGGCTTCCTGGAAGCTCAGTGGTAAAGAATCTGCCTGCAATGCAGGAGACCTGGGTTCAATCCCTGGGTCAGGAAGATTCACCTGGAGGAGGAGATGGTAACCCACTCCAATATTTTTGCTTGGAGAATCCCATAGACAAAGGAGCCTGGTGGGCTATAGTCCATGGGGTCACAATAGAGTGAGAGTCGAGTGAGCATGAGCTCCAATCGGATGTTACTAAAAAGATAACAATAATCATAATTGAAAATTTATTTCTTCTATTAAGATTTAATATAAAATTTTAACCCTTTTTCAATGTTTAATAATGGAGTAGAGGAGATGATCCAAAACCAACCATTCAGCAAACATTCAATAAAGTTATTACTTTGTTTTTGGATTAATTCTACCCATGGGTAGTTATAATATTGAAAGCAGTCAAATATTTCAAAGGAACATTAATGCTTTTTAAAAATGAATTGTAACAATTACTAAGTGATTTCATTGTAGTAAAGCATGCTTATATATTCCTAGGGATAGAATTGTAAAGTTTTTGTATTAGGGAAATGAGATGGAATAAGTGGCAAATTCCATGTTTCACTGAATTGATAAGGGAGAGGGAAAACTCATCTTTAAACTTTTTGTTCTACATTTCAAAGTGTGACTACAACTACAGTATTGTCTCTATCAGAATTTGAAAACTGAAATGTGTATTCAGGATAATGGGGAAAATATGTCATAGAAGAAAGGTTAGTCTCCATGACATCTTAAAATATAGAGTGCCCCTGGGATTCACAGGAGGGCCGTGGGGAGCCTGAAATTGAGTCGTGAGGAGCACAAGTGCCAGGAGAGAGGGCACCCTGAGGACTGGTCCAGCAGCGGCCAGATTTCCTGAGGTGAGTGGCTGTCCCAGCCCCGCTTCTAGCACTGGATCTAGAACCTCCAGGAGCAGAGAAAGAGTTCAACGGTGGGACTCAGTGGTGCCTTCCTCCCGGGGCAGAGTCTGAGTGGAGTGGTGGCCATTGTTAGTGTTGACTCAAATGTGATCTGTCAGAAGCAGCTGAGAACACAGACAGCAGCTGGTATCCTGGCTCACCCCCCACCCGCCTAGAGGAGCCAAATGTGCATGGGGCTAAGGGCTGCCCAGCTGTGTCAATCCACAACGGGGGGCGGTGGGGGAGAAACGGGGGTAGCAGAGGCTGTGAGGGACCAAACAGTGTTGCAGGTGAAGCTCTGTAGTGAGCAGGAACAGAGGCAGCTGCCACTTACCCCTCAGGATTTCTGCTCTAGCAACTTGGGCTCTGACCCTGCGCTGAACACAGCAGTGACAGCCACTGCTACAGTAAATCTTCCCTGAAGCACCTCACCCATGAGTAAGTATTACTCTTTGGAGAAAAGGATGGAGGTTCTAAAAAACCAGGAATAAATAAAGACAATTGAGTGTTGTTAAGAAAAGCAGAGCTAAGGAGACTTACTTGCCCTGAACGTGTAGTGTTCTTCTCAGCTCTCCTTAGAACACTTGCCTGGGGTAAGTAAGTCTCCTTATCTCTCTTTAGCTGTCCTTAGAACAATATATGTCAGAGTAAGTAAGTCTCCTTAGCCCACTTTAGTTCTCCTTAGAACACTACAGTTCAGAGTAAGAAAGTCTCCTTCCCTCTCCTTAGAACACTATAGTTCAGAGTAAGTTTATCTCCTTAGCTCTCCTTTGCTCTCTTTAGAACTCTATAGTTCAGAGTAAGTACATCTCATTAGCTCTCCTTAGCATACTACAAGTCAGAGTAAGTCTCCTAGCTCTCCTTAGAAAACTACAGGTCAGGGTAAGTAGGTCTCATTAGTTCTCCTTAGCCCTCCTTAGCTCTTGTTCTCTCTCCTTAAGTCTCCTTAGAACACTATAGTTCAGAGTAAGTAAGTCTCCTTAGCTCTCCTTAGCCCTCCTTAACTCTTGTTAGCTCTCCTTAGAACACTATAGGTCAGAGTAAGTAAATCTCCCTTACTCTGAACTGTAGTGTTCTATAGTGTTCTACGAGAGGTAAGGAGAGCTAAGGAGACCTACTTTCTCTGAACTATAGTGTTCTAAGGAGAGCTAAGGAGACTTACTTAACCCAAGAAAGTAAGTCTCCTTAGCTCTCCTTAGCTCTCTTATAACACTATAGCTCTGAGTAAATCTCCTTAGCCCTCCTTAGCTCTCCTCTCAGAATCACTTTGACCCATAGTGTTCTAATGAGAGCTAAGGAGACTTACTTTCTCTGAAGTAAAGTGTTCTAAGGAGAGGTATGGAGAGCTAAAGAGAGGTAAGGAGACTTACTGACTCTGACCTATCATGTTCTAAGGAGAGTAAAGTAAGTAAGTCTCTGTAGCTCTTCTCAGCTCTGGAATCAAACTTATTATCCCTGTACTGCCAAGCAATGGCCTAATCACTACTAGGAACTCTCAAACGCTTAGCTTTTGCTTCCCTCCTTACTCTGACAAATACCCTGACTTTACAGAGCATAGGAATGGTTCCGTGAAAAGTAGAAATCATGCTGAGTCATAAACAAGACAGTAGAGTCATAAACAAGACAGACTTATACACATACAGCTTTAGAGGACAATTTGTGAGAGCAAAGCATATTGAGCACAGCTCAATTATTTTCATATTCTAAATTTGAAACTCATCACAATCAAACCCAGCTATGGAAACCTGTTCAGCCATTTTCCATACAGTGAGCTCCTTCTGGCCAGAACGGTACAAGCTCCTGTGCTTGGCAGAAACAACTGCAGAGGGAAAAATTGGTGTTTCTTGCTTACCTTGAACCATTCTCCAAAACTTACCTAAAATACCCAGCAAGCACAGAGGGTCCCAAACTGACCCACACCAGTACGTGTCATAATTGAAATGGCCAAAGTCACAATTCTACAGGCAGCAAGAGAAAAAGTCACATACAAGATAATTTCCTTAAGATTTTCAACTCAATTTGCTGTGGAAATTTTACAGGGCAGAATGGAGTGGCAGGATGGATATTCTAAGTGCTGAAATGGACACACCAAGATGATCTGCACAGTGAGATTACCATTTAGAATGGAAGGAGAAAGAACTTAACAAAGAAGCAAAAAACTAAAGTCTATCACTGCTAAAATTACCCTAAAGTAAAGGGTGAAGGGTCTTTAAGTGGAAAAGTAAGAATCCATGGAAAAGGGAAACTCCCACTAGGAAATGCAGATGTAGTAAGGACTGAGGATCACCCACTTCATTAGCTAATATCTACCTTAAAAGATAAAAAAATCAGCCATACAATAGGACATCAGAAACACAAAATGGAGGGGGTACAAGTGTAGATCTTTTAAAGTGAGTGTAAGCTTAAATGACTACCAGTTTAGGAGAAGTAGATGGTTACACGTCAACATATATGAACCCCCTGGTAAGCACAAATCAAACATCTCCAACTCAGAAATGGAAAGCCAAGGAACATCATCAGCATACTACTGAAGAAAATCAAACCACAAAGAAAGAAGAACTACAAAAGCTTGGGTATTAAGAGAGAAACTATGTATAAAAGAGCAACAAGTGTGTATTGTACAGCACAGGAATTAAAGCCACTGTCTTGTCATAACCTGTCATGCTCTGTAATCTGTAAACATATTGAATCATTCTGTTGTTCTGTGCTTCATTACAACAGTATGTAACAGAAAACAGAAACAACAGAACTCAGAGCTGGTTTCTTGAGAGACACACAAAATGGATAAACCCTTAGCTACTTTAAGGAAAACACAAGACTGCTAGAGGAAAACCCAGGCAGAGCAGCCTGACATACACTGCAGCAATATCTTTGTGGATCCATTTCTCAGAGTAATGAAAAAAGAATGGAAATAAAAACAAATAAACAAAGGGAACCTCATTAAATTCAAAAGCTTCTGCATAGCAAAGGAAACCGTACACAACACGAAAAGAGACCACAGAATGTGAGAAACTCTTTCTCAATGACATGACTGACAAGGGGTTAGTCTCCAGAACTTCCAAGCAGCTCATGTGGCTTCATGTCATCACAACAAACAACCCAAAACTATCACCTCACACCAGTCCAAATGGCCATTATGAAAAAAAAAATCCACATTTCTGGAGAGGTGTGGACAAAAGAGAACCCTCCTACATTGCGGGTGAGAATGTAATTGGGTACAGCCACTATAGAGAACAGTATGGAGGCTCCTTAAAATCCTTACCTAAAAGCTGCATGCACCCCAGTGTTCGTTGCTCCACTGTTTACAATAGCCAAGACATGGAACTAGCCTTAATGTCCATCAGCAGAGCAATGGATAAAGAAGATGTGGTGTATACATACAACAGAATATTACTCAGCCATTAAAAAGAATGAAATACCATTTGCAACAACATGGGTAGACCGAGAGATTGCCACACTGAGTGAAATAAGAGAAAGAAAAATATAATGATATTGCTTATATGCAAATTTTAAAGAAATGATAAAAATAAACTTATTTACAACACAGACTCACAGACTTTGAGAATGAACTTGGGATTATGAGAGGGGAAGGGTTGGGTGTAAAGCACAGGTAAATGGGTAAAGAATTTTGAAAAGAATGGATACCTATATGTTTATAGCTGGATCACTTTTCTGAGCAAAAACAATATACAAAATATTCAAGTACCTCCTAAAACTCAATAGCAAAAAATCAACCTGATTAGAAAAAGGTTAAAGAACTTGAATAGACATTTTCCAAAGAAGACATACAAGATGGCCATTGGGTCCATGGAAAAATGCTCAGCATCACTATCCCAGAAATGCAAATCAAATCAGAATGAGATATTATCTCACACCTGTTAGTATGGCTATTATTTAAAATGATGATAATAAGTGTTGGTGATGATGTGGAAAAACTACAATCCTTTCACTGTGGGAACGTAAAATCTTGAGGCCACTCTGAAAAACAGAATGGAAATTTCTCAAAATTAAAAATACAACTAATATATGACTCAGCATTTCCACTTCTGGGTATGTATCCAAAAGTCTTGAACTCCATATCTCAAAAAAATATCTGCACTTCCATGTTCATTGCACTATTAACAATAACATAGAGGTAGGAATACCTTAAATGTCCATTGATGGATGAAGGCATAAATGAAAGCTAGTTATAGTCATACAATTAAGTATTAATCACTCCTAAAAAATGCAATCCTGCCATATGTGACAACATGGAGGAAACTAAAAGACATCATGGTGAAATAAGATAGTCATAGAAGGACAAATAGTGAATAGTTCCACTTATATAAGATATCTAACATGATCAAACTCATAGAAACAGAGTGAAATGCTGGTTGCCAGGGAGTGACAGCAGTGGGAAATTGGGAGTTGCTATTCAATGTATGTGAACTTTGATGTACAAGATAAGTTCAATCTGCTGTACAAGACTGAACCTATAGTGAATGCTACTTTATTGTGCACTTAAAAGTTTATTATGAGGTTAGCTCCATTTTAAGTGTTTTTCCCTCAATAAAATTTTTTTAATTTTTGAAAAAATAATGCGTTGATACTGATTCATTAATCATGAGACTATATAACACAATAATATATTAACCAGGAGTTAGGTTCTGTGGTATTGGGAACTCTAACATCTTTGCAACATTTTTGTGAACATAAATATATTCTAAAATAAGTTTATTTAAACAAACAAAATTCCACCAGCATAAATAATTTTAATGTTACAATTGAGGAATTTAAAAATTATTTCAACACTTCATTATATAAAGATTAAAATAATTTAAACCCCAACATTTGACCTAACAAAATGAGTATTTTATTTTTAAATTATAGAATAGAAATGTCTCCTCAATCTAAACAAAATGGTTAATGGAAATTTAATTGTAATTTCTGACATCACATAATAGGATAGCCTTTCTGTAAAAGTGTATGTCTATACATTTTAGTCTAATAAGCAAGGAGATATTGTTTCTATGTAACTGAATGCCAATTGTAAATTTAAAATAAAAATAATGGAAATTCAAGCTCATTCATCCAAACTAATCTGAATCCACTTTTGAAATCTAAGAACTGCTGAATGCTTAGAAGAAAAGTTAATCCACTGATTAATGGTCAAATGATTATACACTAGAAGTGACAAATAGATTCAAGGGATCAGATTTGATAGACAGAGTGCCTGAAGAACTATGGACAGAGGTTTGTAACATTGTATAGGAGGCAGTGATCAAAACCATCCCCAAGAAAAAGAAATGCAAAAAAGGCAAAATGGCTGTTTCAGGGGGCCTTACAAATGGCTGAGAAAAGAAGAGAGGCAACAGGCAAAGGAGAAAAGGAAAGATATACCCATTATAATGCAGAGTTCTAAAAAAATAGAAAGGAGAGACAAGAAAGCCTTCCTCAGTGATCAATGCAAAGAAATGGAAGAAAACAATAGAATGGGAAAGGCTAGAGATCTCTTTAAGAAAATTAGAGATACCAAGGGATTTCATGCAAAGATGGGCACAATAAAGAACAGAAACAGTATGAACCTAACAGAAGCAAAAGAAATTAAGAAAGAGGTGCCAAATATACAGAAGAACTGCATGAAAAAGATATTAATGAAAACAATAAACATGATAGTGTGATCACTCACCTAGAGCCAGACATCCTGGAGTGCAAAGTCAAGTGGGCCTTAGGAAGCGTCACTATGAACAAAGGTAGTGGAGGCGATGGAATTCCAGCTGAACTATTTCAAATCCTGAAAGATGTGCTGCACTCAATATGTCAGCAAATTTGGAAAATACAGCAGTGGCCACAGGAGGAAAAGGTCCGTTTTTATTCCAATTCCAAAGAAAGGCAATGCCAAAGAATGTTCAAACTACCACACAATTGCACTCATTTCACATGGTGGAAAAGTAATGCTCAATATCCTTCAAGCTAGGCTTCAACAGTATTTGAACCAAGAACTTCCAGGAGTACAAGCCAACATCATTTGGAACATAGAAAAAGCTAGAGAGTTCCAGAAAAACATCTACTTCTGCTTCATTGACTATGCTAAAGCCTTTGACTGTGTGGATCACAACAAACTATGGAAAATTCTTCAAGAGATGGGACTACTAGACCATCTTACCTGCCTCCTGCGAAACCTGTATGCCAGTCAAGAACCAACAGTTCAAACTGGACATGGAACAATGGACTGGTTCCAAATTGGGAAAGGAGTATTTCAAGGTTGTATATTGTCACCCTGATCATTTAACTTATATGCAGACTACAGTATGCAAAATGCAAGGCTGGATGAAGCACAAGCTGGAATCAAGATTACGAGGAGAAATAATGATAACCTCACATAGGCAGATTACAACACCCTTATGGCAGAAAGCAAAGAGGAATTAAAGAGCCTCTTAGTGAAGGTGAAAGAGGAGAAAAATTGAAGGCAGGATGAGAAGGGGATGACAGAGGATGAGATGGCTGGATGGCATCACCAACTCAATGGACATGAGTTTGAGCAAACTCCAGGAGATTGTGAAGGACCGGGAAGCCTGGTGTGCTACAGTTCATGGGGCTGCAAAGAGTCAGACACAACTGACCGACTGAACAACAATGGTTAAATGACTCTAGATCTACATTATTCATCATATTTAAACAAGAAAACCATAGGACTTACTCCTGTAGAATCAAAATGTTTAAAACTTAACATTTTACTATAGGATTTAGAAATCTTGAACAGCCTTAGTATAGGAGAGTGACAAATGACTTAAGAATTGGAGGGAGATGAAGTTCTAAATACCTTATACATACGTGTTCAGCATTTACATCAAAGCAGTCCTGTGAAGTTGAAAGAGCAGGTCCTACCAGCAACTTACTGGGAGCTGGGAGACTGAATCACCTGTCCAGAATTCCCCAGCTATCAGTGGCTGAGTTAACAGTTAAAGCCCCTGTTCTGTACTTCTTAATCAGAGGTCTTTTCAAGATAACATTTACTTTATGGCGGTGGGTGGGGTAGGTAGGTGGCTTTGAAAAACATCAGATCAGATCAGATCAGATCAGTCGCTCAGTCGTGTCCGACTCTTTGCGACCCCATGAATCGCAGCACGCCAGGCCTCCCTGTCCATCACCAACTCCTGGAGTTCACTGAGACTCACGTCAATGGAAGAAATTTGTTCTGGCTGGTACAAAAGGGCCTAACTATATTTTTGAGCATAAATTAAGATTTTGATTGTTTTTAAGTGAGTTTAAAAATGTTTCAATTGAAAATATGTTTTGTTGTTTTAGACTTAAAACAATAACCGCTTTAAAAATCAAGAGAAAACGTTTGTTTTTTTTTAACTTGAAGTAAAATTGATGTACAATATTACAAATATCCAATATAGTGGGCTTCCCTGGTGGCTCAGGTGGTAAAGAATCTGTTTACAATGCAGCAAACCCGGGTTTGATCTCTGGGTTGGGAAGATCCCCTGGAGAAGGAAATGGCAACCCACCCCAGTATTCTTGCCTGGTAAGCTATAGTCCATGGGGTTGCAAAGAGTCAGACATGACTGAGCAACTTCTTTTCTTTTCTTTGACTGACTTATTTCACCTAGCAGAATGCCCTCCAAGTCTATCCATGTTGTTGCAAATGGCAAATTTTCACTCTTTTTAAGATAAATTAAGTCACCTTTTATGAGATAAAATTTATGATTTCATTTCCTTCCAAGAACCTCAACTACTGATATAAAAAGTGGGTATTGGTTGGTTCATTTTGACAGGGCACCCACTGTCCATCACTGCAGATCCGACTTCCTTCCTAAGAAAAGGTAGTCGTCCTTCTGGCCAGGAAGGTAGAAACCCCTGTTCTTGGCAGAAACAGCTATGAGGGGGAAATTGTTCTTTCAGAGCTCTTCTGGAAGAGCTTTTTTGCATCATACGCATTTCTGACTCTGCCTTTATGGCAGCTACTGTTCAGAAAAAAGTCCATCCATTCCATGTAAATCTGGCTGCTCCCTGCTCCAGTACCAGTGTTAGAAAACTCATTTTAAATCAAACCTAATCACTTCTGCCAGCTGTAGTGCACTTCCCAGCACTTCTCACCCTCCCGTACATTCTAGCGTGACTTTTTCTTCTTCCATCTTGCAGCCTTCCTCCAATTCAACCACCTTCTAATTGGCTGGCCGGGGATTCCACTGTCACTCATGCTAAACCCCAGTTTCACTGAGGAAATTGGAAGCTGAGTTTGCATTTTGACTTTGGTTCCCAGGGTACATATTTCCCTGCCTTTTTAAAAAAAACCCTTATAAGTAGCCAGCTATTCATAGACAGTAAGACAGTGTGTGAAACTATACCTTAAAATACAGCACATCATTTTTCTGACACATATAAATGTTTACTTCAATGCCTGTGGTCAAGAATGGAACTAGAGGCTTGTCTCCACATTTTGCCACAAATAAGTGACCCATGCATTGCTGGAAAGCCTCTTTCAACAGCCTGTTGGTTACCACTTTTTAAGTGACTTCATGTGACCTAAAGATTATTTGGTTTTTGGAGGAAATTTAGCCAAGTTTTCTGTGGGTACCAATCCAAACAACTCAAGATTAACTTTTCTGCTTCTATACTTGGGCTGTGAGCATCAAATTACTGATGTTTTTAAAAAATCTCAAAATATTTCTGGATTGTTACTAATGTACCTGATGCTTGATAACACAAGAGGAAAATTTCCAGGTTGTGATGTACAAATAAAAGGGAGATATGATTACTTCTGAATCACCAATTATGGATTTCACTGAGAGTAAACAAAGAAGGAGCTGGTAGGATTTTTGGCTGTGTGGTGACTGTGGGAGGGTTACAAAATAACTAACACAAAGCCCTTGCCCTCAAGTAGTTTCCATCTTATGAAGGAGACATTCAGGTAAAAAATGCATAATGTTTTTCTAAGTTCAGTTCAGTTCAATCGCTCAGTTGTGTCCGACTCTTTGTGACCCCATGAACTGCAGCACGCCAGGCCTCCCTGTCCATCACCAACGCCCAGAGTCCACCCAAACCCATGTCCATTGAGTCAGTGATGCCATCCAACCATCTTATCCTCTGTCGTCCCCTTCTCCTCTTGCCCTCAATCTTTCCCAGCATCACGGTCTTTTCAAATGCGTCAGTTCTTCGTATCAGGGGGCCAAAATATTGGAGTTTCAGCTTCAACATCAGTCCTTCCAATGAACACCCAGGACTGATCTCCTTTAGGATGGACTGGTTGGATCTCCTTGCAGTCCAAGGGACTCTCAAGAGTCTTCTCCAACACCACAGTTCAAAAGCATCAATTCTTAGGCGCTCAGCCTTCTTCACAGTCCAACTCTCACATCCATACATGACCACTGGAAAAACCATAGCCTTGACTAGATGGACCTTTGTTGGCAAAGTAATGTCTCTGCTTTTCAATATGCTGTCTAGGTTGGTCATAACTTTGCTTCCAAGGAGTAAGCGTCTTTTAATTTCATGGCTGCAATTACCATCTGCAGTGATTTTGGAGCCCAGAAAAATAAAGTCAGCCACTGTTTCCCCATCTATTTGCCATGAAGTGATGGGACCAGATGCCATGATCTTAGTTTTCTGAATGTTGAGCTTTAAGCCAACTTTTTCACTCTCCTCTTTCACTTTCACTCCTCTTGATAGAGACTCTTTAGTTCTTCACTTTCTGCCATAAGGGTGGTGTCATCTGCATATCTGAGGTTATTGATATTTCTCCAGGCAATCTTGATTCCATCTTGTGCTTCCTCCAGCCTTCCTTGTTTTTCTAAACTATGTACCAAACTTGTAACAGACACAACTGATAAAGCATTTTAGAGGTGGGGAGAGATGAATTAGTTTTCTGAGAATTAGCTAATTAGAGAATTAGCATTATCTAATACCATTTGCAAAAATAAACTGAAAATGGATTTAATACCTCAATGTAAGACCAGATACTATAAAATTCTTAGAGGAAAACATAGGCAGAACACTTTCTAACATAGATCACTGCAAGACCTTTTTTGATCCAAGTCCTAGAGTAATGAAAAAAAAAAAAACACACAAATAGGACCTAAGTAAACTTAAGACTTTTTGCACATCGAAGGAAACCACAGACAAAATGAAAAGAGCCTATCAAATGGAAGGAAATATTTGCAAATAATATGAACAATAAGAGTATAACATAGAGATGCAAAACTTTTATACATTGTACTCCATTTAAACTTAATACAAAACAATTGCTATATTTCCCTGTGTGTATGTAACAAAAGAGAAACAGACTCACAGATAAGGAGAACAATCTAGTGGCTACCAGTGAGGAGGGGAAAGAGGGTGTATCAAGAAAGGGGTATGTAATTAAGAGGTGCAAACTGCTATCTATAAAGTACATAAGCAGCAAGGGTATATGGTACAGCACAGGGAAATACGGCAATTATTGTGTATTACATTTAAATGGAGTATAAAGTATAAAACTTTTGTATTACTATGTTACCTGAAACTAATACAATATTATAAATCAACTCCAATAATTCTTTTTAAGTAAACACACAGTATGTCTATTACACACCTCATTTGAATAATGAGTGAAATGCAAATCTGGTTTATCCTCAAACCACAAATTTGCCAAATTGATTTAAACAATGAAAAGAAAGCTATTGTCCATGGTGTATTTGTTACTTCTTTCTAAACATGGTTGAAGTATGAATAACAACTTTTTACCACAAGTTTAAATTTATCTTAACCAGAATCAGACTGGAGTTTATTCCTAGGGAACCAAAGTGTCTTATTTTTCTTTCTTGTTTGTTTTTGTCTTTGTATTTGGTGATAGCATTTACTGCCTAATAGCTCAGTTGGTAAAGAATCCGCCTGCAACGCAGGAGACCCTGGTTCGATTCCTGGGTAGGGAAGATCCTCTAGAGAAGGGATAGGCTACCCACTCCAGTATTCTGGCCTGGAGAATTCCAATTACTGTATAGTCCATGGGGTCACAAAGAGTCAGACATGACTAAGTGATTTTCACTTTCACCTTTCCTCTCTTAAAGAGTAAAGATGCTAAGTGTATGCATACACATGTGTCTTTTGGTCAAATATTCTTTAAACATTACCTGCTTTCTTCTGTAAATGCCTTGTTTTCATTCCTTTTACATATTCTCCTTATACTCACCTTTTATTTCCAGTCTTGGTCGATTAACTATTATATATTTTTCAGCTGTTGCCTAGCTTTCCCCTTTTCACAATTACTGTATTTTACCATATTCTTGACCTATTTTGATTCTAGTAGACAAAATTCAGGCAACCTTCCCTAATAAAGAGATATTTATTGTTGCTCAGAGAAAAATATCTTTAAATGGACATGAACTTTATCTAGTATGTTCTCACTTCTGAGGAGCGGTCACTGAGTTGGCTTTGATTCACACTAGGAATACAAATTAGTTATCCCTTTAAAATGGGATGTCCATCCAAACAGTGGTACAAAGTACCTACCCTACTCCTACCATCACATAAACCTAGTAAATGAAATAGGCACTCATAAAGACAGAAGAGTGGGTCTCATTCTCTCATCTCCTGTTACAGAAAATCATATTCTATCCCTTTGTATTTTTTTTCTTTTCAGAAAAAAGTTCCTCAGAATCTCTGTCTGAAACAAGATATCTTATGAAATACCCTAAACAACTTCCTACACTTTAATTCTTGGATGATGGTAATGTTGGATTTGGGGGCCATCTAGTCCCTAGATACATGTCTAAGCATGTTACAGGATAGAGACCTATCTAAGACTTGATTAGTGTTTCCAGATTTGTCCCTGTCTCAGAAAGCTGCTCTCATCTCTTACAGTTATCTTTCTGAGTGACAGTTACTACAACACTATAGCTCAGATGGGAAAAAAATCAGTTCTTAAGGAATGCAAATTTAATTAGCGAGTTATTGTTGGCAGGCTTCTTAAATTCCCTGAACCTCAATTTACTCATCTCTAAAGTGAAAAGCTTGAACAAGATATTTTAAAGATATATATATATATATATATATATGTATGTATGTATGTATGTATGTAATGGGAATATCATAGAAAGCGCTGCCACTACTTGAGAGCAAACACTTTTTCCTTGTTTACTAAGGTCATATGTAACCCAGACCATTAACTGACTTCATTCCCCAAGTCTCTTCCTCTTGTCCTCATGAATGCCCATCAGATTGAACCATCCAGTGGTCTTATTCCCTCTACTTTATTCCATCATATTCCTTGGGTCTTCTCAGATCCCTTCCATCCTCACAAGCCCAGCTTCCTTTTCTTGTTAATCTCTTGGTTCAATCTGATTTCCCAACTGGGGTAAGGGGCTTCAGATGTGAATGAGGAGGGATGGATGAACAAAAATGATATAATGAAAAAAATCACAAATATTTATCTTAGTAAAACTGATAAGGATATAACGCCAATATGTTGTCATTCTAATAGTGTCTGTCTCTTTTTCCCATCTTACCAGTCTACTGTGGTCCCATCTTTGTTTTGATTACAATCTAAGAAGAGCTACAGTGATGTATGTTAATATCCCATTTCAGGAAAGAGGATAGGAGGTAAATAACATGCCCTACCACATATGATCCTGTGGTAGTCTCTGCATGATTTGTCATTCCTTTCAAATCCCTAAGCCTTGGTACCAGGCTTGTCCTGGAAAAATCTGTTTCGTTTCTTTTTTTTAAAATATAAATTTATTTATTTTAATTGGAGGCTAATTACTTTACAATATTGTATTGGTTTTGCCATACATCAACATGTTTCCTTTCTTTCTTGCTGTTCTCAGTGACTAGCAAACCCCACTGTAGTAGGATATTCAAACTTTTACTCACTGGGGGAGCAGCACTTTATGAAACTGTTTCTTAGTGATTTCCAGCCCTAATCAAAAGGATGTCTATCCTCTGCCTTGACTATTTAGGTCTCTTTAAATATAATCACTAACCTTTTTTTAGATAATATGCTAAAGATTACTCATTACTGTGCTGTCCATACTAGTATTTAATTTTTAAACAATATCCAATGACTATACTAAAAGAATCCAAATACACAACCGTGTGAAAATCATAAATTCAGCTGAAGGACTGGCAGGGAAGAAATATTTGGGATGTAGATAGAGAAGACTGAATAATTATATATGCAGTTTTTTCAGTATGAATGTGTATATATGTATCAATTGAGATAAATATTCATCTGTACCCTATACTTCTAAATGTTTTCACCGATTTTGCAAAGTTTTGTTTCTCTCTTCTCCCGTAAACAACAACAAAAAAATGGAAGTATAACAATATTCCGTAAGGTCAGATTTGCTCTTTGAAGAATTTTGCTATCACAAAATCCCTAGTTTATTTCCCCCCTTCCTTTTAAGGTACCTATTTCACATTTTAGAGTATTTAGTGCTGAAACTAAACATAAAGTAGCTCTTGCTTCAGTTGTCTATCTTAGAATAAGTTATTTAAATAGACATCCAGACTACTTGAGGATTTTGTGAGGAAAAGATGAGTGAACAGTGAAGACAAGAACCCATACGAGATTTAGAGGAAAAGTAGCCATAACTAAGAGAGATACTCGAACATCTTGACATTTAATGAATATGTAATGCTTATGCAGATGAACATATACAATTTTTTCATTGAATCAGTAACTCTGGTTCTCCGACTCTGATACCATTAGCACTTAGTTTAAACAGAAATATTTTGAGTTATTCAGTAACAATTCGGCTATTTAAATATATTATGCAGGAAGCAGAGGAGTTGGTATAATATACCAATATCCATAAGTTAACACTACACATCTGAATTTCTTAAGCAGATTACAATGATAGGATAGGTCCCGCAGTATAAAACCACTGAAATACAAGATAATTGAACTGGATTCTTCTCTCTATGATCGTTTGCTGATATTATAATATTTAAATGACACTCCATTATACCAGTCCCATTAATGCTCCCTCTTCAACACTGGTGTATAAAGAAAGGCATCACAGCCATTAAAAGAGCAAAATATAACTTCTGATTCTTGCTGTGCCCACCTGTAATAATAAAGCCGACTACCCACCAAATCGTACTGAGTTTGACCAACTCAGTTTGAGTTTGATTCTCCCAGTTTGCCTAGGACTCAGGAGCCTCCCAGGACACAGAACTTTCAGTGTTAAAACCAAGAAAGTCCTAGGCCTACCAGAACAGGCACCTTAACCCATCATCCATGTAATTGGTGAAACTACCCCCTAAGAGTCAACCTTGAGTCTTCCTTACCCTTAATTTTCCAGGTCAAAATTTTCAGTATATCTTGAAACCTCTACCATGAAAACATCCCCTGGGCTCAACACTTCTTAGCTGTCACCTGTAGCAATAACAACCCAAACCAGCATGGCCCCGCACCTAGTGTACTGTGATGGCTACTGAAGTGTTCCCTTTCCAGCGCTGCCCATTTACAAAACTCCCTAGCTCTGAATTAAGGCCAGGCATGATCTTGTTTCCACCTACTTCTCCACTCTCATCTCCTGCTTCTCTTGAAACTTTCACTATGATTCAGCCTTCTGGCTTTTCTCCTTCTCCTTAAACATGCCAAGCTTAGTTCCATCAGGAGGTCTGTGTGCTGCTGTTCTCATTGCTTCCAGTGGTTTTTTTCCCCTGCTCTTTATGCAGCTGATCATAGCACTTGCCATATATTCTAACAGTACATAGCACCTCCACAGAGAGCCTTCTTTGACCACCCTGTCTAAAATTCCAATCAGATAGTGTTGTGTCAGTCACTCAGTCATGTCCAACTCTTTGCAACCCCATGGACTGTAGCCCACCAGGATCCTCTGTCCATGGGATTCCCCAGGCAAGAATACTGGAGTGTGTTGTCATTCACTTTTCCAGGGGATCTTCCCAACCCAGGGATCGAACCCAGGTCTCCTGCACTGCAGGCAGATTCTTTACCATTGAGCCACCAAGGACAGTTAAGACAGAGATATTCAGATAAGTCAGAGACAAATACTGTGCACTATCACCTATATATGTCTTCCCTGGTGGCTCAGAGGTTAAAGCACCTGCCTGCATTGCAGGAGACCTGGGTTCGATCCCTGGGTCGGGAAGATCACCTATACGTGGAATCTAAGAAATACAACAAACTAGTGAATATAATAAAAAAAAGAAGCAGACTCACAGATACAAAGAACAAACTACTGGTTTCCAGTGATGGGGGAAGGGGCTATTAAGGGAGTGGGAGGTACAATCTGTGGGTGTAAGATAGGGTCAAAAATGTATTGTACACCCTGGGGAATACAGCCAGTGATTTTGTAATAACAAAATGGAAAGTAACCTTTAAAAAATATATAAAAAAATTGTATCAGGGCTTCCCTGATAGCTCAGGGTAAAGAATCCGCCTGCAATGCAGGAGACCCCAGTTCGATTCCTGCATTGGGGAGATCCCCTGGAGAAGGGATAGGCTACCCACTCCATTATTCTGGCCTGGATAATTCCATGGACTGTATAGTCTATGGGGTCGCAAAGAGTTGGACATGACTGAGCGACTTTCACTTCACTTACAAAAATTAAATAAACCTCAAGATAAATTTCCATTCAGTGACTTTCCATCATATCACCATGATCTAATTCTCTCCATAAACAGCACTATCTGCTATTTTCTTATTTGTACTTGTTTATTTTGCATTTTAAAGTTAAATTTACAAAATAATTCAAAACTATTTGTTCACAATAAGCACAACACCATTTAAAATCCCTGCCATGCCATGCCTTGCTTAATCGCTCAATCATGTCCGACTCTTTGCGATACCATGGACTATAGCCTCCCAGGCTCCTTTGGATTCTACAGGCAAGAATACTGGAGTGGATTGAAAATCTATGCAAAATATGCAAAGAAACATCTAAAACTAATACTAATATGTGGATTTACCTGGTAAAATTATGGGTTGTTCATATTTTATTATTCATGTTTTCTGCATCTTCCAGACTCTATTATTTATTGTGCTTTCATAATTTTGGAATCAAACAAACTAAAAATCAAATTTATCCTGGAAGAGTTGTAGCCTCGGGTCTGGCCTCTGCCTAGAAGCCTTGCTGCCTTCCCCATCGGGGTTTTAGAGGCCACACCCCCTACTTCACTTGTTTTCTTTGTATATGTCTATCATGTTACTTCTTGGGTCATTCAGGATATCTTCTTTCCCTGTTGGTCTCTCTGTCTAGAGTGTGAACTCCCCTGAGGAACAGAAATGAAGGTCTGTGTCTTTGAGGTTGTATTCCTGATACCTACAGTACATATATATAAACTCATTCTGCCTTTAAACATTTATATTCATATCTATGCTATGCTACTCTCTAATCATAATGAAAAAAAGCTTTCAACATGTCCAGTTCCTATCTACATGATTGTCTGCATCATTTTTCTCAAAAGAAGAACATGAACACAGGTCAATAAATTGTCCACACAAGTCACTCATAATTGCTCAATCTAATGATTCATGCCTCTCTTAAATTAGAACAATCATACACAGCAAACCTCCAGGGCAGGTTGGGATTTCCTGGATTCTGTTGCATTATTTACATAAACAGATCCTAAGTGGATTGATTATGTGTTTCAATATCTGCCCTCTTTACATTTTGAGGGTGTACTATTACGACCGCTGAGTTGAATGACTTCAAATGAAATTCACAAATGATCTCTGACAAATGACTTAACACAGAAAAGAATACCACGCAGGTGTCAAGCTTCAGAATAGCTTTTGATGGTACACTGGAGAGTCTTACTGGTTTAGAGAAGCAATTAGAATTGCAAGGGTCCTGTAGACCTTAAAAGTTATCCATAATTCTCCTAAGAGTTAAAAGTGCAAGAATAAGGAGGATCCTTAGGGAACAATATCAAATCGTAAAGCATTCAGACACAAAATAGGTAATAAAATAGACAAGTTTGTCATCAGCATTGTTCTTTGGATGGTTTCTAGTTGCTAGTGGAAAAATCAACATGAGATACATATGTTTACAAGGAACTTGATCTATAGAAGAGTAAAAATAGAATGTGATCATTTCAAGCAGTCTATTAACACAGACAACAAAAACCCACTTGCTTACTGACACCTCACATTCTTCTAAAAGGATGAAAGCCTTTAATTACATATTAATAGGTAAAGTTCTCTGCTCCTAAAGATTGTTACAAGTCCATATAAATTCACAGTTCAGTTCAGTTCAGTCGCTCAGTCGTGTCCGACTCTTTGCGACCCCATGAATCGCAGCATGCCAGGCCTCCCTGTCCATCACCAACTCCCAGAGTTCACTCAGACTCATGTCCATCAAGTCAGTGATGCCATCTAGCCATCTCATCCTCTGTCGTCCCCTTCTCCTCCTGCCCACAATCCCTCCCAGCATCAGAGTCTTTTCCAATGAGTCAACTCTTCACATGAGGTGGCCAAAGTACTGGAGTTTCAGCTTTAGCATCATTCCTTCCAAAGAAATCCCAGAGCTTATCTCCTTCAGAATGGACTGGTTGGATCTCCTTGCAGTCCAAGGGACTCTTGAGAGTCTTCTCCAACACCACAGTTCAAAAGCATCAATTCTTTGGCGCTCAGCCTTCTTCACAGTCCAACTCTCACATCCATACATGACCACAGGAAAAACCATAGCCTTGACTAGACGGACCTTTGTTGGCAAAGTAATGTCTCTGCTTTTCAATATGCTATCTAGGTTGGTCATAACTTTCCTTCCAAGGAGTAAGCGTCTTTTAATTCCAAATAACTGATATTATAGTATTATAGTCTTTTCTGTGAACAATTTATTTTTAAAAAATCATTGGCTTCCTGCTTACATTTTTTAAACATTAAGGTCCATAGCAGAAAGTTTAGGGGAAAAAAAGAAAATGATTTCTAATCCTATCACACAAGATTAAAAATTTTAAATCTTGGCAGTAATATTTCTGAAATTAATATATCTTTGTGTCTGTGGAATTGTCTTTCTCTTCACCAAGCATGCACAGAAAATAACACAAAAACTTATAAAAATCTAGTGATGTGAACAGATATAAATCTATCACAAGACAATATTGCAGATCCTATGATTGCAGTGTAAATCATTTGCCACTGACTTAACCATATAGGAAATGCTAAAAATATTAGCAATTCTAATTCTATCATTCTAATTTATACCAAGTGTTGTGAATATAAAAGAGAGGTGGATAACTAAACTTTTCTTGGAAAATTAGGCAAGGTAATCTGTGTGTTGGGGCATACAAATGAGTAGGAGGTTCCTGAGTAAAGAGTAGGATAAAGACGATTTAAAGGTAGCAACAGCAATATGAAATGTAGAAACTTGGGGAGAAGCTAGAACATAGGGTTTCAGATGAAAATGGTAGTAGAGAGGGTTACAGATAAAGATAGGAGAGAATTACACTGTGAAGAAATGCATTTCGGTGTGGAAGTGGAGGAGTGTATTTTTTTTTTTTTTTTAACCAGGAAACTGATAGCCATTTGAAGATAAGATTAGAAGTTTTTAGATGATTAATTTGGGAGAAAATTAGAAGGAAGTGGAGGAGTGTATTTTTTTTTTTTTTAACCAGGAAACTGATAGCCATTTGAAGATAAGATTAGAAGTTTTTAGATGATTAATTTGGGAGAAAATTAGAAGGTGAACTAAATAAAGGGACTTAATGTTAAGAAGATCAGATAAGTATCTTACAATATACCTATAAAAATTACTGCTGAAATAGCTCTGAATTCTCTCTTTAACATTATTTATATTTATCAAGCCTTTTATTATCAAACCATTTCTTTCTCATTTCATTTTCTGTTTGGTTTGTTTTTCCTGCTACAAAATCATGACATATTTTTCCAATCAAGCATACATGAACTAAAATCATCTTTTAAGACAGTATGAAATATCTTATCCATTTAGTAGTGAAAAATACTAACATTAAAAAAGACTGATACCAAATAAAACTTAAGCCCTCTAAATTCATCCATTCTATGCAATTCTGATTACCATACTAAAATGGCTGCAATTTAACATTTGTGTCAGCTAGATTCAAAATGTTTTTTTTTCCACAATAGTGATTGTAATTTTCACACACATAAGGAGTATTTTAAAAAGCCACTCAAGATCTAATATTACCCCTTAACTTGCCATATTATTCTTTAGAACTTTGAGTGAAAGTAAATATGAGACATAAATACCATTTCCTTTATTTCTAGGTGAGGTTTTTAATCTTACTTGCAAAACAGGAATTGTACTTACGCCCGAAGGTAATTAGCTGTATTATTTTAGAATGACAATAATAAACATATGGAGGCAAACACATCTCTAGGTCACTCCTGAAGACACTGGGGAGATACCAAGGCAGTTAAGACCCCAAGGGTTAAGACACCAGAGAGAAGAAAATTCTGAGTAAGAAGCCTCAAATCCCATGCTGCATTTCCTAGCTGAGAAGCCAAGCAGGAAGCAGTGAGTGAGAGGATGAGCAGATGAGCAGAGCTTCTAGTGGTCTTAGATAGCCAACTGGGCAAAAAGTGAGGTTGTGGCCCTGATAATCACTCGATATACAGTTGTGATGGCCAGAGAACTCAGAGTGAAACAGAAATAGAGTAGCCTATACAAACATTAAAGCCCTGTGATGAATCAGCTCAATTCACAGTTGCTTGTTTACTTGCCTCAAACATTACATGTGCTAGAACCTAAAGCAAGTTCTCTCAGAAGTATATCATCCAGCCATTCAAATCATTGCTACTGCATTTTCTATGTAATGTTCAGCCATCAATAAAAAAGAAACAAGCATATGAAAATTAGACCAAATGAACAAAAAAGTAAGAGGACATATGAAGTAGAACCAAAGAGATCCAGGTACTGAGGTTGTCAGAGGTTGACTTTAAAATGACTGTAATTAATACTCAAGAAACAAAAAGTGAGTGGAATCATCTGTAGCAGATATGCAATGATAAAAATGTCCGGGGAAGTACTTAGGTAGATAAAAATGAACTCATACAGAAGCAGAAAGAAATAGTCACCAAAACAATACACGAATGTGGATGAATAGTGGCCATTTAAAAAATAAAATACTGTGATGTGTGGTCTAAATATATATATAAATTATAAAGTTACATAAAAAGTTAACAAAAACATGATAGGATAGTGAAAGGAGTTAGAGTATTGTATGGTGTTTGTGTCATTCTGGAAGTGGTTAACGTACTAATTTATAATAGACTCATGACTCAGTGATCAATATGGTAATCACTAAAATTAATACTCAAGAGAGTTTAAAATAATGTATATGCTGACACAGGGAAAACAGGCTATATTTTAAAAATCGAAAGAAGAAGAAATGAATGAAAAAAAGGTGGGGGAAATTAGAAATTACATTGTTTGGTAGCTGATTCAAGTGCAAATATATCAGTAATGACATTAAATATAGTGAGTGAGTGAATGTGGGTCAGGTTTGAATCAAGTTTGGAAGCAAGGACCAACTGTGATGGTATACAGAGAGAGACAGTATACCATGATGGCAGAAAATACTAAGGAAGAGACAGTTCTGAGATGTAAAGCAGAAAACAAATCAGTTAGGCAAATGAAGATTTGTATGGCTGGCTGGGGAGAGGATGGCAAGAACATAAAGTAGCTATAAGACGTTTAAACTACTTTAAGATTGTACATTAGTCTGCTTGGGCTGCCATAATCAAGTACCACAGACTGGGTGGCTTAAACAACTGAAATTTATTACAGCACCATTCTGGAGGCTGGAAGTTGAAATCAGGGAATCAGCAGGGTTTGTTCCTTCTGAAACTTTGAGGGAAGATTCTGCTCCAAGCCCTTCTCATTAGTTTGTCAATGGCTGTCTTCTGCCTGTCTTTTTTCACATCATTTCCCTCTATGCATGTCTGTGTCCAAATTGCCTCTTACTATAAAGGACACAGTCATCTCTGACTACAATCCACCAGAATATCCTCATTTTAACTTGCTTATTTTTGTAAAGCCACTTCATGGATCACAGCCTTGTGCATGGCAAAGGAGCTGGCATAACTCAATGAAGCTATGAACCATATGCTGCAGGGACACCCAAGATGGAAGGGTCATAGTGGAGAGTTCTGATAAAATGTGGTCCACGGTAGGAGGAAATGGCAACTCACTCCAGCATTCTGGGCGAAAGCAGAAACAATGCCCAGTTGTGGATGTGTCTGGTGGTGAAAGAAAAGTCCAGTGGTGGAAAGAACAATATTAAATAGGAACCTGGAATGTTAGGTCCATGAATCAAGATAAATTGGATGTGGTCAAACAGGAGATGGCAAGAGTGAGCATCAACATCTTAGGAATCAGTGAACTAAAATGGACGGGAATGAGTGAATTTAATTCAGATGACCATTATATCTACTACTGTAGGCAAGACTCCCTTAGAAGAAATGGAGTAGCCATCACAGTAAACAAAAGAGTCCAAAATACAATATGTGGGTGCACTCTCAAAAACAACAGAATGATCTCGGTTTATTTCCAAGGCAAACCATTCAACATCACAGAATCCAAGTCTATGCCCCATCCAGTGAGGCTGAAGAAGCTCAAGTTGGCAAGTTCTATGATGACCTACAAGACCTTCTAGAACTGACACCAAAAAATAGATATCCTTTTCATCACAGGGGATTAGAATGCACAAGTAGGAAGTCAAGAAATACCTGGAGTAACAGGCAAATTTGGCCTTGAAGTACAGAATGAAGCAGGGCAAAGGCAGATAGAGTTTTGCCAAAAGTACGCACTGGTCATTGCAAACACCCTCTTCCAACAACACAAGAGCAGACTCTACACATGGACATCACCAGATGGTCAACACTGAAATCAGATTGATTATATTCTTTGCAGCCAAAGATGGAGAAGCTCTATACAGTCAACAAAAACAAGACTGGGTGCTGACTGGCTCAGATCATGAACTCCTTATTGCAAAATTCAAACTTAAATTGCAGAAAGTAGGGAAAACCACTAGGCCATTCAGGTATGACCTAAATCAAATCCCTTACAATTATACAGTGGAGGTGACAAATAGATTCAAGGGATTCAATCTAATAGACAGAATGCCTGAAGAACTATGGACGGAGGTTCATAACACTGTACAGGAGGCAATGATCAAAACTATCCCCAAGAAAAAGATATGCAAGAAGGCAAAATGGTTGTCTGAGGAGGCCTTACAAATAGCTGAGAAAGGAAGAGAAGTGAAAGGCAAAGGAGAAAGGGAAACAGATACCAAACTGAATCCAGAGTTCCAAAGAATAGCATGGAGAGGTAAGAAACCCTTCTTAATTGAACAATGCAAAGAAATAGAGGAAAAAAACAGAAGGGGAAAAAGTGGAAGCTGTGGCTGATTTTCTTTTCTTGGGGTCCAAAATCACTGCATATGATGACTGCAACCATAAAATTAAAAGACGCTTGCTCCTTGGAAGAAAAGCTATGAGAAACCTAGACAGCATATGAAAAAGCAGAGACATCACTTTGCCAGCAAAGGTGTGTATAGTCAAAGCTACTTTTTTTCCAGTTCAGTTCAGTTCAGTTCAGTTGCTCAGTCGTGTCCAGGACTGCAAGCACGCCAAGCTTCTCTGTCCATCACCAACTCCCTGAGTTTGCTCAAACTCATGTCCATTGAGCTGGGGATGCAATCCAACCATCTCATTCTCTGTTGTCCCCTTCTCCTCCTGCCTTCAATCTTTCCCAGCATCAGGGTCTTTTCCAATGAATCAGCTCTTTGCATCAGGTGGCCAAAGTACTGGAGTTTCAGTTTCAGCATAAGTCCTTCCAATGAATATTCAGGACTGATTTCCTTTAGGATGGACTGGTTGGATCTCCTTGCAGACCAAGGGATTCTCAAGAGTCTTCTCCAACACCACAGTTCAAAAGCATTAATTCTTCGGTGCTCAGCTTGCTTTATGGTCCAATTCTCACATCTGTACATGACTACTGGAAAAACAATAGCTTTGACTAGATGGATCTTTGTCAGTAATGTCTCTGCTTTTTAATATGCTGTCTAGGTTGGTCGTAGCTTTTCTTCCAAGAAGTAAGCGTCTTTTAATTTCATGGCTGCAGTCACCATCTGCAGTGATTTTGGAGCCAAGAAAATAAAGTCTGTCATGCTTTCCATTGTTTCCCCAGCTATTGCTGTGAAGTAATAGGACTGGTTGCCAGGATCTTCGATTTTTGAATTTTGAGTTTTAAGACAGCTTTTTCACTCCCCTCTTTTAATTTCATCAAGAGGCTCTTTAGTTCTTCACTTTCTGCCATAACGGTGGTGTCATCTGTGTACCTGAGGTTATTGAAATTTCTCCCAGTGATCTTGATTCCAGTTTGTACTTCATCCAGCCCAGCATTTTTTTCCAGTACTCAGGTACAGATGTGAGAGTTGGACCATAAAAAAGGCTGAGTGCTGAAGAATTGATGCTTTCGAATTGTGGTGCTGGAAAAGACTCTTGAGAGTCCCTTGGACTGCAGGGATATAAAACCCCAGTCAATCCTAAAGGAAATCAACCCTGAGTATTCATTGGAAGGACTAAAGCTGAAGGTCTAATACTTTGGCCACTTGATGTGAAGAGCCAACTCATTTGAAAAGACCCTGATGCTGGGAAAGATGGAGGGGAGCAGGAGAAGGGAGAGACAGAGGATGAGATGGTTAGATAGCATCACTGACTCAATGGACATGAATTTGAGCAAGCTCCAGGAGATAGTGAAGGACAGGGAAGCCTGGCGTGCTTCAGTCCATGGGCTCAGAGTAAGACATAACTTAGCAACGTAACGACAAGAAGCTTTGTAAAGACCATATCTCTAAATTAGGTCACAGTGTGAGGCACTAGAGGTTAGGACTTCAACATATAAATTTGTGGTGGGACACAATTCAATCTATAACACAGTGTTTATCATTATCGTCGTGGTTTGAAAGTCAAATGTGTTTGGAATGCTTTACAAGGCAACAGAAAATGTTTTTAGAAACATAAACATGTTAATAGAGATATATAATTCCTGTTATACTTGAGTATGAGCAGAATCTGCTATCAGCAGCAGTGAATCACCTTAAGGATGTTTTATTTGTGTTCAATTCTGAGTTGCACACATAGGAAAGATTTCAAAATCTTAGGAAGGATAAGTGAAGAGCCCCTAAGTATTAGTGAACATCAGTTAATATCATTTTCAAAGAACAAAAGATATGAATTAGTTCAGTTGTTTGATGAATGACATTTACCACTCCCCGTGCCCAGAATATACCTCATACCCACCTCAAAAGTGTTGGCTATATTTTTACAGTCCCATCCCAGACATCTTACTCTTTGTGGCATTTTAAATACACAACAATTAGGCACACACTGATATATACTGATTTTTCCTAAGTTATATTTTTGTTAAATAGCTGCTCAAATAGCTTGCTCCGCTTGGATTGTCACACAACACCTTAATTCAGCCATGTGAAATTATACTTTTGTTCTCCAGAGTGTATTGTGTTTAATCCAAGAGGTTTGCAAGATACTCAGTTTGTGAAGATGCAACTTATATATTGCTATTTAATTGTAAAAATAAAAGAGAAATGAAGATTTATTGATATTTTTACATTAAGATGAATAACTTTGTCTACCCCATATTGGTCACATGTCATAGTTGGTATGTGAACTACTTTGAGGGCAATGTTTAGAGTTCCATGAGAGGGCTTATAGGCCCTATGCCCCAACCCCCATCTCCATCCATCTATAGCATCATGAGATGATTTGTAGACTTTGTATGCCTAGTTAAGATTCTTTGATTATTTGTCTAGTTTTAACCAATCAAACCCTTTGAAAATGGATGTGACCTAATAAGATTTCTGAAAAGTAACATTAGAGTGAAGATACTATGAAAAATTCCAGCACAAGAGAAGATCAATAAAGAGAGTGCACTGGCACTTCTAGCAAGGATTTCTCAGCTGGGACAGGAAGGAAAACTATGTCAACCTAATTATTTCTGCTCAAAGTTTAAAAAATACAAATCCTGGAGAATACTATTAGAAAACTGAGTTTGACCTTTGACCATCTTTCAAGCCATAAAACACTGTAAGACTCTAAAAACTAAGCTTCTAGAACATGAAAATAAATCTCAATAATTGGAAGTAAAAAGTTTTATATGTATATTAATGAGAAAATAATGTTAAATGTTAACTCAATAATTATCTTCTTTTTTGTGTCTATTTTGGTGTTTTAAAAATGCATATATTATTATATTATATGTATATATTAAACATAATGAAATAGGTATACATATATTGAGATGCTCTAAACCGTTTTGCTAGCATTAGGGTCTGATAAAACAATTGGGAGATTTATACTCTACATATGCTTTATTTGGAAGTAGATATATCAAGTGAATTTCCAACTGAAATTTCTCCATTTTAAAAAATCACACTTACTTTGACAAAGTGAAGCTAGAGAGTTCTGACTAGTAAGTTTCTGAAGTTCCAAGATCAATTCAGAAGCAAATTCTATACAAATATAACTAGCTCATTAAAATGGACATAGGCCACAATGTGCTTAGCTAAAAAAAAAAAAATAACAGAGTTGAATATACTTTTCACTTAATCACAGTATGTACTGAATGTTTATTGTATGTCAGGGACTTGTTGGACTCCTTTCTGGTGGAAATGACAAAACAATAAATACATGATGTGTCAAATGTGATAAATGCTAGCTAGGGAGATACCTATATTAGGATGCACTGGCTAAAGAATGCTAGTGAAGGCGACTATTCATCAAAGATGATCAGCAAAACCCTGACTGATGAAATGAGTTGAACAGTGACTGCAAGAAGTGCAGCAGAAAGCCATGAGCTGGCTGGCTGTTCCAGGCAGAGGGAAATGCGGGACAAACTCCCTGCATGATGTGTTCCAGTAACAGCAAGGATGCCAGTGGAAGAAGTGGAGGCAGCAAGGTTGGTACTAGTAAGACAGTAACAGGCAGCAGAAGACTAGATCAAGAGCAAGCCTTCAGCCACTGGAAGAGGTCTGTATTTAGCTCTGAATGAAATGGCAAAGCCACTGGAGGATAAAGAGACAATAAGTGACATAACTGAAAAGGATGGACATGTTTTAGAAGTATGACTCTGGCCTGTTGAGTCATAGTCATCTGAGGATAGAGAACTTAGCAGAGAGACCATTTCTGAAAACGTAATAATCAAAGTGAGTGACAATGATGACTAGACCAGGATGGCAGCCATGGAAGGGTGGGAAAAGGTTGAATTCTGGACATATTTTGAAAGTAGAACAAAAAGTATTTGCTGAGGAGTTGGGAGAGAAAGACCAAAAAATCAAAGCTCCCTCTCAAGTTTGAGGCCAAAGCAACTAGAGATTGGGAGGAACACATGTTGGGGGAGGGGAAGTTGGTAGAAGGGTAGCCTGGAAGTGCTGGTAAGGAACAAGGAGGGTCCCCATCCCTAGGACCATGGCACAAGCAGGTGGAGGGGGGAGGCTATGAAATAATGGAGTAGTAAAGAAGGAAGCTGCAGAGGAAGTATTTTCTCAGTGGAAATTCAGGCTTGGGATAGAGTAAAAAGGTAAATGGACGGTTTTGGAAAGAAAATTAGTATAAATGATTCACTTTGCTATTCAGCAGAAACTAACACAACATTGTAAATAACTATACTCCAATAAAAAGTAATTAAAAAAAGAGAATTAGGCTATATGGAGTTATGACATATGGAATTTTTTCTGGTTCAAGAATAACAGGAGTTCTGGAGATCAGTGGAAGGGATTGGGGGAGGTGGGTTTTGGGACATGGGGACAGACTGAGGGTGTGCAGACTCATGTGGGGATGAGAGTCAGGGTAAGGAAGTCAGTCACTGATATAATGAAAATAAAAGGCATCATTTAGTAATCCTATCTATCTAATATTTTGGTAATTGATATTAGGATATCATTCAATTCAAATATAATATATTATGGTTTTTGAAACATAAATAAATTTCCAAAGAACCCTTGATCCAGAGGGATGGTATGGGGAGGGGGGTTCAGGATGGGGAACACATGTGCACCCGTGGCGGATTCATGTTGATGTATGGCAAAACCAATACAATATTGTAAGTAATTAGCCTCCAATTAAAATAAATTTAAAAAAATTTTTTAAAAAAGAACCCTTGAGGATGAACCATGTGAAAAATTGAATGCTAGGGATAAGAATAACAAAACACAAATTCTCACCTTCCATGAAATCTTAATTTAGTTGGGGATTTAAGCCAAATAACTGAGAATTTCTATAACCTACTATTTTATAAAAATGAAAAACAATACAATTCATATACGGCTATATTTATTTAAACAAGTACCACACAGGTGGTATATTTTAAAAACTTTAAGTTCAGAGGAGAGATACATAACTGTGGCCTGGGTCAAGAGGTGTCTTGACAAAGCGATAAAGAAGCAGTAAAAAGGGGAGGATGCATTCCAGGCAGAGAGAAAAGATCAAAATTTAAGGAACTTTTCTGAGTTTCTTGGTAGATGTTCTTCCTTCTATCTAAAGCATACATTCTCCATAAATATCTAAATATTTCACTAGTATGGTTATTAACTATTGGATGATTATATTTCAGGGATATTAACCAGCTTGTCTCTACTGACAAAGCTGTACATTTTTATTTTTAATTATGCTACTGACATCAAAAAAAATCTGAAAGCAAAGAGAGCAGATGTGTACTCCACGGGATTTAAAGAGTAGCCCATCGTCCATTGCACCCACTTAGGTTCAGGCAGGAAGAAAACTTGCTAATGAGTCAGATGATTAGCAGCATTGAGTTTATTTAGAGGAATTCCATGTGTGAGGGTGGGCCTGGAGTGAGTACACCCAGAAATAGAAATGTGAATGCCACCCTGTCAACATTATGAAAGTACAGATATACTGACTCAGCTTCGTACAACGGAAGTTTATCAATTGTTACTGTTCTAGGCTGAAGCTTAAATCTAGATGTTCTCCTAACATGGACTCAGCTTATAGGTGCTGTTTGGCTAGGCTGCCCACACGGCAGAGGTATATACTATAAAAAGCTGAACTGAGATAATGCCATGCACTTGGAAAGTCTATGACAAGAATTCTACTGCCATCAAGAGCATCTTTCCTTCATAGCAGGTCAAACAAGAATCTAATTCAATTTGTGGGATGCTAAAATCTTTGGTAGAGAAATAACCATACCAGCTCCCTCGAAGCAGCAGGAAATACTCCCTCTTCACCAAGCTGCAAATTATTTCACAATCACTATTTGATTTTAGACATAAACTGAACTATTCACTGCAATGATTGACACTATTAATCATTAACTGGCTCTAAGTGTTAAGGAGAATACACACACAGTAACTGTCTGCCACAAAAATAAAGAAAACCATCCTTTTTGGTTTCAAATTGTAATATCTGCTTAACTATTCTGTTTCAGTGAAATGTTGAGTACAAAGTCACTGTGTCTGTTTTCAAAATATGTGGGTTTCTTTTTACTCTGAATTTTTTTAAACTACATTTTAAAATGCTGTTTTAATTTCTGTCTTTTCTCCAAATGATTGTCTTGTCCCTCTTTAAGAAACCTGCTGATTTCCAAAAATGTTTGAGATATCTGATAATCTGAAAGGGATTCCCAAGGTCCATTTCTGTCAGCATTTAATTCTAGTCAATCTCAGGTAATACTTACTGTTGTGCAGTTACAGTGAAAAAATCATTAACCTTCCCAGAGTAAATCAAACATATCCTCAAACAAAAGCTTTACGCGGGGGACCATCTCCTTAAAGATTATCGCATCACACAGCTCAAAGTACAGTTACTCTGTAGTTTATACCACTAGGTGATTCTGAGCATAATCACAGATATTGACATTTGTCTGAGGATGTAGATTCTTTAAAAATTTTTAGGTTAATGACTATGTATATCATAATTATGCAAATAGTTGAATCCATTAACAAAAAAGAGTTACCTACAAGATTTTTTTGTGGTCAAAACCTATAAATAAGCTCTATGCTCAAAAGGAAAGAAGGTTCGACACTGGAATCCAAATACCTAGGTTTGAATCCTATGTATTTTGTCTTTTTTAAAAAAATTAATTTACTTATTTTAATTGGAGGCTAATTACTTTACAGTATTGTGGTGGGTTTTGCCATACATAGACATGAATCAGCCATGGGTGTACAGGTACACCCACATACACCCATGGCTGAATCCTGTTTGTCTTTAGGAAAGCTAACTGACCTCTCTGAATCTATTTTCTTTCCTTTGGTTTTTTTTTTATTGTGTGTGGGGGGTAATCTTTATAACAGTGATCTTACCTTCTGTTTCATGGTTGTTGAAAAAATTAAATAATTGCCTGTTAAATATGTGATAGGTAGTGACTAAAGCTAACTGCCAGTTTTGGCTGTAACCTCAGCAAAATTATTTAAATCTATTACATAGCTACAAGAGACAAAGGAAGGGAAATACTTAGTATTAGGTAATAACCAGTATCTGGGAAAATAATTATTTTTACAAGCATCAATTCAATATTATATGCTCTCCATCCTCGACTGTTCCGTGTACCACCACAGCCTCCACACTATCAGAAGGCACCCGGTTCCCATTTAAAGGCAACACCAGTATCTTCAAAAGAGAAATAAAATTAGGATTTGGCTGGAGGGGAGGCAAAGATCTAAAACTAGACAGCATGACAGTCAAGAGATTACGACTGGGAAAGGGGACCTTCAGGGCAGTGAATAACCAAACTCTTCGGATTCTGTCTTTAGCAATCTGTGGAACCTCTGGAAGAGGCAAAGCCAATAGACAGTGGCTATGGATATCTGGAACTCAGGGATGAATTCTAGATTAGAAGATTCATGAGGAATTCAACAGCATTTAGGAAGGAGCTGAAGCCATGTGTCAGGGGGAGGTAACCCAGGAAAAAAACACAGGATGAATACAGAGGATTTAGGCAGTATCTACAAGATAGGATTTGGCCGGAGGGATACTTAAAATTGAGCTTACTCAGAGGAAAAAAACTCACATTGGGAAATACAATCACTGGCAGATATATACAAAGAAAACCAAGATGAGTACTCTCACAGAAATCTGAGAAGGAAACTTTTAAAGAGGAAACAGTAGAAAAGTCATTGGATTCAGTGATGTGTTGGGACATATTTCTAAGAAACCTAAGAACAAAAGCCACCCTTCTTTGAGTGAGGAACAAATTAGTAACTGAGAAACTGCAAAGATAGTAAATGTAAAATATTTCATGAGGAAGCTTGGTTGAGAAGGGAGGAGAGAAGTTGGACACTGCTTATCATGGGACATGTGCTCCAGATGTAATAGTTTCTGAGTATGTTTTAGGCCAAGGAAACATTTAGTGCAGAGAAAAAAAGTAGACAAGGCAGAGGAGACCAGACCTGACAGAGGAACGGAGATGATTCTTGAAGAGAAGGAATGGACTGAAATCTAATCCTTAATGTGATTTCCCTTGACCTCCAAGTGGGAACAAAGACAGTCTGTCATTAATGCCCAATTTGAAACTGTCAAGGGACCCAACACAGCAGCAGCATCTGGTCATCTGCTAGAAGTCACATTCCGTTAAGTGGAGATTATACAATAAATTCATGACTTTCAGTGTTGATAATTCCATTGCTCTGCCAATTGAAGAGACAGCATGCAAACATGCTCATTTCCATTCACTAGAAAATTGAGGGTAAAGTAGAAGAGATAAAACTGGGAGAAAGCGATGGATCAGATGAAAATTTCCAACTGAAATTAAAGGAATGTACTGAGCCTGAAATAGGCTATGTGTGCTGCGTGCTAAGTCACTTCTGTCGTGTCTGACTCTCTGGACTGTAGCCCACCGGGCTCTTCTGTCCATGGGATTCTCTAGGCAAGAATACTCAAGTAGGTTGCCATGCCCTCCTCCAGCTGATTCCCAACCCAGGGATTGAGCCTGAGTCTCTTACATCTCCTGCATTGGCAGCGGGGTTCTTGACCACTAGCACCACCTGGGAAATGGGCTATAGGACATGAGAATAGTTTCTAGAAAATTCAGGGTAAAAGGCACTGTGATGTGTTGGCTGGAGATTACAAACAGAAGGTTCATCCTAAAGGATAAAAGCTATCTGGGAAAGTTAAAGCTCAAAATTTGTTCAACTTATAATACCTGGGGCAAGAAAGAAGACTCTATGAATCCAGAAAAAAGCGTGGTGTCTGGAAGTCAGTGGTTTTATCTGAGAATGCGGAACCTCTCAACATTTATTTTGATTGAATCTTTGCTATCAAGGACCATGATTTTCAAACTAAAAAGAATAAAACAAACATGGTCCAGAGATATTTGAAGTACACAAGAGGTGATAAGATAAGAGAGAATGAGTTCAATTCACACAGGATACATAAAAAATTCGCAGAGCACAGAAAGAACTGGCAAACCCCGCAAATGGAACTTTTTGAGACTTTTTTTTTAAATTTTATTTTATTTTTAAACTTTACAATATTGTATTAGTTAAGAAAAAGAAAATCACCTTAATTTTCAGGAAAAAAAAGAGATAGAGATCATAGAATCTAGGAACCATACTGACAAAGGCAAAAATACTAGGTGCGTCATTATACAGATATACAGATCATTTGTCCATATGAGAGATCAAAGTAGGAAAAAGTGAACATACATAGCCTGTACAGACATCTGCAAAGGCTCTTTAGGAGAAATGGCTTTTGAAGACTGGGGACATTTTAACAGATGGAAAGGAGGAGGGAGTGGGACAGTGGGTGGGGCACGTCAGACAAATGGGAGCAGCATGACAGAGAAGGCAGCAAGACTGGCCTTGTTAGGTTTGGAAAAAATAAATGGTATAAATATGGTAGAGCAGAAAGGAAATCTGGTGCCTAAAAACTTACCACTTTTTAAGTGGGTATATTATGCCAGAGGCCCCCAACCTTTCTGGCACCCAGGATGGGTTTCGTGGAAGACAATTTTTCCATGGATGGGGATGGGGGGAGTGGTTTCAGGATGATTCAGGCACATTACATTTATTGTGCATTTATTATTATTACATCAGCTCCACCTCAGACCTTCAGGCATTAGATCCTGGAGGCTGGGGACCCCTGCATTATGCTCTTCCTGCTAACAATAACAGTAGCAAAAGATAGGAGAATGTGAATGCCAAGCTAAAGCACACTTCATATTGACCTTTGGTTTTTATGTAGAGACTGCCTTGGTAATTTTAAAGTCTGTCTCTACCTGAACTCAACCAATCCAAGAGGGAAGAAGAATGTCACTATGAAGACATTCTTGCAAATTCTCACACTTTATGGATTCTTTAATTTAAAGGAAGCTTCACACCTCTATACTATATCTGGCCCTCCAGGTCAGTGATCCAAAACTTCCCACACACTCTAAAGGTTTTCATTACTCATTTCTTAATATGCCACGGGTCTTCTGTGACACATCACTTCAGAGTGTAGGTGTTCTGATGTGGAACAGATGTCAGCCCGGCAGGCAGAGCTGTGAAAACAGGATGGAAACTATGGTATTTGACGTTTGTATGACCTAATTATCAATTTTTAATGGTGTGCATTTTGTTGATTTTAAGTAAAAAATTCAGTAAAAGTCCCATATTTCAAAGACAGTCACCCATCAATACTAATTCCCTTATTGTCAAGATGCTGTCACCTGCCAGCCTTCTTAAGACCAAATGTGGAATGCAGTATGGCAGTTTTATTTATGTGTAAATAAACTCACACCATTGCCTTAAGGTTCCAGAGTAAAGCAAACAATATATTTTTCTGAGCAGTTGGGAACAATACTAGTACATTCCAATGGCAACATTCCAGCAGGTGTCCTGGTAGATATTTTACCAGCTCTAGCAGTAAATTAAGCAATGACAGTGATCACAGAGATGGAAAATTCAATCAAGGCTGCACACTGACCTCAACTTTTAAATCATATAAACACATAAATTGGATTTAGGATACTAGCAAAGGCTGCATGGTAAAGACAGACATAAATGTGGACAAACATATACCTGGTTTGGATACTAAAGACAGTACCTGGGGTCGAACTAGGGATTCCCAAATTTGAATCAGATTCTGCTTTCGGGTTAATCATCTCTAAAATGGGAATAAGTTGCATGATTGGGATAGTTCAGACAGAGTTTTCACAGCAGGGAAATATGCCTGGTGCATGCACAGTAGGTGAGCATTAATTTTATTGTAACATTTGTATTTTCATCTGTTAATATTTCTTGATCCACCTTTGATCCACAGGCCTATTGTCTAAGTGATGATTTAAATGATTTGAAGTTTTTGGAAAGCCTATTAAATATGAACTTCAAGTCTGTTAATATCATTTTGTTATGAAATACCAATTTTTCTCAAACAAATAATATTAATTATCTCACAAGGGCTTCTGTTTTGTCTTCAGTACAGCCCATTTCTGCACAAGTAACTCAGCTTCTACTTGCAGGGAATTTTTCACCTAATCAAGTATTGACATAGAAAATGTATTCCTGTCCTAACCCAAGCAATAAACAGCTGACACAAAGAGGTTCAATATTTGTGCACCAAGTGTTATACAGATGATTTGTGATGACACAAAAGTGTAGTTTTCATCTTCTGAAAGCATTTCCTTGGCTTTCTGCTGAAAGAAGGGGAAAAATCTGCCATCACTCCTTTCTATTTAGACACCTGAATTTCATTGAGAAGGAGACTTGGTGACAAGAGTGACATGATTATATGCTGCCTCGTGCCTTGCTGAGCAGGCGGGGGTACCAAGGCCAGTAGAGATAAGGGAGAATGTGAGAAATGAGGAGTGAGGTCATGCATCTGGTGTTTGTTGATTCTCTAATAATCAGAAAGATTATATTTAGTTAGAAAAGACGCTGCTGTGTTTTTCTGCATTTTTTACATGGCCATATTTTAACCCCTAATTAGCTGAAGTTGCCTTGGTTTTCCCTAATGGCCAGCCAGCTGGCTTCAGAGTATAATATGGCCTGATGCCAAAGCCTGGAGTATGAGGCACCTCTGGGTCTAATGACCGCCTGTGGCCTCAGGTCACCTCCATCCACCAAGCATGAGTGACAATCTGATTTGTATATCTCTTGTCATTACAATAAAGCAGACTCACATCGCTTATGGCATCCATTTCCTGTCATTCAGAAAAGGAAATGGTGCCTTTTTTCTCCCATGTCAGTGTACTTGCCAATGAAAACAGGTTTTCCTGAAAGAGCCAATAACCTCAAGGCACCTGTATGGGACAAATTCGTTCAAAATACGGACATACTTTCTTCTCAAGCTGTTGAATCAGTGCAGCCTCAGGCCAGAGGAAACTTGGAATGCAAGCCAATCACCAAAGACAGACTCAGGACATAACCCTGCAGTGTAGAGACCTCATTGTACAACACAGACTTCTCCCAGTTCTTTTAAGTATGTGGAACAGCTACAGTTTTGCCCATTTCATATATATCGTCTCATCTCTATAGTCCCCAGTTTTCCTTAAGAAATTGATAAAAGGGGAATACCCATCCCAACAAAATGCTCCCCACAGTCCACAGTATGGAAGAAATGGGCAGCAAAATACAGTCATCTATCACTAACAGCCACCACTGAGCTACTTTTAGCTTATTTGGAAGCCAGCAGCGAATCCCACTCAGAACTCCCACGTGCAGAGCCAGGCTCCTACCTACACAGTAAAATCAAGACACTTTTTCTCCTCAGCTGATCATTTAACATTTCTAAAGTCTTCTGAAGCCTATCAAAAAGTTGAATAAGTAACATTTTCATTAATGTCCTTGATCTACAACTCTAAACACAGACACTGAATAAATCAAACCCCAAAGTCCTTTAGCACCAAAGTAATGTTTTTCATTTGAAATATCTTACTCTTCTTTGAAAATGGAAATATCTCTTGAAATGAAACACAGATCTAAACTGCTAAGGGTTACAATTACTAAGAGAGAGAGAGAGAGATGTGCTATTTCCTCAGGAGAATATATTTCACTTTTTTTCTGGAATCTAAAGAAAAATGTTAAGTTTCATTTTACTTTTGGTTTTGACTCCCTTCTCAATGGTTCTTTATTAGTATATATCTTTAGGAATAAGGGACTTCAACATTATGTAGTTATTCGTGTTTCCCCAATATAACAGGACTTCAAGCAAGTTCAAGGTTAAAAGGGCATCAATCCCAACCTGAGAGTCATTCTATATTTAACACAGAAAAAAACTAGTATGAAGAGAGGCAAATGTCTGTTCTCCCATTTTGCCTGGTGAGGTGTGTGCATTTCCTGTTTCTGTTTCTCTCCTTGTTCAATCTCTTATATATTGTGGACCTTATCTCCCTGAACTTTAACAGACATAATTCAGACCCTGCAAAGAGTGACCCAATGCCTTGGGAATTGGCATCAGGCCAGGCTGACAGATGGCTATCAGTTCAACAAGAAATATGCTAGGTTAGAGCATTACCAGCCAAATTCTTCTTTGAAACCACTCAAAGGGAAGCCTGTGAACACGTGCATACTTTTATACACAGAGATTTTCCAATTAGGCTATTCTAGTGTTAGCTTAAATAGAGGACTTAGAAGTAAATTTAGTTGTCTGTTTTTGTGGATTTGTTTCCTGGATTTTGAATTTATGTGGTTATTCATACACAGCAGGGAATGGTTTTTATATTTCTGAAATTCATGGAAGACACTCAGAAACTGCATCCAAAAGGCTTCTTCCTCCTGTGCAAGCCTCCAGCCAAAGCAGGAAAACAACTGCTCAGGATCGTTTTTTTCTAGATGCTGAAGCTTGCTACGGAACTGCTCGTGTATTTTTACCCCATCTTAGACTCGACTGAATCTGCTACACAAACTAAATGAAGATGAAATATCACCTTCTTTGATTATCAGTAAATAGTTCACAAATTAACACTAAACTGCAAATGAGGGAATAATGTGTCTTTTTGAGAAAACCAGATGCTTTCTCTTCTGTAGTACGTGCGATAACAGGGTGGAATGGTTAATGTACAATGCATGCCATCTGCTGACTAATACAGAGTATTTACAAGCATAAATTCTCCCAATAACTGTGTTTGGTAAATGGTTATGTGAATTAATACAACTATATTTGAACCACAACTTGGATCTTGCCAATTTTGTTTCACTTTCCTAGTCAGGACTCGGCATTCTAATTAGAAAAAAATGATAATAAAAGGCAGGGGCTCTGAGGTTAAATCGATGGTAAGTTTTCAAATGCCTCTCAGATATGCAATTTTTTTTATTTTATTTTTAAACTTTACATAATTGTATTAGTTTTGCCAAACATCAAAATGAATCCATCACAGGTATACATGAATAATGAATAAATCTGAATGTTTCTCCCTTTATCCATGTCAATTAAAGGAATAAAATATGTTTCTTAAAACCCCATAGTAGAGCCATGAATCTCTGAGCTTTACCTGTTCCTGATATATGTGTTGTGCTGCTTTACACATCAATTTGAATTAGATGTAAACCATATCGCTGGAGAAATGTAATTTGTATTTTTGTTTGGACACAGCAAGTACTATAGATAATTATTAGATATTGTGTACAATTTATATTCAGTAGAAACAGTTCAAAAAAATAATAAAGATTACCGATCTCTGTTGTTAATTTAATAGTTCAATCAGTACAACTGAAATGTGTTCAAATGTACACCATTCACAGGTACTAATCTCATGTACATAATAATTTCCATCTTTAAAAATAAACAGAATAACAGAATATTAATTTTGTATTTTTCTAACCTAAAATTTCACCTGTAATGACAGCCTCTGATTTACTGCCACAGATAACTCACAGTTTGATTTTCTAAGTTCAAATATCATTTTCAGTGTCTTGGAAACTTTATCACAAACTTCATTTGACTGGCATATAAGTTAACAGATAACTAATCTCACCACCTCTATTTTTTTTCCATTAGCATTGCAAATACTCCCTTTTAAAGGATCATAGGGAGAGCAAGTATGCACCAGGCAGAAAGTGATGATAGTTTGGATCTTGAAACAAAGGACTCTCACATCTCACTTTGTGAACAATTAAGCACCTTTCTACCTAAGGGCACTTTTCAGTCTGTACAATGAAAATAGTCTTAACTGGCTTGAGGAGTCACAAGACAAAGTTTGAGGCTGCCTGGATGGCTGGAAATTAAAGAGAAAATTTCCAGAAAAGAAAGCCAAATAGAAGGGAGCTCCAAAATCTGCATGGAAACACCATTCAAATACTTGGCTGACCTTCAGACTATCATGTGCATGGGAGACTCGAGGAGCAACATATGGAAGGCTAAACTAATTGAACAAAGACTTCAGCTGCTGTCCATTTCAGGCAAGACAGGGTTTGAGTCCAACAAAGGTAACTGCCTGCTACAAGAAAATTGACACTGTTCTGGGAAAGAAAACACCCTTCAGAGTCTCTAATATATAACTCATGCTGTCTACTAATACAGGCTTTCCAGCTGGCACTAGCTTCCAGGAAACACAAAAGATGCAGGTTCGATCCCTGGGTTGGGAAGATCCCCTGGAGGAGGAAATGACAACCCACTCCAGTATTCTTGCGTGGGAAGTCCCATGGACAGAGGCACCTGGAAGGCTAGTCTATGAGGTCACAAAGAGTCAGACATGTCTGAACAGGTCTACTAAAGAATCAAAATTTATTAGATGTGAAACACTGAAATGTGACTCATGTTCAAGAAGAGAGGCAGTCAACAGAAATCAACCTGGAAATGACCCAGGTAATGGAATTAGCAAGCAAAGATCAGCTATTAGAAATACATTCAAATACTTAAAGAAAAACTATGGTCATAATGAGCACACTGATGAGAAATGTCAGGAGAGAAATTGAAGTTTGCTTTCTTTTTAAAGGACCAAATAGAAAGTCTGTAAGGGAAAACAATATCTTAAATGAAAAATTCAGTGGATGGGCTTAAAAAGAGATTGGAAAAGCAAAGAAGGATTCCGTAAACTTGAAGTTAGATCAATAGCAATCACCTAGTCAAGTAAACAGGAAGAAAATACACTGAAAAACCAAAAGAGACTCAGTGATTTGTGGGACAGTAGTAAATGGTCTAAGATATATGCAATTAGTATCTTAGAAAAGAATATTATGAGAGAATGAGGCAGAAAAAAAGTTTAAAATGGTCAATTTTTTATGAATTTTATGAGAAATATTCACTTATAAACTCAAGAGGCCCAGAAAACCCAAAGCAGGATAACACAAAGAAAAACATGCCAGTCAAACTTCTGAAAACCAAACATCAACAGAAAATTTTAATGCAGACAGAAAAGGAGCCAAAACATTACACATACAGGGGCACAATTAATATGAATGATGACTAAGTTCTCATTAATGGAGGCTAGATGTCATATTTAAATTGCCCTAGGAGGAAAACAAAATAACTTTTATTCCACAATTTTGTATACACTGAAAATACCCTTTAAAATGAAGGTGAAATAAAATCATTCTTTTAAAAAATTTTTAAAAGACCTGAATTATTTTAAAAAATGCTCAACAGTATTTCTTCAACCTAAAGAGAAAGTATATCGTAAAAACCGAAATGTAAAGGAAATAAAGGTAGCATCAGAGGTTAATATCTGGGCAAATACAAATGATAACTTGTTCGTGCCATTTTTCTTAAATTTATTTAATAGACCTATGAGTGTTTAAATCAAAATAGAAAAAGTAATTGTGAGTTTCATAGAAGTATCAGAAAAATATAAGACAACAAAACATTAGTAGGTGTAAATGGAGTTGCAAAGGTGTAGTACGGTCCTTAGACTTCTTGTGAAGTACTAAAATACTATTTGAATTTTGCCTGTGGTAACTTAAAGATGTATACTGTAATCTCTAGATCAGCCACTAAAATAGCTAAAGACATACTGTATATTTGAACAAGAATGTCTATACACCTTATCTATGATAGGTAAAATTGAGATAAAACCAAAATGTCCATCAACAAGAAAAACAAATTATGACATATCCATGAAATGGAGGTATGTAATCACAAAACAGTGAACTAGGGATATACAATAACAATAATGAATCTCAAGTAGGCTATGTTAAGTGAAAGAAGTCAGACACAACAGAGTATATTCTAAATGATTCCATTTCTAGGATGTTCAAGGAATAAGTAAAAGTAATGTATGGTGACAGAATTAAAAAAATTAGTTGCCAATGAAGTATTGTGTGACTTTGGTCACCTGATGTAAAGAACTGACTCATTGGAAAAGACCCTGATGCTGGGAAAGATTGAAGGCGGGAGAAGGGGACAACAGAGGATGAGATGGTTGGATGGCATCACCAACTCGATGGACATGAGTTTGAGCGAGCTCTGGGAGTTGTTGATGGACAGGGAAGCCTGGTGTGCTGCAGTCCATGGGGTCACAAAGAGTCAGACCCAACTGAGCAACTGAACTGAACTGAACTGAGCTGAAGTATTGTTGGTTGACTATAAGTGGGTACGAGGAAACTCTCTGGGATCAAGGAACTCTCCTATTTATTGAATAGGTGAATCATTACAGAATTGTATACATTCATACAAACTTACCCTTCATAACTGAACTATACCCTTCATAACTGAACATTTCACTGTGTGTAAATATAGCCTCAATGAGGAACTGTAAACAAGTGCTGAACTCTAGTTAGTAGGTTTTCTTTTTGTACTGGCTGCTGCTGCTGCTAAATCACTTCAGTCGTGTCCGACTCTGTGCGACCCCATAGATGGCATGGGTTAGCAATTCTGAAACAACTTTTGAATCTCAGGTGTGAACAAATAAGTATACTAAAGATATTAGGTGAAAGATTTTTCATTGTTGAGAAGAGAGATACAAAGATGGAAAGAGAAGACTGTTATAGGGAATTGAAGTTGTCAGGTAAATGTGTGTCTTTCCTAGTTCAGGCCACTGAAAAAGAAAATAGCTCTCCAGCAACAGGACCATCTAGCACCTAGATCTTGGTTTCTGAATACTGTTTTCCACTAAAAGGAAATATAACTCCTTAGAAAACTGGCTGACACCAGCACTGAGATTATGCCAAAAAATAATTCTTGTTGTTTAGTCACTAAGTCGTGTCAGACTCTTTGTGAACCTATAGACTGTAGCCCATCAGGCTCCTCTGTCCATGGGATTTCCCAGGCAAGAATACTGGAGTGGTTAGCCGTTTCCTCCTCCAGGGGATCTTCCTGACCCAGGGATCAAACCTGTGTTTCCTGCATTGGCAGGCAGATGTTGTTGTTGTTGTTGTTGTTTTTTATCACTGAGCCACCAAAGAGCCCCCCAGAATAATGAAATGCTTAAAAAATCATGAGAACACATTAAAGCACGCAATAGCCAACCAGAAGGTACTCACACAAGCCAAATCTGAGGAAATTTGAGCATTAAAATAAACAATAACAGTAAAAGATTATAACCCATTGAAGAAAATAAGAATCTATGTTTGCAAATTAATATAATGAATGAGCAAATAAACAAATGGAGAAGGAAAAGCTCTTCCTCATAGTACAATAGAATGCCAACTAATAGATGTAAAGGAATAATGCAGTTAGAATGTCATCAATGAGAAATGAAATTAATGGATATAACGTGATGAAAGAGAGGATATTTCTATAGCTTCAATGCATCACTCCACAAATTACTTATGAATTACAAAGAAAAATGCAGTTACTTTATATTTATGAATTCTGGGAGATAGCACTTTAACCAAATTCAGAAAATAATGCATACCTATACATATATGCATACACTTACAGAAAGAGGGAACGATAAAGTAAAGGGGGGCAAAATAAAACATAAACAATTGGTGACCTTGATGAGGGATAATGGAAGATCTGCCAAAGTATAATTCTTAAACAAAAAACATAGGAGAAACAGAAGGAAATTTAAAAATCAAATATCAAGTATGTAAATTTCATTATTGGGGCTTCCCAGGTGCCGCTAGTGGCAAAGAACCCACCTGCCAATGCAAGAGACATAAGAGATGCAGGTTCGATCCCTGGGTCAGGAAGATCCCCTGGAGAAGGAAATGGCAACCCACTCCAGTATTCTTGCCTAGAGAGAGTCCCATGGACAGAGGAGCCTGGTGGGCTACAGTCCATGGGATCACAAAGAGTTGGACACAACTGAAGCAAGAAACAGAAGTAAATTTAAAAATCAAGTATCAAGTATGTAAATTTCATTATAGGTATTATTATTATTGCTTGGTTTTTACTAAGCATCGTGATCATAATTTTCATTTAACTACAGCACTAAGGATCACTCTGAGAGGAGATCTTGAAAATGTGCTATTTTCTTTGGAAACATATCAAAGTGCTGAACCTGGAGAAAGCAGTTCCCTTCATTTCCTGTACATTAATAGAGAGCAAGCATTAAGATGCGTATCATTGTAAGAACTGATCATAAATTGTAACCAAAAGTCCCACCTGCTTGTGGGAAGAGGATATGAAGAACTGAGTGAGTCTTCTCATGACAAGATGGAGGACAGGTTAGAGCAGGTTAAGTTCTAAAGTGATGTTTCAAAATACCTACGCATTTTAACTAATCATCATTATAAATGCAACATGAGGAGCTAGTCTATATTTAATTTAGATATTCTCTAATACTTGAAAACTGCCTGTTGCTTGGACCCTATATAAGATGACCATGATGAAGACCATGTACAGCTATCCAACTTACTTTTTAAAATTGTTTCTGATCCATGATGCACTGAAAAACATGCCAGCTTCTCTGCTGAACTTGATTGACTTGATTTCTATTACTAAAAAGAGTAGTACTTTTTTATAAATATTATTTTTAATTTATATTTTAATTGAAGGATAATTGCTTTACAGAATTTTGTTTTCTGCCAAACCTCAGCATGAATCAGTCATAGGTGTACACATATTCCCTCCCTTTTGGACCTCCCTCCCATCTCCCTCCTCATCCCACCCCTCTAGGTTGATACAGAGCCCCTGTTCGAGTTTCCTGAGCCATACAGCAAATTCCCATTGGCTATCTATTTTACATATGGTCATGTAAGTTTCCATGTTACTAAAAGAGCAGTACTTTCTAAAATCTAATTTTTACATAATTCAACACCCCTTTCTTTTATATATTCCTTATAATGTGCCTTCAAAAAATAGTCATCAGTCATGAGTTGTTTCAAATTCATTTTTCTTCATTCCTTTCTGCCAAAATGCCCCAATCCTCTGAGTTCCAATACTTCTAGGTTTGCATTTGAAAACCTCAGTAGCCCAAGTCTCAACCCCTGTAACTTTTACTTCCTTGCAACCCTCATTTATTCTGCTTTCCCTGGTGTACTTTTTCTGATGCTGGTGCTTCATGTCTTTAAAGTGCAACTAGATTTTTAACCCTAGCTCATCCCTCCAGAGCCTCCCTCAGCAAAGACTTCTAGAGCCACCTGGGATTGGTACAGAAGACATTCTCATAATATAGAACAAGCTCAAGACTTTTCACTGGGGCTGCATCTAAAGAGGGCCTATGAGCCTTTATCAGAGAGATGCTCATGGGGAAAATGGAGTTAGAGTTCTAAGAAAAAAGGGGAAAAAACTGAGCCCCCTCCAAGTCAGGGAAATAGAAAATATTCAAAAGGGTGACACATGTAAGTTAGATTTGAAGAAAATACATAAATTATATTTGAACATAAAAGATGGCAGAAAATACTTTTTTCAATTTCAGGAATAGAGATGCAGATGTAGTGACAGACTTTAGATGTGGGGTGGGGGGAAGGGAAGGGTGGGACTTGAGGAAGGGAATTAAGAGAGTAGCACTGACGTATATTTACTACCATGTATAAGATAGAGAGCTAGTAGGAAGTTGCTATATAGCACAGGGAGCTCAGCTCTGTGCTCTGTGATGACCTAGAGGGTGGGTGGGGAGGGAGTGGGAGGGAGGTCTGAGAGGGAGGGGATATATGTACACATATAGCTGATAGTCAAAGCTATGGCTTTCCCAGTAGTCATGTAGGATGTGAGAGTTGGACCATAAAGTAGGCTGAGCGCTGACAAACTGATGCTTTCAAACTGTGGCATTAGAGAAGACTCTTTAGAGTCCCTTGGACTGCAAGGAGATCCAACCAGTCAATCCTGAAGGAAATCAACTCTGAATATTCATTGGAAGGACTGATGCTGAAGGTCCAATACTTTAGCCACCTGATGTGAGGAGCCGACTCATTGGAAAAGACCCTGATACTGGGAAAGATTGAGAGTAGGAGAAGGGGGCGACAGAGGATGAGATGGTTGGATGGCATCATCAACTCAATGGACATGAGTCTGAGCAAACTCTGGGAGACAGTGAACAACAAGGAAGGCTGGAGAGCTGCAGTTCATGGGGTTGCAAAGAGTTGGACACGACTGAGCAAATGAACAACAAAAACAATAGCTGATTCATGTTGTATAGCAGAAACCAACAGAACATTGTGAAGCAATTATACACCAATAAAAAAATGTTTTTCTATGCAATGCTGAAATAAGGGTTGAAAACAAAACATTCAGTAAAAACATTTACTTGGTCAATATGAGAAAAACTGTATTTTTGTATACATATGTGTGTACTTATATATATATCATACACACACACACACATACCTTTATCTATGGTTAGTATTTAAATGAGGCATAAAATATTTCCATATAAAATATTATAAATATAAAATAGATTAGTGCTGTTAGCCACAAAAAGTATCAAAACACAAACATTTCACAATTATGAGACTTTGATGGAATCCATCCAAGGACACACCTACACAGAGTCTGCTAAACCTCAAAAAAATCTTAACTAATCCTTAAATTGAAAGCTGACAATCAAATTGTATTCCAGTGATTGGGTGCTTTATTTGTATATAAACTTTAAATTTTTTAAAAACTTTCTGTACATATAAGATACTATTTTTACCCTCAGGCCTCGCTCAAAAACTTAGCCATTTGTTTAGAACAAAATCTGCAGCATTTAAAATTAATCTCTCTCATCCTTAAATAACATTTGCTAAAATAAATATTTCCTAAGTGAAATAAACTATTCATTCACTATAAAAGACATATACCTCATGGTTAAATAAAACACAACAATATCAAGCTACCAATCTGTTCGGGCAATGCATTATTGTAATGATAAACAAATTACTGTCTTTGATAAATTCAATGAATACCATTTAAAAGGAGGACTGAAGCCAAATAGAAAGTACTAATAGAGGTAAAGCAGGGAGTTAGCAATGTCCTTTGAAATTGAACATACGCATTTTAACAGGCATTATCGGCCTTCCATGTTTTAAAGAATGATACATTAGGCACCACTCAATGGTCCAAGGGAAAACCTTTAAGTTTTATTAAGCATGATTTGGTATGCCTAGTTTTAGTGTGAATACTTCTTATGAAGTGTTAACATTATGCTTTAAAGCAATCGCAACAATAGAATAAACCATATTGATTCAACAACACACATTTATTCAGCAACTATGTATAATGTGTAAGGTACCATCAAAGTCTGTTCTAGATCTCAATTCTAAAATTTGTTTTGTTTTCCTCTGAACAGGAAGTTCTTCATTATGTTTTAGGATATCAAAAGCTAGTGCACTGGGATGACCCAGAGGGATGGTATGGGGAGGGAGGAGGGAGGAGGGTTCAGGATGGGGAACACATGTATACCTGTGGCGGATTCATTTTGATATTTGGCAAAACTAATACAATTATGTAAAGTTTAAAAATAAAATAAAATTAGGGAAAAAAAATTTGTAAACTGGTGATCAAGAGATTTTCTCCTTCCTAAAATTTATACTGAAGTATATTATAATATGTAAAAGGACACATTTCATAAGTTTGCTGTGTTGTGTTTAGTCGTGTCCGACTCTTTGTGACCCCATGGACTGTAGCCCACTGGGCTCCTCTGTCCATAGAATTCTCCAGGCAAGTATACTGGAAAGGGTTGCCATGCCCTCCTCCAGGGGATCTTTCTGACTCAGGAATTGAACCCAGGTCTCCCACATTGCAGGCGGATTCTTTACTATCTGAGTCACTGGGGAAGCCCAAGAATACTGGAGTGAGTAGCCTATCCCTTCTCCAGGGAAACTTTTCGACCCAAGGATCGAACCCAGGTTCCCCACATTGCAGGCAGATTCTTTACCATCTGAGCCACCAGGGAAGCCTATGAAACTCAAGTTCATTCTCTGACTCTGTGCTGTCCTTTTTATTAATAATTACATATCTGTAATTAATAAAGGCAGAACAATTATGAAAAGGGACAGCACAGACTTAGAGAACAAACTCACAGTTCCTAGGGGGAAGGGATAGATAAGGAGTTTTGGATAGACATAGTAAATTGGATAACCAACAAGGACCTACTTACTGTATGGCACATAGAACTCTGCTCCATGTTATGTGGCATCCAGGAGGGGATGGGGGTTAGGGGGAGAATGGATACATGTATATGTATGGCTGAGTCCCTTCCCTGTTCACCTGAAACTATCACAACACTGTTAATCAGCTATGCTGCTGCTGCTGCTAAGTCGCTTCAGTCGTGTCCGACTCTGTGCGACCCCATAGACGGCAGCCCACCAGGCTTCCCGTCCCTGGGATTCTCCAGGCAAGAACACTGGAGTGGGTTGCCATTTCCTTCTCCAGTGCATGAAAGTGAAAAGTGAAAGTGAAGTCGCTCAGTCATGTCCAACTCTAGCGACCCCATGGACTACAGCCTACCAGGCTCCTCCGCCCATGGGATTTTCTAGGCAAAAGTACTGGAGTGGGGCGCCATTGCCTACTCCATAATCAGCTATACTCCAATACAAAATAAAAAGTTCAAGATATTGTTTAAATAAATTGCATTCCAAACAGTCAGGAGTGAAATTCTACCATGTATTAAGTGAGAATATTAATTCATGTTTCAAAAAACCTCATCACCAAAATAACAGGCAATATTTCTGACCATATCATAATAACTGAGCTAAGAAGCATACACCATAAGATTGGGAGGCTATTGTTGTCTTCATCAGTAGATAGCCAACAGCTCAAGAAATGAGTTTAGTGACATTTTAAAGTGCTTTCAGTGATCTCATAATTTGAATTGCACTCAACTATGATCTCTGATGGCTAGAGCAAAGTTTTAGAGTTTATGGGTATTGTACAAGCATCTGAATGAAAGCACTTCCAGCTCAAATTCTAAGACACACATTACCAGAAAAAATAAACTTTAATTCATCATTTTTAATATTTAAATCGAAGTATTTGGCACTATCTCTTCATATAAAGAAAATATATCTATATGAACAACGAGATCCTTAAATACCCTTCCTCAAAAAAAAAAAAAAAAAAAAAACCCACTTCCTTTCCTGATACACACAAGTATTTTGAAATATTCCTACCACTTTAAATTTGCAATGACCTCATCATTCTCATCCTGGTTTCTTGCAGTTCTCTTTTTTCCCACTATTTAAATCTTGAATAAATAATAGGTCTTTGTTGAACCTCACTTGATTCTCTTATTCTTCTCTATTCTCTTTTTCTCTACTTTGAAGTTTTCTAAATATTTTTAAATATCACAAGAAAACAGAAGACAGTATCTTACTTTTCAATTTTAGACTAAAATTGCAGATATTTTCAAGCATCTTTGTGCTTTCAGATAAACAACTGTATTGATACAGTTCACCTTAGAACAATGTGGGTTTGAACTGCCCAGGGTCCACTTATACGTGGATATTTTTCAATAGTAAATACTACAGTACTACATGGTCCATAGTTGTTTGAACTGTGGATGCTGAGGAACCCTGATGTCGTAAGCCAACTGTAAGTTATACATGGATTATACATTGTTCAAGGGTCGCTGTGCTGTGAAGATGGTTAATTCCTCCAAAGTACCCTTAAAAGGGTCTCAGTGTCTAAGATCCCTGTCTCTTTTTCCTGAAGTTACCAATACATGCAACTCTAAAGTAAAATTAACATCTTAAGAGCTTTAAAAACAATTCCCATGGAAACCAAATTGAAAAATATTTTTAAGAAAAGTATATTTTCCTTTATATCCAAAATTTATTGAGTGCTTACATATACCATATCTAACCCAAGAAGTTTGTATGTATCATCTCATTTATTCCTCACCTCAAAAAGGGAAGAAACACTCTAAGATAAATTATATCAGTATTGTGGTTGATATTCTTGTTTAATAAATAAAATATAGTGAGGTTAAGTAACTTTCCAAAGACCATGCACTATCAAATGTTGGGGCCAAGATCTGATCCCATGCAGAGTGACAAAGAAGTTCACCTACTTAACCACCATGCCCTGTTGTTTTCCAGATTTGTACACCTGCCTGCATATTCCAAATACTTATAATTTATTCACTGCTCCATCACAGGACTCTCAAGAATAATAAGAACTTTCTTCAACACCCACAATCTAGAGTAATTACTTTTAGGAAGCTCCAACTTCTCTAAAGCCTGGTCTGTCAAAAAACTAAGTTGACATCATTGACATCAACCGAACATCTTAAGACTAATGGTCCATGGGCATATTCCAAAGGAAGATGGAACAGTTTAGGCATGCAAAGTCCAAGGAAAAAATCAGTAACTTGGAGATGTGTGGTAGTTACAAAGGAAGAACAAAATATGTCTAAGATTCAGGGAAAGCAGGTACAAGAAAACTAGAAGTTGGAGCATGGGAAGCAAATAAGGTACAGAACATATCATCAGCACTTAAAGCTTAGAAAGGATGTCTTTGAACCTACAAGACCATCCCCTTATTTCTACCTTTCCTACTCAACCCCCTAGAGTCAATGCCAAATAAGCCTGTGTGAAGGCTGGTGGGAGGTAATCACATACTCATAGTCTGCATGGGCAGGAGGCCAACATCATTTAAGAATAAGTTTTCCTCATGGCAAGCTAGCATGGGAGCCCTGGAAAACAGGCAGTGACAAATCAAACACTGTAATACACTTTCAGTGGGAAAAGGGTAAAATATCAGGTATCAGAGTCTCCACAGGTAAACTTTCCCTACTTACTAGTTTCATATTGGGCCAGCCCTGGGGAATACTCAGAATTAATGGGATCACAATATTAACAGGATTTCACACAGTCTAGGGATGAATATCTCTAATTAACTTGCTTACCCTCATATCCCCACTGCTTTTTCCTTCTCCTTTTCCAATCAGAAATCAACAGAGAAAGGTAAGTAAAGAGGTGTAAAGTTGGAGAGACTGAATTCCTTGGGAAGTCTAGAATAGCTTCAACCAAATGGCAGAATGGAAGAGGATGAGGGTATGGAGATTAGACATGTGCACTCAATAAAAGGGGTGTATTCAGACCAATTAAGCACTGTGTCCAAGCTGTGCAATGTTCTAGGGCAAATGACTTCATAATTGTGTGCCTCAATTTCCTTCGTTGGAAAAATAGGTATGACAATGCTTTCTTCATGGGGTTATGAGGAATTGAAGTAAGACATGTGACAGTATCTGGTATATCTTAGGCACTCAAAGAACTCTACTATTCTTTCTCTGAACAACCACACAGATATCTATGCCTCTCTTAAGGCATTAATTTACTTCCTACTTGCACTATAGTTATTTCTACACACATCCTATCTCTTGAACTAGTGTGTGAGCTCACTGACAGCAGGATATGTCTCTGATTTACGAGTATCTTTCTTAGTTGGAATTTAGTAAATGTTTATTTGGATGGATATGTTTAAAACAGAAAAGATCACTGAATGACAATAGAGTGCATAATAATCAGCCAAGTAAAGATTGGGAATAGAACCTGTCAAATTGCCCATTCACAGAACTAGAACAAATAATCCTAAAATTCATATGGGACCATAAAAGACTCAGAGTTTCCAGAGGAATCCTGAAGAAAAACAAAGAAGGAAACATAACCATCCCAGACTTCAGACAAAAATACAAAGCTACAGTAATCAAAACAGTGTGGTACTGGCACAAAAACAGACATAGAGATCAATGGAACAGAAAAGAAAACCCAGAAATAAAGCCACATACCTACAGTCAATTAATCCTTGACAAAGGAGGCAGGAATATATAGTACAATGGGAAAAAGACAATCTCTCAGTCAGTGGCATTGGGTAAGCTGAACAGCTGAATGTTAATCAATGAAGTCAGAACATACCTTTGAACCATACACAAAAATAAACTCAAAATGGCTTAAAGACTTAAACATAACACATAACACTATAAAACTCCTAGAAAAGAAAATAGGCAAAGCATTCTCTGACATAAACCGTACCAATGTTTTCTTAGGGCTGTCTTCCAAGGCAATAGAAATAAAAGTGACAACAAATGGGACCTAATTAAACTTACAAGTGTTTGCACAACAAAGGAACCATAAGTAAAATGAAAAGACAACCAACAGAATGGGAGAAAATACTTGCCAACAATGTGACCAAGAAGGGCTCAATTTCCAAAATATATAAACAGCTCATAAAACACAACAAGAACAACAACAACAACCCAATAGTAAAGTGGGCAGGAGACCTAATGACACATTTTACCAAAGAAGATACAGATGGCCAATAGACAAGGGAAAAGATGCTCACCATCACTAATTATTATAGAGAAATGCAAACCAAAACTACAGTGAGGTACCATCTCACACCAGTTAGAATGGTCATCATTAAAAAAAATCTACAAATAACAAATGCTGGGGAGGGTGTGGGGAAAAGTGAACCCTCCTACACTGTTCGTAGGAATCTAAGTTGGTGCAGCCACTGTGGAAAACAGCATGGAGGTTTCTCACAAAACTAAAAATAGAATTATAAAATGATCAAGCAATCCCACCCCTGGACATATATCCAGACAAAACTATAATTCAAAAAGATACCTGCACCCCTATGTTCACAGCAGCACTATTCATAATAACAAGCCATGGAAGCAACCTAAATGCCCATAAACAGACAAAGATAAACAGACAAAGAAGATGTGGTGCACGTATAAAATGGAATACTACTCCACCATAAAAAAGAATGAAACAATGCCATTTTCAGCAACATTGGTGGATCTAGAGATTATAATACCAAGTGAATTAAGTCAGAAAGATAAATACCATATGATATCACTTATATGTAGAATATAAAATATGATAAAATGAACCTATCTATGAAACAGAAGCGGTGGTGGTGGTTTAGGCGCTAAGTCATGTCCAACTCTTGCGACCCCATGAACTATAGCCCGGCATGCTCCTCTGTCCATGGGATTTTCCAGGCAAGAATGCTGGAGTGGATTGCCATTTCCTTCTCCAACAAAAGTAGAGACATAGAGAACAAATAAGTGATTGCCAGGGGGAAGCAAAGTGCAGCAGGTTGGATTTGAAGTTGGGGTTGAGAAAATGCAATCTAGTATATACAGAATAGATAAACAGCAAGGTCCTACTGTATACCACAGGGAACTCTATTTAATATCCTGTGATAAGCCATATTGGAAAAGAATATGAAAAAGAATGTATATATGTGTATAAGTGAGTCACTTTGCTGTACCACGTTAAGTTATACAACATTGTAGTTCAACTATTCTTCAATAAAAACAAAAAAAAGGTTGGAAAGGGAGATGTTCAAGGCAGGAGATATCTAAACATTCAATCCAGTGGATAAAGAGCTAGAAAATCCTTATAAGTGATGGAGGGACTCAGAAAATGGACTGTGCTCATGGGAAGCAAGCAAGATGCTACAGTGGGATACCTGACTGGGTCTTAAGCTTGTGACTTGAGTACAGTTGAACTAGTACAAATTTAAACAAAAAAAATTCTGAACAAAATCAAGTTACTGGGGGCAATGGGAGGAAATAAGTAAACATATATATAATTTTAATGTTAATAAAAATTTTTAGAAGCAATGACTGTGCTTCTGGAGTTAGTGAATTCTAGGTTTGACTCTTATGTCACTTATTAGCTATTTAATTGTGGGCATATTATGTAATTTCTTATGTACAATATATGCAGGTTAACAGTACCTATTTCAGGGAAATGATTAGGGGATTAAATGAGATAATTCATCCTAAAGCACTTAGCACAGTGGAAGCAATATAGCAAGTACCCAATAAATGTCAGCTTTAACAACAATAATAATTATCATTGTTACTTTCATTTTACAGGTGAAAAATCTGGAAACATAAAGTAATTTTTCCAAAGTCATATAGCTAGTAAGTGTTAGAACCTGGAATTAAGCCCAGGTTGGACAGCCAGCACAGGCCATATTGTTTAGACTTACAGTGAAAGCAAGATGTTTGGACACATGAACAAAACAAAACAGTACTCCTTAGAAGAGGAGAGTTTGCACAGGGCTGACCCTGTTGGTGGTGTGTATTCTCTTGCTCCACTCTGTCCTAACATAAAGATTAGTCTCACAGTCAGCAGAAGGGTGGCTTGAACCTGAGGGCTCTGGTCCCTGACTCAACCATGGGGGCTGGGAAAGGTATAAATAGGGAGTTAGTTTGGTCATTTCAATCTCCCTAAAATGTCTCTGATAATTGGGAAATCCATCAGTTGGGAAAATACCAACATAACTATTTATTGTTGGGAGGTAGAATAAAAACCCGGTCCTTAAATTAATACAGACATCGTCTTAATAATTCAAACTATATGTGAGTCATTTAACATTTTACTGTTCAGTTTTATCATCTGGAAAGTGGCGATATTAAAAGCAGGTACAGAGACTTACCTGCTGGTCCAGCAGCTAAAACTCCATGCTCCCAATGCAGGGGACCTGGGTTCAATCCTCGGTCAGGGAACTAGATCCCACATATTGCAACTAAGAGTTCACATGCTGCAACAAAAAGATACCACATGTCCCAACTCAATAAAAAAATAAATATGTAATTTTTAAAAAGTAGGTACAATATAAGTAGCTTTGAAAATTACATGTAATAATGTACATGCTGTGTATTCAATAAATTTAGTTATTTTGGACACATTGTTAGTACTCACCCATAACTGGTTCTCCTCTCCTCCTTTGACTCCTGGGAGGCTGACTTCCCAGCTGTCTTGAAGTAGGTGTGGCCAGGGAAATAGCTCCAACCAATGAAGTGTAAGGTGACAAGAGGTAAGTTACTTAGTAAGAGAAAGTGTGACCTCCCAGCTCTCCCTCCCTCTGCTGTGGCAGTCTATCCTGTCCAATACAGGTATTATTATAATCACCCAATATCATTGTACTGTTCATTAGCATTTTCATGATATCTATCACTGTACTTAGTATATTTTATGTTATGAATTTTGCTCTATATTTTGCAGCATATTAAATGTGAACTATAAAAAGTATGATTTTGATCAACAATAAGTATGTTTAAATGTTTTGTCACCTTGACCTAACTTACGGGACATTGAAATTTCATACTATGGACAATTCAAGAGGTGAGAGTTAATTTTTTTTAAAAATTTGAGTACCTTTAAAAAGTATGTGACATGTACAATATGACAAAAGCTCAAATTCCAAATGAAGGAAATCTTTTGAAATACTGATTATATATATAGATAGATAGATAGATAGATAGATATATGTCTAGGAATCTATTCCTAAGATACAGAATAAACTTACTTAATTTTTAAAGTAGCTACTGAAAACTTATAATGAGTAATGAATTGTTTTGGGTGCTGAATGATAACAATGATAATTATAGTAAAGGCATAGATAAGTAGACAAACTTTGCATCGTTCTTGATAACAGTGAAGTTTGAAACCATGAGATGAGAAGAAATGAGATGCAAGTAAGACTATGTTAGATTTTTACGAGATTTTTTATCTAGTACTATTAAATGTCAGCATTATAGTAGATATTTTGGTATAATATCTGCATTAGTTAATGAACACCAATTGCTTTAGGAAGTAACCCCCAAATCTCAGTAGCTCACCCAATCAATGTTTATTTCTCTCATGCAAAGTCCTGGTCAGGAGGTTCTCCTACAGGTGGTGACTCATGGATCCAGTCTCCAACCATCTAATGGCTGTTCATCTGGCTGGCTGATAAACAAAGAGAAAGAACATGCAAAATGGTAAGGAAACTTAAGAGCACAGGCCTAGAAATGTCCAGAGTTAATCAAATATCTTCACCCATATTCAATTACGTTGAAATAAGAATATTCACTAATATGCAATGATTATATATACAGAATTAAGGATTTTACATGGTTAAATATTGAATTTAAACTCTAGAAAACAACACTCAGAGTCATCCAAAAATATACAGCAAGTGATAATGTACTAACAAGTATGGGGGAAAAAATGCTAAGTAGAACACAGAATGAATTCAGAGCCTTCAATGTCCATCTAGTGGGACTTCCAAAAAGACAAGAAAGAATTGTGAGAGAAAATACAATGCTTAGGAATTTCTCTGAGCTGAAAATATTTACTATACTTGGCATTGAAACAACCAAAACTTGCACTGTAAAGCAGGATTTTAAAACCCATTCTTAGGCACATTAGAGTGTAACTTCAGACACAAGTTACAAGGAAAAGCCAGATTACTTATAAAATGTTTAAAAAATGGACATCAAGCTTCTAATCAGAAGTATTTGAAACAAAAAGTCTGTGAAGAAAGCTTAAAATTTTAAGAGATAAAAAGAGAAAAACTTTGAACATGGCCATTAAAGAGTGAGAGAAAGAAAAACATTTTAATACATGCAAGAAGTCAAAATTGAACAGTCTGGAGGTGCCTTAAAAAACTAAAAAGAGACCTATCATATGATCCTACAATCCCATTCCTGGGCATATACCCAGAGAAAAACATGATCCAAAATGATACATGCATCCCAATGTTCATTGCAGCACTGTTTACAATAGCCAAGATATGAAAGCAACTTAAATGTCCATCGAGGAATGGATGAGGATGTGGTACATATATACAATGGAATATTAACTCAGACATTAAAAAGAATGAAATAATGCCATTTGCAGCAACATGGACGGACCTAGAGAATGTGATACTGAGTGAAGTAAGAGTCAGATAAGGAGAAATATCATATAACATCCCTTATATGTGGAATCTAAAAAGAAATTATACAAATCACCTTACTTACAAAACAGAAAGAACTCACAAACTTAGAAAATGAACTTATGGTTGCTGGGGAGAAGGGATAGTTAGGGATTTGGGGAAGGTCATATACACACTGCTATATTTATAATGGATAACCAACAAAGACCTATTGTATAGCACATCAAACTCTGCTCAGTGTTATGTCCCAGCCTGGATAGGACAGGGTTTGGGGGATTGGGGGGAGAATGGATACACATATATGTATGGCTGCGTCCCTTCACTGTCAACCTGAAACTACCACAACATTGTTAATCAGCTACACCCCAACACAAAAAGTTTTAAGTTACAAAAAAATAAAGAACTCAAAATTATTACCATTAAAGAACACATTCTGAAAGAGCAAATAAAAGATGTATTCCAACAAAAAAGAAAAGAAAATTAGAAATAAGGGATGAGGACAAGAAGTAATGGTAAACAAAGTAAAAAAAAAAAAAATCAGGAACTGTTAAATTTAAGAATTTATTGCAAAATATCATGCTTATAAAAATCCAGAACTTAAATTCTAAATAATGACTGCATTAGAATTTTAAATGGTAAGGGGGAAAAGTAGACAATAATTTAACCATGTTCTTTTTGTCTTGTTTGCTGTAAAGTTTTAAGTACAGATTTATTGGAAAATCATAAGTTAAATATTTGAAAACTTAAGAGCAAATCACAGAAATATAAAAATTAGAATATTAGAAAATTGGGATAGAATAAAAAATTAAAATTTGAAAACCCAGAAGAAGGAAAGAAACAAATTCAGTAAATCCAACAAAAATCTAAAAAGAGATAAAGGAGAAAATATAGAAAATATACCATGATACACACAAAAATAACAGAAGTTGTCAAAATTCAATTAAAATCATAGAATATGTGGAAGGTTCAAAACTGCCCCTTGACTCCTCATAATATATAGAAATATTTGAGAGCTTTATCTTTATTTTCAGTATACTTTATTAATCCTTAATTATTCAAGTCATTCATTTCTAAAGATTTTTTACAGTTGTTTTGAATTGTGATTTCAGTATATTTTTGAAGTTTATGACAGTGAGGGGAAGACTAACCTAAGAGACACTAGTGTTAAGCAGAGAAGGATTTGTGGGGTAAGAGACAATGGCATAACTCTCTTTTCACCAGTTTTGAGATATAATTGGCATATTGCACTATGCAAGTTGAAGATATAAAACATAACAATTTAATAGATGTATACATTTCTAAATTATTAGAACTGTCTATCCTTCTCAAACTCTTCAAAAAAAAATAACTGAAGAGGAGGGAATACTCCCCAATGTATCATACCCTGATACCAAAGCCACATAAGAACACTACAGGAAAACATCACAAGCAACAACAAGAAAAACCTGACAAGCCAATATCCCTGGTGCATACAGATGCAAAGACTGTCAACAAACTACTAGCATATCTAATTTAAAAATATATTTAAAAGATTGTATATTATGATCAAGTAGGAGTCATCCTGGGATGCAAGGATGGTGTAATATATGCACATAAGTATATGTGCTCTAACACATTAATAGAATGAGATAAAAATCATATGATCATCTAATGCAGAAAAGGCATTTGACAAAACTCAACAGCTACTTGTGATAAAATCTCTCAACAATTGATATAGAAAGAATATACTTCAACATAATGAAGGCCATATATGTGTAATTCTTTATCCATTCGCAGATACTTTAATATTGCAATGACTTTTGTTTTTCTATAGAATACCTAAAGAGGAGCCTTTGATGATCAGCCCTCAGATAACTAAGACTCAGTATATTCAGTTACTGTTGGCACATGTATATGCTTGTGCTTTACTGACTATGCCAAAGCCTTTGACTGTGTGGATCACAATAAACTGTGGAAAATTCTGAAAGAGATGGGAATACCAGACCACCTGACCTGCCTCTTGAGAAACCTGTATGTAGGTCAGGAAGCAACAGTTAGAACTGGACATGGAAAAACAGACTGGTTCCAAAAGGAAAAGGAGTACATCAAGGCTATATATTGTCACCCTGCTTATTTACTTTTATGCAGAGTACATCATGAGAAATGCTGGGTTGGAAGAAGCACAAGCTGGAATTAAGATTGCCGGGAGAAATATCAATAACCTCAGATATGCAGATGAGACCACCCTTATGGCAGAAAGTGAAGAGGAACTAAAAAGCCTCTTGATGAAAGTGAAAAAGGAGAGTGAAAAAGTTGGTGTAACGTTCAACATTCAGAAAACTAAGATCATGGCATCTGGTCCCATCACTTCATGGGAAATAGATGGGGAAACAGTGGAAACAGTGTCAGACTTTATTTTGGGGGGCTCCAAAATCACTGCAGATGGTGATTGCAGCCATGAAATTAAAAGACACTTACTCCTTGGAAGGAAAGTTATGACCAACCTAGATAGCATATTCAAAAGCAGAGTCATTACTTTGCCAACAAAGTTCCGTCTAGTCAAGGCTATGGTTTTTCCAGTGGTCATGTATGGATGAGAGAGTTGGACTGTGAAGAAAGCTGAGCACCGAGAATTGATGATTTTGAACTGTGGTGTTGAAGAAGACTCTTGAGAGTCCCTTGGACTGCAAGGAGGTCCAACCAGTCCATCCTAAAGGAGATCAGTCCTAGGTGTTCATTGGAAGTACTGATGCTAAAACTGAAACTCCACTGTTTTGGCCACCTCGTGCAAACAGTTGACTCATTGGAAAAGACTCTGATGCTGGGAAGGATTGAGGGCAGGAGGAGAAGGGGACGACAGAGGATGAGATGGCTGGATGGCATCACCGACTCGATGGACATGAGTTTGAGTGAATTCCAGGAGTTGGTGATGGACAGGGAGGCCTGGTATGCCGCAATTCATGGGGTCGCAAAGAGTCAGACACAACTGAGCGACTGAACTGAACTGAAAGGCATAGAATCAAGATTGGAATCAAAAGCTGGAATCAAGACTGCCAGAAGAAATATCAGTAACCTCAGATATGCAGATGATACCACCCTTATGGCAGAAAGTGAAGAATTAAAGAGCCTCTTGATGAAAGTGAAAGAGGAGAATGAAAAAGTTCGCTTGAAACTCAACATTCCAAAAACTAAGATCATGGCATCTGGTTCCATCACTTCACGGCAAATAGAGGGGGAAACAGTGGAAATAGTGGCTGACTTTATTTTTCTGGGCTCCAAAATCACTGCAGATGGTGATTGCAGCCATGAAATTAAAAAACACTTGCTCCTTGGAAGAAAAGGCTATGACAAACCTAGATAGCATATTAAAAAGCAGAGACATTACTTTGCTGACAAAGGTCTGTCTAGTCAAAGCTATGGTTTTTCCAGTAGTCATGTATGGTTGTGAGAGTTGGAATATAAAGAAACCTGAGCACCAAAGAATTGATGCTTTTGAACTGTGGTGTTGGAGAAGACTCTTGAGAGTCTCTTGGACTGCAAGGAAATCAAAACCAGTCCATCCTAAAGGAAACCAGTCCTGAATATTCATTGGAAGGACTGGTGCTGAAACTGAAACTCAAATACTTTGGCCACCTGATGCGAAGAATGGACTATTTGGAAAAGACCCTGATGCTGGGAAAGATTGAAGGCAGGAGGAGAAGGGGATGACAGAGAATGAGATGGTTGGATGGCATCACTGATTCAATGAACATGAATTTGAGTAAGCTCCGGGAATTGGTGATGGACAGAGAAGCCTGGTGTGCTGCAGTCCATGGGGTCGCAAAGAGTTGAACATAACTGAGTGACTGAACTGACTCACTGAAAGGCACAGAATGTCATCTAAAAGGACATCTACCAATCACATATATGTGCATACTAATATGGCAGATATCTGTGTCAATTTGGGGTCAGTTTTGATTTATCTCCTCATCATGGGTCTTATTTTCCTACCACTTTGCATGCTTGGTAAATTTTGATTGTATTATAGATATTTCGAGTTTTACCTTTTTGGGTGCTGGATATTCTTCTATACCTATAATATTTTTCATCTGTGCTATAGGATGCCATTAAGTTCTTGGAATAGTTTGATTTTTTTCAGATTTTCTTTTTAAGACTTGTTTGGCAGGACCAGAGCAGAGCTCCAGCTAGGTTTTCTTATTCCTCTTTATTAAGATAAGACTTCTCTGTTTTCTACCTAATTCCCCGTGAGTCACAAGGTTTCCCAGCCTCTTTGGTGCAGACAGCCACATTTCCCAGCCCTGTGTGCATATTGAGCACTTCCACCTCCCATGTGAAATAGATCAATTCACCTGTAGTAATATAATTTAGAAATTTGATCTGGTCCTGTTGTGGGTCCTGTTCTTCTCGGTTTTGATTCCTGTTTATCTTTTAGCCCTTTAACTTTCCTTTGCATTTGAAAAAAGATTTACTTTACTTGTATCATCCCTGTCTCCTTTAGCACTTCAAACTTATTTTCCCATCACTGGTTACCTTTGAATATACTTGGTATCAAGTAAAGTACTGGTAACAATTGAAGAATTTATTTTATTTAGCTTGCCTTTTCCCTAATCCATTAATAATTGCCTAGCAGGCCCATAAAATTGAAAAGTGAGAGACTGAATAGCACATTCTTATTTGTTTTATCCACAGAGAAATAAATCTACTTGTAAGATTTAATCCTACAATCTGTTAAAAAAAAAACTGGTCCAAGCGTCACTGACTTCCAACTGAGAAGTCAATGCTTTCAATTTAGGAAGATAATGCACCATCTTTCATGACAAAAATCTTTTTCACTTTTCAGTTTTTAAGAGTATTATCAATAAACATCAACTTAAAGCACACTTAATGTCAGAGTGTACAGAACAATCAGGAAGAGTTATTCATCCCAGGTTCATACTATATAAGCTTTTAGATGATATGCTTGCATGTGTATATATGTATGTGCGTCTTGGCTATTATTTACAGAGTAAATAAAATCATTATAAGAAGATCTTTTCTTTTTGATGGGTAGATGGATCAATGAATGGATGGCACTCAAAAAGGCCGTAACTTTCTCTATTACAAAAGGCACTACACAGAAAACTTTGTATAGATTTACAGCAAGCCAGATTCACAGCAAATCCTGTTTTTACCACAGTCTTTACTACTGGGGGCTTCTCTGATAGCTCAGTTGGTAAAGAATCCACATGCAGTGTGGGAGACCTGGGTTCAATCCCTGGGTTGGAAGGATCTCCTGGAGAAGAGAAAGGCTACCCACTCCAGTATTCTGGCCTGAAGAATTCCATGGACTGTGTAGTCCATAGGGTCACAAAGAGTCGAACATGACTGAGCGACTTTCACTTCACTTACTATTGATTGAAACGGTAAATTCTCACCTTTGGGAGGCTAGAATAAGGGAGGTAAGTGGCCAAGGAACAGGCCTGACAAACACTGAATCTATTAACATGATCTGGATTCTGGAAACAAAGAAAGAATTAAGACCTGGCTGGGTGTCAAAACAAGTTTGAAATTAGGGGAATAAGAAATCAAAAAGAGCCTAAAATTACATGTTGGAATCCTATAGTATTAATAGACAGGGAATAATGAGAAGGACACTTGAGGGAAATGTGTAAAATTCAATTCCCCAGAGAATCATGGTGAGACCCTTGGAAAAACAAACCCTTTCATGAAGATAGTATTGAAATCAGGGATATCCATTTACTTGAACTGATCTGAAAGCAGTTCTGCCAAGAATCAAGAAAGACTAACTGGAAAATACTTACAATATTTTATATGCTTATCTTGCCTTTTTTATTGAGGTATAATTGACTAATATAATATTATATTAGTTTCAGGTACACAATATAATGATTCGATTTATCTATATATTGCAAAATGATCACTACACTAAGTCTAATTAACATCTGTCACCATACAGTTACATTATGAGAAAATTTAAGGTCTATTTCTCTCATCTATTTTCAAATATACAATACAACATTATTAACTATAATCATCATGGTATACAATACATCTCTATTTATTTTATAACTGGAAGTTTGTTAAAATATTTTAAATCTTATAAGCCTAAGTCATAAGTCATAGGTGGAAAATTCATTTTACTTCATTTTTATTTTTTTCAACAAGAACTTCTTAATGGTTTAAGAGAGCCAATTTGTTCAGAATACAATACAAAAGAGAGGTGGCTCATGAAGTAAGGAACTTCCTTTCCTTCATCAAGGCAGCACTGGATAAATAGCTGTATTTCATATGGGTTTAGGTTTAAACCATGTAAAATGAAAAATGGCACTGTCACCACTGCTAGGACACACATCAAACCAATCTCAAGACATACACACCCATGTACCACTGTACATCCCACCAAAACCCCTAGCAATTGCGGTGCTACATTTCCCTCTGAGTTATTCAAATGGTGAGGAACATTTATACAGGTAATGAAACCCAGTCCATCTCTCTGGTACACAGTCCCCCTAGTGACCACAGCATGCTGTTCTGAAGGAAATACCTAAATGTAGTCAGAAGCTACAGGAGAATTTAATTCATTGGTTCACAAGAGCATTAAGCATACCCCTGGAATCATGAGAAACTCTTAACATAAAAGCTAGTGAAACAGAAAAAGAGATCAAACTAAATAAAGCCTTCAGAGTTGGAATGGTTAAAGATTTTTATCATGATTAGTGAGATAGTCTATTTCTAAGATGCCTATTTAACCCTAATAGTTTAATCTCTCCAAAATAGAAGAGGATAATCTCTCAAAAACAGCAGAGAAAAGAGGGGGAAATTAGAATATAAGCCCCAGCTGTGTGTATGACTGTGTGACCTTGTGTATGTGTACCTTAGAAAGTGGACATGAGATATAAAACTTACTCTAAGATTGCAATCTTGATCACCTAAGTTGTAGGCTGAAGGTTAGTTTCCATATATATTTAAATTATTCAGTGGACATTCTTATGAAAAGGATTGTGTGGTCCAAAGGAATTCCTGCTGCTTATATTAAAATGCTTGCTATGATTCTCTATGATATTTCCAGTGGCATTTTTTGTTTGTTTCTTGGTAAAATATCTATAAGAGGGTGACAAACTATTATCATTGTACACATATTTGTTTCACAGCTGTGAAAGAAAGTATAAAACAAACAGAATAAATAGGATCACACATGAAACTCTGAAATGTGTCACCACTATAAATGAAATATGTATTCAATGATTCCATAATTATCATGATTGAAAAGGTAATATACATAGAAAGCTTTAAAAGAAGAAGCTATTGCACATTCTCCAGAATAAATAACTGAGCTAATACAAAATTATTCACTTTTCCAGTAGAAAATTGTGGGGAAATTTTTTTATCAATATCAAATTTTTATCAATATCATTTTTTATCAATATCATCTTTCTTCTTTGTTTTATACATTGTCATAAATGGAAAAATTTGAGAGGGAGTGAATTTCCCACTTAGAGCACTGTTCAAGTGGGATTAGCTACTTTATTCTTAATGAACTCTTGGTAGAATCAATATCACAGAAGGCCAAAAAGCAGAATGATACAGTGCCCACCCTCAAGACACACCCAGCTACATACAGTCTAGCCCAAACTCCTTGCAATAGTAGTGGTAGGTCTCCCAGCAGGACGGTGCCTCGCTCAGGTCATTTTGATTAACGTATCTCCATTTCCAACACACAGTAGTGAAATTTTACACGCCCAGTATTCTAGTCTGTACCTCAGGCTTCCTAGTAGATGTTCCCTAAGCTTCCTTTCTGGCCTATGTGGATTGCTCCCAACAAATTTGAAGAAGTATCTACACTCTGATTCACCAAGTAAATAGTCTCTCCATCTTGCCCTCAAGTCTCTCACTTCCCATTTGCATTTAAATAGTTCAGAGGGGGCTCAAACAGCAGTTACGGTCTGCCACTGGGAAATTTCTAGAGAGCTAAATATTATTAATAACAATAGCTACTGTTTATTAGCAATTTCTAGCTGCCAGAGACTTTGCCGTTTCACATATTTTATCAACCAAATCTTAGAAGAAACAGAGGATTAGAAAGATTGAATACTTTATTCAAAATCACTGCGATAATAACCATGAAGCTGGAATTTGAACTCTGTGTATGTCCTACTCAAGATAACAAGCACTTAAATACTCCTTCACTGCCTATTGTCCAAACAATATAGTGGATGTAAGCCAATTCCTGATGGCCTAAGGCAAAACAGAATATACTGAAGATGACTCAGAAGACTTCTAGAATCACACACAACACCCTAGGACCTAATTCATTACCAGAGATTTCAAGCAAGGTTACTTAAGCTTCCATAGGTGGCACATGCAAGGGGTAAAAAATTCAGGTAAAGACCTATGTCAACAAGAATAACATTTGTGGAGCCCTAACAGACAGCTTGTTCAGTACATGGTTCATTGGACATATGATGGTGGCCCTTAGTCCGGTGTCAGTCATAAGTTCAATATATATCTGTGTGAAGTCAGGCAGTGAAATATTGTTAGACCACTGGAGACATTCTGATCATGGATATCTGCTCTCATGTCTAAGTACTTAGAGTGTTTCCTATAGATACAAGTTCAAGATCCGCATCATTCCCTCGCCTAACTTTAAACTCTGTGACATCTTTATATTAGCTATATTTTGAAAAATGCAAGAGTCCCCTTTTGTATATTACAACAAAATTCTTTCTTATTTTACTTAGAAAAATATTCTCTTTGGAGGAGCACTAACAGATTTTTATATGCTTCAGGGGCTTTCTTGAAGATGTGGGGATATGGAAGAAATAGCTCAATGGCTTTTTTCCCACTTCTAAAGCTGCACCTAAATGCAAGGAGCTGTAGTCATTTATCTTACCATCATCCCAGAGAGCAATGTGGCCATCACGTGTGGCCATCAAAGTAGATTCAATTATGCACCTATAGAACTTTCTTGACTCAGAGCACAGAAACGTCACTTAGTACAGATTTTAAAATCTATGCAGTAGAATTATAGTATATTAGAAAACTTTCTTCAAACTGAGCAACTCTGAAAGCTGTGAAAACCTTCCTACTCCACATGTCTCACAGAATATAAATGGAACAGAGATGTCAGTAAGAAAAGTCAATTTTCTTTTTCTGCAGATTCATCAGCATATGTTTGCTTAAAGTCCATTGGCAAGATTAGAAGTTTGTTGCTATTCATTTTCTATCTTCTCAAGAGGGACTTTATTCATGGTTTCCATATCACTAAAACTTAATCATTTAATCTTCTACCAGGTCCCGAGAAAACACAAAGTAAATAATGCTTTACTGAACAACAAGAGGAAAGTTAATGAAAAGGTGAGGGTGGGGAAAGGAAAAGAGCAGGACCCCACAGAGGAAAAAGAGTTGCATTTCTTACATTTAGTCCTGATATATCATGAAAACTAATGATGTAACGCCCATGAGCTGCATGCAAATCAGAGCATTAATCTCTAGCAAAATGGTTTATGTTATAGGAACCCAAAAACAGATCTCCTTCAACTGCAGTAAATCAAATATGGTGGGTAGTTTCCGTTTGACTGATGAGTACACATGTCACTGGCAGGAGAGCGGTGACATATGGAAGAGCAATAAATATTTTCTCTGACACTCCAGCGGCCCTCATTCAACGACACTAAAGGAAGATAGAAGACTTCAGGAGAAAATGCAAGCTTGTCTCTATTAGCTGTCGGGCCAGTGCCGAGGCAGCAACTCCAAGGTGATTTGGTGTTCTGTGGTATAGCCTGCACATTTAGTCTTAAACAAATGCATTGCCTGAAAGCCAAGAATCAATAGTTCTCTCGGAACTGTGTCTCAGTGTTTCAGATTATGGCATTCTCCCAATAACTTAGATTTCCTTTAAGGTTAGTGATCTTGGGCATCTTCAGATTGTCTGACCCAGTGCCCAACCAAACCTTGTTAGAGATTTTATTTGTCCCCCTCAACACTACAGTTTATGTGCTGTCTGCATAAGTTCCTTTTTCTCAGTAGGAAGAACATCAGAGGCAAATGTGTTAGAATGTATTATGTTACAATCCATGTCCAAGAGATTTTGAGGTATTTTATTCCAAACCACTTGTACTAATTTTTCAATTATCTTAGTATTTCCTCAAACCCCCTCAAATATTATGATTTTGGCCCCTACTGAGCATGGTTATTGCTTCCTGGGTACTCAGTGGTAAAGAATCCGCCTGCCAATGCAGGAGACACAGGAGACTCGGGTTCAATCCCTGGGTTGGGAAGATCCCCTGGAGAAGGGCATGACAATGTAGTATTGTCCAATATAAAAAGAAGTGAAGAATTGGACTTAAAATTTTCTTCTACTATTAACTTACCTTTATGACTTTGGGTAAATCACTTATCATTTGCAAGTATTTATTTTAACGTCTCTTGGTTGTGCTAAATTCAACTGATGGATGTTCCAGCTCTGAAATCCTCACTTTTTAGTTCTACTAATTATTGAACAAATTTACAACCATATCTTTCTACTGAGCTGCTGTTACAATCACAATTCATAATTAATGAGGCATTCATGCTTATAAATTATGTTATGCAGTCTCAGTTTTACAAAAGATATTCATAGATTGAAAGTTGACATGAATTGCAAGCATCTCTTCAATATCAGTTCAGTTCAGTTGCTAGTGGTGTCTGGCTCTTTGAGACCCCATGAACCGCAGCACACCAGGCCTCCCTGTCCATCACCACTCCTGGAGTCCACCCAAAACCATGTCCATTGAGTTGGTGATGCCACCCAACCAACTCATCCTCTGTCATCCCCTTCTCCTGCCCCCAATCTTTCCCAGCATCAGGGTCTTTTCAAATGAGTCAGCTCTTCACATCAGGTGGCCAAAGTATTGGAGTTTCAGCTGCAACATCAGTCCTACCCAGGACTGATCTCATTTAGGATGGACTGGTTGGATCTCCTGGCAGTCCATGGGACTCTCAAGAGTCTTCTTCAATACCATAGTTCAAAAGCATCAGTCCTTCGGGGCTCAGCTTTCTTTATAGTCCAACTCTCACATTCATACATGACCATTGGAAAAACCATAGCCTTGACTAGATGGACCTTTGCCGGCAAAGTAATGTCTCTGCTTTTCAATATGCTGTCTAGGTTGGTTATAACTTTGCTTCCAAGGAGTAAGTGTCTTTTAATTTTATGGCAATAATCACCATCTGCAGTGATTTTGGAGCCCCCAAAAATAAAGTCAGCCACTGTTTCCACTGTTTCCCATCTATTTTCCATGAAGTGATGGGACCAAATGCCATGATCTTAGTTTTCTGAATGTTGAGCTTTAAGCCAATTTTTTCACTCTCCTCTTTCACTTTCATCAGGAGCCTCTTTAGTTCCTCTTCACTTTCTACCATAGAGTGGTATCATCTGCATATCTGAGGTTATTGATATTTCTCCTGGCAATCTTGATTCCAGCTTGTGCTTCTTCCAGCCCAGCGTTTCTCATGATGGACTCTGCATAGAAGTCAAATAAGCAGGGTGACAATATACAGCCTTGATGAACTCCTTTTCCTATTTGGAACCAGTCTGTTGTTCCATGTCCAGTTCTAACTGTTGCTTCCTGACCTGCATACAGGTTTCTCAAGAGGCAGGTCAGGCGGTCTGGTATTCCCATGTCTTTCAGACTTTTCCACAGTTTATTGTGATCCACACAGTCAAAGTCTTTGGCATAGTCAATAAAGCAGAAATAGATGTTTTTCTGGAACTCTCTTCCTTTTTCCATGATCCAGCAGATGTTGGCAATTTGATCTCTGGCTCCTCTGCCTTTTCTAAAACCAGCTTGAACATCTGGAAGTTCATGATTCACGTATTGCTGAAGCCTGGCTTGGAGAATTTTAAGCATTACTTTACTAGCATGTGAGATGAGTGCAATTGTGTGGTAGTTTGAACATTCTTTGGCATTGCCTTTCTTTGGGATTATAATGAAAATGACCTTTTCCAGTCTGGTGGCCACTGCTGAGTTTTCCAGATTTGCTGGCATATTGAGTGCAGCACTTTCACAGCATCATCTTCCAGGATTTGAAATAGCTCAACTGGAATTCCATCACCTCCACTAGCTTTGTTTGTAGTGATGCTTTCTAAGGCCCACTTGACTTCACATTCTAGGATGTCTGGCTCTAGGTGAGTGATCACACCATCCTGATTATCTGGGTTATGAGGATTTTTTTTATACAGTTCTTCTGTGTATTCTTGCCACCTCTTCTTAATATCTTCTGCTTCTGTTAGGTCCATACCATTTCTGTCCTTTTTCGAGCCCATCTTTGCATGAAATGTTCCTTGGTATCTCTAATTTTCTTGAAGAGATCTCTAGTCTTTCCCATTCTATTGTTTTCCTCTATTTCTTTGCACTGATCACTGAGGAAGGCTTTCTTATCTCTCCTTGCTATTCTTTGGAACTCTGCATTCAAATGGGTATATCTTTCCTTTTCTCCTTTGCTTTTTGCTTCCCTTCTTTTCACCGCTATTTGTAAGGCCTCCTCAGACAGCCATTTTGCTTTTTTGCATTTCTTTTCCATGGGGATAGTCTTGATCCCTGTCTCCTGTACAACGTCACGAACCTCCGTCCTTAGTTCATCAGGTACTCTGTCTATCAGATCTAGGCCCTTAAATCTATTTCTCACGTCCACTGTATAGTCATAAGGGATTTAACTCTTTAATGTACCTAATATGCAAATATCCAAACAACTAGAAATTTTTTTAAAAACCTGCTATATGAAAGTTTTAAACCTTGACAAAACAGATAGACAATTCTGCGTATTAAAAGTTGATGAGTTTCAGTCATAAATTCACTCATTCATTCAACCATCATTTATTGAACAAATACCATAAGCCAGATGCTATATCAAGGGGCTAAGAATAGAGGAGTGAATAACAAAGATCAGGGTCTTATCTCCATAGATCCCGCATTTAGGGCGGGAGGAGTTGAAACCAACTAGAGAACAATAATATCGTTATTTACAAATGTCCTGTGTAGCACAGCCCTTCCCTCATGGAACCTTCAGTCCAGGTGGGAGAAGATGTTAAGTAAGCACATGAATATTTCACTTGGACAAGTGCTATGAAGAAGTATTGGCAGCAGGGAGAGCATACACAATGGAAAGAAACCCACTCTGGGGATCAAAGGATGCTTTTCCAAAGTGACTTCCTCCTATGATCAAATTTGTTTCTTAAAAGTGAGAAAAGAAACTAGAGGTGGAGAAGAATGTTTCCCATGGGGAACATTTGCCAAAGCCTGAGGCAGAATGGTTTGTGGAGCTTTGCAAATCAAACTAAGATTGGCGAAGAGTAAATGAGAGCTAGCATGGCAGGCATGTCAGTCAGTCTCCCAGGGACAAGGGCAGAGACCAGGTCGGCAAGGGCCAGGTGGTCAATTTTCATAGTTTTTTGACTTTATAGTAACAAATACATTTTAACGAGAAATCAACTTATTGAAAGTATTGAGTTAAAATAATTTCACATGTATCTCTTGTATCTCACATGTGAAGAAGAATGATCAAAATGACTGAAATATTGATGTCAACTTGACCTAAATTGTTTACACAGTATCATTTCAAGTATGTGTGTGTGTGTGGATTCTATTGCTGATAATCTCAGAATTATATAAGCCCTTTCTCCAAACACACAGACTTCTCCTATAACTATTCAAAATAAAATGCTATTTTGTGGGAAAGACATTCTTTTTTAATATTAGGATAGTTATGATCCTGATGGGGAGATGATATGAATTGTAAAAACATGACTTCCATGTTCTAGGGCAGTGCTAAACATCACATATACTTAGTTCACATGCTAAATGTCAAAGAAAGAAAACTAAAGTTACTAACCCAGATTCTGACTCACATATTTCATTTTTCCTCATGCAGAGGCTTAATCAGGCCAACTGAACACAATAATGAATTCAATCTTATTTTATATGAGTCATCTTGAACAATAATAAATTATTCATAGACATAAGGGAAAAAATTATGCTCCTTAGTCATTTTACCATGAAGATATATACCCTTTCTGTAAACAATTAGTAGGATTCACCCTAAAATTGACTTAGATATTCCAAGGTTTAAACTTTTAAAAAGGACACTAGCAAAGCTAGATTCATTGATGAAGACTGAAAGAAACCAATGCTCCATCAGAGTAGTAGGTAACCCCTAGATCATTCTATTTTCTAAGTTCTGAAAACTTAATGGTTATGACATGAATTTGCACCCATTCTTTACATTAAGTGCAAGCTAGGAACATGCGATCATAAATTGATGAGGAAAGCACTGCACTTTGAGTGTAAACATTTCTTTCTGAGGTTTTTAAGCCTCCTATTTCAATTCCACTAAGTCTAGCTATATTTCCACTTCCTTTTTTCATAGTTTTTTTCTGATTCATCCCCCTATCACATACTGACAAATGGATGAGATAAATAAATGCATTAGTTTATTTTTCTGCAGTATAATGTCAAACTGTATAAACTATGGGTTCTCATTCCAACTTTGCCTCTAACACTATTTTCATTCTTCTTTTTTTTTTCAGAATTTTCAGGGCAGGAAATTTAGACTTCAAATGAATAACAGTTAAACTCAATCTAGTACATATTTTAGATTCAGCCTGTAAACTTTCAGAATAAGGTTTTTTTCCTCCTATGTTTTATTCTCCTTATTTCAGAGGCAAGATTAGAGAAGAAAAATAAAACCCAATTTAGATCCCTTATATAACAACGTGTTAAAATTAAAGTGTAAACCAAGTCATCAATGCCCAGTAAATGTTAAATTCCAAAGTGAGGTGTCAGATTAGTATATGCAGAAATTATAAAGGAAAGAGAAGGGGTTGTCAACACTTGGATGCACATAGAAATCACCCAAGGACCTCAAGGAACCACTGATGCCTGGGTTTCAGCCCCAGGAATTTGTATTACATTACATATGGTCTGGGCATTGAAAGTTTTTAAAAGTTATCTAAGAGATTCTAGTTGAGAACCACTATTTTATCCAATAGTAATGGTGGCTCAGTGGTAAAAAGCCACTGCACGGGCTGCCAATTGCCAATTGCCACCTGCCAATGCACGGGTTCAATCCCTCGGTTGGGAAGATCCCCTGGAGAAGGGAATTGCAACCCACTCCAGTATTCCTGGCCTGGAAAACCCCATGGACAGAGGAGCCTTGTGGGTTACAGTCCATGGGGTTGCCAAGAGTTGGATATGACTAAGCGACTGAGTACACACGCACAAAATGATTTACAGAACACTGAAGGGTTACACTTTCCAGACAAACACTGTGACTGTTCAAGAGTATTTGTTGATTTAAACCAGTAACATGATGCTTCAATTCATTAAGTCTAGTGAAATATTCATGTAGGAATTACATTTAAACTATTGAAGTAGAGACTGAAGCACCCCTCAGCTGATACTGCTATGGACTTTCTAGGAATAAAGTTTAGATGTCTTTATGGAGTCCTTTTCCTACAGAGATTCTAAGACCATAGCTAGTCCTTCTGTTACTTCCTGAATCCTAATAGTTAGGTTTGTTAATGTCTACATTGGCTAAAATTTGTTCACGTATAGAAACTGTTTTTTAAGTTTAAAAATATTATTTTTGAAGTAAATGTTATCTAAAAGTTCCAGTTCCAACACAGATCCTGTCTATTAAATCTGTCGTTATCATGATACACAGAAGTAAGAGGTATTTTCCTGCCTGGGATCACAAAATAAGTTTCAGGTCAGGATTTGAGAAAGAATTTGAAACTGTTAGAAATCCCTGTTATTTCCGTGGTTCTAATAAAATGAAATAAATTAAGTCTGTTTCCCTTCAAGCCTTCTACAGCTTACAATGTACCTTTAAATGTGTGTGTGTGCATGTGTGTTTTACTGTCATCTCTCACATTTTGGCACAACCAGATTTTGTTTTACTTAAATTCTATTTGCCTCTTTTTTATTTAATACTAGTCAACTTTATTCACTTCATATATTTTAAGCAACTTCAAAACATTAATCTGACAGATGCTGTATGGTAATGGGATGGACAGATGTATCAACAAGAAAGCTGTAAACACACACACACACACACACACACACACACACATCCCTCTGGACGTTTAGAAAAGAACAGGGAATCAGTGAATGTTAATACCACCCATGTAGCAGCTTTACTAGACAGATTTCGTGTAGATGTCCTGTTTTATAGCCAATAGCCATATAAGTTCTTTCAAGGATCCCTCTGCTTCCAATATTATAGCTATTTCATTGATAGGCTCTCAGATCTCTGAGACTAGAGGACTTTTGAATTAATTAGCAGTTAATTTTCACCTCTCAATAAGCAAAGTGAGGACTTTCTTAGCTGGTGGACATTTGACAAGACTGTACATTCTTTAATGACACTGGTTGAAGACCAGTTAAAGACTTCAGTATTTCCTTCAGTTAAGATAGATGTATTATTACTTGTGTTAAGAAATTCCTCAGGGCTTCCCTAGTAGCTCAGTGGTAAAGAATCTGCCTGCCAATGCAGGGGACACAGGTTTGATCCCTGGTCTGGAAGGATCCCACATGCCACTAGACAACTAAGCCCATGCACCACAACTACTAAGTCAGTGCTCTGGAGCCCGTGAACCACAACTCCTGAAGCCTGCATGCCCTAGAGCCCGTGCTCAACCAGAGAAGCCACCACAATGAGAAGCCCGTGCACCACGAGAGAGTAGCCCCCACTAAAGCAACTGAAGAAAGCCTGCGTGCAGCAGCAAAGACTCAGCACAGCCAAAAATAAAAAATCTTGAAAAATTCTTCTCTTTCTACTGAGGTGATAACCCTAGAAAACATGAAATATAATGGTGGGAAAGCACTATGTTGTAAACTTGGTTCAAATATCACTGTAACATTTTAACAATTATTTATTTAGAGTCTCTATTGTCAGCCTGCACTTCACCATAGCTTTGCTTGTTCATAAATAAGGGCAAGAGCAGGGGGGACAAGTAGTTAAAAAGATGTTTTCCTCCCTGCAGTGGCCTCCTGGGATCCAGGAGGAGTGAGAATCTGGCAGAACTAAGGCTAGGTGGACAGGATTGAAGACATGAGTGGGAATTTGCTTATTGATTCCATATGCTTCCATCCTGATCTGCCTGACGGATTTGGTCAAGCAAAGTTCAGGAACTCCTGAAGCTAAGCTAAAGAATGTCTTCATGGATCTGTTAGTTAAGTGTAGTCAACCAATAAAGGAACAGCCCCTGATAAGGAGGATGTCATTACCCCACCAGCAAACAATCCTGATACTAAATGCTAAGTCTACAAGTTACTAATAATTGAAGACATCTAAGCCGCAGATTATCATTAGCAAAATAGAGAGGAGCTGCTGAGAAGATTGAGAGGTATTTTGTTGGGTCAGAAGGTCAGACTGTTATTCCATGAATATTTATATTTACTGTACTTCAGGTATGACACAAGGGCTGAGAAGATGAAGATAAAAAGACAGACCCTGCAAACAAGGGGTCTGTCGGGTGGTAGGGACACAGACCTGTAAACCATTACAGTAGAATAGTAATCAGTGTAATTATAATATGTAGAGGGAAGAGAGGAGGAAGATGTTCAGAAATGCCTAGAGAAAAAACAAGGAACTCATCATAAGGAAGATAACCTTGGGCTGAGACTTTTAGGACTTAGATAAGTCTTTATATTAGAGATACTAATGTAAGGATGACATCTTAGGTGGAAAGAATAATGGTGTACATGACATGAAGGTATAAGAATGCTCTTGGGTAAGAGGTTTGTGAGAGGATATGAAAGAGCAGTTACAGAAAATTTGGTTGATCAGGTAGGTGAAGGCCAGAGGATGAAAAGAACAGTATGTCATGCCAAGCAATTTTTTTTTCTCTAAAGGTGATGAGAAGCCAATGACATAGTTTGAACAAAGAGCTGATGTCATATTTGTTCTCAAAAGGTCATTCTTGAGAGATGCTGGAGGATGGATTGAAAAAGGGTAAAATTAAGGAGGAGAGAACAGTGAATAGGATATTCAATACTGTGGGTAGGGTCTGCTGAGAATGGTAGCAGAAGGGATGGAGATCGATATGTCAAGAATTTATTGTGGAGCACAGTGAATAAATATGCAGACAAATTGCGTGTGGGAGATGAAGATCTACAAGAAGTTTTACAATTGGAACTTGCATAACTGAGTGGATGGTAGCTGTTGCTCACCAATATAAGGAATTTCAAAAGAAGCATGTAGAAATGGGAAGATGATGAGTTTGCTGATAAGCCTCCAGAATATGAGGGCTTCATAAGATATTCATTTAGAAATGCAAAGCATCAGGAAAAGAGCCTGGCACATAGTAGATGGTCAAGAAATTATGGTTCACTTTCCTTTTGAAACAAGAGTAACTGTCATTAAGCAATTGAATATATGTAAATAAAACCTGAAGAGAAATATTTGGTCTCTTTTCAGTTTCAAAACTGATTCTTCCCTACTATATATTTGCACATGCTATTCCCTTCACCTAGATGATCCTGCCTACACAGGCCTCCAGGCCCTTTTCATCCTTCCAGTATTGGCTGAACATCATCTAAGTCAGGCCTTTTGTAATCACGTTCAGAAACCATTACCTCCCAACTCAGTACACATCACATGTTCCTATTGATGACTTGCACAGAAAATTTCTCAATTTTCAAATATATGATTCATATTAGCTTATTTGCCTATCCCTTTAAGTTCTATTCTAAGGTGTGGAAAGAAAAAGGAAAGGGCAGGAGAAAGAAAGGAGGAAGGAAAAAGAGAAAGAGGGAAAGAACAGAAGGAAGAAAGCAATAGACTGTGCCTAACTTGGAAATTAATTATCCAATTTGTAGATATAAAAATGCCATTACCTGTTCTTATTACAAATATACGCAAAACCCACATTGTTTTCAGTTTTTATATATTTCACTCCTTAACATCTCAGAATAAGGCAGGGAATAAAGAGGAAGTTTACAAAGCACACACACGAAATTGTCGAACAGCCTCTTTTACAAGTAATGATTGCCTGAGGTTTGGGCCCCACACTATGGCAAGTGTATTGCTGATTAGAATTCTAACAAAAATGATCGGCCAGAAAGGAAATCACTCCACAATAACATCAGCCAGCTGAATGCATCTACAGCCATTGCTGTTGTTTACTTGCTAAGTCATGATGGATTCTTTTGCAGCCTCATGAACTGTAGCCCACCAGGCTTCTCTGTCCATGAGATTTCCCAGGCAAGAATACTGGAGTGGGTTGCCATCTCCTTCATCAGGGGATCTTCCCAACCAAGGAATCAAACCCATGTCTCCTGAATTAGCAGGAGGATTCTTTACCACTGAGCCATCCGGAAGCCCCATCTACAGCCATACAAGTCAAGAAAATCCTATTCAAACATCTATTACAGGCAAATCAGAGTGCCATTTTTGGCAGGTGATAGAAAATGATTTAAAGCACAGGATCTTCCTTAAATTAATTTACAATTTAGTAATGAGGGTGAGGAAATTATGAAGAACTAAACTATATGGCAGATTATGAAACAAGCTATAGAGATGCTCAAGCGCAACACCGTCAGAAGCCATAAAACTCCTTTTCCAAGTCAACAGTGTCCTTTCTTAAATGATAGTGGCATCATTTTTAATTCAAGAATAGACAAGGAAACAAACCAGAGTGCAGGGGAATAATGCAGGTCGTGGGAATGTGATATTCGTCTTGGAAATATAAAGTACAGAAAGGAGAACAATCACAGGGTCAGAAACCACAGAATAGGTTAATGGCAAACAGTACCTATTTGAAATCCATCTCCTCATCAATTTTTTGTGACTTTTTAAAGCATCTATATGAAACTGGTTTTCATAAAATCTAACAGTGACTTAACGTATTTTAAAGAATTCTGTATTATACGCACGTGATACTGTTATTACATATGTTACAATCCTCTGCTTGTTAGTTTTGACTCTCAAATACCCATAAAAGACCCATAATGTCTGTATCCTGAGAAATTACACTTGAGATTTTTATACTTTATAGTCTGTTTAATGCTTACCTTAACACTTAAAGAACTAGAACCTGAATTCAAAGGCCAGTTCATTTTCCTTAATGATATAAGAGCAAATAAAATCCACTCCAATTGTCCTGGTTCATAAGCAATGGGAAGGAGTTTTGTCAAAGTAAATAGGATGTGAATGCACTGAATGATGATATATTAAATAAGACTCCAATCATATAGTTATTTTCTCACTAATTTCATAATTATTAATTATGATCCTTGAATTTTCACACTGAATTTTAATACATCAAGAAAAAATTTTAAACCTAAGGAAGAAATTCCATAGTAAAATATTTAAATCTAACTTGTTTAATTACAAAGCTATTCTCAGGCAAATATTTTAATAATGCTTATAACTCCCTAAGAAAATGAAATGCAAAAAGGCAAAATGGTTGTCTGAGGAGGCCTTACACTTACCTGAGAAAAGAAGAAAAGCGTACGACAAAGGAGAAAAGGAAAGATATACCCATCTGAATGCAGAGTTCCAAAGAATAGCAAGGAGAGATAAGAAAGCCTTCTTAAGTGAACAATGCAAAGAAATAGAGGAAAACAACGAATGAGAAAGACTAGAGATCTCTTCAAGAAAATTAGAGATACCAAGGGAACATTTCATGCAAAGATGGGCACAATAAAGGACAGAAATGGTATGGACCTAATAGAAGTAGAAGATATTAAAAAAAGGTGGCAAGAATACACAGAAGAACTGTACCAAAAAAGTGTTAATGACTGATATAACCACAATGGTATGGTCACTCACCTAGAGCCAGACATCCTGGAGTGTGAAGTCAAGTGGGCCTTAGGAAGAATTACTACAAATAAAGCTAATGGAGGTGATAGAATTCCTGCTGAGGTATTTCAATTCCTAAAAGATGATGCTGTCAAAGTGCTACACTCAATATGCCAGAAAATTTGTAAAACACAGCAGTGGTCACAGGACTGGAAAAAGTCAGCTTTCATTACAATAGCAAAGAAGGGCAAGGCAAAAGAATATTCAAACTACTGCACAATTGAAATCATTTCACATGCTAGTAAGGTCATGATCAAATCCTTCAAGCTAAGCTTTAACAGTACATGAATCAAGAGCTTCCAGATGTACAAGCTGGATTTAGAAAAGGCAGAGGAACCAGAGATCAAATCACCAACATCAACTGGATCATGGAAAAAGCAAAAGAATTCCAGAAAAACATCTGCTACATTGACTACACCAAAGCCTTTGACTGTGTGGATCAAAACCAACTGTGGAAAAATCTGAAAGAGATGGGAATACCAGACCACCTTACCTGCCTTCTGGGAAACTTTTAAGTCAAGAAGCAACAGTTAGAACTGGACATGAAACAAGGGACTGGTTCAAAATTGGGACAGGAGTATGTCACATGTCATATTTAGCATTGTCACCCTACATATTTAGCTTACATGCAGACTACCTCGTCCGAAATTCTGGGCTGGATGAACCTCAAACTGGAATCAAGATTGCTAGGACAAAATCAACAACCTGAGATATGCAGATGACACCACCCTAATGGCAAAAGTAAAGAGGAACTAAAGAGTCTCTTGATGAAGGTGAAAAAGGAGAGTGCAAAAGCTGGCGTACAACTCAATGTTCAAAAACTAAGATCATGGCATCTGGTCCTATCACTTCGTGGCAAATAGATGAAGAACAAGTGGAAACAGTGACAGACTATTTTCTTGGGCTCCAAAGTCACTGAAGATTGTGACTGCAGCCATGAAATTAAAAGATGCTTGCTCCTTGGAAGAAAAGCTATGACAAACCTAGACAATGTATTCAAAAGCAGCAACATTATTTTGCCAACAAAGGTCTGTACAGTCAAAGCTATGGTTTTAATAGTCGTCATGTATGGATGTGAAAGTTGGAACATAAAGAAGGCTGAGCACCAAAGAACTGATGCTTTTGAACTCTAATGTTGGAGAAGACTCTTGAGAGTCCATTGAACAGCAAGGAGATCAAACCAGTCAATCCTAAAGGAAATCAGTCCTGAATATTCATTGGAAGGACTGCTGCTAAAGCTCCCATCCTTTGGCCACCCGATGGGAAGGGCCAACTCATTGAAAGACCCTGATGTGGGGAATGACTGAACTGCTGTACGTTAGATAACTGGAAGTTGGTACCCCTTTGACCAACATCTCCTTTCCCCCACACCAATTCAGTTGCTCAGTTCTGTCTGACTCTTTGAGACCCCATGGACTACAGCACACCAGGTCTCCCTGTCCATCACCAACTCCCAGTTTACTCAAATTCATGTCCATTGAGTTGGTGATGCCATCCAACCATCTCATCCTCTGTTGTCCCCTTCTCCTCCTGCCTTCAATCTTTCCCAGCATCAGGGTCTTTTCCAATGAGTCAGCTCTTTGCATCAGGTGGCCAAAGTATTGGAGTTTCAGCTTCAACATCAGCCCTTCCAATGAACATTCAGGACTGATTTCCTTTAGGATGAACTGGATGGATCTCCTTGCAGTCCAAGGGACTCTCAAGAGTCTTCTCCAACACCACAGTTCAAAAGCATCAATTCTTCAGCGCTCAACTTTCTTTATAGTCCAACTCTCACATGACTACTGGAAAAACCATAGTCTTGACTAGACAGACCTTTGTTGGCAAAGTAATGTCTCTGCTTGTTAATATGCTGTCTAGATTGGTCATAAATTTTCTTCCAAGGAGTAAGTGTCTTTTAATTTCATGGCTGCAATCACCATCTGCAGTGATTTTGGAGCCCAGAAAAATAAAGTCTGCCACTGTTTTCACTGTTTCTCCATCTATTTGCCATGAAGTGATGGGACCAGATGCCATGATCTTCGTTTTCTGAATGTTGAGCTTTAAGCCAACTTTTATACTCTCCTCTTTCACTTTCATCAAGAGGCTCTTTAGTTCTTCTTCACTTTCTGCCATAAGGGTGGTCTCATCTGCATATCTAAGGTTATTGATATTTTTCCCAGCAATATTGATTTCAGTTTGTGCTCTCTCCAGTGCAGCATTTATCATGATGTATTCTACATATAAGTTAAATAAGCAGGGTGACAATATACAGCCTTGACGTACTCCTTTTCCTATTTGGAACCAATCTGTTGTTCCACGTCCAGTTCTAACTGTTGCTTCCTGACCTGCATATAGGTTTCTCAAGAGGCAGGTCAGGTGGTCTGGTATTACCATCTCTTTCAGAATTTTCCACAGTTTCTTGTGATCCACACAGTCAAAGACTTTGGCATAGTCAATAAAGCAGAAATAGATGTTTTTCTGGAACTCTCTTCCATTTTCGATGAGCCAGCGGATGTTGGCAATTTGATCTCTTGTGCCTCTGCCTTTTCTAAAACCAGCTTGAACGTCTGGAAGTTCATGGATCATGTATTGTTAAAATCTGGCTTTGAGAATTTTGAACATTACTTTGCTAGTGTGTGAGATGAGTGCAACTGTGCGGTAGTTTGAGCATTCTTTGGCATTGCCTTTCTTAGGGACTGGAATGAAAACTGACCTTTTCCAGTCCTGTGGACACAGCTGAGTTTTCCAAACTTGCTGGCATATTGAGTGCAGCACTTTCACAGCATCATCTTTCAGGATTTGAAATAGCTCAACTTGAACTCAATCACCTCCACTAGCTTTGTTTGTAGTGATGCTTCCTAAGGTCAACTTGACTTCACATTCCAGGATGTCTGGCTCTAGGTGAGTGATCATACCATCCTGATTATATGGGTCATGAAGATCTTTTTTTGTACAGTTCTTCTGTGTATTCTTGCCACCTCTTCTTAATATCTTCTGCTTCTGTTAGGTCCATACCATTTCTGTCCTTTTTCGAGCCCATCTTTGCATGAAATGTTCCCTTGGTATCTCTGATTTCCTTGACGAGATCTCTAGTCTTTCCCATTCTGTTGTTTTCCTCTATTTCTTTGCATTGATTGCTGAGGAAGGCTTTCTTATCTCTCCTTGCTATTCTTTGGAATTCTGCATTCAGATGCTTATATCTTTCCTTTTCTCCTTTGCTTTTTGCTTCTCTTCTTTTCACAGCTATTTGTGAGGCCTCCTTAGACAGCCATTTTGCCTTTTTGCATTTCTTTTTCTTGGGGATGGTCTTGCTCCCTCTCTCCTCTACAATGTCACAAGCCTCCATCAATAGTTCATCAGGCACTCTGTCTATCACATCTAGTCCCTTAAATCTATTTCTCACTTCCAGTGTATAATCACAAGGGATTTGATTTAGGTCATACCTGAATGGTCTAGTGGTTTTCCCTACTTTCTTTAATTTCAGTCTGAATTTGGGAATAAGGAGTTCATGATCTGAGCCACAGTCAGCTCCTGGTCTTATTTTTGCTGACTGTATAGAGCTTCTCCATCTTTGGCTGCAAAGAATATAATCAATCTGATTTTGGTGTTGACCATCTGGTGATGTCCATGTGTAGAGTCTTCTCTTGTGTTGTTGGAAGAGGGTGTTTGCTATGACCAGTGCATTCTCTTGGCAGAACTCTGTTAGCCTTTGCCCTGTTTCATTCTGTACTCCAAGGCCAAATTTGCCTGTTACTCCAGGTGTTTCTTGACTTCCTACTTTTGCATTCCAGTCGCCTATAATGAAAAGGACATCTTTCTGGGGTGTTATTTCTAAAAGGTCTTGTAGATCTTCATAGAACCATTTAACTTCAGCTTCTTCAGCATCACTGGTCAGGGCATAGACTTGGATTACTATGATACTGAATGGTTTGCCTTGGAGATGAACAGAGATTATTCTGTCATTTTTGAGATTGCATCCAAGTACTGCATTTCGGACTCTTTTGTTGACTCTGATGGCTACTCCATTTCTTCTAAGGGAGTCTTGCCCACAGTAGTAGATATAATGGTCATCTGAGTTAAATTCAGCCATTCCAGTCCATTTTAGTTCACTGATTCCTAAAATGTCGACATTCACTCTTGCCATCTCTTGTTCGATCACTTCCAATTTCTGGAGCGGCTGTGAGGAGCTACCCCACGTCCAAGGGCAAAGGAGAAGCCCCAGCAAGATGGTAGGAGGGGCGAATTCACGTTTAGAATCAAACCCTGTTCCCTCCAGAGACGCTCTGAGGGTTCAAACAAACCTTGCACACCAGGACCCAGGGACCCCAGAGAGACAGAGACAGAACTGTGTTCGAGCATCTCCTGTGGAGGTAGAGGTCGGCAGTGGTCTGCCGCAGGGACAGAGGCTCTGGGTGTGGGTATGGCATAAGTGCTCTTGGAGGAAGTCACCATTAAACCCACTTACATAGGACTGGGAAATAGACACTTGGAGGGCATAACAGAACCTTGTGCACCAGGACCCAGGAGAAAGGAACAGTGACCCCACAGGAAACTTGCCTGTGGGTGTCCGGGAGCCTCTAGCAAAGGTGTGCATTGGTGGTGGCCTGCTGCAAGGTTGGGGGCACGGACTGTAGCAGTACATGCATGGGATCTTTTGAGGGAGGTCACCACTATCTTCATTACCTCCACCATAGTTTGGCCCCAGGTAAATAGCAGGGAGGGAACACAGCTCCACCCATCAACAGAAAATTGGATTAAAGATTTACTGAGCAGGAGTACCCATCAGAACAAGACCTAGTATCCCCCTCAGTCAGTCTATCCCATCAGGAAGCTTTCATAACCTCTTATCCGTCTCCATCAGAGGGCAGACAGACTGAAAACCACCATCACAGCAAACTAACCAATCTAATTACATGGATCACAGCCTTGTCTAATTCAGTCAAACTATGTGCCATGCTGTGTAGGGCCACCCAAAACGGATGGGTCATGGTGGAGAGTTCTGAGAAAATGTGGTCCACTGGAGAAGGGAATGGCAAACCATTTCAGTATCCCTGCCTTGAGAACCCCATGAACAGTATGAAAAGGCAAAAAGATAGGACACCGAAAGATGAACTCCCCAGGTCGGTAGGTGCCCAATATGCTACTGGAGATCAGTGGAGAAATAACTCCAGAAAGAATGAAGAGATGGAGCCAAAGCAGAAACAACACCCAGTTGTGTGTGTGACTGGTGATGGAAGCAAGGTCCAATGCTGTAAAGAGCAATATTGCATAGGAACCTGGAATGTCAGGTCCATGAATCAAGGCAATGTACAGCAGGGTGAGTATAATTAATAATACTGATATATGTACTTGAAAGTTGGTAATCTCATAAATCTTAAATATTCTAACCTTAAAAAAATGGTAATTACATGACATCATGCAGGTGCTAGATAACCTACGGTGGTAATCATTTTATAATACATAAGTGTATCAAATCAACATGTACATCTTAAATTTACATAATGTTCTATGTCAACTGTATCTCAATCAAGTTGTTGGGGGAAGTCATAACCTTTGAGGAAGCAAGTTTAGCCAACACCTTTACCTCTTTTATTCCTGTTGAATTCAGATAAAATTTAATGATTTCAAATTTGCATGCACAATATAAGTTTATTTTTATAAGAATATTCTCTATCCTTCCAGATATCCTTCTCTCCATATCTATTAATAAGATATTTGGAATGAAAAATGTTATAGTTTAATTCCATTTATTAAGAAAATTTTTATTTCTTTCTATTTTGGATGAGTCTTTTTGTACTTTTGTTCTAATTTTGAGCATGTATAATTTATTTAAAAATTAACATCATTAATATAAAAGGCATAGACAACACTTTATTTTAAACAATTATCTTCATGCTTAAAAATTTATTTGAAAGATGTTTTGATTTGTTTTGGCTCTTCTATATGTTTTCAGGAGTTTTACTTTGTTGTTACTTTTCTGCATTTACTTTTTTAAATTTTATTTTTTTTTTTAAATTTAAATTTATTTATTTTAATTGAGGCTAATTACTTTACAATATTGTATTGGTTTTGCCATACATCAACATGAATCTGCCACGGGTGTACACGTGTTCCCAATCCTGAACCCCCCTCCCACCTCCCTCCCAATACCATCTCTCTGGGTCATCCCAGTGCACCAGCCCCAAGCATCCTGTATCCTGCATCGAAACTGGACTGGTGATTCGTTTCATATATGATATTATACATGTTTCAATGCCATTCTCCCAAATCATCCCACCCTCTCCTTCTCCCACAGAGTCCAAAAGACTGTTCTATTTTAATTGTACACCATTAATTTATTTTTTCAATTTTATTTTATTTTTAAACTTTACAATATTGTGTTAGTTTTGCCAAATATCGAAATGAATCCGCCACAGGTATACCCGTGTTCCCCATCCTGAACCCTCCTCCCTCCTCCCTCCCCTACCCTCCCTCTGGGTCATCCCAGTGCACCAGCCCCAAGCATCCAGTACCGTGCATTGAACCTGGACTGGCGACTCATTTCATAGATGATATTATACATGTTTCAATGCTATTCTCCCAAATCTCCCCACCCTCTCCCTCTCCCACAGAGTCCATAAGACTGATCTATACATCGGTGTCTCTTTTGCTGTCTCATACACAGGGTTATTGTTACCATCTTTCTAAATTCCATATATATGTGTTAGTATACTGTATTGGTGTTTTTCTTTCTGGCTTACTTCACTCTGTATAATAGGTTCCAGTTTTATCCATCTCATTAGAACTGATTCAAATGTATTCTTTTTAATGGCTGAGTAATACTCCATTGTGTAATTGTACACCATTAATTTAAAAAGAAAGTGATTATTGTTAAAAACGGAGATGTGAGATGTTATGCATAGTACAGAAAATATTTCCATTCTTAAAAATGATGAAGATGTTAATGGTACCTAAAGGTTATTTCTAAATATACCCACCATTTTATCATAATTTTCTAATACCTGCTAATTTCTTTACAAAAAGTAATCTAAGTTATGGTCACAATGACTCTTTTAATCCACTGTGATACTTAAGATTTGTGAAGGATATATTTTAATATTCCTTAGAACACTGACAGGATATAGATTTATTGTTAAAAAATAAGAATAAAGTAAAATCAGAAGAAAATGGAAAATCCTGAAGTTAAAACAGAATTTGACAACTGAAAGTGATCACTATGAGAGAAATGGAATAAAATGAGATACTCTTTTTTTTTTTTTTTTTCTAAACGTCCTTGACTATGCTTAATGACTACATTATTATTATTTGGTCTCCTTGACTGTTTGCCTCTGTTTTCGTATGTTCTCATTTCCCTGATTAAACTTATTCTTTTTTTTAATTTTATTTTATTTTTAAACTTAACATAATTGTATTATTTTTGCCAAACATCAAAATGAATCCATCACAGGTATACATGTGCTCCCCCTCCTGAACCCTCCTCCCTCCTCCCTCCCCATACCATCCCTCCAGGTCTTCTCATTGTCATCCATACTGTTATGTGAGAAAGACCAGCAAGTGTGCAGATAAAAAAAAGAAAGAAAGAAAGAAAGAAAAGCAGGAGGAAATTCCACTTCTACTGATTTGTGAGTAACTCCATGAGCTTCCACTGAATCCAAATCTAAACAGCATGGCAGGAGAAGACGTCTAAACCATAGATGGCTAGGACAGTGGGCAAGCTTATAGCTCATCCACTCCTGTGGTCCAGCAAAGACCACTTGCCCTTTGACTATATTCTCAGACAACAAATTATCCCTTCCTGGGTCAAATGAAGCTATTAACACATTAGCAGTATATGTTTTCTTGAAGATGAACAGCATGTTAAACGGGTAAAAATCTATTTCGATTGCACAATTGCCTGGAGCAGAGTGAGAATGGAACTTTCCAACTCCCTAACCTCATGCAGTAACCATCTTGCCAAATGCTAGTTCTCTTTCTAGTTTTATGGCCCAGCAGCTATCCTAGCAGTAAAAAGTTCTTAAGAAACCTAGTAAAACATTCAGCTGCCATTTCAAATTTCTGAGGGAAAAATCAGCACGACTGGCAGCAAACAAATTTTGCAAAGACGAAAACCACTAGACTTTATAAAATTAATCAAACAACTGTTTGACAACATCACTAAACTCCATCTCACTAAAGCCAAGATGTAGCTACAAAAATTTATTTTGATGTTAGAAGATCTTCATGTAAGCATAGAATTAACATCAAATTTACTCATGTACTTAAAAATCATTAATAAAAAAAGATCTTAGACTATGAATGGAAAAGTAAAACTCTTCTAGATAGAATGTTTAATCTTTACATTTTCCCACTTATCCCTTGCCAAGCTGCAATGACAAGAAACAGAGGCACAGTGTAAATATGAGACAAAAATGTAGAAAAATGCACTCATTAGGATGAGGGCAAAGATGATTCTGGCTGTTAAAGTATGAAGAATAGTCTCCAAATTTTACTTATTTTTAAATGAGTGTAGTAAAAAATGCAAAGCAAGCTAGTAGATTTAACTCTTTCTGCCATCCAGCTGGTCTTGGTTAGGCATGATTTATGAGAAGTATACTAATTACATGTAAATGTATCCTTCCAAAAATGCTTTGGAAAGCTATGAAGGACTTTTAACACAGTCCTCAAAATTCTCAAAATCTCAATCACAGTCAAGAATCTGCTAAGCAGGGATTTCCCTGGTGGTCCAGTGGTTAAGAATCCACCTTGTACGGTGGTTCACCTGGTAAAGAATCTGCCTGCAATGCGGGAGGCCTGGGTTCGATCCCTGGGTTGGGAAGATCCCTTGGAGAAGGGAAAGGCTACCCACTCTAGTATTCTGGCCTGGAGAATTTCATGGATTGTATAGTCCATGGAGTTGCAAAGAGTCAGACACGACTGAGGGACTTTCACTTTGCAATGCAGGGGACATAGGTTTGATCCCTGGTCAGGGAACTAAGATCCCACATACCGTAGAGTAACTAAGCCCTTGCACCACAACTACTGAGCCCACAGGCTTTGGAGTCTGAATGACGCAATGAAAGATCCCACATGAGGCAACAAAGATCCCACGCACTGTAATTAAGACCTGACACAGCCAAATAAATAAATATGTTTTTTAAAGAGTCTTCCAAACAAATCCAGTTGGATTGCCTGAAACTTTCATTGTGTAAGCCTCAGGCACCTGTTGAAGAAAGTGGTCAGACTCTAAGTACCTTCAGGCCAAGCCTGTGCCTGCTTTTTGAGTTTCGTACCCATAGTAGACATTTTTAAATCTTTATCAAAGGAAGACCAAAATAAGGAAGTAAAGATGGAAAGCAGGGAGGGAAAGAAGGAGGAGGGAAGGAAAAAAGAAAGGAAGGGAAAGAAGGAAATTAAGGAATCTGAAGAGCAAAATCATGTTCAATTTCTTCTGAGAACTGCTCAAAAATGATGTCTTATTTACATACATCTAAATACAAACTGATACAATGAGAGGAAAGCAGGATGAACTACATCAATTACAGGGCTGTATAAAGTGGGAAGCTGATACTGCAGTGGAGAAATCCTAAGTACAGAATTTCTGGGGCTTGCTACTTCTCCAAGTTGTGTCATCCTTATAGGAAACCTCAGTACTGCCAATGAAGACCCTGAAGCAAATGTTTCACTATGTCTCCATACTGAAAAATAAATCAAGTCTAAAATAAAAATAACTTCATCGACCCATCCAAATGCCACATGTTATAATGCAACTTGTAAACAAACTGTAGAGACTCAGTCTTGTCTTTCTGGTTCCAGGCTGTCACAATGTCTAAGGGATCTGCATGTAGAAGGGGTCATCTTAATTGGGAGAAATTTTTATTTACCAAAAATCACAAATATTAATTTAAATAGAATATTTAAAAAATGTAAATATTCCCAGAGGTAGAGAGAATATATGAAGAGATAAAACTATAGGAACCAGGAACTAAATTTGTGAGCAGGGAGATGGTAGACTAGATTTCTGCAGACTTGTATATGCTCTTAGAAATGCAATTCTCCATGTCAACTCTTCAGTTTCTTTATAATCATGTAATATTTGCCAAGCATATACCATCTGATAAGCTGGAAGAGAATGGTTACAACTTTGATAGCTGAAAGAAATCAACCTGAAGCAAAATGCCACTTAAAACACAACACAATAAAGTGAAAAATTCTCATTGAGACAAATTATCTTATATACCCCTTTTTCCTCAATGTATTTTGGAAAGAATATTCAATGTACACTCTACCAGTTACCTTCTTTACTAGGAACTCGCTTTATGGTGTTTGTAAACTTGTCAATTTAATCCAAAGCCATGGAAGTTTTTTAAAATGACATGAGTAGCACAAAATCTCACTGAAAATAACAATTTTGTTCAACCAGCAGATTATTTTTTTTCCCATTTCTATTCAGGTAGTTTATATAGTCGGAGAAGGCCATGGCACCCCACTCCAGTACTCTTGCCTGGAAAATCCCATGGATGGAGGAGCCTGGTGGGCTGCCGTCTATGGGGTTGCACAGAGTCGGACACAACTGAGCGACTTCACTTTCACTTTTCACTTTCATGCACTGGAGAAGGAAATGGCAACCCACTCCAGTGTTCTTGCCTGGAGAATCCCAGGGATGGGGGAGCCTGGTGGGCTGCCGTCTATGGGGTTGCACAGAGTCGGACACGACTGAAGTGACTTAGCAGTAGTTTATATAGTACATGTGAAAATCAGTACCATTAGCAGGGATATGAGAATGGATTGATGAATGTGCTAAAAGACAAATGACTGATTTTTTTTTTTCCCCAACTAAGCACAGCAGGAGCAAGGCCATTTATGGCTATTAGGAAACTTGGGAGAAATAAATGATTATCACCTTCAGTGAAGACAATGAGAACCATGCTAATATCAATCCCGGTTCCCATCAGGCTAATAAAGCAGCACTGAGACCACAAACTCAGAAACTCTCCAGTTTGTCTCAAGGACTTGCGCAAGTGACCATTGTGAGCTTAAGATGTGACACTCAATCCTGGGGCCCATGACCAGACAGTGTAACTACTGTGGAGGGTGTTAAATTCAGAAATTTGTTCCAACTATTATCGTCTGAATAAATACCTTCAAATCATGCTGAACCCCCAAATTCCATATGCTTGACATAAAATACTTAGAGAACTGGAGAGAAAATGCCCTCAACCTCCTAAATATTCTCTGATTAGCCTAAGTTCACACTTTCACCTGTTCTTGACTTCCAATAGCACTCTTTCAGACTTTGCCTATTCAGATTCAGCCTTAGTATTTCAAGTTTTGCCTAATTTCTCCCTGCAACTCACTTCCCTTCACTCCCCAAACACTGCTCTCACTTGGCTTTTCTCTTGCAGTCTTTCAAACTCCACTGTGACTCCCTCTGACAGATTCTTAAAATTTTCTCTGCACTGGCATTCTATCTTCACCTCTATTTTCTTTAGTTATTTAGTGACAGCTTTGAAATACCCTCTGCATAATTATGGAGAAGGCAATGGCACCCCACTCCAGTACTCTTGCCTGGAAAATCCCATGGACAGAGGAGCCAGGAAGGCTGCAGTCCATGGGATCGCTGAGGGTCGGATACGACTGAGTGACTTCACTTTCACTTTTCGCTTTCAAGCATTGGAGAAGGAAATGGCAACCCACTCCAGCGTTCTTGCCTGGAGAATCCCAGGGACAGGGGAGCCTGGTGGGCTGCCATCTATGGGGTTGCACAGAGTCGGACACGACTGAAGTGACTTAGCAGCAGCTGCGTAATTATGAACCTTGCTTACTATTTCCAGACCTCTCTGTTGCCCTCCAGATCCGTATATTCGATACATCTCTTAGACACTTCACTTGACTCAATCACAGATGGTGACACCTGCTATTCACCACTAATATTCAGCCTCCTTCTCTTTGGCCAGTAACACAAGAGAAATTAGAGAAGCCAGGTACTTTATCCTCTCTTGCAACTAGAGTTTTCCAAGTGACAAGTTCTGGCCGATGAGATACAAATAGTAGTTTTATGCAAAGACTTCTGGGAAAGCAAACTCTGTTGTTTGTTCCCCGCCCTCCTTCCCGTCTTCTTTTTTCTAATGCCTGGTGATAGTTTAGAGCCTTTTCACATATTTCTCAGCCTTTTAGATGTCCTCTTTTGTGATTTGTCTGTTCAACTCTTTTCCTTATTTTTCTATTATGGCACAGCTTTTAATTGATTGGTAGGAATCTGTCTGTATTCGAAAACAAGTCCCTGTTGGATATAGATCTTGAAAATATTCTATTATAGTCTCTGGGTTGCTTTTTCACTTTCTTACCAGTGTCCTTCAATGAACAAAAGTTCCTAATCCTAGTGTACTCTAATTTGTCATTTTTCTTTCCTTTATGGGTAATATTTTTCAAATCTTGTCCAGAAAATCTCTACTGACTCCAGAATCATGAAGATATTTTCTATTTCCCCTAAAAATTTGGTGGCTTTAATTTTGTTATTAGTACTGAAATCAATCTGGAATTGAGCACATATACCAAAATGGGAATGAAGCAGAGAAGATTAGCATGGCCCCTGTGCAAGGATGACACACATATCCATGAAACATTCCATATTTGGGGGCTTCCCTGATGGCTCAATGGTAAAGAATCCACCTGCAAGGCGGGAGACCTGGGTTTGATCCCTGGGGTGGGAAGATCCCCTGGAGGAGGGCATGGCAACCCACTCCAGTATTCTTGCCTGGAGAATCCCCATGGACAGAGGAGCCTGGTGAGCTACAGTCCATGGTGTCACAAAGAGTCGAACTTTTAAGCACACACACCATGTACCAACACCAGACTGTTTTAATCATCATAGCTTTATAATAGGACTTGGTATCTCGGAAGAACATCTTCCCACTTAGTTCTCCCTAAAGACTGTCTTGGCTAGTTTTTGGCCCTTTGATGTCCATATACATTTTAGAATCATTTTGTTAGATTCTTCAGAAGTAAAGAAATAATCTGCTCTGGTTTTGACTGTGATTCCATTGAGTCCACAGAAAAAAACTGGGAAAACTGCCATCTCTTAACATTGCATTTTCCAACCCATAAATTTATTATAGCCCTCCATTTATTTGGGTCTTGATTTTATTTTGAGAATGTTTTGTACTTTATGTTGTACATAGTTAGTTGCACATATTTTGGCATATTTTGTTAACTTTATTCCTAGGTATTTTATGCTATTGGAAGTAGTATATTTTAACATTTCATTTCCTATGTGTTTGCTTCTGCTATAACTGACTTTTGTAAATGTTGTAAGTTCCTAAGTAATTATGTTTGTTTGAAGATGCTTCTGAGTTTTTCTCATTTATACTCCACTTTTATTTCTTCAGTTACAACCCATATTTTTATTTCTTCTAATCTATATGCCTACTATTTCTTTTTCTTTACTTATTACACGGGTTCAAACTTCTTTTATAATGTTGAAAATAAGTGGTCAGAGCAGGTATCCTGTCTCATTCCCAGTCTCTGGGGGAAAGGTTTCAATATTTTGCAATCAATTATATGGATTACTATAGAATTTTTTTAGATATGCTTTATAAAATTATGGAATTTCCTACTGTTCCTGATCTACTAACATATTTTATAATCACATGATTTCTCTCCCCTTTTCTGTTAATGTATTGAATCACATTGACTTTTAGATATAAATTACTTTTTCACCCCAATAATAAATCCTCCGTTTTAATCTATTATCCTTTTTCTTCATTGCCAGATTAGCAGTTGTATTCATTTGCTACAGCTGCCATAACAAAGTACCAGAAACTAGGTGATGCAATAGAAATCTATTATCTCCCAGTTTTGGAGACTGGAAGTGTGAAATCAAGGTGTGTGCAGAGGTGCTTCTTTCCTAGGACTTTGAAGGAAGGATATGTTCCAGGCCCGTCTCTTTGGCTTGCAGATAGCCATCCATGTGTTCACAGGGCACTCTCCCTGTATACTTGTCTCCAAATTTCCTCTTTATATAAGAATATCAGTCAGATTAGGGCCCATTCTATTGTCTTCCTCTTAACCTCTGTAAAAACCGTATTTTCAAATAAGGTCACATTCTGAGGTACCAGGGGTTAAGAGGTTAACATAGGAATGTGGGTTGCCAAGGGAGGTGGGAAGGTGGAATGGACAGTAATTAACCCATAACAGATATATAAACATATTTTGTTTAGAATTTGTCTGTCAGTTTTCATGAGAGATTTTACTGTAATATTCCCTTGTCTTTATCTTAATATTAAGGTTATACTAATTTATATTTGCAAATTCAAATTTTTCTGATTACCACAATGATTTGGGATTTTTACATGTTTTTGTATTTTGTGGATTACTTCTTCATGTCTCATATCTTTTGCTTTGAGGATACATATTTTTCTTATTACCTGGTAAGAATTTTTATTGTCAGTCTTTCTGTCTATTGCACTATGCTGTATTTTTCCAGGAGACTTTACCTGTATTTAGGTAAATAGACATTATTAAAACATAGGTATTCACGTTTATAATTCTCTTCATGGTATCTGTTGTTTACTGTCATGTCCCTCCTAATGAAACGCCCCCTTGTGTCAAAATTATAACATTTTCAATACGACTTTCACTACACACTTCATTGCTTAATTTTTGTATCTGTATCTTTAACGTGGGCCTCTGTGATGGCTCAGTGGTAAAGAATCCACCTGCCAATGCTGGAGATGTGGGTTCAGTCCCCAGGTTGGGAAGATCCCCTGGAGAAGGAAATGGCAACCCACTCCAGTATGCTTGCATGGGAAATCCCATGGACAGGAACCTGGCAGGCTACAGTTTATGGAGCTGCAAAAGAGTTGGACACGACTTAGCAACTAAATAACAACAACATTTTTAAACATATCTGCAATTTCTCTAAGGTAACATATAACCATCTAAATTGTATCTTATATACTTAACCTGTTGCTTCTATATCATTTATTGGAGTCCAACATTTAAAGCCTGATTTGAAATGCTAACTTCATAGTATGATAAATTTATATTCAAATTATGATTACTTTTATACTTTGACATCTTCTCAATTTTCTATCTATATGTAAACTAATACTCACTTTAATCGCTGTAGTTTTCTAATACATTATAATATGCTTTAGATTAAATATTATGGCAATGTTACATATTTCTCTATACATTTCTTTTAAAATTTTGCCCATGCTATTCTCATGTGTATATTTGTTCAGATAAACTATAGAGAGTGAAGGACAGGGAATCCTGATGTGCTGCAGTCCGTGGGATGGCAAAGATTCAGACACGACTTAGCGACTTAACAACAAACTAAAGAATCCCTATTGTCAAGATCAGGAAAAAATAACATACTATTGGGATTTTTATAGGAATTGTGTTACATGTATAAACTGATGAGGTATAATTATCATCTTTATAATTCTAAGGCATCCATTGGAAAAATAGTATGTATCTCCATTTAACAATTCTAAGACTCTGCTTAAAGTTTCATAATTTTCTTCATGTAAGTCTTGTACATTCATCATTTTGTTCTTTGGCTTTACATTTGTTTGATGGGAATAGAATATTTGGTTTCATTTTACTTCTAATTAGTCATATTTGTTGACTTTCAAATCGTGTTATTTTAAAATTTGTTTCTGAATGCTTTTTTGATATCATCAAGGAAAGCTGCTCAGATTGTATAATGTAACGTTCTAATGTACTGATTTCATACACACAGCCACATATATGTTATGCCCTGGAGCTGTCTACAGCCTCAGTATTTTAATATACTTAATTGAATTCAGTTTTCTAGCTTAAAGATTGTATACTTCAACATCCTTTATTTTTAATTTTAAATGAGTATTATTAAGGGCAATTATTCTTTCTAAGTTTAAATGTTTTGCCTTCTTCATTTTCATCTCAGTAGTTCGCTCAGGACTGCAAGCTACAGAAATGTTACTGTTGCCAACAAAATGGTTATGTAGAAAAGGAAAGAACGTTCACAGCAGAGAGACATGCAGTAACATTTCTCATATGGCACACTGGTTTATATCACCATTTCTACAATCACATTAAACACATCCTCCTCATCGCAAATAGCCACTCCTATCAGCCTATCTTTTTCTATTCACTGGTCTCAGGCACACTAAATTTAAAAGCTCACAGGCCCCTTCCCAACCTCCAACAAACCCACAAATTCAATCAATTCTTCCCTCATGATCCATTTCAAACCTACCTTTGAATTTTCTCTTTTGCTGCCAGCATCCTAGACAAGGCTCATGTTACAATAATCTGGCTTCTTTTATCATAATACTCTAACACAGGACTTCCCCAGTGGTTCAGTGGCTAAGAATCTGCCTGCCAATGTAGGTGGCATGGGTTGGATCCCTGGTCTGGGAAGATCACACATGCCACGGGGCAACTAAGCCTTGTGCGCCACCACTATTGAAGCCCATGCACCTAGAGCCTGTGCTCTGCAACAAGAGAAGTCACCACAATGAGAAGCCAATTCTGATGCTTGTTTTCCGGGCTGAGTACTAATGTTGTACTAGAGAGTAGCCCCCTGCTCACTGCAACTAGAGAAAGCCCACGTGCAGCAACAAAAACTTGGCTTGACCATTTGTTTTTTCTGAATCCTCAGTAGCTGGATTCCCTTCACTGTTCCCTGATCATATCTGATTACTTTCTACCACTGTTCCTGCGGCCACTCTTCTAACTTCACTGACTTTGCCTGCAGCCTAGTTTCCTAGAGTCTGGGTCCCCACAACGCCCCACCAGAGCTCCCCACTGAACACAACTGCTTGAGCTTCTGCTGTCTCTGAAAGGCTTCAGCCTCTGCCAAGGACCAGGCAACTATGATCTTAGAACTGGTTTGGATTCTTCTGTAACATAACTGGCCCCAGTTTCACGTCAGTCTTTGACCTTAGAAAAATGTCTCAATCCTGGTCCCATATTCAAAACACTGACCTTGGCTTTACCTACGGATGTTCCCAGAGCACTTAAATATTATAACATCAGCAATCAGTGATTGCTTAAAATAAAGAAAGAAACCTCACTTTTTTTTTTTTTTCCCCAAGGCAACTCAGTGTTTTACCTGTGTTGAAAGAGTAACTTCTTGCATGGCGGAAACAATTGATGTTCTATGTAAACTTTTGTACACTGCTTCTCACTTTTTGACCAGCCTTACCAATATTTAAAGACTGGCTTTGAACTTAGAATCCTTATTTCAAGGCAAAATTTCATTAATTTTTTAAATGTTATTTTATTTTTAATTGGAGGATAATTACTCTACAATGTTGTGACAGTTTCCACCATACACTAACATGAATCAGTCATAGGTATTCATACGTCTCCTTCTCCTCCTAAAACTCCTTCCCATCTCTCTCCCCATCCCACTCCTCTAAGTCATCACAGAGCACCAGCTTTGGGTTCCTTACATTACACAGCAAATTCCCACCAGCTATCCACTGGTGGGTAATATGTATGTTTCAATACTACTCTCTTAAGTCACCTCACTCTCTCCCTCCCCTACCATGACCATAAATCTGTAAAGAAGCTGACATGTTTAAAACAAACGGCTACACAGGGACACTAACCAGATTCAGTAATAGAAAAAAAAAATGCAGTTTTCAGTTTCCTGAAATAAGCATCTCTCATGATTCAACCATGAGAATCAATCAGCCAAATGTTTTCATTAATTTTTTTTATTTTTATTTTTTGTTAATTTATTATTATTATTTTTTTACTTTACAATATTGTATTGGTTTTGCCATACATCAACATGCATCTGCCATGGGTGTACAAATGCTTTCATTTATAAATGTTAAAACTGTGCAAATTTTTACTTCAAAGGAAGTGCTTAAAACAATACTGCAAATCCCCATGGACAGAGGAGCCTGGTGGTCTACAGTCCATGGGAGTCGAAAAGAGTCGAACGTGACTGAGTGACTAAGCACAGCACAGCATGGGATGTAAGACACCAAGAGTGAACCCTGATATAAACTATGGCCTTTGGGTGATTATGATGTGTCAATGAAGGTTCATTGATGGTGACAAATGTACCACTCAGTGCAGGATGCTGAGAGTGGGGGAGGTTGTATGTGTTGTGGGGGATGGTGGATAGATGGGAACCCTCTGTGCTTTCCACTCAATTTTTCTGTGAATCTAAAACTACTCTAAAGAATAAAGTCTATTTTTGAAAAAGAAAAAAAAAACAACATTGCTAATTGAAAACTGAAAATGTCAACACTTTCCATTGTATTTTATTATTTGAGACTGTGTTTTATGTCAAACATATAAATAAAACAATGAGAAACTTTTCATTTCTATGGTGATACTTGAAAATCACACAGAATTTAATCATGCCTACAAAAATGCTTGTTGGAAAACTGACCTCAAATATCATAGTCCATGCTCAGTCACGTCTGACTCTTTGTGACCTCATGAACTGTAGCCCGCCAGGCTCCTCTGGCCAAGGGATTTTTCAGGCAAGAATACTTGAGCAGGTTGCCATTTTCTTCTCTAGGGCAGCTTTCTGACCCAGGGATCAAACCCACATCTCCAGCATCTCCTACATTGGCAGGCAAATTCTTTGTCACTCTGCCACCTGGGAAGCCCCTTGAAAGATACCTTTCAAGTATCATGAAAGCTCTCTAATCTGACACTTTGAAGTTTATGTTGCTTGCATTTTCTTCTGTGTGGCAGAAATAGCAAGACTTTTCTAATAACCATCAACATTGATAGAAGATGGCATTAGTGCCAAGCTTTTTTACAGCATAAGTATATAGCTACATTTTTTATGTCTATAAAAATGTGGTATTTGATAGTAATGCAGAATAGAGAAAGGGACAAATGATAGCCATGTAACCCCTAGAATTTTACATAAAACTCTATTCTTCAAATAACGTTTTTCCTAAAATGTCAAGCATTTATTTTGACTTACAAAGTCTGTTTTCCCCCAAGAGTAATTGACGGTTGTTAAGGGAAATGATTCTGCATCAGTTCAAAGCTTCTCATAGAGCCCGGGTGAACATGACCATTTCTCAATGCTTTTTGGCATCACTGAATCCACTGGCCAGTCAAGACAGCTTGTTGTTGGTCCAGCTTATTAGAGGCAAGGAAATAGACTCTGAAGAAAGCAGTACATTCAGGATGCTCTGAAGAGCTTCCTGTCAAAAGCCAGGCCAAAGTCTTTGAGGAGAAGCCAAGAGTCAAAGCCAGGTAGACCAGAAAGAGGCACCAAGTCCAGAGAGAGAAGCAGGGTCATAATAGCAGAAAAAGAGCCAAGAGTCAGAAGCCAGATAGATAGTGAATTTGAGTGTGATCAAATAGAGGCAAACAAGACAGCCTTGGCACAACTGCTTTTCAAACAGGGCAAGATCAACATGGATACCAGTGCTCTTCCAATAGCTACCATTGATATTTGCAGAAAAGGCACCACAGCAGTAGCTTCTAATATGAGACACTCCATTTAGATGACCACTTATGGAGAAAAGGTTACTAAAAGAAAAAGGAAACTGTTCCTTCCAATAATGAAAGAAATTTTGTTAAGGAATTAAAGATGAATCAGACCACACAATACACTCTGCTGTATCCATGACTCTATTGATAACATTGACTCACCTACAAATCCATAATGCAATCATAACATATGGTTATAAGACCCTCAGGCTTTACAGCATTCTGAAATACTTTCATAGTAATTGATAAACAAATTATATTTCCAATAATCTGGAAGTGAACTGTAATCTATTTTCTTAAATGAGAAACTAAGTTAATTAAACATTTTAGCTGCCTACTTATTATGTACAACTGAATGATAGATATGGTACTTTTCTTAATCAGAGTATTTTATTCATCACACCAATACCATATGACAGAAAGTTTTCTGATTAGACAGAAAAGTAAAGATAGGACTAAACATGAGGAATAATGCTTTATTTCTGCTCTGAAGGTATAAAAGTAATACTCGACATTTGTTAAACAGCCAGGTCAGAGAAGGCAATGGCACCCCACTACAGTACTCTTGCCTGGAGAATCCCATGGACGGAGGAGCCTCATAGGCTGCAGTCCATGGGGTTGCTGAGGGTCAGACATGACTGAGCGACTTCACTTTCACTTTTCACTTTCACGCATTGGAGAAGGAAATGGCAACCCACTCCAGTGTTCTTGCCTGGAGAATCCCAGGGACGGGGGAGCCTGGTGGGCTGCCGTCTATGGGGTCGCACGGAGTCGAACACGACTGAAGTGACTCAGCAGCAGCAGCAAGTGCCAGGTACTATTTTATATACTTAATACAAGTTGCCTCCTTTAATCTGAATAGTGGTTTGATTTAGTATTTACTATTATTATTCTACAGTTGAAAATAAGGTTAAAAGTCTTGAATAACTTGGTCAACTTCACAGAGCCAGTAAATAAAGGATTTATCAGTCTTTATAGACAGACAAGTAGGAGATACATACAGAGGGATGTATAGACAAAAATATTCCCACTCATTCTTACACCTTTTAAATGGCAGACTATATCACACCCAACTTAAAATTGAGAAATTAGGTAGGATTTAGAGATTAAAATAATTAGCTAGGGTAAAGAATGGAAATAGAATTAATCTTTGGCCTTAATTTAGGCTAAACTACATGAAATTCCTAGTACTTTAACATTTTGACCTACAAAAATGGTCCTCATATGACTTAATCTAATATATCCTCTACAAAGCACTTACAAGTACAATTACACCCCTGAATATTAGAAGTCCTATTACCCATATTACCACTTTCTGTGAAATTACTAATTTGCATTGATATCTAAATTATTCATTTGGGCATGCACAGAATATTAAAAACTATTTAAAATTCAGATAGTATCTATTACTAAAATGATTTGATTCAAGTAGTAACTTAGTAATGATATTTAAAATAATCTTACATTTTACCCCAAAATTTCAAAGTATTTAAAAACCAATACATAAATCCCAGATCTCTGTGATGTGGGCAGGCGCTTATAATTATTCTTAAACAGCTTAGAAGCCAAATCATGAAAAAATGTAAGTGGCTTCCAGCTCTTTCCATGAGTCAGTGGTGATAGTAACAGCCAGAGTTACAGAACATTATTTATTTTGTGCCATACAGTCAACTTCACAATGTCACATCAGGGGACATATTTTGTTTGGCTTTCATATAATAACTGATATCCCTCTAACACTACTCTACCTAAGTGAAAATATTAAAAATAATTTGGTGATTATAAGTAATGAATGAACCAGATGAAAATGATAAAACACTGGCAGTTCAGTTTGGCTCATCTGCATAGCAGCACCACAGCTGGTGTCCAGCAGCACCATTCTCTCCTTCAGTGCACAGTTACAGCCGCCTGCAATTGCTCTGTCTCATTTTATTCACAATCTTCCACCTGGCTCGCTTCCCTTTTAGACCTGGTCCACAGTCAGGTTAAGTGAAATTTCTTGGTTCCATTAACACTCATGAGTCATTCTGCATTTGTGAACTGTCAAGTATCTGAATTGTTTCATATTCTATTTGGCCAACACGGCATTCTAAACTTAGTACCTCATTAAATGTTATTTGAATAAAGGAATCTCTCATTATGCAAAGAGGAACTAGAAATACTGAGATGCCAGCAGGCCATAAAAGTCAAGCAACTGAATTTGTCATCTATTGAAATGCCTGCTCAAAAGCCTGAGAAAAGTGTCACTTCATGGTGACTTCACCAGCCTGTTTCACTCATGGTAAGAGATTTACACTCAGCAGAAAATACTTGTATTATACATAAAATTTTCCCTTCACATGGTCCTCTTACACAAAAATTTCCATTATCCCAGTTTAGTTAAAAAATACCAGTCCTAGACAAAACAATTCAAATTTCAGTTACCACAGTATATTAACTGTGAGAAATTGACTAAAGTACAAACCAAGATGCTAGCTCTTCAGTTCACAGATGATTCTGGAAAACAGCTTTATATAATGATTAAGGACAAATCAAGTCCCTTCTTTTAAATCTGTCAGTGATTAGTCACTGAGCATCTATTATTCAGTTCACACACATAGCAAAGTATATAGTTGTGTTGCCTCTTGTTTCCCCATGATAAATCCATGTGACATTGCTTTAATGGATTATCCAAATAGGGAATTGGGCAACAAAATGTAAGTGCAACAAAGAAATAGAAAGTTTGTTGTACACCTGAAACTAACACAACATTGCAAATCAACTATACTCCAATAAATTTTTTTAAAAAATGAAAGTGATATTAGAGCATGGTTCCCATCACACACAAAGCCTTTGACCAATGAAGAGGTAAGAAGAAGCCTTGTGGTTTAAGCCTCACCTCCCCCCTTAACTCCGTACATACACGTGAGCAAGTTACTTAACCCCTCCCTGCCTCAATTTTCTTATAAAATGCACAAAATATGTCCTATCATACAGAGTTGCAGTAAAAATAAACCCATTAGTATAAACAAACAAACAAAAAACCCACAAAGTGATCATCCTAGAAGTGAAATTCAAATAGAACATACATAGATTTATGAAAGAAATAGTTGACTGTGGGAATGGTATCACCACCACTGAAGGGACTCTCAAGATGCAGTCAGAGGAAGTTTGGGAAGGTGAACTTTGATATAATCAAGAGCAGTGGTTGTGACAAAAAGGATGCTAAGGTCCACGGGAAGTGATGCCAACAACAAAATCTTTACAAGAGTTCTAGGGAACTCTTGGAGATATTTCATGACACTGAATGAAAAAAGAATAAAACACTGGAAGTTGATCCACTCTTAGAAGAAAAGTATGATAATTCACCAAAGCATAGAAAAGACTTGTTCTGTGATACAAGTTACATGATAAGAAGAAAGCAAGGACTATTCAAATTGCTTTTGATAATCTGTTCAAGAGAAATGCAACACTTAATTCTCAATGTCTCCATTTTAAGTAACAGTACTACACAATTATTATTTTATCTCCATATACATTTAAACTGAAAATAAGACAGTTTTAAGGAGATCCAACCAGTCCATTCTAAAGGAGATCGGTCCTGGGTGTTCTTTGGAAGGACTGATGCTAAAGCTGAAACTCCAATACTTTGGCCACCTCATGCGAAGAGTTGACTCACTGGAAAAGACTCGGATGCTGGGAGGGATTGGGGGCAGGAGGAGAAGGGGACGACAGAGGATGAGATGGCTGGATGGCATCATTGACTCGATGGACGTGAGTCTGAGTGAACTCCGGGAGCTGGTGATGGACAGGGAGGCCTGGTGTGCTGCAATTCATGGGGTCGCAAAGAGTCGGACACGACTGAGTGACTGAACTGAACTGAATATTTTGATAAGAATTTTCAAAGGTGTGAGAATAATCACAATTTTCTCAACTGATTATTAAGATCATTTTTCATGATTTTGCACTACACAGTCATTTTTATGGTTCTGTACTCTGAAAAGACACAAAGTGAGTACAGAGTAGTTTTTAGGGGTCAAAAATCAATACTCTGCTAAGAACTAGAAATTTTGCATTAAAACAAATGGATACATTTAAAAATTATCTGGTCGAAGGCATGAGAGAACCATCAAAGCAATGATGACTATTTTGGACATGAGTAGAGATCCAGGTAAAAGGAAGTTCTAGGGAGCTACAGAGTCTCTGGAGCCCCAAAAGTGCTCAGGACCTGAGTATCAAATGAGTTGGTGAATGAATAATGAAGGAAAGAATTGAGCTTCCAGCTATTATTATTACCCAGGTTAGGAGAGTAGTGTTAAATAATTATTCTTTGTGCAATATGGAAATCTCCACAAGGGTTCTCAACTTACCAGGAATAGAAACAGCTGGTAAATTACCCTATTGACAGCATCATCAACTGGTAGGGCAGGGCGGGGGCAGAATGTCACAGAAAGCTTCATTAAAGAGTGTCAACAATAAAGACAGAATGACAGTTTGAGTTCTGATTTCTCATCTGATATTCTGATTACTGTCTACCATCAGTATGCTTTAAATAAAGAAGCAAATACATTACATCTTGAAGACACAATTCACTAAGGATTCACCCATATGTGCACATAGAAGAAACTTGCCTATCACAGTGGAAACTGTCATGATCTTCCTCTCCTGTTCCAATCCCTTATTAAATGAAATGCTCTTTGTTTCCTGCAACACCAGAGGAAGAAAGACCATAGCCTCTGATGCTCACCACTTCTAATTTGAGTTCAGCACTCTCTTCCTATGACTTAATCATCAGTTCAGAGTCTGGACCTGAGAAATCAATGAGCAGTGATTAAATCATGGCTCTCAATTCTCTATCCTCTCTGTACAAATTGTGATTCAAACTGTCTAACCTTTAAGCAAAAACCAATCCTTAAAGCTTTAAGTTCATTGTCATACAAGCCCATATATACTTGAGCATACAAGTGGCTGGTGCCTGAGTCTAAGGAGGAGCAATGCAAAACACATTTGAAATAAAAATGTAATAAGTCAATTTCAGTTATCACTTCAATAGTAGTCAAGAGATTTTTATGGGAAGAAATCACTTCCATATGATATCACATTTTGATACAATATGACACTGTGGTTTCACAGTCTACGTACTTTGATGACACTCTTTGGTTAGCTTAGAAATAAATCCAAATAACTTTATTAGGGAGAGAAGTAAGGAAGGATTTTTCCCTTTAAGTTCCCATGCTTGTACTGCAACATTTATCTAAGAAAACCCTAGGGAGAAATTAGAGGAGCGAAAGTACACTCTCCTAATAGAAACAATAAAGACTACATTAAAACAACACATTTTTAGTAAAATATGTAATATATAGTATAATATACAGAAATTAGTATATCATAAAACATTGAAAGAACAAAATTTATACTTATAACTTTTGACAGATGAAGAAACTAACAAATTACTGTGTTCTTAGATTTTCCTTGAATAACCCCATTAATTTGGGTTCTATTTAAGTTGTATTCCATAGATCTTGACTTCTAACAATGAGAGAATAGGTTGATTCAGAGCAACTTTTCTACCAAGAATAACCAGAAAATGTGGATAAAATCACTGCAGACGGTTTCCGCAGCCATGAAATTAAAAGATGCTTGCTACTTGGAAGAAAAGCTATGATAAATCTAGACAGCGTATTGAAAAGCAGAGACATTACTTTGCCAACAAAGGTCTGTATAGTCTAAGCTATGATTTTTCTAGTAGTCATGTATGGGTGTGAGATTTGGACCATGTAGAAGACTAAACACCGAAGAATTGATGCTTTTGAGCTGTGGTGTTGGAGAAGACTCTTGAGAGTTCCTTGGACTGCAAGGAGATCAAACCAGTCAATCCTCAAGGAAATCAGTCCCGAATATTCATTGGAAGGACTGATGCTGAAACTGAGCTAACTCATTAGAAAAGACCCTGACGCTGGAAAAGACTGAAGGCAAGAGGAAAAGGGGATGACAGAGGACAAGATGGTTGGATGGCATCATTGACTCAGTGGACATGAGTTTGAGAAAACTCTGGGAGATGGTGAAGGACAGGGAAGCCTGGCATGCTGCAGTCCATGGAGTCACAAAGAGTCAGACATGACTAAGCAACTGAACAACAAAATGGATAAAATACTTAACAAAAGTACACAGCTATTTATAGGCATTAGAACACTACCAAGGCAGTGAGCATTTGTAAAACTAAGATCCAGAAAGTGTGTCAGCTTAGAATTTGACGCCTCACAGAGAGGTAAAGTGGATTGAATCTCTGTTTGAAGACATAATTCCTGATAATTTTCCTAATTTGATGAAAATCATTAGCCACAGATTAAAGAATATGAATTTCTAGCAAGACAAATTCAAATAAAATTATCTATAGAAATATTGTAATAAAACTGATTAAAGTCAAGACAAAAAAGCAAATCTACTAAGTGTCCAGAGAGAAAATAATATATTATCTTCTAAGGAGTAAAAACAAGACTGAAAGCTGACTTCCCAACAAAATGAGAGAAATCAAAGAACAATGGGATGATGGGACCAAAGGACTAAAAGAAATGACTGCCAATTTGTATTTCTATTTCCAGTAAAATGTTCCTCAAAAATAAAAGATAAAACCATTTTCAGACAAAGAAAACACTATTCATCATAAACAGGTCTTCCCTCCTACAGAAAGAATTACCAAGGGGATTTTTTTTTTCCAGCATAATAAAAATGATGCCAATGGAAATCTCAAAGATGCAATAAGAGGGAAAGAGACATTCAAAAAATAAGAGGTTATTATGAAACATTTTAAGTCAGTGCATTTTAAAACTATATGGTATGGACTCAATTTCCTTGTAAAACAAAATTTACTGAAACTGCCACAAGAAATAGAAAATATGAGTATTTCCCATCATTAGGAAAACTTCTGGCTCAGATAAATTTGATCAGTAATTATACCATACATTTAAGAAGAAATAACATGCATTTCAAACCAAGTATTTCAAAGAACAGGGGGAAAAGGAATTTATTTAACTCATTTTATGACCATCATAATCCAGATACCTTAACAGAACAGAGATTTTACAAGAAAGGAAAATTAAAGGCCAATTCTTCTCATAAATATGAACACAAAAATATTAAACAATGCATTAATAAATCAAACCCAGTAATATATAAAGAGGATAAACTATTAAGTCCACATTAGAAGAATGCCAAGTTGGTTTAACTTTGAAAATTGATCAACATAAGCTACTATATTAAAAAAGTAACTACACAGCTTCTCAATACATGCAGTGAAGAAAAAAAACTTATAACCCAGAAATGCTGCTGCTGCTAAGTTGCTTCAGTTGTGTCCGACTCTGTGCAACCCCAAAGACGGCAGCCCACCAGGCTCCCCGGTCCCTGGGATTCTCCAGGCAAGAACACTGGAGTGGGTTGCCATTTCCTTCTCCAATGCATGAAAGTGAAAAGTGAAAGTGAAGTCACTCAGTCATGTCCGACTCTTAGCGACCCCATGGACTGTAGTCCACCAGGCTCCTCCATCCATGGGATTCTCCAGGCAAGAGTACTGGAGTGGGTTGCCATTGCCTTCTCCAGAAATAGAGGGACAAATACCTAATTAGATAAGTTATTGGGGGAACAGTCATTATATTTAGTGATACAATGATGGATGATTTTCCTCTGATAAAGGGATAAAATAAGAATACCTGTTAGCATCTCATCTAGTCAGTATTATACTGGAAATTTTAGTCAGTGCTAACAAGGAAAGAAAAAGAAACACATATTATAAGAACTGGAAATAAATAAATAAAATATTTGCTATATGTTTCTTTAGGAACTCCAAATGAAAGGGAGTGTGTGTGTACACACACACACACACACATATATATAATAATTTAGCAAGATCTCAAATGTAAGATTAATATTTAAAAGTCATTTGAATTTCTATAAACCAGGACAATAAGTATAAAAGAACATTTTAAAGCCAATATTGTTTGCACTTAAGTGTAAAACTTGGAGTAATCTTGTCAATTTCTACAAACTTTGTCAACTTTAACAATAGGGACTTCCCTGGTGGTCCAGTGGTTAAGACTCCAAGCTTCCATGGCAGGGGGCATGGGTTTGATCCCTGGTTGAGGAACTAAGACCCCACATGTCATGCAGTGCAGCCAAACAAATAAATAAAAAATAATAATAAAGCCAATACTTTTTGCATTTCCACATAAAATTTAGAGTAACCTTTTCAATTTCTTGGGATTTTGATTGGGATTGTATTGAATCTATATATGAGTTTGAAGACATTTTCTAGTAAGTTTTCTATTCCATGAACATGGGACTTATTTACATTAATTCAGCAATTCTTAAATGTTTAAAGTAATTTATTATTATTACTATAAAAATATCCTGTTTTATAGAGGTATTAATGGCACCCCACTCCAGTACTCTTGCCTGGAGAATCCCATGGATGGAGGAGCCTGGTTGGCTGCAGTCCATGGGGTCGCTAAGAGTCGGACATGACTGAGTGACTTCACTTTCACTTTTCACTTTCATGCATTGGAGAAGGAAATGGCAACCCACTCCAGTGTTCTTGCCTGGAGAATCCCAGGGACGGGGGAGCCTGGTGGGCTGCCGTCTATGGGGTCGCACAGAGTCGGACACGACTGACGCAACTTAGCAGCAGCAGCAGCAGAAACATTTTACATCTTGTGTTAAAATCGACCATAAGTATTTTATATTTCTTGATGCTATTTTATTTTTGTTCAGTCGCTAAGTCATGTCTGACTCTGTGACCCCATGGGCTGCAGCATAACAGACTTTCTTATCCTTCACCAACTCCTGGAATCTGCTCAAACTCATGTCCACTGAGTCCTTGGTGCTATCATCTATTTCTATAAATTATTAATTTTCAATTGTTCAGTCTATAAAAATAAATTGTTACACATTGACTCATTATTCTGAAACACTGCTGAATTCGTTTATTTGCTCTGTTTGCTATTTTGTAGATTTTGTTGATGTTATATACAGTGCAATGATTTTGGACAAAGGCATTAAAACAATTCAATACAAAAAATATATCATTTTCAACAACCGTAGAATAACTGAATATGTATATATTGAAAAAAATATCATGAAGCTTTGTTCTACCTAAAACACAACAACTAATTCACTATTGATCATAGACCTAGATATATAGGCTACAAATATAACTTCTAGAAGAAACTACTAAAAACTATCTTCATACATCTGAGGGACACAGTGCTTATTAAATAGGACAACACAAGCATTAACTATAACACAAGGAATTTATGAAGTGGGCATCATTTTTAAAATAATTTTCTTCATCAGAAAACATCATAAGAAAATATACACAGACTGGGAGAAAATATTCACAAAGCACATATCAAATAGAATTTGTATGCAGAATATACAAAGCATTCTACAATCCTAAAAATCAATGAAAAAACCGAGAAAAGACAATTTACAAAGATATTTACAAAGGTATATAGCAAATAAGCATGTGAAAATACTGAATATCATTACTGACAAAATGGAAATTAAACCCACAATGAACTACTACTTCAGATCAGCTAGGTTGGCTAAAATAGAAGGGATAATACCAGCACATACACCAAGCTGAAAACTACCAAATGCCCATCAAGAGTAAAATGGATAATTAAATTGCAATAAATTTCATAAAGAAGCACTATACAACTATTAGCACAAATGATCTACAATTACATGTACTTATATGCACGAGTTATTAATAGTATATTGGGCAAAAGAGTAACCACCAAGAGGAGGACATACTATATGATTCTAGTTTTATGGCAAAACTAATTTCTGCTGGTAAAAATCAGGGTAAGGGATATACCTAGGGATATAGGTGCTGATTGGGAGAACAGTAAGGTCTTTTGGTAAAGTTCTGTTGCTTGGTATGGGTGCTGGCTACACAGGTGTGTTCAGTTTGTGAAAGTTCCTCTAGCTGTACATATATATTCAACTTTATGTATGTATGTTTTACTTGTACAAACAGTTTTAAAAGCTGTTTTGAACCAATACTGCTTGTAATATGACAATAAAATAGAGATAAATTAAAATAATGTAAGACCCCTACACAAAAATACTATTACTAGAAGTTAAAGAAGACCTAAATAAATGAAGGAATACATTGTGGTCATCAACTGGAACACTAAATGTTGAAAGATATTAATTCTCCTTCAAAATGATCTGTATCCGAGTTATTATAAACCTAGCATCTGTGGAAATTTATTTGTGGAAATTAATAAACGTGTTCTACATTTCACATCAAAATGTAAAGAGTCAAGAAAATCCTTGGGAAGTCAAATAAGTTGAAGGAATTACTCCACTTGCTATGAAGACTTGTTATGAAGTTTCAGTAATTAAGAGACTATGTTATTCTCCCAAGGATAGCCTATAAAACTCTAGAACATAATAGAAAGTACCTAAGAACAAAACATAAATGGACACCTGCATAGTCAAAAAGATGAAACTGAAGTGGAGAAAAGATCATTTTATAATAATAAACGATACTGTGTCAATTTGTTAAACACATGGATAGGGGAAAATATTCGCAACCACATAACTGACAAGGAACTCATACCATAATATGTAATAGATACAGAATCATTGTAATATAAAAATAATTCCTACATATAAAAAAGATATAGACCTAGAAGCTGATGTTAAAAAGGGAAAGAGAAATGAAGAGGCCCTTTTAAAATGATCCCAGAGTAGTAAATAAACATAAATATTTCCTACCTTCATTTGTAATCATTGAAGTGCAAATTCAGACTTCAGTGGCATACTATTACACACTCACTAGAAATGCTAAAATTACAAAGTTTGACAACTCTAAGACATACATATGTGCTAACTATAATGCACTACAGGTGGGAGTATAAATTGGTACAGTTTTTAATATCTACTACAGCTGACCATACTCACACACTTTGATCTAGCAGTCACGCTCTTATTACTATAACCTAGAGAAATAGATACATAAGCCCCTGAAAAGTCACACTCAAGAGCATGTGCAACAGCAATATTCAAAATACCCAAAGATGGGACAATCTAAATGTCCTTTAACAGTAAAAGTGACCAGGAATCTGGTGTAATCATTTAATGGAAAACTGAATAGCAAAGAAAATGAATGAACTACTTCCACATGCAACATCATGGATGACTCTCACAAAGTTGAGCAAACAAGGCCAAACAGAAATATATATGTATATATATCCCTGGAGAAGGAAATGGCAACCCACTCCAGTATTCTTGCCTGGAAAATTCCATGAACAGAGGAGCCTGCTGGGCTACAGTCCATGGGGGTCATAAGTCAGACACAGCTGAGCAACTTAGCACATCCAGTATCCAGGTCTGGATTCAATGAGCAAATAACTATTTAGGTAAAAGGTAAGGGCCTCCAAAGTGAGAGAGAGGACAGAAAGGAGGGAGGAAGAAAGGACGGAAGGAAGATGGTTGAACGGAGCAGCTTCCAGAACATACACACCATACCATCCCCTTTATAACATAAAGTTCAAAAACAGGCAAAAGTTACGCAGACATGACTTAGCAACTAAACAACAACGATGGTAGAGCTAACAAATAAGAAAAGGCTGAAGGAGGGTTTCAGAGGTGCTAGTACATATTATTGACTTTGGTAGTGTTTACATGTGTGTGCCCAACTTGTGATAATACACTGAGCTAGACACTTGCTTTCTTTCTTCTCTTTGGCTGTGCTGCTTGGCATGTGACATCTAGCTCCCCAACCAGGATTCAAACACATGCTCTCTGCAGTGGAAGCATGGAGTCTTAACCAGTGGACCACCAGGGCACCTACTTTCTTTTTGCACATTATAATTCAATAAAAGCTTATGAAAATATAATTCATAAAAATTAAAATTATGGTTTTGAGGTAGGTGTTTACCTTTGCAATTATTAAAGCAATTTTCACAGCAATTTGTTACAAAAAAGAGCAAGAGAGGTATTCAACATACTAAAAAGAACAAACTGTTTTTTAAAATGTTTGCAGTCCCTATATGGAATAAAATGCTAATTAGTAAATATTCTGATGTGAGCAATTTGGCACAACAAAAAATAAAAACACTGTATATGATGACTAGTTACTATGTTTTTCTGAAAGTAATAAAGTCCATTAATTTTAATTATATTTTAGAAATCAGATTTTCCATTAAATCAAGCTGGCCTCTCTCATTTGCCAGGACTAAATTTTGATGCATTTGGGTATTTCTACACATCATTAACGTGGTGAATGGAACCAACTTTGGTAAAATTCAGACAAATTGGTCTGTCTATGCAATTCTGACATAAGTCATATTAATATTTCTCTTCTGATTTACTCTCTCTTTTCTAAGTCTTTGGTTGTCTTTGTGTGTACATCATTTCTATGTGGGAAACTGTTAACATTTAAAATGTCATCTTTAGATCACACATGAAGTCACTTGTTCTTTGTTAACATTAGAGGGGACAGAACACTGAACTGAAAGCCAAGCGGTGTGCTCTGCCCTGAACACATGGGTGATCTTGGGTGAATCATTTCACCACATCAGGCCTGGTGGCCATGCATGTTAAAGAAATGAACTCTGACCTGCTAGTGTTTAAGGAGCCTACACATCTATTCTGGTTTTGCCTTTTGCTATTTGATAATGAGGATAGTGAGAATACTGGGAAAGACTGAAAGCAAAAGGAGAAGAGGGCGGGCAGAGGATGAGATGGTTGGATGGCATCACCGACTCAATGGACTTGAGTCTGAGCAAGTTCCAGAAGTTGGTAATGGACAGGGAAGCCTGGCATGCTGCAGTCCATGGGGTCGCAGAGAGTCGGACACAACTGAGCGACTGAACAACAACAACAAACTGAGCATTTACTAAAAGACTTGTGATTCTTCTTCCCCTGTTCTACTTGACCCTATCTTGACTGACAGAATGAAACTCCCCTGCTTGCTTGTATTACTTTGAATTCAAGGCACATGACCCAGGTTTTTTCCAGGCTGAGTTCTTAAGGGATTCTTCAAGCAGTGAAGCCAACAAGTGTAATGTCTAGGACGATATACTACATTATTTGAAAATCCCACTAATTTGAGCAGAGAGAATAGGAGATGCAGGACTGTAGTACCTAGAAACCTCATTAAGCTTATGTTCATGTTTTTGTACATAACTCATATTCACCAAATGACATTACTCCTCTGTCTCCCATACAAATCTTTGCCAAATTTGGTCCTAAACCTTACATCTAGATCTCCAAAGAGAGACATCTATCCTTCCCAACAAATACCACTTAAATGTGATTTTTTTCCTTTAATCATGTTTCCATTAGCATGAGGATGGGGACCCACTGCCACAAAACTGGAACATACACAGTTCACCTCCTATCTGGTTAAGAACTCCATTTCATTTGACCTTTACTGTTAATATGTTTTTCACTGCCTTCATTCCTGTGGCCAAAAAAAATGCAAACCATTCCACAGCTATGCTTGTTTTCTTCTCTCTCTCCTCCCAAAGGTCAGCCTAATCTCTAAAATTTATTTTAAATGTATAAAGTCACTCCTTCTACTTCTATTAGGTAATATGTATGCTCTTCTCTTCTCTGGTACACTAGCTTGCCCTTTTAAATCCCCTTTGTTACTTCCCATTCTACTTCCCACTCAGCATTCTCATTTTAAAGTTTTTATTCCTCTATTTTTTAAAGTCTGTGTTTTACAGCCTAATAGTCTATTAGTCCAGTGTAGGAATTATATAGTTTATATTAATTGGCATATAACAGTTTATATACACTATTGAAAATGCATAACAATTACATTCAACACGTGTTGAATTCTCTTATTCTTTACAGTATCAACATGAAACCAGGACTTATAAACTCATTCTATTTGACTTTAATCATTCTATCCATTTTTAATGTCAAATTTTCACTACTTTGCAAACTGCAGCTCTTTCTATGATGACCACTTTGTCTTCTAAACACTCTAGATCAGGGGTCCCCAACATCTGGGATCTAATGCCTGATGATCTGAGATGGAGCTTATGCATTAATAATAATATAAATAAGGTACACAATAAATTTAATGTGCTTGAATCATTTTAAAGCCATACCCCCTCCCTGGTGCATGGAAAAATTTTCTTCCATGAAACACTTCCCTTGTGCCAAAAAGGTTGGGGACCACTGCTCTAGATGAATCCTAGCTTTCTGATGATAATAAAGTATTCAAAGGTCCGTCTAGTCAAGGCTATGGTTTTTCCAGTGGTCATGTATGGATGTGAGAGTTGGACTATAAAGAAAGCTGAGCACCGAAGAATTGATGCTTTTGAACTGTGGTGTTGGAGGAAACTCTTGAGAGTCCCTTGGACTGCAAGGAGATCCAACCAGTCCATATTAAAGGAGATCAGTCCTGGGTGTTCATCGGAAGGACTGATGTTGAAGCTGAAACTCCAATACTTTGGCCACCTAATGTGAAGAGCTGACTCATTTGAAAAGACCCTGCAAAGTCAACTAAGTTGAAAATAAAGATAAAGAAATCAAGAAAAAGAAAAGAAAAGACCCTGATGCTGGGAAAGATTGAGGGCAGGAAGAGAAGGGGACGACAGAGGATGAGATGGTTGGATGGCATCACCAACTCAATGAACATGGGTTTGGGTGAACTCCGGGAGTTGGTGATGGACAGGGAGGCCTGGCGTGCTGCGATTCATGGGGTTGCAAAGAGTTGGACACAACTGAGCAACTGAACTGAACTGAAGCTCATCTTTACTTTTTCTTCCCCAAATGAGAATTTTTTCCTTTTAGTAGGATATAAAGGTGGGTTCAAAAACAGGGGAAAATAGAGTACACAGGAGAATGTTGCATTTAATGACCTGAGTAGCCAGGATGGCATCAGAGATGACCGAGGTAACTTTATTGAAAAAGAAAGAGCTCCCTTAAAAAGGGAGAGTCAGAAGGTCAAGAGTTCATACTGATTTTTCAAACTTAACTCTGCCTTTACTTATCTTTAGATTCTACGATGAGAGTTTATTATGTCAGTCTTTTTATGTCCTTTGAGTGGTAAGTCTTTTAGAGTTACCCACTCTTAAAAATGCCATGCTATATAGTATGTATGTGATTAAAATTATAGTGATTTTTCCCCCTGCCCCATGAAAGACTTCATATCTCCTTTCCTAAGTATTTCTTTTTGTTTATTTGGATCTGTGGCCAGACTATCCTGAAGCTGGCCTGAAACTGCACAGGTTAAGGTAACCTGTTGTACCAGCTCCACCTGAGCCAGCCTCTCTAAAAAGAGAGATTCAAACTAGTCCCAGAGGAACACAAAAATATTAAAGACAGACAGCACTTAGATCAACAAATAAAACTCATGCACTCAGTGGGAAAAAAAATGAAAGAGTTCCAATGTTCTTCCATAAAATCTTCCAGTTTTCATTCTCAAGAACCAAAATATGTACATGAAACCCCATTTTTGAGACCTGTTATTTTAACTACTTTCTAATTTCCTGTCCTTTCATCAATGTTCATACAGAGCACAAGAATTCTAGTGAACTCTGAGTTTTACAGACAACCTTAGTCATATACTTTCCACTCAAAGTTGTCCCAACCCAGACAAAAGATACCTGCAGAAAAATCCAAATTAATACTCAGAATTATCAAATAAATATAAAAGCTCCAATACTTTAGCCACCTGATGTGAAGAGCCAACTCATGGAAAAGACCCTGATATTGGGGAAAACTAAGGGCCAGAGAAGGGGATGACAGAGGATGAGATGGTTGGATGGCATCACCGACTCAATGGACATGAATCTGAGCAAACTCCAGGAGATACTGAAGGACAAGGAAACCTGGCGAGCTGCAGTCTATAGGGTTGCAAAGAGTCGGACATGACTTAGTGACTGAACAACATTATTCTGATTAGAAAGTTGACATATTAGCTATCCAAAATACTTTCATAATGAGTATATTATATCCCACAAGATTTAGCTCATAAAATACAAAAGTACAAATAATTATAACACATTTCAGTTAGAATTCCCTGATAGCTCCCAATTCCACTGACCCATTTCCAAATTGTTTTAGTCTCCATAAAACAAATGTCAAGCATTGAAAAAGCTACATCTAAAGGAAAGCTAATTGATTGCCCAGCTCTGTGTTCCTAGGTTTCCTTCAATTAGAGATGAGAATGAATATTAGAATCTGTGAGAAAATGTAGAAAATCTACATTGTTTATTTCTTACAAGAACTGACCAAAGTAAGTTGGAGAATTAGGAGATCTGCAGTGTCCAAAACTGTCATAAGTATGGCAGAAAGTGAAAAGGAATTAAACAGCCTCTTGATGAAACTGAAAGAGGAGAGTGAAAAAGCTGGCTTAAAACTCAACATCCAAAAAATTAAGATCATGGCATCCGGTCCCATCACTTCATGGCAAATAGATGGGGAAACAATGACAGACTTTATTTTCTTGGACTGCAAAATCACGACAGATGGTGACTGCAGCCATGAAATTAAAAGACACTTGCTCTTTGGAAGAAAAGCTATGACCAAACTAGATGGCATATTAAAAAGCAGAGACGTTACTTTGCCGACAAAGGTTCATCTAGTCAAAGCTATGGTTTTTCCAGTAGTTATGTATGGATATGAGAGTTGGACCATACAGAAAGCTAAGCACCAAAGAATTGATGCTTTTGAACTGTGGTGTTGGAGAAGACTCTTGAGAGTCCCTTGGACTGCAAGGAGATCCAACCAGTCCATTCTAAAGGAAATCAGTCCTGAATATTCATTGGAAGGACTGATGCTGAAGCTGAAACTCCAATACTTTGTCCACCCGATACGAAGAGTCAACTCATTAGACCCTGATGCTGGTACTGTACTACTATAGGAGGAGGAGAAGGGGACAACAGATGAGATGGTTGGATGGCATCACTGAGTCGATGGACATGAGTTTGAGCAAGCTTCAGGACATGGTGATAGACAGGGAAGCCTGGCATGCTGCAGTCCACAGAGTCACAAAGAGTTCGACATGACTCAGAGAATGAACTGAACTGAACACCAGTCCACATAAATCCTTTAATGTTTGTTGTAGTTGTTGCTTAGTTGCTGAGTCATGTCTGACTCTTTGCAACCCCGTGGACTATAGTCCACCAGGCTCCTCTGTCCATGGGATTTCCCAGGCAAGAATACTGGAGTGGGGTGCCATTTCCTTCTCCAGGGAATCTACTCGACCTAGGGATCAAACCTGTATCTCCTGCATTGTCAGGCAGATTCTTTACCACTGAGGCAAGGAGGAAGCAAATTTTTAAATATATGATCCAAATTATATTCCTGAGCATATTCCTCATCAATTTTTTTGTCTTGTAAACCCCTTCCAAATTTCTCTGGAGACTTACCCACCTGAGTGAAATTACCTAAATGTGTGTTCCTGCCTCTAGTTAATCTTTACTTCATCTGTGTATGATTGTTTATATTTCCATCCCCATATGATGTGGTCCCACCAAAAAGTATTTGTAATACTTTTCACACAAATGATACATAAAAAAACATGCAAAAAAACCCACTTTTTATAGTAGAGTACTTTGAAAAGTACAGTAGTACAGTAGAATAGCTAGCGTTTCTTAGCAGTACCAGCTACATAACCCTTCCTTTTACATTTGCTTCTGGACACCCTGTTCTTGAAGTAAAGATACTGTGCTATTGTACTTTACAGAGTACAGTAAAGTACACAAAAGCACAACCACTTGTAGAGGACGCACGCACGAGACACTGCACACCAGACATGTAAACTAACTGACATGATTGGTTACAGATGCACGTTCACATCTTTAAAAGTCATTCCATTCTCCAGGGGATCTTCCCAACCCAGGGACTGAACCCAGGTCTCCTACGTTGCAGGCAGATTCTTTATCATCTGAGCCACCAGGAAGCCCAAAGGTTCAGGTACAGGGGAGTTACTGTTCTTCTCTTTTCACAAGACTCAAGTTTTAGCTTCATATAACTACTGTGACAGAAAGGATATTATAAGAAATCTCAACTCTAAAATTCAAAACCTCTTTTAAGTCCAAAATTCTTGGAGAAAATATAGTTAGGATTCCCTGGGAAAGATAATGGTTTTATGTAATCATCATTAACTACTTCATTAAGTAATCTTGTCTGTGGTAATACATAAAGTAAGCCATGTAGTCAACTAATACCTCACAAATTCTGTCTTATCTGGGACGTTACTTAGGTATACCAATAATAATAATGATTAAAGAAACAAGAATTGCCTCAGAAAATTAGACAATGTAAGAGTTCAGTTCAGTTCAGTTGCTCAGTCGTGTCCGACTCTTTGCGACCCCATGAATCACAGCACGCCAGGCCTCCCTGTCCATCACCAACTCCCAGAGTTCACCCAGACTCACATCCATCGAGTCAGTGATGCCATCCAGCCATTTCATCCTCTGTTGTCCCCTTCTCCTCCTGCCCCCAATCCCTCCCAGCATCAGAGTCTTTTCCAATGAGTCAACTCTTCGCATGAGGTGGCCAAAGTACTGGAGTTTCAGCTTTAGCATCATTCCTTCCAAAGAAATCCCAGGGCTGATCTCCTTCAGAATGGACTGGTTGGATCAATGTAAGAGAGATAGTACTAATTAATAGCCTCAAAGAGAAGTTATTTTGTTGATTTCAGTGAGTCCAATTTGGTTAGCTGAGGTTGAACTTTATAGACATGATATGCATTCTTCTTTTTCTACACTGTTTAAACTTTGGCTGAAAAGGTTCATATTTCTGCCAGCTGATAGAATTACATACTGCCCATTCATCTTCATTATTGCCTTTATTTTAGATGATAGATTCTGTAGTACTTTGGCTGCTATCCATGTCACAGCTTCTTTGAAGTAATCAGTGTTTTGGCATCATTACTTAATTCATCTTTTTTTGTTTAATAGCTTTATTGATACTATAATTAACTTATCATAAACTTCACCCTTTTAAAGTATATAATTCAGTACCATTTCCTATATTCACAGAGTTATGTAAATAAATCCACTACTGAATTTAAGAACATTTTCATCACTCCTCAAATGAAGCCCTATTCACCCTAGCAGTCATCCCACACCCTGTTCCCCCTTAAGCACCACCCCCCCTTCCACCACAGCCCTGGAGAACCACTAATCTACTTTATGTCTCTATAGATTTGCCTACTCTGGATATTTAATATTAATATAAAAGAAATCATAACATGTGATCTTTTGTGACTGGCTTCTTTCATTTAGCAAAATGTTTTCGAGGTTCATCCATGTAGCATTTATCAGTACTTCATTACTTTTTAGGGCATAATAATATTCTATACTGTGGCTATAACACATTTTGTTTATATATTAATCAGGTGATGAACATTTTGGTTACTTTCTTTTTTTGGCTATTATGAATAATGCTGTTATGAGCATGCACGAACATATTTTTGTGTGGTCATAGATTTTCATTCCTCTTGCGTATATACCTAGTAGTGGAATCACTGAGTCATATGGTGACTGTATCTAACATTCTCAGGACCTATCAAATTTTCCAAAGGAGCTGCACCATTTTACAATTCCACCAGCAATGCATGAGTCTCCCAATACTTGGTTCATCTTTAATTACCATAAAACACTAATTATTTTCTCATTGATAAATGTGGATTTCATTAAAATCAAAATACTGCTTCTTTTTTTTTTTACATTGTCTGGGGCTTTTATTTCCTCCATGCCCTTTTCAGGTTTTTATAGCATGAAAATAAACCCCAGATTTTAATGCATAATAAAGCTTAACATGCCCTTCCAGACTTTTAGGTCCCTCTCATGCCCCCAATCCTTCCTTAGCCCCAGCAAGCTTTCCACCCTCCTTTTTCCATTTCATTACTATCGCTCGCTGTCTTAAAGTAATAAAGAACTAGGAGGCTCGTGACTCTCAGCAATGTCAGGCTTTTAGAACCTCCATGAATTATGAGACAGAAACATTGAATGTTTTAGTTAGTGATGAATTTCAAATCACTGGGACTACAAACAGGGAGCCATAGTTTAAATTATATTCTGTCAATATGTCTTGTTTATGGATGCTTCTGTTCACATTTAATATGAGGTCTCAGAACCCAGACCTCTGTAACAATTGTTCCTGTTGTTTAAAGTAGCTTGTTTCTCACTCTTGTAAAAAGAATGCTACTCAAAGCTATAACTGCTGCTTGTTCAGTTGCTTCCCTTTTAATACTGAAGGTGGGCACATTCAAAGGCGAATATTCATTTTGTGGCTTCATATTTCTGTTCACTTTCAGCCCAACAGGCAGCAAGAGCGGGGGTGTCAGTGGCACAGTTGTAACCACATAAACTGGATCAGTGCTGCTCTTGGTTCACTCTGCCGAGGCTGCATAATCTAGACTGTGTTTCTGGTGCCTATTACGTGTGGGAAAGAGGCTACATGGCCTAGTGTATTTTACCCTTTGAGTCACTTAAGTCACAAATATTTGTGACTGTGAACAAATGCTTCCTATCCAGATTTTCAGATTGGCCCCCTCACTTCTCATGCTGCTCATCAACATCTGGGCCAACAGAGAAATTGTGCTACATGCATGCGAACGAGTAAAACTAGGTTGGTGCCACAGAAATACTTCATTTATTAAGCAGGTCCCTTTGCACCTGTTCGGTGATCAGCCCAGTTTAATCCAGCTCTTCACTAAATATTCATGAAGTCGAGCGGGCAAAATTTTTCAAATCCTTGGCATCCTTGAGAAAGGACTCCTCAAAGAATATTATGAAAAGTTAACACACTTAGAGCATCCTAATTGTGTCTGTGCTTAGTGTCCACATTATTGAGGAAAGACAAGTGTAATTACTTTACCATAAATTGCAGACAGACTCTTAAAAAGAACAGAGAAATTAAAATGTGAGTTCCATGGATAAAGGAAAAAGGTTAATAAGAATAAGAGGTTTTTAATGCTTTTCCTGCTCAGTATGGGTACTCAACCCTGGCTCCATGTGACAATCACCTAAGGGACTTTTTAAAAATATTAACACCATGACTATAAGATGGTGCTTAGACTGTATATTGCATGTATAGTATGCTTCAGTAAAGCATTAAGAAAACATAACCAAGGCATGGGTTCCATCTCACAGAAACTGAAACCTAAGAAAGCCTAGTAATTGGATCCGGGCGGGGGTGGGGGGCGGCAGGGGGTGTCTCAGTGGTTATTCAAATGTAATGTGCACAGGAAACTGCTGGGGATCTTGAAGTGTAGAGTCTGATTGATTAATTCTGGACCATAGCCCAAGATTCCAGATTTCTAATAGGCATAAATGGAATTCCTACTGTTTCACCACTCACACTTTAAAAAGCAAGACTCTAGTCCAGCGGTTCCCAGACCTGAACATGTGTCAGAGCTCTCTGGATGATTTGTTAAAACACAGTGCTGCATCCCACTCCACAGTTCCTAGTCCATCAGATCTGAGATGGGATCCAAGATGTGCATTCTTAGGTGCAGCTGGGGAGGCTGGTCTGGGAGCACATGTTGAGACTCACCATGCGAGGGCATAGGTAAATCTTCCCATGCTCAAAAATAAAAGTCAATGAAACACAAAAATAGTTCAGAAAGTATGCATGCGTGCTTAGTCACTCAGTCATGTCCGGTTCTTTGCAACCCTATGGACTGTAGCCTGCCAGGCTCCTCTGTCCTTGGGATTCTCCAGGCAAGAATACTGGAGTGGGTTGCCATTCCCTTCTCCAGAGGATCTTCCCAACCCCAGGAATCGGACCCGCATCTCTTACGTCTCCTGCATTAACAGGTGGGTTCTTTACCACTAAGTCACTGGGGAAGCCCTCACAAAGTATAGATAGCACTACCTTGCTCAGAATATATTGTGAACAGGTTGAGTTATCTGATTTTCCACACAGATACGGAAATGAAAGCTTCAATTTGCAACAAAGTAAATACCCTGCTGGAACAGTGTTCCAGTTGTCAAGTCAGCAGTGAGAGAGGAGCAGAAATATTAGAAAGTAGGTGACAGTGAATGGTCTCTGCCAAGAAGAAAATCAGTTCCTTGGCCTCACTATGTAGCCAATTGTCATCAACTACCAGCGACCTGTAGACATCTACTCGGGGCTTAGTCAGGAGTGACACTCAGTAAGGTTGAGGGGTGGATGGTACACAGGGTCTTCTCTTCCCCTAGTAACTTGCATCTGTATGTCTATCTGCACAAATAAAAACAAATATTTGCCAAAATCCTAGAATAGGAGCTGCTCAACAAATGTTGGGCTTACCAGGTGACTCAGTGATAGAGAATCTGTCTGCCTATGAAGGGATGTGGGTTCAATCCCTGGGTTGGAAAGATCCCCTGAAAAGGAAATGGCTACCCACTCCACTATTCTTGCCGGGAAACCCCATGGACAGAGGAGCCTGGTGGGCTACAGTCCATGGTGTCGCCACGATTTGGACACAACTGAGTGACTGACACAGCACAATAAATGTCAGTGCTCTGGTTTCCATTATACATTTGCCAAGTGCTTACTGCCTGAACTGAACCCTGCAAGTAATTTCTGCACACACTTCCCACCCTCCCTAGCCTCCAGACATATATGCATCTTTTTTTTTCTTAATTTTACTTATCTTGCTGACCCACCACTAAAGAGACCCTTAAATTCAGTCTAACCATTTCCCCAGCCCTTCCTCCTTCTTTGAAGACCTAAGCTGATGGCACCTTTAACCAGCATGAAACTTGTCTGCAGTCAAAATGTGCATGTAGAAGTGAAGTTCACCTCCCTTAAATTCTGTCAGACTCAGAACATTTCTGCTTCATCGTCCAGAGGTAGGAAGTGGGGTGGGGGGGGGCAGTATCACCAGGGAACTTCTGACCTTTTATCCACTTCTCCACTAATCACTTTTAGGAGGAGGAATGGGTCACCTGAATGGAGCCTGTTTAGAGCCTGATACTCCATGGGCCACATTCAGGCCTGCCTGTCTGCCCCTCTCTCTGAAACCACCTACCCCCAAGCTCCTGGCAGGCCCATCCCAGATGTTAACATCTTTCTCCATTCTCTCTGACATATTGATTCAATAGTTTACAGACAAGAAGGTCCCAAGATGTAGGCTAGGAAATGGAGGCCATAGGCCCTGGCCTGTTCTCCATTCCAGCTTTTCTTGTCATAAAGTTGAAATGTGAACCCTTTTTGATTCCAATAACTATTTTCAGTTGATCAGAATTTAAGAGGGGTAGAGGGTGTCTGAAATTTATATTCACTCATTCCCTGACTCTTGCATATATTTGCTGCTTGTCATATTTATTCCTATAAAATTGCTTTAATAAAAATCATTTCTCATATATCTCAGATATTTGATTTTCTCCTAGCAAAAGTTTCTATAAGTAGTATTACTGAATAAAAAAGTATAAGCACTGGGACTTCCGTGGCGGTCCAGTGGTTAAGACTTTGTCTTTCGATGCAGGGGGTGTGGGATCAAACCCTGGTCAGGAAGCTAAGATCCCATATGTCTCATGGCCAAAAATCCAAAACATAAAACAGAAACAATACTGTAATAAATTCCATAAAGACTTTTTAAAAAATCTTAAAAAAGTATAAGCATTAAAAGGTAAAAACTTCACTTATCAAATAAATAAGTCCTGGGAATGTGATGTACAGCATAGCAACTATGATTCATAATAGTGAGTTGTATATTTGAAATCTGCTAAGAGAGTAAAACTTCAAATTTTTCAATGCAAGAAAAAAAATTTTTAACTATGTGTGGAGATGGATGTAAACTAGACTTACTGTGATGATCATTTAACTATATATGCAAATATCAAATGATTGTGTTACATATCCGAAACTAATATAATATATGTTAATTGTATCTCAATTTAAAAAGCATGACTTCCCTGGTAGCTCAGACTGTAAAGAATCTGCCTGCGAGGCAGGAGACCTGAATTTGATCCCTGGGTCAAGAAGATCCCCTGGAGAAGGAAATGGCAATCAACCCCAGTATTCTTAGCTGCAGGATCCCATGGACAGAAGAGCCTGGCGGGCTGCAGTCCATGAGGTCACGAAGAGTAGGACATGACTGAGCAACTAACATTTAAAAAGTATGAGCATTATAAGGTCTTTGATAAATAATGACAATTTTTTTTCCACAAAATTTTCTACTAATTCACCATCTCACCAGTAATATAGGAATGCTACCTTATTTTATCCTCATCAGCATGTCTGCACTATTACTATTTTTTAACATTTGTCAATATTATGCGTGTGGTCAGTCGCTCAGTTTTGTCCAACTCTTTTGCAACCCTATGGACTGTAGCCCACCAGGCTCCTTTGTCCATGGGATTCTCCAGGCAAGAATACTGAAGTGGGTTGCCATTTCCTCCCCCAGGGGATCTTCCTGATGCATAGATTGAACTTGCATCTCCTGCACTGGCCAGTGGATTCTTTATCACTGAGCCACCTGGGAAGCCCCTATCAATATTATAGGAGAAAATAAAATTTCTCCTTTGATATTATCAGATTGAATATGTTGACTTAATATGTTTATTATCCATTTGTATTTCTTTGGTGAGTTATTGCTCTATACGTTTTGTAATTTTCACACTAGACACTGAAAGCTAAAAGTTTTAAAATTATTTTCAAGGGACCATTTTCAGATAAGATATGCTTGGCAATGACTGTGAGATTAGTTTACCACACCACTATTTGCCTCTGCACACAGGAAACTTATTTTCTTCATTGCACTTAGATTGGGGTGATATGACTGCTAGGTCATCAACTGTAACATGAGAAGAAGTCATGCATCACTTCTCATCTGAGGCCATTAAAAGTGGGAACTCTTCTCTCTCTCTCATCCATACAGCAAGAAGGGAAGAACACTTAAGGTTGTAAAATTGCAGTAAGACTCGATGGATGTGAGTTTGAGTGAACTCCGGGAGTTGGTGATGGACAGGGAGGCCTGGCATGCTGCAATTCATGGGGTCGCAAAGAGTCGGACACGACTGAGTGACTGAACTGAACTGAAACCCAAATTTGCAACACAGAGGCCTAGATAATCAATATGGAAGCTGTCCCAGACAGCCTTCTTTGGGGAAAAGGTAGAGAAGAGGGAGTTGACCTGCAAAGGACTGTGATGTGACTAAAAATTATAAACATTTTGCACTAAGACCTTACATCAGTCAGTTCAGTTCAGTTCAGTTCAGTCACTCAGTCATATCTGACTCTTTGCAACCCTGTGAATCGCAGCACACCAGGCCTCCCTGTCCATCACCTTCTCCCAGAGTTAACCTAACTAATAAAACATAGCACAGCCTAGCTAACATAGGAGACTAGCTCTAAATCTGTGGTTCACAACTGGAGGTGGATATTGCACACCACATGAACTACTGGCATTGACATCTTTATTTGTGACAACTAGGGGTCTATGACTGGCATCATAGAGACCAAGGATGCTACTTGTAGAGACCAAGGATGCTACATTGTAGAGACCAAGGATGCTACTAAAGCATCCTACAATGTACAGAACCAAGCCCCACGATCACAGTTTATCCCACTCAAAATGTTGATAGGACTTCCCAGGTGGTCCAGTGGTTAAGAATCCACCTACCAATGCAGGGGACACGGGTTCAATCTCTGGTCTGACAGCTAAAGCCGGGCGCCACAACTACTGAAGCCCATGCACCTTAGAGCCCGTGCTCTGTAACAAGAGAAGCCACCGCAATGAGAAACCCACACACCATAACTAGAGTGTAGTCCCCGCTTGTCACAACTAGAGAAAGCCTGTGCGCAGCAGCAGAGATCCAGAACAGCCAAAACTAATAAAATAAATTAAAAATAAATAAAACTGGGAGCTTTATTTAAAAATAAATGTTGATAGTCCTTAAGTTGGGCCTGCCCTGATTCTATCATATCTGCAGATAATAACTTCCCAGTTTACCTTTGGCTCTTAAATTCTCTTTGTAGGAGGGTTTTTGAAGTATATAAAACTTTTCCCATACACTGTGTGTGTGGTCATAATAGATTATTTGGAAAATCGAGCATATCCTAGCTAATGAGCCAGCCTAAGAACAAGGAGGGAATAGTGACCTCTGTGCCCAAAGGGAAACAGAGTAGGGAAGATTCTTCCTCTGGAGCTGAACCAAAATAATTTCAAATGTATGACATGACTTTCAGCTTGGAGAAAAGTCACTTGGGGACAGTGCCACTCTGGCTAAGAGAAGGAGGGCTGGAAGGTAGTAAGTGAGTAAAAGAAGACCAGAAAACCCCGTCAGGGCGTCTGAGCCTGGAACGGAGGAAAGGTGGGGACTCTATTACAGCACTTTTTCCTTCTGAGGACAACTTCACTCACTGGCTCTTCAAGAGGGGGAGACTAACCCAAGAGAAAGCTTTCCAGCAGCACTTTCACAGGCACCCATCTCCTTAGCAGGCACTTAGCATCATTCTGATGTAGAGAAGCACTTCCTGGAATTAGAAGATTGCCCTGATTTAGAAGGGTAAGTATTGGAGGTAAAGTGTGAGTTACAGGTGAAGGTGAAAGAGGAATTCTTCTCCAAAGAACCACGTTTACTGTGGCATTCGGAAAGAACACAGTAAGTGAGAAAAGTATGTAGCAATTACAAACTGAAAGCAAAGAAGATGTGTTCTGGGTATCTAGTGCTGAGTGAGAAATGGCGATCGCATTTGTTGTTGTTGGTGGTGGTGGTGGTGGTGGTGGTTGAAAACATTTTCTCTGCTCGGGAATTTTCTGGGCAGGACTCAGTCAAGAAAGTCTGTCTCTGCTCAACCCAGCAGCCACCTGAGGTAGGAGACAGATGGGCCCCGGGCTGCTGCTGCTAAGTCACTTCAGTCGTGTGTGACTCTGTGCGACCCCATAGATGGCAGCCCACCAGGCTCCCCCATCCCTGGGATTCTCCAGGCAAGAACACTAGAATGGGTTGCCATTTCCTTCTCCAATGCATGAAAGTAAAAAGTGAAAGTGAAGCTGCTCAGTCATGTCCAACTGTTCATGACCCCATGGACTGCAGCCTACCAGGCTCCTCCATCCATGGGATTTTCCAGGAAAGAGTACTGGAGTGGGTTGCCATTGCCTTCTCCAGGGCCCCAGGCTGAGCAGCTCACATCTGTCTCTTGAGGACACACACATCAAGATAAAGATAATGGCTGGATTAGAGAGCAGTGGCGCCCTGCTTGGGTAAAAAGATCAAGAGGCTCTGTATTTCTCATTCTTGATCTCAAAACCTCCTCAAACTATGCATGCACAGAAAGGTTCCTGAGGGGTCAGAGAAGGGAGAGGGTACTAGCCTATAATATGTTCTGCCAACCAGTCAGAGACCCTTGTGCTGGAATTCATGCTCAATAACACATCCAGGAGGGCCCTGAGCCAGACCACTTATGGACACAGAGTCAGAAAAAGCAAGATGACTGGCCAGAGGGAACTTGGAAAACTGCTCTTATTGTTGTTTAGTCTCTCAGTCATGTCAACTCTTTTGGGACCCTATGGACTGTAGTCCACCAGGCTCCTCTGTCCATGGGATTCTCCAGGCAAGAATACTAGAGTGGGTTACCATTTCCTTCTCCAGGGCATCTTCCCCATTCCAGGGACAGAACCTGTATCTCCTGCATTTGCAGACTGATTCTTTACTGCTGAGACATCAGGGAAGCCCCATCATGATTTCAGTTCAGCCGTGAACTGAAATCAGAGATTTCAGTCTCTCAGCCGTGTCTGACTCTTTGTGACCCCATGGACTGCAGCATGCCAGGCTTCCCTGTCCATCACTAACTCCCGTAGCTTGCTCAGACTCATATCCATTGAGTCAGTGATGACATCCAACCATCTTATCTTCTGTTGTCCCCTTCTCCTCCTGCCTTCAATCCTTCCCAGAATCAGGGTCTTTTCCAATGAGTCAGCTCTTCTCATCAGGTGGCCAAAGTATTGGAGTTTCAGCTTTACCATCAGTCCTTCCAATGAATATGCAGGACTAATTTCCTTTGGGATGGACTGGTTGGATCTCCTTGCAGTCCAAGAGACTCTCAAGAGTCTTCTCCAAACACTACAGTTCAAAAGCATCAATTTTTTGGCACTCAGCTTTCTTTACAGTCCAACTCTCACATCCATACATGACTACTGGTAAGACCATAGCTTTGACTAGATGATTCTTTGTCAGCAAAGTAGTGTCTCTGCTTTTTAATATGCTGTCTAGGTTGGTCATAGCTTTTCTTCCAAGGAGCAAGTGTCTTTTAATTTCATGTCTTCAGTCAGCATCTGCAGTGATTTTGGAGCCCCACAAAATAATAGTCTCTCACTCTTTCCACTGTTTCCCCATCTATTTGCCATGAAGTGATGGGACCAGATGCCATGATCTTTGTTTTCTGAATGTTGAGTTTTAAGCCAACTTTTTCACTCTCCTCTTTCACTTTCATCAAGAGGCTCTTTGGTTCTTCTTCACTTTCTGCCATCAATGATTTAAACCACCCCTAAAGCACTCGACTCCCTTTCAGCCTGCCATGTATCTTTCCACACATTCTCTGCTCTTAATAAATGCTTTTATCCACTTTACCAATTTCCACCTTTTTGCTGAAATTCTTTAAAAAAACAAAGAAGACAAGAGCCAACGCCCTGCTTCTAGCTGCTAGTCCCTGGTGGTCTAGTGGTTAGGATTCGGTGCTTTCACCACCACGGCCCAGGTTTGATTCCCAGTCAGGGAATTGAGACCCCATTTCAAGCCGCCACACACCACAGCCAGCCCAGAGCAAGCAAGGATGGTGCCAAGGCTGGGTGCTGGAATCATCTAAGGCTTGCTCACTCCCATGTCTCATGGGTGATGCCATGAATACAAAAACAGCTGGGACTAGAACAGTGGTCTGAGGCTAACTGTTGGTGCTCTCTGACTTCTAGTAGCTGTTCAGCTTACAGTTTTCTGGTTGATTGTTGCCCAGCTTCATGGAATTTCTACTCCCACACACGTCAGTTCTCAGGAAGAGACTCCAGGGGACTCTGGTGCAGGTTCCTGAAACATTTTCCTCATGAAGCTTCTCCTCATTCATGCCTTGCCCTGCAAGCCCCAGACACCTCAGCCTTTCTGTCTCTTCAAGTCATGGAAACTTCCCTGCTCTATTTGGGATTTGCATCACTATGAGTGAAAAGGACTGATAGGGAACATGAAAACTAAAATAGAATCAAGCTTAAATGATCAGAGCAATTACTACACACACACTCTCTGTCACCGTCTCTCTCTCTCACACACACAAATACACATGAATACATATGTATATGTAAACATACTCACATATATACACACATGCTGCTGCTGCTGCTAAGTCGCTTCAGTCGTGTCCGACTCTGTGCGACCCCATAGACAGCAGCCCACTAGGCTCCCCTGTCCCTGGGATTCTCCAGGCAAGAACACTGGAGTGAGTTGCCATTTCCTTCTCCAATGCATGAAAGTGAAAAGTGAAAGTGAAGTCGCTTAGTCTTGTCCAACTCTTTGCGACCCCATGGACTGTAGCCCACCAGGCTCCTCCATCCATGGGAGTTTCCAGGCAAGAGTACTGGAGTGGGGTGCCAGGGCCTTCTCCGTATATACATACATACATGTATGCATATTCATGTACACATATATGGCTTCCCAGGTGGCTCATTGGTAAAGAATCTGCCTGCCAGTGCAGGAGATGCAAGAGACACAGGTTCGATCCCTGTGTCAGGCAGATGCCCTGGCGAAGTGTATGGCAACCCACTGCAGTATTCTTGCCTGGGAAGTCCATGGACAGAGGAGCCTGGCGGTCTATAGCCCCTGTGGTCAAAAAGAATCAGACATGATTGAGCACAACCACAACACACACACACACATGTATTCATATGTGTATATGCACATTAAATGTTGTAAAGCACTGTGACTTAACTTGGAGATTAATATGTGTGAAAGATAAGAGTTAGTCACTCAGTTGCATCCAATTCTTTGCAACCCCATGGACGGTAGCCCACCAGGCTTCTCTGTCAGGCAAGGATGCTGGAGTGGGTAACCATTCCCTTCCCCAGGAGATCTTCCTGACCCAGGGATCCAACCCAGGTCTCCTGCATTGCAGGCAGATTCCTTACCATCTGGCCAGCAGAGAAGCCCCATAAGGTAAAAGTTACCCTTAAAAGTCCTAATAGAGTTCAACATATACAGCTTTGTGCCTACAACCTAAAATGGTAAATATTCTAAATACTGGCACTTATTTGAAAACAACTCCCTAGACACATGGAAGGAACAAAAGCAAATATATGTGCAGATAACGGTATTCTAACAATTCTGCCTTTAAGCTAGTTATCAAATACTTATGTGAATGGGGCATTGGGAGAGAATTCAAAACTATTTCTGATCTCCTGGAGTGTCGATTCCATTCTGTCTAAATACTGTGCATTGATTCACTCTACAGCTCTCTGGGAATTCAAAACAATAAAATCCAGGCGTGGATGGAAAAGAGATCAAGAATTCTAAAGAGTTTCTCCTTGTCTACAGATTTTACTTCAATTTGTTTAAATATCCAGCATTTGTAAACATAATAAATATTAGTAAATCTGCTTGTGATTGTAAAGATTAAAGGTTAGCCTGTAAAATCAGTGTTTAAAGATTCTACTGTATATCTTTGCAAATTTAAAAATAAATGCACTACAAAAATCAAAAGGTGGAATAATTTAAGAATGTTAACTACATTATCTTTAATAAAGAGGGTAAAGCTAATACCACCTAAAAATGAAACTTAGCTTCTAAAAAGGGCATAATAAAAGTCAATTATTTGCTTTATATAACCTTTAATCTAGGTCTTTTTAAATGGATAATTTAGGAACTTGTACATCTTGTCCTGAAGAATACAAACAATAACTTTAGTTTCACTTCATTTCCCTTGTGTTCAGTTAAATAAATCAAGTCAAATTTAACAGTTTTCTTTAAAGTAGTATATATAATATGATCTAGTTTTTATAAAGTTATTTCTCTCTATGCATTTTTCTATCTGTACATGTACAATTGTGCCTCGGTATCCACGGACCCCTCCACAGATATCAAAATTTGTGGATGCTCAAGTCCCTTGTATATTGGTTGGTTTAGTTGCTTCAGTCATGTCTGACTCTTGTGACCCCATGGACGGTAGCCCTCCAGGTTCCTCTCTCCATGCAATTCTCCAGGCAAGAATACTGGAGTGGGTTGCCATTCCCTTCTCCAGGGGATCTTCCCGATGCAGGAATTGAACCTGGGTCTCCTGCATTGCAGGTAGATTCTTTACCGACTGAGCTATGAGAGAAGCCTAGTATATAATGTTGCAGAATTTGCATATATGCAAATACACTCACAGCCTCCCATATAATGTAAGGGAGTCTCTCTTCTCCCTTAGGAAAAACAAAAACCAAACTCTCTATATAATCACCAGCTGATACCCAAAGAGACCTAGTTCAGGACTAACCAGGACATTATAAAAAATTTATACCCACAGGACAGATCTGTTTAAATCTGTCTTCATAGAACATGTTTGATATTCGAACTGTATAATGCAAAGATTAAAAGGTTAAAAACTGACATTTGCCATTTACCCATACCTGATTATAACAGTTCTCTGATATAATTCAGTATGTTTTGTTCAACTGGAGATTAATATAGTATATGCATGAATGACCACCTAATTATTTCACAAAGTTACAGAGCTTTTATTCTGTTGCCTACAATCAACAACATGGATGCTTCTTAATGATGACAGTTTATCATTTTTAAGCTTCATTTTTCTTCTTGGCTTTGTCATTTTCAGGACCATTAAAAACACACTTTAGTGGTGTTTACTACATCATGTTTTATAGACTGTCTGTGCTCCCACCTCCCAAATTCCTATGTTAAAACCTAACCTCCAGGGAACTTCCTGGTGGTAAAGTGGGTAAGAATCTGCCTGCCAATGCAGACGATCCCACATGCTGTGCAGCAACTAAGCCTATGCTACAACTACTGAACCTATGCACCCTATAGCCCGAGCTTCACAACGGGAGAAGCCACCACAATGAGAAGTCCGTGCACTGCAACTAGAGAAAAGCCCTTGCAGACGCAACACAGCCAATAAAAAACAAAACAAACAAACAAACAAACCCCTAAGCCCTGATGGTATCAAGAGGTGGAGTACTGATTAGGGAAGTGATCAGGCCATGAGGTGGATTCTTCAGGAATGGGGATAGTGCCCTTATAAAAGAAAACCCCGAGAGCTCTCTCCCTCTCTCCACCATGTGAGGATACAGCAAGAGGAAAGCCATCTCTGAACCAGGAAGGAGGCCTTCACCGTATATCACATCCGCTGGTGCCTTGATCCTGGACTTCCCGCCTCCAGACTGTGAGAAATAAATTCTATTGTTTATAAGCCACCCAGTCTATGGCACTATATTATAGCAGCCTGAAGTGACTAAGACAACCCACACATCTTTCAGGAGAACCATTTCTTTTTATAATTAACTCCTCAACTAGTTCTTGTTCTCTCTGGATTCTTCTGTTTTAGTCTACAAAACTTGGCTTTATCTTTGGAACATAAGAGTAATATGGTCAGTTCAGTTCAGTAGCTCAGTCATGTCATGGTCAGAAACATCTAATATATTCAAGAGTATAGCTAGTTTCTTCATCTGAAGTGTATCATTAGAGAATACACATTTTTTTAATATATTACCCCTTATGTACAACTAAAACACTCTTTTTTTCCATAATTCATATTTTACTGTACTTGGAGGTGCAAATTTCCTTATTGGCACTTGCCACGACTGGGCAGTGCTAAACAAAAAGGTAATTGGCACAGCAAACCCCTGTGGTAATAATTAAAATAAAGTCATGATAGACCTTGTGGATTTCACCTTATTGTTAGCTTTTCACTGTGACCCTAAATTTTCTATATATTCTATGTGTAGCTCACCACAAGTTCACCATGCTGGGGCCTGTTGGGGAAAAAAGTTATGAACATAAAGCATACAGAGAGGACATAAGTGCATGCAGACTGTCAAGGATTTGATGGTAAGAAAGAGTTACACTAGACAGACTACATCCAGACCACGTGTCCTGTTTCGCACTCTATAGTTTACTAGGAGTATTGAACTAGAGAAAGTCAATTCACCTCATCCTGGAAGGTGAACAAAATGAGGGAGATCTAGCAATCATGAGGGATATGGAGTGACCCCTCAAGTAAGAAGAGCCAAGGTAAAACCATGGGAAGCTGGCATATAGGGTCCTTGATAGGAAGAATTAGAACCAATATGTGAATATTTTAGAAAACAGGCTTCAAGTTAGTAAAGAAAAAACTACTAAGACTAAGAGTCTTAATAGAGAATGAAGTTACATATAAAGAAATTAAATTCTCATCATTGGAACAGTTTAAAAGGAAGTTGAGATGATCTGCTAAGTTCTCAGAAAAATAGCATGAAGGATGCCTCAAGTGAACAGGCAGTCTTCCTACATGGCCCCCTAATTATTTTGTCAATCTAGGAATTTTACCACTCTATTAAGAAGGAAACAGAACTCCAGTTTTCAAAAGCGTAACAAAGACTCAGCTTTCCGGAAACTGTCCAATTATGAATAGGGACTGTGAAACTGGAATCCAGATCTTAGAGAACTACAAATATGTGCCACTTCTCTATGTGTGTGTGTGTTTGTTTATTTTTTTTAATGATAAAACCAAACTCTGTGTGTGTGTGTCTCAGCAATATATGAAAACATTTAACATCATGGTCATAGGAATACAAAGAGGAATTATTAATGTATCTCCCTGTATCTTAATATTACATAACCCAACTTTAACAGATTCAGCTTTTAGAGATTTCATTAAATCCAGTCTTCCTGAGCGAAGTACCTTCTGGATTTATCTCACAAGTACAGGCATTTGCAGTTAAGACAGTCTACTAATAGATTATTTAGATGATGCAAAGCCAGCCGCAGGAGCCTACTGAGTTTAAGATTCATGAGGGCAGGCATTTTAGACTGTCCCCTGATCTCTGGTGCCAAGAATACAGTTTTCCAAATAGTAGGTGCTAAATAAATATTTATGAATGAATGAATGGATGGAGGTCGAGGCATTTTTAGGTTCATTTTGGGTTGTCTCCTGGCTTCCTCAAGGGAAAGAGAGAATGGTCTTGACCTAAGGAGATAAGAAGCCACTCTTGCAGAAGCAAAGAGGAAGGGGTGTGGTCAGCAGAGAGGACTAGACCGAAGCTGGCAGCTACAGAGGGCGAGGGCAAGGAGACAAGGCAGGACACTCTCTCATTCCAAGCTCCAATAGTTCTTTGAATAAATCTAGGACTTACAAAGGCATTTTAAAACTTGAGTGATAAAAGTCAATGAATTTCAAACAGTGTCTGGCAACGTTAAGTTTATAAATAAAAATATGTATGAGCAAAATCCAGAGAAGAAATTGTCTGCTCTGACGAATTCCTCTTGGAATTTTTTTTTTCCTTCTAAAAAGAAAAATGGGATGGTTAGTCAGCAGAGCCAGGGCTTTTATAACAATGTCCTTTCTCTAACCATTGATTTGTTTTCATTAGGTAAGTAGTTCGTTTTCTAAAGCTCTTTCCCCCACTTTTGCTCTTGGCCATAACAAAATTGGTGGTTCTGGCACTGTCATTAATTCCATAGTTGCGAAATTCCCTTAGGGAAACATAGTAACCTTAGTTTATTGAAAATACTAAGGGAAAGATAGTTTATTAGGTATTTGGATGACTGGATGTTGAGAAACATATCATTTATCACTTAAAGTATCTCTAGTGCAAGGACACTGTTAAGTGTGTGCATATAAAACATAGAACATCTGGATTAAAACAGAAAAAAAAAAAAGCATTTAACAAAAGGCAATGAGATGTGCTATCTTCATTCTACCATATAACTGGATACCTAGGGACACATGGCTGAATTTTTCATATTTCAATCAGCATGTTTGTCAACCTACAGAAAGACCTTAGGTGCTCCCGTCCTGTCACAGAAGATGAACATTTTTTTCTTCTATCTTATATATCGGTAACTATTGGGGACAAACAGGGAAATGTCCCATGTCACAGCTGTATGAGATTCAATCAGGAACAGACACAAACGTGTCTAAACTGACAAATCATAAATAGTAGCCCAGCCACGTTGACAACCAAATCAGACCAGTCAATACCTATGCACTTTATCATTAAATATTGCCTAAAATGTCAAGTCGAGAATTACATTTATCTTGAAATTAAGAGCTGGGAGGAATTTTAGAGATCATCTCCTCTGCTCCATCAATTTTGTGGAAGATGTAATCAAAATGATGATAGTAACACACACTCCCTGTTCTCAGGGAGCTATCAGTTTCATAAGAAAAGAATCCCTAAACAGAAAATTACAAGATACTATAAAGGAGGGAAAATAGGTATAAGCATGGAATATTAGAGGATTACATGGAAATGACATTATGTCTTGCTTTGGGGACCATGTGAGAATCAAAAATAACCTCCGTGAAGAGATGACTCTGAAGCTCAATCAATATAGAAAGAATAAGAGTTGTGCAGGTCACGGGAAGCAAGGTATTTTGGGAAGCAGAGATAGAAATCACAAAAGGAAAGAAAACCCATATATGTTTTGGGAGATACAAGCAGTCTACTTGGGTTGTCAGCACAGAGAAATGACAGAAAGATGGAGGATTCTGGGTGTCAGGATAAAAACTAAATTTTCCATCTAGAGTCTCTACGTATGTATTGAATATATGTACAGGTGTGTCTATGTATGGATGTGTGAATCAAAAGGTCATGACATAATACTTAGCCAGACTACAAGCAATGCACTTTTTTCTTGTCCTATGGTTTTTCATTTAAAAGTGTCAGTCAACACCCAAAACACAAAGGTCATGAGATACCATGGTGTCATGACTTACTGTTTGAAAGACATGTGAAGGCTGAGAGGGTGATAAGCAAAGGTCAAATCACAATCAGCTGTTTAGATTAGACATGATAGACCAGGGAGTGGGGAGTCATGGAAGAGTTTTAAACAGGGAAATGAAGTATTATTATCTGGATTTAGAAAGATCACTCTAAATTGTTCAAAAGGGAAATTCTCTGGCAGTCCAGTGGACTCCACACTTCCACTGCAGGGGAGCATGGGTTCAGTCCCTAATCATGGAACTAAGATCCCACAGGCAGTGTGGTGTGGCCAAAAAAATAAAATAAAATAAAAAACCATTCCAAAAAAGACTGGAAATGTTATAGGAAAGAAGGTCAATATCAGGAATTTCTTACACTACTATGTATATAACAGATAATTAATAAGTACCTATTGTATAACACCAGAAACTATTCTCAATATTTTGTAATAACCTATAAAGGAAAAGAATAGGAAAAAGAATAAATATATATATGCAACTGAATACATATAGGTGTATGTATGTGTGTGTATAATATATAATTGAATTGTGCTATACACCTGAAACTTACATGATACTGTAAATCAACTATATTTCAACTAAAATTTTTTTTAAATGTTAAAGGAGTTCCTTGAGGCTATTTAAGCAACTGCTAATGGTAACGGATTCAAGAGTTGTTTTGAGGATGAAACCACAATGAGGTATCATCTCACACTGGTCAGAATGGCTGCCATCAAAAAGTCTACAAACAATAAATGCTAGAGAGGGTGTGGAGAAAAGGGAACCCTCTTACAAACTGTTGGTGGGAATGTAAACTGGTACAGCCTCTATGGAAAACAGTGTGGAGATTCCTTACACAGCTGGGAATAGAACTGCCATACAATCCAGCAATCCCACTGCTGGGCATATACCCCGAGGAAACCAGAAGTGAAAGAGATACGTGTACCCCAATGTTCATTGCAGCACTCTTTACAATAGCTAGGACATGGAAGCAACCTAGATGTCCATTGGCAGATGAATGGATAAGGAAGTCGTGGTACATATACACAATGGAGTATTACTCAGTTATAAAAAAGAAGGCATTTGAGTTAGTTCTAATGAGGTGGGTGAAACTGGAGTCTATTATACAGAGTGAAGTAAGTCAGAAAGAGAAACACAAATACAGAAAGAGAAACACAAATATTAACGCATATATATGGAATTTAGAAAGACAGTAATGACAATCCTATATGCAAGGCAGCAAAGGAGACATAGATGTAAAGAACAGACTTTCAGACTCAGTGGGAGAAGGCAAGGGTGGGATGATTTGAGAGAATAGCATTGAAACATATATATTACCATATGTAAAACACAGGACCATTGCAAGTTTGATGCATGAAGCAGGGCACTCAAAGTCGGTGCTCTGGGACAACCCAGAGGGATGGGGTGGGGAGGGAGGTGGGAGAGGGGTTCAGAATGGGTGGACACATGTGCTGATTCATGTCGATATATGGCAAAAACCACCATAATATTGTAAAGTAATTATCCTCCAATTAAAATAAATAAATCAATATTTAAAAAATAAAGAAATAATTATTTATATACATTAACCAAAAAAAAAGATAGTCATTTTGAGGATGAATAAGAGCAATTAAGAAGCTGTAACTAACATACATCATTACTGTTTGGAAGAGGGGTTAAATGAGAGAGGAAAGATAGCGGTTCAGTTCTGAGGAGTCTGTCTTAGGAAGTATGTGGACAGTAATATTGTTCACAGAGAGAGGGGAAAATTAAGAAGAACAGGCAGAAAGAACTGAGAATAACGATTCAGTTTAGGACATTCTGAATTTAGGTATCTGCTGAATATCCAAGTAGAGATATCAAGTGAGAAGTTAAGTCTGATTCTGAAGAGAAATGAAAGTCACAGCTGGACAGATGTGGGATCTAGCAGCATACACAAAATAAAATTGAAGCCATCTGTGGTAGAGGGCAGAGAAGGCAATGGCACCCCACTCCAGTACTCTTACCTGGAAAATCCCATGGATGGAGGAGCCTGGTGGGCTACAGTCCATGGGGTAGCTAAGAGTCAGACACGACTGAGAGACTTCACTTTCACTTTTCACTTTCATGCATTGGAGAAGGAAATGGCAAGCCACTCCAGTGTTCTTGCCTGGAGAATCCCAGGGACAGGGGAGCCTGGTGGGCTGCCATCTATGGGGTCGCACAGAGTCAGACACAACTGAAGTGACTTAGCAGCAGCAGCAGTGGCAGAGGGAGTGGGTGGGATGATTTGGGAGAATGGCATTGAAACATGTATAATGTCATATATGAAACAAATCACCAGTCCAGGTTTGATGCATGATACTGGATGCTTGGGGCTGGTGCACTGGGACGACCCAGAGGAATGGTACGGGGAGGGAGGAGGGAGGGGGGTTCAGGATGGGGAACACGTGTATACCTGTGGCGGATTCATGTTTATGTATGGCAAAACCAATACAATATTGTAAAGTAATTAACCTTCAATTAAAATAAATAAATTTATATTTTTTAAAAACCATTTATGAACCGTAAACAGTTATAATATTTTTTCTGACCTTTAAAAATGCATAAAGCACCACTGATGTGTGTGTGATAAATTATTATCATTTTCACATACAAATCAGGAGCACGAGACTCAGTTTAAATCATGTGCACAGCTGACATTGTGCTGCCACAACCCAAGACTCAACCTGTTTTGTATACTGTATCTTTCAAAGCTTCTCCATCCTACCAGGATGCCGCTCTCCATCATGCCATGTGCTTTACTTGAGGTCATGAAAACAAACAAACCTCCCCTTGTTCAAATGACACTTACTTCATCTGCATTTATAAGTCATTAATCATTAGGCTGTTTGCTTTTGGTGTGCATGGGTTTGAATTAATCATACTCTATAATTCATTGCACATCATCATCGTTCCTCCCTGGAAGACCCATCTCTTCTTCTTGTATCGATTCTCTTTTATCCCCAATGTACTATTTTCATCTCCTACCACTGACTCATTTCCTAATATGTGAGATATTCATTCTTTCCTCTGTATTATATTATATGCATGCATGTTCGTTTGTTTTCTCTTTTTAACTCAGCACTATCCTTTTCAAGAGCTATTGATCACTTGGTAGGCTTATCTAGTTGGATCTAACTGCTACACATATCTTTCCACATGGTACTTATCACTTCCCTCTGGGGCCTGCATCTAGTAGTCTCCAGCTATTTTTTCCCCAGCTTGATCAAGATATAAATGACGTATAACACTGGGTAAGTTTACAGTGTACAATGCGATGATCTGATACACATACATACTGCAAAAGGATTAATTATCATGATAAGCAGCTATCTCTAACTGCCTGTTACCAAAAACAACCCTGTAACAAATTTCAAATTTAAATATCTTCTTGATGGACTTGCATGAAACTTCTCTGAGCTACACATCCTGGATACAGATGTAAGGACATAGGGTATGTTAACACTTCATTTTACTAAATGTTATCAGATTTTTCTTCAGAATGGCACATGAACTTTAGGAATTTTATTTAAGAAGCTCTTTTCATCCCAGGTTACCAAAATAGTCTTCAATTTTTCTCCTCCTAATTCTATAGTTTTACCTCTCATATTTAATTATTAATCCACTTGACTATATATATATTCATGATGTTTTACATAAAATAAGCTAGTTTTAATGTTATCTACAACCCAATCCAATCTATACTTTCTCCATTGATTTTCAGTCACACTATAATCATATATTAATTTCTCATATCAACATACTCTTGTCCTCTCTGAAGCATGTCTCCCAAGCCTTAGAAAGAATCATCTAACAGGTTTATTGGGCTTCCCTGAAGGCTCAGGCAGTAAAGAAACTGCCTGCAATGCAGGAGCCCCAGCTTCAATCCCTGGGTCAGAAAGATCCCCTGGAGAAGGAAATGGCAACCCACTCCAGTATTCTTGCCTGAATAATCCCATGGACAGAGGAGCCTGGTGGGCTACATTCCATGGGGTCACAAAGAGTTAGACACAACTTAGCAACTGAACAACAACAAAATGGGTTTATTATTTAGTTCAATCACCTTATCTCAAGTTTTCACATTTTCCTGGAATGAGCCCTCTATGGAAATGGTTAAGACACCTTATTTTAAAATGATTCAATGCAGTTGTGTCATGCCTCCATGAACCTTTGAATTTGGCAAAGGTCTCTATAACTGGAGAGATACAAACATGTTCCTGAAGAACAGCACAGGAAATGAATATAAGAATGGACACAGAGCTCTGGGCTGCAATACTACAACTGTTTCATTGATTTAAGGGGTAATATTCAGCCCTTTCTTCTTTCTTCCTGGGTAAAATTAATACGATAACTGCCACCTCCATACCTATAAAGATTTTCAGATTTCATTGACTGATACTTACTGTAAAGTACCACAAGACATTTCCTGGCATAAAATCTCTTGATTTCCAACTGATGAATTAGACATTCTGAACAATTACTGAAGATGTTTTATGACTCTTTCCCCTAAAACAAATCCCAGTAAAAATAAACACATAAAATTTTTGTACATAATGTTACTTGATGCTTTCTCTTTTCTAAAAGTCTACATCTCTCATAAGACACTTTTAAAATTCTCATTTAACTAACAAGATGTCCCCGAGTTATGGATAAACTTTAAAAGCAGAGTTTTACATATTGTCCTCTGAACACCTTCACTGTCTGAAAACTGTTTTGGACCAACAGGAAACATTGAACCTTCCTTACCTTCTTCTCTCACCACCAGCAGCCCCAGTAGTTGCTAGTTCTTGTGAGTTATCTCTGTTTGTAAACACTAGCTTAATAGCTGTTACTCCCCCAATACTTGCAGAAGACTATGCAAATTTATTCCAGATGAGGGCGGCCAATAGCTACTTCTAATGCTGCTGTTCTCTGTTTGTTATCATGATGCCCACCTCAGTTCTGCGTAACAATTTGAACTTTTCATTTGCCATAGGCTGCTAGAAACATCTGTTGACTTATTTCTCCCCAAATAGCTCTGGGCGTCCAACCTTAGTCACCTCTGTTCCAAAAGGTCAGCCCATTTCTACTTCCACTAACTGTCAGCATCACTTCGAAACAAACTATCCCTTCCTCTGCTCTCTTTATCATAATCCTTTGAGTAATTTTCATCCAATTTTTGAATCTTTTCAAGTGATTGATAGTATTCATTTGAAGAGGAATCTCATCTCCACTTTCAGATATTTCTCAATACTTCAGTTTTAGAAAAGTGAATGCAAAAGACGACACAAGCTGATTAATTTCCCACTCCTTTTACCTCTTTGTAAACATTTATGCATTATTTTTCCTAGAGAAATTCTATCACATGACAATTAATTCAAAACCACTCTCATTTTCTCTGCTTCATATCCTTATGAGAACAGTCGAGTTAATATCTCCCCAGCCAAACTTCAAATCTATCAAAATATTTATAAGTTATTATTAATAAAAGAGTTATCTTCCAATTATTTTTCCTGTCATTGTTCCTTTGAAAACATTATTTTAAAAGAGTTTTTCATTTCTATCCTTTTCATGGTGCTTGTTTTGGTTTCCTCAAGCACAGTTATGTCTGAAAGCTACAGCACTCTAAAATGCTGAAACACAGTAAGACAAAAAACAGCAGAGGAATGGCAAAAAAAAAAAAAATCACATCTGTTTTCCAGCATTGTGAACAAATTTATTGATCTTCAGAATGCATGGCTGCGAGCAGATAAGGATGAAAGGGTTGGGTCTCATTTGTTACAAGTAAAGACAGGACCCAGATTACTGTAATTAATGTCAACATCCAAATGAAAAAAAGCAGTAAGTTATTTGGGAGATTGATTCAGCATTTTAGTTGTTATGTCTCCAGTAATAGGAAAAAAAAAAAAAAAACAACTAAGGAGTTATCTCTTGTGGAAAAGGAACAAATGACCTAGATAATTATAAAGGGAATGTTCAGGAAGGAGGATCACAGAAACGCTGATGAAAATACTTGGAAGAAGAAGAATTGGTGAAACAGAAGGAGAAAAATGGAAAAGCCAGAGTGTAACGGAGGGAAGGAAGAAGAGAAGGAAAAGGGGGAGAGAGAGGTGAAGAAAGAAGCAACAATGGAGGGTTGAAAAGAGTATTCTCAGAACCGCTGTGCGAGTCACGGTCCTGCTCACCAGACAAATGTCCTGCAAAGGGTCCTGTCAGAAGAATCTTAGTTCAACATCCTCAGTCATGTTCTAAACATACATCATTGATTGTACATACGCATGTGTGTGTGATAGAGAGAGAGAGAAGACTGGGTGGGTAGGGGGCAAGACAGATGCAGCTCACGGCATCTACCACGCAATTCTACATCTCATGGATTCAATCAGAGTGGACTATCTGAATGCTTAAGGGATTTATTTTATTACAGTAATTATCAACTAGGGCTATGACCTCAAGCACGACACTCGATCTCTTTAAATTTCAATCCCTTCACCTATAACAGGAGGATTATGATGAATCTATCCTGGAATCTGTGTGAAACTGAAATTAGCTAACATAGGTAAGTAATTGAGAACAGGACCTGACATATAGTGGGGGCTTTATCATTGTTAGTTAGAATTAGTAGTAGAGGTAAATAGTAGTAATGGTAGCACTGAAGAAGCTGTGAATGAACTGGGGTGTAGAACTCATTGATTTTCGTCCCAGGGAATGGAGAGAATGATATATACAAGAAGGATCCAAGAGGAGGAATCAGGGGATAAGGATTAGGGTTTGGATCTTCTACTATACCAGTATGTGACCTTTTACTTTAATTACCCTGAGCTTGGCTTTTTTCTTTTCTGACAAGAATGCACTGGGCTGATTTATCCCTAAGTTCTTCAGATACTGATCTTCAATGGTAGTTTTTATCTGTGATTTACGTTGTCCTGGGCTCCACAGTGTAGCAGATCCATCATGAAAGGGAGTGCTGGATGCTCCACACAACCCTTGGCTCTGGTTTCACAGGGTGGAATGGCACTTGCTCACCCAGATTACAGGATGAGCCACTTTCATGGACTCTCCCTGTGATCACTGCACAAAAGCCCTTCGAAGAGGGTCCTGCCTAGACAAGGTATGAAGAGAACTCAGATATTCCCACCGAAGGCATGGATCAAGTCTTTCCAGGAACCGCCATCTCGTGCTCCCTGTCCTGCCCTCTTTGCCTATCTCTCAGTCTTCCCCGGGATGCATCCATAATGAGAGTTTGAACACAAGAGCTAATAATTGAGTATCTTTTTCCAAGTGTCTTAGATGAGTCAGACGTGATTTAAGACTCAATTGTCAGGACTTCTCTGGTGCTCCAGAGGTTAAGAATCCACTTTCCAATGCAGAGGAAACAGGTTCAATCCCTGACTGGGGCACTAACATCCCACATGCTGTGGGGCAACTAAGCCCATGTGTCACAACTACAGAGTCCACTTGCCACAACCAGGGCCTGACACAGCCAAATATAAATAAATAAATATTTTTAAAAATAAGAAATAAAGTAAAATTCGATTGCCTTGGGAAGCTCCCTTAAGCCACCAGGCTGTATGTACCAACCCCTTTTAAACATACATCACTATCTCTAAGGCTCTGAAGTATGCACCATATCTTAAGAGTTTCCATTCTTGTGTTCCAAATTATTTGTTAAAAATGAGGCAGACAGACCAAAATGAATCCAATATCTTATCCTTGAGTTAGCTTTGAATAGATAGCTATGAGTAGATAGGTGATATTATTGTTAAAAAGCCCATTCGTAAGGTTAGAAAAAAGGAAATGACTTTATTTTAAATTATACCATTGGTGCAAAAAGTCAGCTTGACAATAATTTTTAGTGACAACATTTATTGATGAAATCTAGCAGTAACAAAACCATGGAGAGAAAATTTAAGTGAAACTTTGAAAAAAAAAAAATAGAACAAACTACTAAAACCCTGGAGTGGTGCTAAAGATTTGACTACCATGATCTCAGAGGCCACCCAATATCTAATTATATGAAATTTCCATACTTATTTTTAAAGTTCATAGTTTGATCTCACACTCACACACACACACACACACACACACACACACGGGCTTCCCTGGTGGCTCAGATGGTGAAGAATCCACCTGCAATGCAGGAGACCCAGGTTTGATCCTTGGATCAGGAAGATCCCCTGGAGAAGGGAATGGCTACCTACTTCAGTATTCTTGCCCAGAGAATCCCATGGACAGAGGAACCTGGTAGGCTACAGTCCATGGGGTCACAAAGAGTTGGAAATGATTTATGTGTGTATATGTACACATGCATGTGTGTGTGTGTGTGTGTGTGTGTGTATGCCTTATTCTAACTAGGCTTTCCAATACATATTTCCCATTGGACTTGAGAAACAAACATTTTTAATAACAATATATAGAGCTATGACTAGAAACATATTTTATAGCCCTCATTTCCCTGAGTTATTCACAAATGAGTAACATTAGTAAGTTTTTCTTATTAATTCAAGCAACTTTTAATATTACAACCTTAAATTATATTCCCATGAACTTCACAATATATTGTATTTGTTTTCTTGATATCACACATTGAAATTCAGCATGAGTTATCTCTTAATTTTCCACTTTGCCTTTGTTCACTCTTGTATTCTTTTCCTCCATCAGTACTCAAACTATGAAAATTTACTTTTTTTTCATTCAATAAGCATATATTGATTCCTTAGTAGTTACGTAAGTTTCTGGGAACCTTTATACATCAGACATCTCAGCCTTCTCTATGTTCTTTTCTTGACTAAGTCTGAAATCTGTTTCACCATTTCTTAAGCTTAATAAAGTAGAAAAGTGTTTAATGAATTCACTATACCCCTTCAAGCTAATCAATATTAGGAAGTATATTCAACTGTCAGTAATTAACTTTCCAGACAATAATTAGCACAATAGCTCATTCATCAATGTAAAAACAAGGTCCAGAGGAGGAAAAAATAAGCATGTGAGATTTTGCTTCTGAAACATACTTTTTTGGACACATACCCATTAGTTGGCCTTAGTTGGGGAGAGTTTGCTTTAAAAAAACATACATGCCATTACAAGTAAGTGGTTCATTATGTCAGCTATTGCTCAGCATAATGACTTCACAGATGACAAAGGATTTACTCAGACTGTTAACATCATAGTTTATTATCATCCTTTGGTGAGGGAGCTTCCAACACATTAAGAGAGTTTTAAACTTTTTTTTTCCCCCAAGAGTAGTATCAGAGTTTGGTGAAAATATTTAGTCAGACATAACAGTGACTGATGGAGAAGGCAATGGCACCCCACTCCAGTACTCTTGCCTGGAAAATCCCATGGACGCAGGAGCCTGGTAGGCTGCAGTCCATGGGGTCGCTAATAGTCCGACACGACTGAGCGACTTCACTTTCACTTTTCACTTTCATCCATTGGAGAAGGAAATGGAAAGCCACTCCAGTGTTCTTGCCTGGAGAATCCCAGGGACAGGGGAGCCTGGTGGGGTGCCCTCTATGGGGTCGCACAGAGTCAGACACGACTGAAGCGACTTAGCAGCAGCAGCAGCAACAGTGACTGAACAACAACAACAAATTTATGTAGCAAGCCTATATTCACATTATTGACATATTGAACATAAGTCAAAAATATAAACCAAATGTTTAAATGGAATGAATCAGAAAAATATGTTTGGTCACGAGGAGAGCTGAGCAAATGCACACAACTAGTTCCAAGCTACTCTAAGTGCACATATCACTGACTATGACGGAGCATCATCTTTTTCTTTTTTGGTTTTAAGGATCACAATTTTCCCTTTATTGAATTTAACAGCAAGAATATTAGCTTTCTTCTCTTTTCAAAGCAAGTCATAAAAAATCTATTATATTTTATATTCTCTCTTCTTTAGAGCACTGGAATTATGAAAAATTAAACTCTTCCTTATCAAAATTGTATGTCACCTTGTAGATCACAGGAAAAGCATAGAAAATAGAAGAAAATTCACACAATGAACTTCATGAAAAATGACTATAGAACTTAGCTCATTGTCACAGAACCACTTCTTTGCTAACTTCCTTTCACTAAAACTGGGATCTAAATTTTAAAAATAAAAGAAAAAATAGAAATAAAATAATAAAGATAAAAAAGCAAAATTCAATTAGGTTGAAAACAGATAAAATGGAAGCAATAAGCTTTTCTAAAGAAATTTACAGATCAGCCACTAGTTAACCTCATCAGGAAAATAATCCTTCCCTGGTAGTTCAGTGGCTAAGACTCCAAGCTCCCAATTCAGGAGGCTGGGGTTCTATCCCTGGTAAGGGAACAGGATCCCACATGTAGCCATGAAGATCAAGGATCCCATAGTGCCAAACCTAAGACCTGGTACAGTGAAATAAATGAATAAAGTTAGTTTAAAAAAAAAAAAAGAAAGAAAGAAAAGAAAGCACAAAATATACAAAATAAGAAATGGCATGGATAAAACAATAACTAAAAGACTAAATTTTAAAAATTGTGCTAGACTGCTCCCATCACCCCTCCCTACTTTCTGTTCCCTGCTCTGTGTAGAGGGAGGGCTGACTCATGACCATTGCAAGCTTTTTGGCCCCCCTGGTTTCCATCTGGGTTTGGCTAAATGGAGAATCAGAGAATGGTAAGGAAATGACATTGGGCTATTTATTCCCCTAAGGGCCCTCCCACTAGGCTGCATTCCTCTCAAAAGCTACTGCTCCTGCCAGGTGGCCAGCACTAGAAAACCACCCTCTCTGGGCTCCAGTAAACAGACCTTCTCTGTACCCCATCCCTGGATCACTGAGAGTTCCTCACTGTTACAAGCCCAGAGTTCTATACTCTTGCTCTTTGGTTTTCTTAAACTTTGCCCACATATTTGTACACTGCCCTTCAATTTAACTTTCTTCCAAATTGTTTGTTTAGTCACTAAGTCATGTCCGACTCCTTTGCGACCCCATGGATTGGAGCCTGGCAGGCTCCTATGTCCATGGAATTTTCCAGGCAAGAACAGTGGAGTGGGTTGCCGTTTCCTTCTCCTTCCTCAAAATACTCAGGTTAAACATACCATCTGTTTCTTGCCAGGATTAGAACTGATGGAAAAATCTTAACTAAGGTATTCTTTGCAAATATCTGAGAAATGTAGGTTAAATTTATAATTTTTAAGAAATATACTTTACTAAAATTAATCCTAACAGAGAAAGTTTAGAGAGACCAACAAAAGTAGAAGAAATAGAGAAAGACATCAAATAATGCCCCCTCCCCAAAAGATCTGGCCCAGATACAAGGGAATACAGTCAACTCAGCAAAGGCTAAAGAGATGCAATGCCATTTAATGGTTTCAGAGCACAGAAAAAGAAACATTTACAAAGTATTTTTACGAAGGGAATGAAACATTGATACCAAAACTTAAGAAAAAGTGGACAATAATGAAACGCATAGATCACTGTCACTTCTGACTACCAAGGCAAAATTTCTAAATAAAATATTAGCAAACAGAATTCATTATATGACAAGTAGAGTTTTCTCAAAAAGTTTAACTTATTAAAACAGTTCACTGTATTAACAGGGCTCAGTAGAAAGATTATGTGATAAACTTTACAGAGGCCAAAAAGGTACTCAATAATACTCAGCATCCCATTAATGATTAAATGATTATTTTTCTAAGTATGATTATACACAGGGCCCAAATCCAGCATTTTATTTAAGAAAGAAACACTATGAGCATGAAAGCTATAAGGAATAAGACAAAGATGTCCACATTCCCTTTACTATTTACACTTTATTTGAGGTATTAGAAACTTCTACAAAGCAAAGGAAACAAACAACAGAGTGTAAAGGCAGCCTACAGAATGGGAGAAAATATTTGAAAGGGGTCAAGATCCAAACTATACACTCATAAAACAAGTAACTCAATTAAAAAAATGGTCAAAGGATCTGAATAGACATTTCTCATGTGGCCAACAGGTACATGAAAAGATGCTCAGTATCACTAACCATCAGGAAAATGAAAATCAAAACCACAGTGAGTTATTACCACAAACTTGATTGGATGACTATTATCAAAAAGACAAATGAAAGAAATAGTTAGTGATGGCAAGTGAGTAGAAGAAGAGAACCCTTGTGCACTGTCACTGGGAGGATAAAGTGGTACCAATATTATGGAAAACAGTCTGAAGATTCCTCAAAAAATTAAAAACAGAACTACAGTTGGTCCAGCAATCCCACTTCTGGGTATATATCCAAAGGAAATGAAAACAGAGTATCAAAAAGATACATGTACTCGCATAATGGCTGCAACATTATTCACAATTGTCAAGATACAGAATCTACCTAAGTGCCTGTCAACAGATGAGTGGATTAAGAAGACATGGTTAATAGCTACAAGGAAATGCTATTCAGTCATGAAAAAGAAGAAAATCCAACCATCCATAACAACATGGATGAACCTTAAAGACATTATGCTAAGTGAGATAAGTCATACAGAGAAAGGCAAACACTCTATGATCTCACTTATATGTTGGCTTTAAACAAGCTGAGCTCATAAATATGGAGTAGAATGGTGGTTACCAGGGGGTAAGGTGAGGGGATAAAATGGATGTTGTTTAAGGATACAAACTTACAACTAGTAGACAAGTAACTCCTAGAGGTCTGATGCACAGTGTGGTGAATATAGAAAACATTCTGTTATAATCAAACTTGGAAAGAGACTAGATGTTACAATAATTATTCTCACTACAAAAAATTATAATTATGTGACATGATAGAGGTTTTTAACTATCATTACAATGGCAATCATATTACATACGCTGCTGCTGCTAAGTCGCTTCAGTCGTGTCTGACTCTGTGCTACCCCATAGATGGCAGCCCACTAGGCTCCTCTTTCCCTGGGATTCTCCAAGCAAGAATACTGGAGTGGATTGCCATTTCCTTCTCCTTTATTACATCAAATCAAATTTTTTTTAATTTTAAATACATTTCCAAAGGCAGGAAAGAGGGGAAAATACTAGGAAATTCTATAGAAGTTCAGATTTCTGAGGCTATGAATAGCAATCTAAGGTTTAGGGTAAGACCAAATGGAAGTTATCACTAGAATCTTTCATCAAATTTATCACTAAGGAGTTGAGCAGACAAATAAAATGTAAAATAAATTGTGGGTGAGTCCTTTTTCCTTGAAAATAAATGATTAACAGACTTGTCTGACATCTTAGAATAGATGGATGTTAGATTACTTGACCTCAAATACTGAAAGAATATAGTCACAGAATCAAAGAGATGAAATTTTTTTTCATAAATTATAAGACTAGGGCCAAAAAAGGGTTACAAATCTCACTAATATTCTTTGGAATAGTTATAGAACTTTTAAAATGATCAGCAATGTCTGGGTTTATGCCCCAAAAGACTTCCAAAGCAGGATCTCAAACAGATCTTTATGCACCTGTGTCCAATGCAGCATTATCAAAACAGTCAAGAGATGAAAGCAACCTAATGTCTGTCCCAGGATCAATAGATAAAGAAAAATGGTACATACATCAAGAGAATGTCATTCAACCTTAGGAAGGAAATCCCATCTCATGTTACAACATGGATGAAACTTAAAGGCATTGTGCTAAGTGAAATGAAGAAATAAGTCAGTCTGAAAAAGACAAAAACTGTATAATTCGACTCCTACAAGGTATCTGAAGTAGTCAAACTCTTAGAAACAAAAAGTAGAAAGGTGGCTACCAGGGGTTGGGGGAAGGGAGAATGAGGACTTGGTGCTTCATGGGGATAGAGTTTCAGTTTTGCAAGATAAGAAGTTCCAGAGATCTGGTGCACCATGTGAATATACTTAACAGTGCTAAACTGTACCCTTCAAAATGGTGAAGACAGTATGTTACATGGAGTTTTTTACTATAATCTTTTAAAAAGATAAACCATGGATTTGGCTCACCACATTTACTATAGTGATAAAAAATAAGGACTTTACGATTGATCAAAACTGGATCTGAACCCTGGCTCTATTGCATTCTAGCACTGTGACCTTGAAAACATGACCCAAGCTTTCTGTCCTATTATACTATCTATAAAATGGACCATTTAACAGCCCAGATTCGCAAGACAGAATGTCCAGATTTCAGTTACATCTCAACCACTGTTTGTAATTTTGTGAAATTTACTTAGCTTATAGCTTCAGTTTTCTAACATGTAAAATGTGGATAATAACATGATATTTTCTCTGTGAAGATACAATGAGATAATGTATTAATACTGTATCACAGTATGTCGGGCACATTGTATTCATTAATTAAACAAATATTTATTAAACACCCAGTATGTGCCAGGCACTGTTCCAGTGCTGAGCATGAAGCAGTGACTTTCGTCATGTCACAGAGCTTAAGAAAGGAATAAAGCGATACATTAATAAAGCTGACAGTGATAGATGCTATGGGGTAAGGACACAAAGAGGGAGCAGCTGGTGGCAAGAGAGTGGGGGCTGCTTTAAGCAGGTTGATCAAGGCAGGCAGGCCTCTCTGTAAGGTGACATTTATGCAGAGACCTGAATAAGGCACACATATTCCTGGCTGCTGTGCAAAGGGCCTGAGGCTGGAGCAGTCTTGGCAAAATCCAGAAACAGGAAGGGCGGGGGCGGGGTGCATGTCACAGCAGCAGGAGAGGAAGTTTAAGGAGTAACAGGGGCCAGATCCCTTAGGGTCTCAAAGTCCACGGTAAAGAAGTTGATTTTGATGCTGAGTGAGATGCAGAGCTATAGGAGGATTTTGAGCAAAGGACTAACAACTGACATACGCTTAACAAAAATCCTCTGGCTGCTGGGTTGAGAATAGATCATAGAAGCCACTAGTAGTGGCAGGGACTTGATTAAAAAAAATAATAACAACAATAGCTGCCTTCGATGCTGTATTTTATTCTCTTGTTATCATGTCAGCCTTACTGTACAACAGGCCTGAAATGCTCAGTAAGACCACATTGAAAATCCCTGCTTGCACAGAAGATCACAGGCAATAAATGCACAGTCAGTGTGGACAGAAAAACTAGCCCATGCCATAAGGACATTCTTTGCACTGGGGATGGACTCTGAATGTTTCTCCTCCAGGCAGAAAAGGAATCTATACACAATAAATACAGACTGCATGAAAGCACTGACCTGGCACTGTGACCTGGAATGCTGAGCTAAAAGACTTCTACCTTCAAAGGCAGAAGACAGACACGGGAGCTGACCTGCACCTTCCAGGGAGGGGGTGCGGGGGGTGCTTATCTTCCCTCTTCCAACTGAGATATGACCGGTCCAAAGATGCGCTGGTGAATGGTGGTGATCTAGTCTAGGAAGTGACTTAGGGAAGCTGTTTACCTTCTCAGTTTTGCTTGAGCTTCAAATGAAAAACACTACAGTTTTTCAGCCTTGATGAAGAAATAACAAAAGGCACACAACCAAACACTCTAGCTGCTTTTCCCCAATTTTTTAAACCTTAAACTTGTCAAGCAATCAACTCCTAATGAATAGCCCATGTACTCCTTCTAACTCAGAGTGACAGCCGGAGCCTGGACAGCGATCTCTGAGGCCCCATGTTATCCTTACCCTTTCTACTTGGATTCTTTTCCAACACCATCTCCTACTTCTCTTACTCTCCACCTCTCCAGTCCAGCCCTGCTGACCTCCGTCCTGCTGCCCAAACACACATGCAGTGGGTTGAATGGTGGCCTCAGAAAGATGTATCCCCCATCACCTGTAAATACAGCCTGATCTGGGGGAAGATAAAAAAGGAAAAGGCTCTTTGCAGATATAATGAAGGCAAGCATCTTGAGGTGCAATCATTCTGGATAATATGGGGAGACCCTAAATCCAATGATACATCCTTATAAATAACAGAAGAGGAGGAGACACAGATATACAGAGGAGAAGGCCAAGCCAGAGACACAGAGGAGAAAGTCATGTGAAGACAAACGATAAGATTCATGCAACCACAGGTAACAAACACCTTGAACCACCAGAAGCTGGAAGAAGCCAGGAAGGCTTCTCTTATGGAAACTTTAGTGAGCATGTGGCCTTGCTGGCGTCTTGCTTTCAGACTTCTGACTCCCAGACCTGTGAGAGAATAAGTTTCTGTTGTTTTAAGCCACCCTGTTTGTGGTCATTTTTACAGCAGCCCTAGGAAACTAATACAACACCAAAACTCTCCTGCCTCAGAACTTTTGCACCTGCTGTTTCCTCTGCCTGGACCAATCAATCTTTTCAAATAATTACATAGCTGTATCCATCAATTCCTTTAATTCTTTGTGCAAATGTCACCTTCTCAGCAAGGTCTCCTCTGACTACTCTATTTAAAATCGCAACTTGGGACTTCTCTAGTGGTAGAGTAGATAGGAATCTGCCTGCCAGTGCAGGAGACACAGGTTCAACCCCTGGTCCAGCAAGATTCCAAACACCCTGGAGCAACTAAGCCCATGCATCATAACTACTGAGCCTGAGTGCTCCAACTACTGAAGCTCATATGCCTAGAGCCTGTGCTCCACAACAAGAAAAGCCACCGCGATGAGAAGCCTGCGCACCATGACAGAGTACTAGAGAAAGTCCACATGCAGTAATGAAGCTCCAGCACAGCCAAAAATAAAATAAAATTGCAACTTGCCAGATACTCTCTATCCCCCTTCCTAGCATTATTTTTTGAAAACTACCTCTTAATATATTATCTAATTTGCTACTTTTTTCTTACCTGTTGTATTAGTTTCCCAGGATTGGTGTAACAAATTACCACAAACTGGGTAGCTTATAACAATAGAAGTCTAGTTTCTCAACATCTTGGAGGCTACAATTCCAAAAGCAAGGTGCTCAGGTACTCCCACCGAAAGTTCTAAGGGTGGATCCTTCCTTGCCTCTTCCAAGCTTCAGGGGTTTCTGGCAATTCTTGGCATTCCTTGGCTTCTAGACTCATCTCTCCAATCTCTACCTCTGTCCTCACATGGCGTTTTTCCCCTCTGGTTGGTGTCTGTGTCCAAATTTCCCCAATCATTGGACTAAAGACCACCCTATTGCAGTACCACCTCATTTTAACTTGATTACATCTACTCAGAAACTATTTCCAAATAAGGTCACATTCACAGATACTGGAGTTTAGGACTACAACCTATCTCCCAGGGGACACGATGCAACCCACAATTCCTGCCTTCTTCCACTAGACCGTATGCTCCATTAGAACAGGGATTCTATACTGTGTAGAACCTAGAGCAGTGCCAGTCATGAAATAGACATGAAATAAATATTTGTTGAAAGAACAAGTGAATGACTAGGAGCTAGTGAAACCAAGATATCTAGTAAGATACCATAAAATTCACTGGATATAGATTAAAATGTAGCAAATTTAAAAAAAAGATATGCCATGATATGAACATCAACATTCATAAAAATATCCAGTATATTGAGTAATTCTTGGAATTAAGATATTTTAAAAGGAAATATACCACCTCCCTGAAGCATTCACTGTCCATTTGTTTCCAAGCCTCTTATTTTAGGTAGAAATCACTTTTTGTCTTGATTTCATGTCAGTAGTAAATGTTTAGTCCCTATTTCCCTCCATTTTATTTCTTCATGGCCTCACATGAAAGGAGAATGGGAGAAGACTATTACAGCACTAGTTAAGAGGATTTGATCCACTGCTAAAACATCCAGCACCTCGACAGCTGAATACCAAATTTTACATTTCAGTGTGACGTTTCCAGGCATAAAAGAATGTTCAATCTCTGACATTTATTGAATATTTCACAGTATTAATGTAGTTAAGAAAAAGAAGTCTTTAAAACGTAAATAATTTAAAGGCATAAGCTCAAGTTTCAGTGAATGACAGTGTACACAGTTCATGCATTAAGTGAAACCATTGGTGATATCACTGTTTAAAGCAGAGTCACATATAAGGGGAAAGAAACTGGAAAAAAATAGATGCATGCATAACTGGATTGCTTTGCTGTATACCTGAAACTAACACAACAGTGTAAATCAACTATAATTAAGAAAAAAGTAAAAGCAGTTAAGACAGCTTCTGTGGGGCATCTGTGTCTCTAATATCAGACACTGCTGCCGTCTTCTCAAAAAGTATAACTATTCAGTCCAGTCATCAACTGAGCCCTGATGGTGACAGAGCAGCACAGAGGGTCTCCACCCCTTCTGCCTCAACACAATTCTTTTAATGAGTGAGCTGTGATTTCTTCTATAAAACTAAACATAAGGAAGAAAAGTAATACAGTACGTATTTTCAAATGTCATGTTTTAAATATATTTTTGCCAATATGGATGCCTGGTGTATTATTATGAAATGCTAAAATAGCCACCGAGGCTTTCTGTGTCCTATTTTATGATGCTCTTTTGCTGGCGAAGCAGCAGCAGCGCCATCTTCTGGAATAAATGGAGTAGAACATAATTATGATGTTTGTAAAAATCACGAGTCCTTAGGAAAAATAGATCTCAGAGCACGCAGCAAAATGAGAAGCCTGCATAAATCTGAGTTGTTAATCATCAACGAAGAAATTAACGTGGAATCAATTTCTGACATCAATGAGCAACCGCATGCACAAGGGCAGCAAACCTCTATTCCAGCAGCAAGATTATGTGTGTAGCTCATGCCATTTTGGAATTGTTTTAATGTATAAGATATACACAAAAAGGAGAGAGAACTACAGGGGAAAATATGTGCCACAAATTAACTGAATAAAAGTTAATTGTAAGATCCCAGCAAATTTGTCCCAGAGATGGACAAAAATGTTTTAAATGTTCTTCCTGCCTGCCAGGTGCAATACATATGTAATAGAATAAAGCAGCTGACAAAAGAAAATTACTGCAGCGGACCATACCAAGAGTCACTAAATGATAGAGCAGAGTTCTGTCTGGGATAGGTTAGTCAGGGCACTGGGAGATTAATGTGATGAAGAAACAAGAGATGCTTATGAGACAGTGCTATGCATGGCTCAATGGGACAAAGTCTGTGAAGCCGCCTATTGGACATGGCCACTCTGGGTAGGCAGAATTTGGAGATGCTAGTGCCAGATTCCTGGCTGCTGATGTTTGCTCGCCTTCACTCAGTTACTCCAGCAAACACTAACCCAGGCACTGCCGGAAAGTAATTTTGTAATGAGTTGATCTTAAGATACTGAGAGCAGGAAATCCCCTGGCAGTCCAGTGGTTAGGACTCCACACTTAGACCGCTGAGGGCCCAGGTTCAATCCCTGGGGAACTAGGATATGGCACGGGGAAGTCTCAAAAAAAAAAGAAAAAAGATACAGAGAGCACTGAAGTGGATCTGACATAATGACATGAGCCCTTGTAAAGCAGTTTTCCTTGACTGAGTGTGGAGGAGTCAGAGATCTGAGGTGCTGTTGCTGGGCTTGAGGATGGAGGGGACCACGTGTCAAGGAATGAACATGCCCTTAAGAACAGAGTGGCCCTGCTGATGGTCTGCATTGGGATGGGGATCTCCGCTCTCCAACTGCGTGTAACTGAATCCTCTGCCGGGGACAAGAACGCACTCGGGAGGAGGTTTTCCCTCAGAGTCTCCTGGTAACACAGCCTGGTGGACACCTAGACCTCGGCCCGTGATACCCTAGGCTGGGAACCCTGCCATGCTGTGCTGGACTGAGACCACCACGAGACAATACATGAGGACTGTTTTCAAGCCACTAAGTCTCTGGCAATTTATTATTTAGCAATAGAAAATTAAGAGTCAGATAAGATCAATGTGTTAGTCACTCAGTCCTGTCCAACTCTTTGTGACCCCATGGACTAGCCTGCCAGTCTCCTCTATCCATGGGATTTCCCAGGCAAGAATAATAGAGAGGGTTACCATTTCCTTCTCCAGCGGATCTTCCTGACCCAGGTGATAGAACATGGCTCTCCTGCATTGCAGGCAGACTCTTTACTGACTGAGCCACCAGGGGAGCCCTGAGTCACCAGAGAAGCCCTATATAAAATTGCTTTCTAGAAGCGTAGTGTAGGTAAGTCCAAAACATGGCATGGACCCCACAGAAAGCAGTTTACCTCCAGCCAATCACCAAATATCACAAGAGACAGATTTAAAATGGCAGGAACAGTTACTGTTTGGCCGAAATTCACACTGCACTGAGCAGCCTATAATCTGTTGGGCAACTCTATCATCTTTACCTCTTCTTCCTCCTCACACAGGTCAGTTTTTACTTAAAACAGATCTAAGTTTCAGGTCCTTATCTCTTCCAAGGTATATTACATAAACAACCCCAGTCTTAACCATCCCAGTACCTGGGTACTCTAACTCTGCAGATGATTCTCTTAAAGAGTCGGCTTCCCCACCCCGGACTTGGACTTCACTCACGTTACTGGGAGAACAAGGCAGACATGACTGCATGCCATTTCCCAGCTTGAGTGGTGGCAAACCCTGTGGGCGTTTCTCCTGTCCACTTGTACCTCGGCATCACCTTGATTCCCAGAAGGAGGAGGCTGCTACCCACGCTGAGCCCAGTCTAGACTAGCTGCTTTGCAGCGAATCATCAACTCAGAGAAAAATCAATGCAGACTTGTTGGGGAGATTCTGAGGTTGCTTGTTACACGGCATGGTTGCTATCACAGCCAGTCATACTTAGCTTCTCACTTCATGGTTAAGGTGTTAAAAGATAAGTGTAGGAACTCCCCTGGTGGTCCAGTGGTTAAGACTCTGCTCCCAGTGCAGGGGGCCAGGGTTCAATCCCTGGTCAGGGAACTAGATCCCACATGCTGCAACTAAGACCTGGCAACAGTCAAATAAAATTTTATATATATATATATATATATATATATATATATAAATTCATATATATATATGAAGTTCAATAATCATGTATATATGTGTGAAATTCATATATATATATATATGAAGTTCAATAATCAAAATGCTACAAAAGGAAGCAAAAAAAATTCAGTTCCTGGACACATAAGAATAAACTGTATTACCCCTTGGTTCTCTCAGGTGCCTTGGAGAATCCCAGGGAAAGCACTGAGAGAAGAGAAAGTTACTGCATCTACCGCTCCAGGTTACTCTACCACTCCAAGAGTTACTGTCTTGTCACATCCCCATTTTTATTTTGAACTATCATGCTGAGATTTATTGAGAATTACAATGCTGGTAGGGAGGATTTGATAAAGTTTGTACAGCATTACTTTCCTTGAATTCTAGACTTTCTTTGTCCTTTTCATTTTACTGGGAATCTATCTGAATTAAGCACTTCTGATTTTTGTATATCCATCCAACGATTAGAGCTAAATAACTTTATTAAAGGCCAATGAACTGTAGTTCAATTCTCTCACACTCAGATATATTCCCCTACATATCTGAAGGCTTTACCATACACAAACACCCCCATGGTTTGATTTCTTTTGTAGTACACATTTTAAGAATTGTGCAGTTGAGCATTTATTTGTAATATGATTGATACTGAAGCGGATACCCAGTCAATCTCTACGCAACACAGCGTTTCAATTACAGATTAATGGAATAGCTTGTACTTGTTCATTTGGCTTTTATGACACGGAATAGATAAACTGTGAATCTAACTGGATGGTTCAAAGACAGCTAATGGGTATTGGTCCGTGTATTCCTGGTGTGGCACCTCTCCAGGTGCACCTGGATATCATCACCCAAAGTACCCTGAAAGCCGCTTTATGTAGCATTCTATCAATTGGACATCTCTGTTAACCAGCTCTTGCTCTTTGCCACGGTAATGATCACAACATATCAACAAGACCCAAAAACCCCTCCGTACCAGTAATAGTAAATTATATCCAGTGTAGCTTTTGTGCTACACTTGTATTACCGAACTTCGGTGCTCCAAACACTGGAAGGTCATGCAAGGTGCATACAATAGCATTCAGTTTGCTTAATTAGAACAAGCTGGCCTGTCTTTCACCATATGGATAAGAGTTTACTGAGGCTACATTGTTTTTCTAAAAAAAATCATTCATCTTTGCTCCCAGGAAGCAAAGGTCTACTGCCCTGAGGGCACTCCTCATAGGCCTAAGTGCAGCTCATATGCCGGATGTACATCTGGGACGTTAAGATGTTAAAAGAACGCTTTGCTTTTCAAGGTGCAGTCAACAGGGCAGCCCTGTCAGCATCACATGGAAGTTGTGAGAAAGGCAGGATCTCAGGCCTACATCAAACCTACTGAATCAGAATCTGCATTTTATCAAACTCCCAGATGATTCTTATGAACATTCAAGTTGGAAAAGCACAGCTTAGTACTTACTGCCATTGTGTCATCACCCCAAGCAGTGAGACACACTCTGGGATTTCCAGCTGGACACTTCAGAAGATCTGGGGAGCATATGTGAACTCAAATTCTCAGACTAAAAGGGCTTCCCCTGGCCCAGGTCTCAAAGTTATGAATATGACATAAGATCACACATTTTAAAACCATGAAAGACCTACAGAAGAAATGTTAGGTCTTGTTACTTCTCATTGAGTGAGCCCACACAGTTTCATTCCTGGTAGAGAGTTCAAAGAACATCATAATGGTCACAAATAGTGATTAAATGTTTATCACGTGCTGGACACTCTTCCAGTGTTTACACAAGCCCAAGAGTCAGTGATTTCTCTTCCCGTTGTATAGGACTGAGGACAAAGGCACAGATTCGAACCCAGGCAGTCTTCTCCAGAGCCACTGTCTTTGGCCCTACCCCTGTCATGCATTCTGATACGCCTAAGAAATATTTGGTATATAAGTCCAAATTATGCTTGGCCTATTTTTGCTTTATCTTCAGTGTCACCTGACACACATACAGAAAATATCCATTGAAAGCCTCTACCCTAGATGTCTGTACACAGGCCTAGAAATTCATACTGTTAAGAAGTGCTCAGGGGATTTTTGTGATCACTCAGGTTGGAGAAATAGTGTTCCAAATTAGGGCTCCCTCTTCAGAAGCAGCTGTGGCTGCAAGCTGACAGCACCTCGGTCCTCTTATCAATGCCAAGGCCATTGCCGCACATGTTCTAAGAAGCCGGCCCATGCAACGCAGAGCCCGGCTCTCATTTGGCTTTTGCCATGGACCTTCATTACCTGCCCTGTTCTACTTGGTGACACAGGCTGGGATGAAACTAGCTTCATCTGCCTTTCAAATGATCAGAGGCCAGCAAGACAGGCCTCGGCCCATTGTGCATCTTTTCTCACACACACGCCAGCCATGGAGAGGCTCACGCTAAAGACACTTCTCTCCGATCTCCTTTGTCATTGCTTCTGTTCTCACAATAAAATCTAAATCTGACTGTATGTTCAGCTTTATTCCTGGCATACCCTTCAGGGTTCAGGTCCCTGGACTATGTTTGTTCCTGAGCAGCATCCACAACTCCAAACTAACTCTACCATGTCTCTCAGGATTTAAAGTCGCCTTCTGAAAAATATTAGATTCACCTGGCTCAGATGGTAAAGCGTCTGCCTATACTGTGGGAGACCTGGGTTTGATCCCTGGGTGGGGAAGATCCTCTGGAGAAGGAAATGGCAACCCACTCCAGTACTCTTGCCTGGAAAATCCCACGGACTGATGAGCCTGGTATGCTACAGTCCATGGGGTCGCAAAGAGTCGGACACGACTAACTTCACTTCTGAAAAACAGAGGGACTTCCTTGGCAGTCCAGGGATTTTGACTCCATGCTCCCAGTGCAGGGGGCACGTGTTCAATCCCTGGTCAGGGAACTAGGATCCTGCACACTGCACAGTGTGCCCCCAAAAAAAGCTTTTTTAAATTAAAAAATAAAATTTGTTAAAAAAATTAACAAGTAAATAGACAAAACACCCCGTGATTCCCTCAAGCAGGATTCTAACAAGGAAGAACTCCTAATTTGACCCAAATTTGAGCATCACATGCACATGAAACCGTATAGGGAACATGACGAGAAGGGTTAATTCTCTGGCTGGCTGGTCAGATTAGCCCTTGGCACTGATGAATGTACTACACATCAGGTGGTCTACTGAGCCATTCACCTTTGGTTTCCTTGTTTTATCCACAACAAACCTCGATTGCATTATTCTTACCTCTGCTTTTTCAGAGGAGAAACATAACTAGTTGGTGGAGGTGATGGGTCTCGAATTCACAACCACCATGTTCTGTTGCTAATGAGGCAATGATGACTGCCACAAGCAGACTGCACTCCCATTTAAAGGGCTATTGGATCTGATCTGGTGCCCATATAAGAGCAAAGTCTGTATGAATCCACCAGGGAAGCACACCTTCTAAGTTTACAGAGGCATCATCACCTCATCTACCATTTGTACAACCAGGAGCTCCTGATCTGTCTTGGAATGATGTACATGGGAGACTCCTTTTGAGGGCAATAGATTATGTACATATTAGTAGGTATAAAATAGAGAATTCATATTAAAATAACATTGTGATACAATACATTATCTTTCACCTAAATCTAAAGTTGAAAGTTGAAGGTATCTAACCTACCTGATGAGGGAGAAGGCAATGGCACCCCACTCCAGTACTCTTGCCTGGAAAATCCCATGGACGGAGGAGCCTGGTAGGCTGCAGTCCGTGGGGTCGCTAATAGTCCGACACGACTGAGCGACTTCACTTTCACTTTTCACTTTCATGCATTGGAGAAGGAAATGGCAACCCACTCCAGTGTTCTTGCCTGGAGAATCCCAGGGACAAGGGAGCCTGCTGGGCTGCCGTCTATGGGGTCCCACAGAGTCGGACACGACTAAAGCGACTCAGCAGCAGCAGCAGCAACCTACCAATGTATCTCTTCCAAGTAAATCTCAAGTCTATAACCACAAACTAAGACCAGAAAGACAAATTCATATAAACTGAACAGGTAACAGGCAAAGACAAAATTCAAGCTAAACAGTAAATGCTTATGTTATAAATTGGCTCATTTCATCATTTCATTCATAATATCTTGCCAGCTTCCTATTCTATTGACAACTATTTTCATTCCAAAAGCTATCACCATTACATCACAATTAGCTATGTATGGAATTGAATCCAGTTAGAAACAGGGTGGCCTATAATCCAGTTACAGGCTCCTTTGTTTCTAGCCATAATCGTTGCTTTTGATAAAATACTCCTTATGGGGACTAAATGACTAACTCTTTTGTAACACATAAAGAAACACAACTTATGCTTAATTGGAAAAATATGAACTAATGCTTAAGCGTCATCTACCCCAGCCCATGGGGCCCATGGTGCTCGGTAATGGCAGTGTTTCAGCCCCACACACAGCATGAGCTTCTTTCATTGCTCTGTTTTCCTACATTTCAACTCTACTTGCTGAGCAGAAAAGGTCTCCATAAGAACACTTCATTTCCCTGGCCAAAACGAATTGATAATTATAAAGTAACTAAGTTGCCTTGTGTTGTATTTAAAGTGCTTTGAGAACTTGTGTTGCCCTAAAAACAAGCCCTTTCAATCTTGATGTGAACTTGTTTGGTTTTAATCACCAGGATTCTGTTCTCCTATCTTCTTCCCTGTGGTCTCTCTCCTTCTGATGACTTTCCCACTAGAGAAATAGAACACTTCCATATTTAATTACTCAATACTCATTGCAAAGAAACGTTAGGGTAATTTCACCATTGCTGAGACACAAACAGAATACCTTACAGTACAGTTTAACAGGAACCAAAGGAATTCACCTCCTTGACAATTTTGTAGACTTTCAAATTTCCTCCAAATATATATATATATATATATATATATATATATATATGTGTGTGTGTGTGTGTGTGTGTGTATATATATGAACTAATGCTTAAGAGTCATCTACCCCAGCCCATGGGGCCCATGGTGCTTGGTAATGGCAGTGCTTCAGCCATTATATAGGTCCTGTTCACTGGTGTTTAGTTTCTGATTTAAGTGGATTCATAACTCTTTCTAAAAAGCCAGCTACAAACTGTCTTATTCTCATTGTGAGGATGCTTACATTTCAGCTAGAGATACAGAGATTTCAAAGACTGAATAACTTCACCCTCTCATTTTACAAACCAGGAACTTAAAATCTGAGGAAGTCCAATGGCTTTGTCAAGATGATTCTGCAAGCCACAACTCTTACTTTTCTTCTCTGGTCCATTCACCTGATTAATCTTTCTGTCTTAATTCCACCATCCAGTATCCCATATCAGATTTCCAAATTACATTTTTAATATATTTAATGAACATGTGTAATTATTACTTTACCTGCCTGCTTAGTCACTCAGTTGTGTCTGACTCTTGTGACCCCAAGGATCACAGGGTCCTCTGTCCATGGGACTTCCCAGGCAATAATACTGGAATGGGTTGCCATTTCCTACTCCAGGGGATCTTCCCAACCCAGGGGATCTTCCTGACCCAGGGATCAAACCCACATCTCCTGTGTCTCCTGCATTGCAAGTGGATTCTTAACCCACTGAACCATCAAGGAGTAATGGCTTTTAGCTCCTCAAGGAAGCACACACAAAATACCTACTTGCCTGAGTAGACACATTCTCTTTAGGATAAACAATTGTGCGATGACACCCATTAATGTAGAATTTACTTTCAAAAAAGACCTCAGAGGCAGAGTGACTTTGCAATCTGCAACATTCACCAGCTAAGCTACAACTCCAGATAGTCTAATAAACTACTACACCATGCTTAAAAGTGTTAGAATTGGTCCTTTGCCTCGGTCAATACCTATTTTCTCAGTTCTATAGCAATTTCATAAAAATATGGGGTATACATATGGTTTATAGGTTACATTGAGGAAAATGAAAATTATTATTTTTTTCCAAAAGTATAGCCCTTCAGAGGTTCACAATTGAAGGCGCTGTGTGCGTGGAGATGGTTGTCGAATGGGGACTGAACTGTGGTTGGGTGGCAATTCAGTTTCTTGATCACAAGTTGAAAACTGCTGGCAGTTTTAGCTTCTGTCAGGTGGAAGGAGTCTGGCTCCAAATACAGACCATCTAAAATTATCAAAACTTCTTCATCATTAGCCCTTCCAAACGTCTCAACCATTCCATTTTCTACACACAATATTTCACTGAGGAGCTGAACAAATATTGTTTTAAGAAAAGAAAGTACTTCATTTCCTCAGAAGATTATGAAATATGATAGCATACTCAAAAATTCAACAGCTACTCCCATGCATTAGGAATAGCCAAAATGATTTGTTCATTTATTTATTAACTATTCATTAAGGGTCTGTTCTATGTCAGACACTGTTGTTAGTGCTGTGGAACCATTAATTGTGGTGAACTGGATACAGTGCTTGCCCTCATTTGAATCCATTTGCTTTGCAATTTGATGAAGAATTCTCTTGCCCCACTTTTGGGGATAAGTCCCTGTTACAAAAATGGCCTCAATCAAGAAGTGATGCGTGAGAAGACCTTAATACAGGTGCTGATCCTTCCCCTCGACTGCAAATTTGGCTGACAATTAGCTTCTCCTTATTTGGAATTCCATTGTGCAACTGCCCCTACAGAGCTCATTAGGAGTCTCGCTCAAGTTTCATGCATTCTGGTTCATAACTGGCATCTTTTCTAACACTACAAGTATGCCTTATTAAGCAGAATCTTGCTGAATGAGGCAGACACCCAGTCTCTTCATCATTTTTATAAGAGAAAAAGAAGATGCAATTGAATTTCCAAAACATAGGCCTAAGCAGTCTATGAAAATGTAAAGCCAGCCTACACCATGACCATAATTTCTGAGGGTGATAGCAAGTATACAGTGAAATACCTTGAAAGTTGTCTATATCAACATTACACATTTAAGGGGGCTGGGAAGATCCCATGGAGGAGGGTATGGCAACCCACTCCAGTATTCTTGCCTGGAGAATCCCATCGACAAATGAGCCTGGAGGGCTACAGTCCTTGGGGTCACAAAAAGTCAGACACAACTGAGGGACTTAGCACACAGGCATGTGTGTACTAGAAAATCTGATAAAGCAATGCCTTTCATAAGTATTAATATTGGTTTATTGTTTAATGAAAATAAGTAATTTATATGAAATTAGAGAAAGGCAAAATTAATGTGTGGCAATAAAATCTGAATAATGGTTGACAGAGGCAGACTGGAAGGAGGCATTAGGGAACTTTGAGGAGTGATCATAAATGTCTTACATCTTGATGGGGTGCTGGATAAATGAGTGCAGACATTTGTCAAAACTCATCCAATAGTTCAATGAAGACCTGTGTATTTCACTGTATATACATTTTAAAGATGAAAAGAACATAATAAAGAATTGAACATTTGGGGGAAAATTGTGATCAGAATTGCTCTTTAAGGAAGAATAAAACCCAGTGTTCAAGAAAGGTTTAAGAATAGTTTACTGGAAAAGTAGCAACAAGTAAGAGATGTGAAGAGTGACCCCAAATGAGAGAAAGGAGGAAGAGCGAAGGCTAGTCCAGGTGCTGAGGGAGGAACAAACAGCAAGGTAAGCTTCGGGTGAGGAACGATGAGAAAGGAGGCTGAAAGGCACATAAGAGCCAAGTCATGGTGGGTTTTAATGTCCTATTAAGGAAATTAGACATCATCCTGAAGGAAATCTGGAGGAAGTTTGAAAGATTTTAAACTGAGGAGTGATATATATATATATATTTACACGCACAATCTATAAGCAATGCAAAGAATGGATTCAAGGAATTCAGGTCAGAAGGTCTGCAGCACACTCTTTAATTGGCTATTTCCTAAGCCAGCTGAGAAACTGAGAGCCTCAACTAAATCAGCAGCAACAGGCATGGAGACATAGACCCAGAGGACAGATTCAGAAGTCTTTATTAAGGGAAACATATGATGGAATTTGGTGACCCATAAAAGAGAAGGTGAGGGATCAGGAAAAGTTATGGCTCTGACTGTATTTCTGGCTTGGGCAACTGGAAAGATGACTGTGTTGAGATGGAAAATGCAAAAGGAGCAGAAATGGAAGGGCAGGAAGTGGAGTTCACTCAGCTCATCAAATCTAGTGCCTGAAAGATATCCAAGTAGAGCTATCCAATGGGCTCCTGGGGACATGTAGGGTGACCATAGCTACAGATTTTCCCAGGATGCTTTTTGTTTATGGTAATTGCCCGAGGAAAAAAAAAATTAACAGCACTGATTTTCAACCCCCACAAATGTTCCAAGTTGTGTCAATAAATTCTATGGTCACCCTAGTCATTATAGCATGGAATTTTAGGCCACTTTTCAATTTAGAGATAAGACTTTTTGTGTCATCTGTACATGGGTGCAGGATCGCGCAAATGGAGATTTTAATTGAACCTGAGAAATATCAACAGCAAGAGAAAGGTGAAAGTGGAGGGCCCCTCAAAGAGGAGAATGGCTCAAAGTATCTAGAGAGCCAGAAAGAAAATCTAAAAAATAAGAGCATCCTGGAAAAGAAAGGAAGGTTTGCTCAAGTAATCCACACCAGACAATGATAAATCCCTCAAGAGGAGGTGGGCTTTCTAGGGTCCTTGAAAGAGCACCAGGACCAGCCACCAACCCTCACGTGTAGGAAGTACTCAGTAGATGGCTGATGACGAATTAGGGGAAAGATGCAATTTCTGTTCCTAAGTGGCAAATATTCTTACAGATGCCCAGTTTCCAAAATGTGAAATTCTTTTCAAGTAAAACTTTACTTTCAGGAGCTATGATACAAATCAGCTGTCTTTTTCTGAAAGAGAGCACATACGCATTGCAGCTCCAACAACATTATATTCTCTGTGCAAGCCTCCCTTGCTTCAAATGATATACAGGGAGATCTGTCTTTGTCCATAATTCCCTCAAATACTGCCTTCTCTTAGCTTTTACTGCTCAGTATCATCTTTGAGAGTAGCGATTTCAATTTTACAAGTATTGTCCTTCCTATTGTTTGTATGTGCCTAACAACTACAATTATTTCCCCCTATCATTCTTACATTTTTCTGTCATTTCCACTGCAGCTTGCCAAAAACAAAAACAGCAACCAAAATCGTCTTTCCAGGAGATGCTCATCTCCCAGGGGGGAAAAAAAAAATCTAGAAATTAACTCTTTGCTATCCATCAGTAAATACAAAGCGTGCATAAAGACTAGCAAAAAGAAAAAAAGAAATGTAGAGTGATATAGCTAACTAAATCCTTTTTCCTCACTCTTAAAAAATGAACAGCCAAAATTTACTTGACCAGGTCTATATATACAGACCTAAACACTCCCAAGAATGATAATTTACATACATCCTCTAAGATTTGGAAGCTTGTCATGATTCAGAATGTACACTGGTATTTCACAACCTAAATCCTAAGTAACATTCATCTATGATCAATAGCTAATCTGTGCTGAGAGCATCCAGAAGAGGAAACACAAATAAGAGAAAAGAAGGGGGACTTCTTTCAGGGTCCAGAGAGGTAAAGACTCCCTGCTCCCAATGCAGGGGGCACAGGTTCCACCCTGGTCTGGGAACTAGATCTAGTACGTGGCATCAAAGATCCCGTGTGCCGGAACTAAGACCCGGTACAGCTAAATAAATATATTTTTTTAGAAAAGAGACAGAAAAGAAGGACCTGATACCTACCACTAACAGGGAGCACAATGAGGATAGACTCTGTCAAATCCATGGGGTTGAAACTGTCATTCAGTCAGTTCTCAATAAATGTCCGTTTCCTTCCTTGTTAGAATAAATAAAAATGCTTCTGACAACAACAAGAAGAATCCTGTTGGCTGACCAGCTCACGTGAACAAACTAGCATGAGTCACATGACTGGTGGCATCCTGGGAAAGGGTGAGCAGTTGCGAGCCCAGGGCAATGAAGAAAAGCCACCCAAATGCACTTGTCTAGATTATTCTGTGAGCAACGTCATATCCATACTCGCCTTCTGTATCTATTAGGGCTGGCTTTAATATAGGGTGCATTCTAGAGTCCACCATGTGCTTCTGGGACATCTTTTACTAGGTTCAATACCATATTACCTACCTCTGGGCCACTTCACATCCACATCATAGACTGAGCTTAATGACAGCCCACAGTAAACTTGTCACATGGAGGTGGTCAAACAGAATATAAAGAAAAAAAGGGTGTCTGGACCATTCTGTAGCAAATCCAAATAAACCTTTTGGTTAACCCATTATTTAATGGGTAATAACTGATGTACTTCTGGTTTTTAGCCAGTGGCCTGCTACTATGTAAAAACCGATGGAAGTTAATCTAACATCCTTCAAAATAGACCAGAAAATAAAAACAAAGTAGAGCACCAGAGACGATGACAGTGATTGTGGGACTAGATTTGGGGAAACAGGATACATAGGCAATTTAGTCTATTCTTCATGTGTACTTGTAGCTTGTTTTAGTATAGCTATTGATATTTACCCAGTAATTCAGACTGGTGTTTCCTTCCATTAGTGTTCATGAAATTTTACAAAAGGGAATAAGAACAGTGACAACACAAGTGTGTAATTTTTGACACTCCACTTAGTACCCTTTCATCCATTACAAGTGAGTTTAGACATGATCTTTTTGCCTTAAATTCTGAAAATTGAAATTAATTCAGTGAAATTGCTTGGCTCAGCTAAACTTTCAATCTTCCAAGCAATCATCATAATCGGAATCAGCTAGAAATGGCAAAGTTTTAACTCGTAAAGCAGAGTATTATTTTGAAATGCTAATGAACGGGTTTTCTTCTGTGTAAGTTGGACATCCAAAAGGAACTTGGTGTCAGGCTAAAGAGAACACAAGAGTGTGCAGCCATCATGATCAAAGGGTATCATAGGAAATTTAGCCCCCGACTACAGATCTAAGCAAATGGTCAGAGGTTGAATAACAGGGGGCGGGGGCGGGGCAGGCAAAGTACATTAGAGAGAGGTGGGCAAGGATGGGAGTGTTACACAACAAACCTGAGTCTCCTCCCCTAGGGCAAGTGCAGTCAACTGATTGCAAAAACAGTCACAATACTTCACCTCTCCCTGTACTTACACTTTTTGCAATCTGCTTTTGTAACAACTCCCATTCAGAGGTGGAATTTATTTCCCCAACTCTTAAAACTGGTCTGGCTTTGTGACTGACTTTCTTTTGGTGACTTTTGGTGGCTCGGTGGTAAATCTGTTTGCAATGCAGGAGACTCGGGTGCGACCCCTGGGTCAGGAAGATCCCCTTGAGGAGGAAATGGCAACCCACTCCAGTATTCTTGCCTGGGAAATCCCATGGGCAGAGGAGCCTAGCAGGCTATAGTCCACAGGGTTGCAGAGTTAGACACGACTGAGCTACTAAGACTTGAAATTGGCTCACTGAATGAAGGGCATAGGAGTGAGTGATTCTGAGCCTGAACCTCAAGGAGTTATTCACTCTTCTATGTATTCTTGAGGAACCCTGCCACTACCACCTGAAGAAGTCCAGGCTACCCTGTGGGAGAATGCAAGATCACTCCCAGGAGGGCCCAGTTAGCCCAGCGAAAGTCATCCTAGATCAAACAACTGACAAATGTGTGGGCAAGCCCTAGCCCAGCGGGGCTGCAGAAACCTAAATGAATCCCCAAGACCATGAACAAGTAGCTAATGGCTCGTGAGCAACATGTTTATCATATCAGACACTGAGTTCCAGGGTGGCTTATCTCGTGGCAATAGCTAACTGATACAATCAGGAAAATGTAACAACTCTCTGTAAATTCTCCAAGGCCTTAGAATATCCATAAGCAGAGGTGAAAATAGGAACATGGAAAATATTAGGGTAACTAAGTTTAAATCCTGAGCTAACCACACTTAAATCTGGAAGTAATTAGGTTACTTTTGATTGGAAAAATTAGTAGAAATGGGGGTTTGTGAACTAAGGTTCTGCACAAAAGAAAGTCACATGCACATCTGAGATGCAATTGTAAATTACAAACTGGTGACACCTGCTAAAATAATTTCAGTTATACTAGTCAGGCAACTGCTTCAGAGAAATCAATGTTGTCATTAGTCAGCTATGCCCTTCTGGGACCACAGTACAGGGTAGACCTTAAAGTTTCTGAATCAAAATGTAATTATTTCATGAAATCTGTTACTGTTGCTTCCAAAGCACATTGCTTAATTTAAAAAGTGAGAGTGCTCTTTCTATATATAATGGATAACTTCTGGGAGGACAGTGTGCAATTCACAAGACTATAGCAAAGATCATGCAGCTTCCAACCCCATCAACAAGGCTGTAGATGTCCTCATCCACAACTACCATGTGACCTAGAGTAGGGGTTGGAAAATAGTCCTCTATGTGTTTACTACTGCTTATACAAACAAGATTCTTGAGAGTCCCTTGGACAGCAAGGATATCAAACCAGTTATATCCCAAAGGCAATCAACCCTGAATATTCACTGGAAGGACTGATGCTGAAGCTCCAATACTTTGGCACCTGATGAGAAGAGCTGACTCATTAGAAAAGACCCTGATGCTGGGAAAGATGGAAGGCAGGAGGAGAAGGAGATGACAGAGGATGAGATGGTTGGATGGCATCACTGACTCGTTGGACATGAGTTTGAGCAAGCTCCAGGAGATGGTGGAGGACAGGGAAGCCTGGCATGCTTCAGTTCATGGGGTTCAAAGAGTTGGACACGACTTAGCAACTGAACAATAATAAATACAAACAATACTTAAGAATCTACTATCCTTGACCTAGAATCTTGATAAAAGGGTAAGAACTGGGAATGAAGGGGGTAAATTGGGTTTCCGATAGTATTATTCAATACATGTTAGAAGTCAATGAATTAACAAGACTAGAGCCCAATTCAGGATCAATGATTCGAGACAAAACAAATGGAAGGAATAACAGTAGTGAAAATTGGGATGACTTTTCTGAATAATATTGCTTCTTTTTCCTTTGTTTCCTTAGAATAGTCAGGGCCACCGTACTTCACAACTCCACAAGGCAATGCTCACATCCTGGTCTATGCAAACAGCAGGACTGTCAATGTGCCATGTACAGCCCAGACTGTGTGTGGCTGCCATGAATAAGGACTGACCTTGCTGGTGTGTCACTTCAGGAGAATATCTGGGTTGATTAAGGATTTATAAATGAATTATTTGTAGCTTCTATGTGCTGGTACTTTCCTCATGTTATACCACTCGAGTGTGCAACTATTAGCAATTAAAGCTGTTATTTATTAATAACTATATTATAATATATGATAATATCTCTAGCAAGAGAAAGATCCATAGCTACAATAGGGGAAAACACTTATATTCTTGCTGCTCAAAGTGAAGCCAACCTCAGACTGGTAACAGCAGCATCTCTTAGAAACTTGTTAGAAATACAGACCCTCAAGACCAATTCCAGGCCTGCTCTCCACCCAGACCTAGTGATTCGGAATCTGCATTTTTACCAAGATCCTCTGGTGATCTGGACATACATTAAAGCTCGAGAAATACCAATCTATGTAACATCAAGCAGTATCATCTATCATACTAGTCCTTAATTTCCAAGACTGTGCCCTTAGGTGGGTGGTAAAGAAGTCTGCACCTCTCCATTGGGTCATGAAAATTGTTTCAATCTCTAAATTACTTTGAGAATCCTATTACATTATGGAGGCCACCCATAGGAAAAAGGAAATAGAAACAAAATCGGCCTATAAATTCAAGGTGACTCAAGAGTATCCATCCATTACTCATAAAGAGGTCGGATAGATGGCCCCTACCTTTGAATCTCAATGGGATTGTGACTTCCAAATCTGTCTTCCAAAATCAACAAAATGTAGCACCTCTGCCTTGTTCTATAAAATCAACTTCCATGATATATATTGCTTCTAAAAAATGGATATGATCAGCTAGACATTGGCTAATTAAAATTTTCCAAGATGGACTCTGATGGCAAATCACTAATGCTTAAGGAAGAAGAAATGTCAAGAAAAGATCAAGCATATCTAAGTAAATTGACTGGATTTATGACAATTTAATTTACAGAAAATCAGGTTGTAAAATAATTCTTCTAGAAACAAAGGCAAAGTATCTTTCTTAGAAATCATCTCTTCAAAGCCAAAGAGAGATTTAGGAAAAATGTGTCCCTTTCCTTTTTTCAATAAAACATGTTTCTTAGCTCATTTTTATTCAAGAGAGCATGGATGTCAAAATGGACAATTCAGTCAAGTTATATTCTTCCCATCACATAAATCTGCAAGTCTTAACAGCTAATCAAGGTGAACCAAGTACATCTTTATCCTGCATTTTAGGGATAATCCAAGAATTTTTTTTATTGGTTAAATTTATATAAAAGCGATTATGCTATAATTGGCCTTTCATACCAGTGATGTAGGTTATCTCTTCAATTCTTAAAAACATTAAGATCAGAAAAGAAGCATGAACAAATTGTTGACTCATTGTCTTTATGTTATTGGGGGAGGGGAGGGCTTATATTTATAAGGAATCTCTGAGAATTCAGTTCCCAGATCATAGTGTTTCTTAGCCCAGTGGAAAGAAAACAGTTAGGTAACATATGTGGAAACAAAGTAAATATCATAGAAGTACCTTTTTTTTTACGGTGGTACTCAAGGATCTTTCTTTTTTTGCAATGTTACCACAAAAGTCATCTCACTCATAAATTAAGAGTAGTGCTCTAAATCTAAAAACTATGATGGTACACAGGACATAAGGCCCTGAAAATCTACTTAAAACTATTTTTTAAAGTATTAAGTATGTAGATAAAGAGAGGGTTTTTTTAAGTGATCTAAAGATTAAATAATAATATAAAAACCAAAGTAAAAATATCACTATGACATAAAGCAGCATTATAATAGTATTTACACTATGAGTATCGCTTCCATTGTGTCCAACTCTTTGCGATCCTATGGACTGTAGCCTACCAGGCTCCTCTGTCCAAGGGGATACTCCAGGCAACAATAGTGGAGTGGGTTGCCATTTCCTCCTCCAGGGGAATCTTTTCAACTAGGGATCAAACCCATGTCTTTTATGTCTCCTGCACTGGCAGGCAGGTTCTTTACTACTAGTGCCATCAGGGAAGCCCTTAGCACACGCACACATACTATGAATGCATCTGTATCTGTATTTTGGTTAAGCATTCAGTTCAGAAGAGTCTGTGTAATTAATCATGTCTGTGTTTATACATTCAACACTAAAACAGTAAAATCCCATACTGAAGACTACCAATAGAGGCCCTTTAACCTTTAGTATGTGGAGAATTGAAGTACTTACAGTAAAGTAATGAAAATGGCTAAAGATTTATGATAGGATTGAGGTATAACAGTTGAATGATTTAACATTATTTAAAATCAAAGAAAAGCAGGAGGTGTTTTAATCATGATCTCCAAAATATGAAGGCTTATTGCAAAAGGAGTGAGTCTCCATCTCTGGTATTGACAGAATAAAAGGAAATGATGAAAGATAAGTTAACCTCCTATTTCCTGGCAGAATGCTGTAATACATTCTGTCACAAGCTTAGAAAACACGGCTTTCAGATCGTATAATGGAAATTTTTTTTAGTTACATAAAAACAAAAATTACTATCAAAGAAGAGAGGCAAGCTCCCCGACAGAGCCCCTTCCAGTCCTTCCTTACCTTGTAGTTTCATTTTTTGCCACTAAGAGGAGATAACAGTGATATCCTTCCCTCTTCAATCCTAGTATCATGCACACAAAATATCTTAGCAAACTACCCTCGTCCTCACCGTAACCACCAATCCATTTTTCACCCAGTAAAATCTATTAAAGCATGGAAGAAAAAAGGAGACAAACAAGTCATTAGGGAAAAGACTAAAATATCTGTCTACAATACATAAAAGTTGAACACTGGACAAGTGATGAAAACATGGAATGGTACTGCAGTTAGATCAAACTGAATTTACATTCCAATCAGACAGTTACTAAATGAAAGACCTGTGCTCAACGTTACCTTTCTTCATTCAATCAACAAATATTTAGTGAGCACCTAAAATAGTATTTAGCATTGTTCAGGCCCTGTGGAAATACCACTGAGCAAAATATAATAACTCCTGTCCTTGTGGAGCTTATATTCCACTGAAGAAAAATTGTTTAGAGTCTTGTATTCCATTGCAGGAACCTTAAGTTTTATCCTGAGAATGCTTTTCACAGAAGAGTGATATGATTTAACAAATATTTTTCAGAAGATTACTCTAGGTTCTATGTGAACACTGCACAGAGACATGAGTGAAAGTGGCCAGGTTACATAAAAGACTAATGCAGTAATCCAGGCAAGAGGTGGTGCTTTGGACAAGGGTGGTGGCAGTGGGTGTGGTGAGAAGCATCTGATTCTATAAGTAATATAAACATACATTCAATAGGATTTCTTGATAAATTGGATTTGAGGTCTGAGAGAAAAGTCAAACACAGTCCCAAGGTTTTGTAGCTGAGTAACTGGACAGACAGAACTGCCTTTAACTCAGGTGGGAAGACTATGGGTTAAAAAGGTTGTAGGGGATGAGGGTGGGTAGAGATAAGGCACTCAGTTTTGAATGAATGTTTGTGATGTCTGTAAGAACACAAGGTGGAGATGTCAAGCAAGCAATGAAATGATCATGTCTCTGAACTTCTGACTTATCACTAAAATTAGGTAATAATTATGTGAGAACCAGAGTAGCATACGGAATGAACCTTGCCCATAGCAGGGAACAGAGTGAATGGTATCGACCATTACTACCCACCAAATATGCACTAATGTTGGAAGGGGTGACTAAGATGAAAAAGGCAAGGGGCAGTTCACTGTAGTCATAATCATGGTACAAACCAAACCACCATCATCTTGTGGCATAGCACAAGAAACATTTATATGGCTGACTGTCAGTTGGTCTAGGCTGGGCTCACCCATGTCTGCTGCCAGCTGGAAATTCAATTGATTTAGGCTGGTGTCCACAGGGAATGTCCTTTTCATCATGGGGACTGGAATGCAAAAGTAGGAAGTCAAGAGATACCTGGAGTAACAGGAAAGTTTAGCCTTGGAGTACAAAATGAAGCAGGGCAAAGGCTAACAGTTTTCCCAAGAGAACACAATGGTCATAGCAAATACCCTCTTCCAACAACACAAGAGAAGACTCTACACCAGACATCACCAGATGATCAATATCAAAATACGAGTAATATATTCTTTGCAGCCAAAGATGGAGAAGCTCTATACAGTCAGCAAAAACAAGACCAAGAGCTGACTGTGGCTCAGATCATGAACGCTTTATTGCAAAATTCAGACTTAAAGAAAGTAGGGAAAACCACTAGACCATTCAGGTATGACCTAAATCAAATCCCTTATGATTATACAGTGTAAGTTAGAAATAGATTCAAGGGATTAGATCTGATAGAGTGCCTGAAGAACTATGGCAGGAGCTTTGTAACACTGTACAGGAGGCAGTGATAAAAACCATCCCCAAGAAAAAGAAATACAAAATGGCAAAATGGTTGTCTGAGGAGGCCTTACAAATAACTGAGGAAAGAAGGGAAGCAAAAGGCAAAGAAAAAAGAAAAGATATACCCGTTTGAATGCAGAGTTCAAAAGAATAGCAAGGAGAGATAAAAAAGCTTTCCCAAATGAACAATGAGAAGAAATAGAGGAAAACAACAGAATGGGAAAGACTAGAGATCTCTTCAAGAAAATTAGAGATACCAAGGGAACATTTCATGCAAAGATGGGCTCAATAAAGGACAGAAATGAACCTTTCAGAAATGAACCTAACAGAATCAGAAGCTATTAAGAAGAGGTGCAAAGAATACACAGAAGAATTATACCAAAAAAATCTTAATGACCTGGATAACCATGATGGAGTGACCACTCACCTAGACCCAGGTAACATGGAGTACAAAGTCAAGTGGGCCTTGGGAAGCATCATGAACAAAGCTAGTGGAGGTGATGAAATTCCAGTTGAGGTATTGAAAACCCTAAAAGATGATGCTGTGAAAGTGCTGCACTTAACATGCCAGCAAATTTGGAAAACTCAGCAGTGGCCACAGGACTGGAAAAAGTCAGTTTTCATTCCAATCCCTAAGTAATGCAATGCCAAAGAATGTTAAAACTACTGCACAATTGCACTCATTTCACATGCTAGCAAGGTCATCAAAATCCTCCAAGCTAAGTTTCAACAGTACATGAACCAAGAAATTCCATATGTTCAAGGTGGATTTAGAAAAGGCAAAGGAACCGAATTGCCAACATCCCTTGGATCTTAGAAAAAGCAAGAGAATTCCTGAAAGACATCTACTTCTGCTTTACTAACTACACTAAAGCCTCTGACTGCGTGGATCACAACGAATTGTGAAAAATTCTTAAAGAGATAGGAATACCAGACCATCTTACCTGCCTCCTGAGAAATCTGTATGGAAGCACAAGCTGGAATCAAGACTGCCAGGAGAAATATCAATAACCTCAGATATGCAGATGACACCACCCTTATGGCAGTAAGTGAAGAGGAACTTAAGAGCCTTTTGATGAAAATGAAAGACAAGAGAGAAAAAGCTCACTTAAAACTTAACATTCAAGAAATGAAGATCATGGCATCCAGTCTCATCACTTCATGGCAAATGGATGGAGAAACAATGGAAACAGTGACAGACTTTATTTTCTTAGGCTCCAAAACTACTGGGGATGGTGACTGCAGCCATGAAATTAAAAGACGCTTGCTCCTTGGAAGAAAAGCTATGACCAACCTAGACAGCGTCTTAAGAAAGCAGAAACATTACTTTGCTGACAAAGTTCCGTCTAATCAAAGCTATGGTTTTTCCAGTAGTCATGTATGGATGTGAGAGTTGGACCATAACGAAGGCTGAGCACTGAAGAACTGATGCTTTTGAATTGTGGTGCTGGAGAAGACTCTTAAGAGTCCCTTGAACTGCAAGGAGATCAAACCTGTCAATCCTAAAGGAAATCAACCCTGAATATTCAATAGAAGGGCTGATGCTGAAGCTTAAGCTCCAATACTTTGGCCACCTGATGAGAAGAGCTGACTCATTGGAAAAGCCCCTGATGCTGGGAAAGATAGAAGGCATGAGGAGAAGGGGACAACAGAGGACAAGATGGTTGGATGACATCATTTGACTCAATGGACATGAGTTTCAGCAAACTCTGAAAGATAGTGAAGGAGGGAAGCCTGGCATGCTGCAGTCCATGGGGTCACAAAAGTCAGACATGACTGAGCAATTGAACAACCACAGGGAATAGCTTTACTCTGTGTGGCTCTCATTCTCCTCCTAGGCCTAGCATGTGTATCTCTTCCATAAAGAGAAGAGATGAGAATAACAAAAATACTGAATAGTTAAGAATAGTAACTTCACTGTAACTTACCAATTGATTTCTTATCAACTAAAACTAATTCCAGTGTGAAGTGGCCTTAGCAATCCACCTCTAAAGCCCACTCATCTTTTTGAGAACTCCCACACTCTATTGCCTCCTAGTGACAAGGATTCACCCTGGAGACACATGCTCAAGGGCCATCTTGCTCAAAAACTGACTTAAATTGCATGTGATATAATAGGTAGTTTATCACAGATCTTCAGAACTTTTCCTTATTACTCACAATCACTCTTACCCTTAGCTTGAGATCTTAAAAAATTTGGGCTGATGATATATATGAGAAAGCAGGGGGAGGACATTAAGAATTGGGTGATGTTTCTTCAATTACATTTTTATGAGCTGATGTTTTCACTGATGGAATAAATGTACCAACGAGTACAAGTTAATACTAGGGTATGAAATGTAAATGCAGTTATCTGAGATACAAAAGATTTTGTTATCTCTGTTTAGTCCCACTCATATTATGTATACATACTTATAGCATATAGATTTAAATATAGTTTATGAGGATGGAATTATGGTTTAATTATTAATTAAGCAATATGTGGCAAGGCAACCGTTCTGACATTTATGAGAAAATTAAATTTCCAACATAGAAAGCATAAGACACAGTCGGGTGCGTCCAATCCCCAAGGATGTGATTATCTAATGATAAACCATGTTTCCTGCAGCTGCGTGATTGCCGTGACCAGAAAAAAAAAAAAGTTTATTATAAGACTCTGTTCTTTTTGTATAATGAATAGATGAAGTTGGTTGCACAGAATATCAAACAGATGTTTCAACCAAATTGTGTGTCTTCAGTGGATGAATTCCCGCTATTTAAACTGGACAACTTCTGAAAGCAGATAGTCTATATGAGGAAAATGTAAATACTTCTTGAGCAAACTGTGCATCACTACAAAATAACAAACCGCTAGTAAAGGTACAGATGCAGGCAGTTTGGAGCTTCCCAGCTTCATTTGGTATGTACATATACACAAAAGCCTGTGGCAATAATACTGACTCAGGATGATCTGGGACAAGCTTTCCATTCGTGGCACTAGTTCTTCTGTGGCTCCATCATCTGTGGAAGGGATTGAGAGGACTGGCAAAGAGAAAGCACATGGTTTTCTTTTCTTTACCTAGTTTAGAAAAAAAATCTAACCTTTGAAAAATATATATATAGAAACATGACCTCTTCATCTTATTAGTTCTCTATGTTAGACAATCTATAAGGCACATATATATGTACATCATTTAATCTTAATGATAATCTCAAAGAAGCATTGTTACAATGACTACTGAAGTCTAGACATGTAAACATGTTACCCACGATCACACACCTCGAGAGAATACAAACACGTGGATCTAAAACTAAGGTTTGGGAGACTTCAAAAGCCACGCTTCTCTTTGGTATGTCATGGTGCTGGGTATTTTCCAGTTACCTTATCCAGATCTACTTTCCATCCTTCATTCTAATTTTGGTCCTTGGAGCCTGATCTGTGGGGACCACATCAACATGCTCCATTTACTTCCACATTTTATTGTGTTCAGCTGAAGGGATCCCCTGCAGATCTGACCACTACTGTCTAGGAGCTGCCTCTCTCATTCTTTCATCCATTCATTCATTTATTCTCCCATTTATCCTCCCTTCTTCTGTCTGTCTCTGTCTCTCTACCCCTCACTCCACACCCCCCCCCAGTTTCTAGGTTCCAGTGACAGCTCCCACCCCGTTCTCATTCAGGCCACAGTGGTGTCACCTCCTGATATAGCTTGCCCAGATTCACTGCACTTTCTCTCCTGATTTCTATTCCCACATATAAAGTTCTCTCATTACGTTATCTTCAAATTATTTAATCTCCAAGTGTTGCATCTGGTTCTGGCTGACACTCCAATATAACCCCCCCTTTTTTTTTCAATTTGTTAAGTAATAATCTATAAAAATGAATAACTAATGAGAACATACTGTATAGCTCAGGGCTCTGTGGTGATCAGAGCGGGAAGTAAATAAAAAAAGGGGGGGGGATATATGTACATATAGCTGATATTCTTTGATATACAGTAGAAACTAGCACAACATTCTGAAGCAACTATACCTCAATAAAAATTAATTAGAAAAATAAAAGCGTATTGGGCTGAGCAGGAACGAGAAGAATGATCAGCAGGTTTGCAGATGGCCTGGTGTCCTGGGAAGACAAAGGGCTTTTGAAGACTGAACCACCTTCACAGCCCAGCTCCATCTTTTATACCTGAGACATGTTTATTGTTAATTAATGGGGCCATTTTAAACAGTGAATTCACCAATTATAAACAAAAGAATAAATTAGAAAAATAAAAATGTAAAACTAAAAAGATAAATAAATATTAGTTTGATTTTATTCTTTTAACAAAGTACAATTACTGTGTTCCAGACACTGCTAGGTTCTGGGGACACTAAGATCTAAAATACAGCCCTGCTTTCAAGAAGTTCACAATCTAGGATACCAGTACTTTTGCTATTTTAGAGGAATTGACAAAGAAAAGGTATTTACTCTACACACAGTTACAGAAAGCTTCCCAACAGGCAATGTCTGAGCAGGACCTGAAAAGGATGACTGGGAGTTTCTGGGAGTGCATATCCGGATGTAAGAGGGCCCAGGGTGCCAAAGGAATGAAGACTTGAGAAAGCCAAGGATAGGAAGAGCACTCAAGCAAGGTAGACCTTCCAACACACCTGGAGCCTAGAGTGCAAATAGTTTGGGAAGAGGTAGTCTTCAAGAGATGCCCTTGTGGTTTCTAATGTTGAAGGCCTTTCTAGAGTTTGTCCTTAGCAGTTTTCATTTAATCTTGAAAGACTATAAGTAGATACATTTACAACCTTTCATTTTAGGAAAGTAATTCTGAAGACAGAAAAGATTATGGATTAGAAGGAGCAAGTTACAAAGATTCTTTCAGAGGAGATTGTAACTGTTGGAGGCTATAGTTATTTTGGCTTGAAATGATCATGGAAAGTGGAAAGGATGAGTAGACGAAAAGTTTTCTCTTGCTGGGTTGTCCTGTATGTAAAATCTATATATCATGGGGCTGGAGGGGGAATCAAAGATGCCTCCCATGTTTTTGGCTGGGTCACCAGGTAGAAATTACCTAAATATCAGGGTTTCTCAATCACAGTACTACTGACATTTGGTGCCAGAAAGTTCTGTTATGGGTGTGGGGGCACTGTCCTGTGCATCATGGGAAGTTTAGTAAAGGAGCACCCCTGGCCTCTACCCACTAGGTAACCAGTAGCACCCCCCTCTACCCTGGGTGTGACAACCAAAAATATCTCCAGACATTGTCAAATGTCCCCTGGCAGGCAAAATCACTCCTGATTAAGAACCATTGTCTAATGTGGTAGCATAAGGCTAACTGACTTGTGTAGCAAAACAACGAGTGCTTGCTTTGATCAAAGCATGTGGGAAGATTGTATGACAGATGAGCTGTCAGTAAAAATGAAGGGGACCTAAGGGGATCCTGGCTGTAGATTACCACTTGGAAGACATCACCACTCAGTGACCGAATCCCTTAGAGAAATTCAAGTTTCCTTGGCAGGACATGGCTAGTCCTTTAACATATCTCAATCATGAAATTTATGAAGGCCATCAAAAGTTTTATGAAAATAAATCAATCATGTTGTTGCGGTTTCATCACTCAGTCATGTCTGACTCCTTGTGACTGCATGAACTGTGGCCTGCCAGGCTTCTCTGTCCATGGAATTCTCCAGGCAAGAATACTAGAGTGGGTTGTCATTTCTTCCTCCAGGGGATCTTCCCAAACCAGGGATCGAACTCATGTCTCCTGCACTGGCAGGAGGATACTTTACCACTGAGCCACCAGGGAAGCCCTAAAGCAATCATATACACTAGAAATAAAGACTTAAAAAAATACTTCTCAAGATCTGTAATCTTTGATTAACAGATTTAAGTCTACATACTTAATCAGCTTTTGGCTTATCTGTGGAGAAAGTAACTTCTCAAACCCTGAAAACTGTATAGACACTGTCTAATTTAATCTTCCCCTCAAACCCTGGGGATACCATTATTATTTTCTTTCACCAATGAGGAAGGAAAGGTTTACAGAGTTAATGAACTTGCCCCAGGAGACAGAGTTGGTACACACCATAGACACCAGGACACCAGTCTCTCTCTTCACCATGCAACACATTCTCAGTCTCATATACAGAGAGATATATGGCAAATAAAAACGTAAAAAGCAAAGCGTTTGACTTAGTAAAACAAAATGACAAAACACAAACCGTCAAGCTTATCAGATATTTTATGCATGAGTATACTCAGTACTCAAAATACAAATTGTGCATCAAAAAGATGCTTGAATTCTTGCTCTGTTTCAGCTCTTATTTTAATCTGACCTGTACTTCATTTAGTTCTTTACCCAGTTGTCTTTCCTATTGGACTGTAAACTCCTTGAGAGCAGAGGCAGTGTCTTTGTAACTCTTACAACACAAAGTTGCCTTGACTGATGCACGGTAAGTGCCCCACAAATCATTTCCTGATTTCTTCATTAAAATAAAGGAATGGATTTGATTCTCACTGCCTGTGGGTGAGCTCATTTCTGCAGATGGTGGTAATACCCCCATTGTACTCAACTGTGATTCTGCTTGTTTCTCTTAAACAGCAAATGTTCTACTCTTACAGGCAGGGACAGTTTCCTAAATTTTAATTATTTGACCTGCTAAAATATTCCCTATAGACCTATAGAAAGGACAATTATTCCTTTTCTTTTCTGTTTTTGGCTTTGCCTTTTTTTTTTTTTTTTGAGCCGAGCTCTTTGTTGGGTAAACTCCTTTGGAAAGAAAAGAGTTGGGTAGATATTTTGCTTCTCCCCACCCCCAATTTACATGTGCAGATAACCGAATTGCAAGAGGTGGGGTATGCAGGCTTTAGGGCGAACAAAAGTGGGTTCATATACCACGTGTATACTTATCACTTAAAAGCTGTGTAATCTTGGGCCAGTTATTTAGCCATGCTAAGTCTCAGGGTACTTTTCCCTCATATTAGCAACCTTCCTAGGGCTTCCCTGGTGGCTCAGCTGGTAAAGAATCCACCTGCAATGCAGGAGACCTGGGTTCAATCCCTGGGTTGGGAAAATCCCCTGGAGAAGGGAAAGGCTACCCACTCCAGTATTCTGGCCAGGAGAATTCAGTCCATGGGGTCCATATACAGTCTATGGGGTCGCGAAGAGTCAGACATGACTGAGTGACTTTCACTTCACTTCACTTAGGTTGCTATGAACATCAAATGAAATCATGTATCCAGAGCATGTCCCCTAGCCTGGCACTCTCTCACATAAAGTCCACAGTTCTGGGGACACAGTGATGAACCAGGTGGAATACAGCTTCTGCCTTCACAGAGCTGGTAGGTATCATAGCAGAGGAGGGGAAGACAGCTACTAGACACTTCTTGAACAAAAATAATGACTGACTGAGGGCAAAAAAGGAAATAAAGAAGCTCCTGAGACAGGGAATCACAGGAGAAGTGTGTATTTTATCCTGAGGAAGATCAGAAGCCATGGAAGCTACCAAAGCAGAGGTTCATTGGTACTTCCTTGGAGGTCCAGTGGCTGAGACTCCAAGCTCCCAATGCAGGAGGCCTGAGTTGGTCCCTGGTTGGGGAACCAAATCCTGCATGCTGCAACTAAGACCCAGCACAGCCAAATAAACAAAAATATTAAAAAATAAAATAAAACAGAGACTCATTCATCTCTGATTTACATGGTTAAAAGTTCTCTGTGCCTACTGCATGGGTCATGAATTGGTGGAAAGGACAGAGGCAGGGAAGGAAAAATAAAAATACTGTAATAGTCCTGATGATATGTGATCATTGCTTTGTGAAGGCTTGTGGCAGAAAGAACACCAATGAATGGATGAGACTAATACTTATTTTGGACATGGAACCCATAGGATGGAGAGAGAAATAAAAGAAGACTCCTAGATTCCTGGCCTGAACAATCAGGGAGGTGGAGATGACCACTCCTGTGAAGAGTAATGAGCAGACAAACACATGCTAATACCCTGCACGTGCTGACCCTGACCTGCTAGCCATACATCTCAGTCATAGAAACGGAAGTGGAAAATTTGAGGAGAGGTCTGTGCTACAGATACGTACTTGGAAGTGATGACTGGAGAAATGGTTATAATGGGAGGCCTAGTGCCTCTCCTCATATTCCCGTATTTTCCTTTCTGCTCCATTCCCCTGGAGAGAACGATACTGGGAAAGTAACTTGGGCTCATGCCCAGTTTCCCTCCCTCACTTCTTTACAAAGGAGGTGAGATGAGTTTCTCGCTTAACGAAATTAGGATACAAAGATGGGCATGCAGAGCTGGAAGCCTTGCAAGGCTCCCTTTATGGGGACAGGATTCTGTGAAGAGCTTGCATGTTCTGCACGCCACTTGGGTGGCCCAGGTGGACTATAAGGAGGAGGTGGGTAGGCTCTTCTACTGTGTTGGTCTGCAGGGCTCAGCGCAGACTGGCTAAGTGTTTTACTGGCCTGCAAACGTATTCTCTGCCACACACTTCAGTGTTCAAGTAACAGGAGTCTGATTTTAGATTAGAACAAACCACATTATCTGTTATTATTTATTCCCCTAAAACAGCCACATTACTCTAAAGGCCACAAGAAGAGAATAAATCAGAGCACTGAGGAAGACGAGTGGCAGAGCTCAGGCAACAGGTAGAAGTCAGAAAAAAGAGGAAAAACAGATGAAAGAGAACAAGAACCCAGGGGGTTGAAAGGAATTATTCAAGCAGCTGAGACATCAAGGAAGATGATTCAAAGTTGTCCATCAGGCTAACAGGAAATACGAGGGAAATCTCTTCATATTATAGATATATCTTTGGAATGCCCCAAAGAGATCATACTAAATAATGAACTCTTAGAAGGAATCCCTTTACTGTTATGAAGAAATCAAGGATCTAAATGGAACAATTCATACTATAAAACTTCTAGAAGAAAACACGGAAGAAAAATGCACCACCACATTTTCTTTGGCTTGAAAGTCATTACACATTGAGCTACAGCACTTTTATTCATCAATGAGAGAGAATGATTAAACTGCTAACATGCCTGGAAGAGATCATGGCTGATGACATTCCCACGAAGTTATAATAAATTAGTAATGTATCATCTCTGCAGTAAGTTATAACAAATATTTCTGGGAGGAGAGAAGGCAAGCAGGGCAGTGGGTTGGCTGATCTGACTAAGAAAGCCTGAAGGTTATGACAGGACTATATATTTTCTGTAAACAAGAAATATACAAGCACTGACTTTTATGACTTTCTAAGGCACTAGAGCATTGAGTTCCACTTAGTTTGTTCTTCCTGGAGCATCCCCAATTGGCAGGGATATGTCTCCTCTGGATGGAATTGATTATGAGATGGCTGAGCTGAAATAGTTTCTAGTACAAGACTCAAAAGCTAGAGGACAAATGGCAATCAAACTTAGTCATCTTATAGTTAGGAAAAAACTGAATATGAAATTGTTTAAGTTAAGGGAAATAATTTGTGCTATTATTAATTGTCGCCATAGTGTCAAGCAGACACACATGGGGCCTTAACCAACTTAACAACAGTTTTCTCTTTTTCAGAAACAATGATGTAGCCACTAAATTTTATGCCTGAAAGACTACACTGTAGATAGAAGGACATTATTTGATCCCTAGTCTCCTTTATGGGCAGAGATGGTTCTTCAGATATTTTAAATTCCCTTAAGACTTTGGGTCCCCATGGGAGTGGGGACTGTTGCAAATTCTTTGTTGGGAAATCTGATCATCAGTGAAGGAAGTTCAGAAATCAAAAGTGAACACAGATCATCAGAACTCCAATAAATGTGGAAATTGGTCTCACCATGCATGAACAACGTCTTAGCTTGTTTCTTTTTCTTTGGCCATGCCACGTGGTTGTGGGATCTTAGTTCCCCAACCAGGCATTGAACTCAGGCCCTTGGCAGTTAAAGGGCTGAGTCCCTAACCACTGGACAGCCATGGAATTACGAGCAAATTCTTTATCTGTGATGCTCAACACGGTGACGACTAGCCACATGTGGTCCAATAATATGAAATGTGCTAGTGCAAATGAAAAACTGAATTCTGACATTTAATTAATTTTTATTTATTAAAGTTTAAATTTAAATAACACCTGTATTAGTGGCTACTATATTCAACTGCTCAATTTTGGATTATTCAGTTCAATGATCTGGGTTTCTTTGAATGTTAAGGATATGATATTTTCTTTTACCAGTCAGCTGACTTTAAATAGAATGAATCTCAGTTTCCTGCTCAGACAGAGAAGGACCTGGGCTTAAGCCTCCATTACAGGTGGGACCAAGACATAGAGCAGAGAGAGCACAGAGCCCCGTGGCATGAAACTGTAATTTCTTCTTCTCTGTGACCCTGATCTGTAATAAATCAGCTAACTTCCCTTTTTAAATGTCTGTCTTTGGTTCCCTCTCCTCTGTCATAGGTTTCTGATATCTGCTGCCAATAGCACTCCCTGGGAGGTGGACCTAAGCTGGCATGGAGATAATATTGATAGACATTAAAGTATTTTCCTCTCAGGTAATCCAAGTCCTGAGAGTCCCTTGGACAGCAAGGAGATCAAATCAGTCAATCCTAAAGGAAAGCAGTCCTGAATATTCATTGGAAGGACTGATGCTGAAACTCCAATACTTTGGCCACATGATGTGAAGAACTGATTCATTAGAAAAGACCCTGGTGCTGGGAAAGATTGAAGGCAGAAGGAGAAAGGGACGACAGAGGATGAGATGGTTGGATGGCATCACCAACTCAATGGACATGAGTTTGAGCAAGCTCCAGGAGTTGGTGATGAACAGGGAAGCTGGCATGCTGCAGTCCATGGGGTCACAAACAGTCGAACATAACTGAGTGACTGAACTGAACTGAAAGATTAAGGTAAAATGACACCATTAGGGCGGGCCCTAATCCAGTCTGACAGGTGTTCTTATAGGAAGAGGAAATTTGGACACACAGCAACAAGATCATGTGTGGACATAGAGAAAAAAAAAATCCACCCTGCCAGCAACTTGACCTTGGACTCCAAAGTCATGAGAAAATAAATTTTTGTGATTTAGGCCACTCATTCTGTGGAATTTTGTTACAGCAGCCTCAGCAAACCCATCAACCACCTCGCAGGCCTTGATGGATTGTGAAGCAGAAGAAAAAGACTGGGCAACAAACATCTCTCACATACACCCACCCCAGCCTCTCCTCCCAACTCAAGCTAAATTTGAGGCAATGGAGAGAAAGACAGGTTTTCAAAACATGAGGAGTTTCAGCTATCTACTCCAGATACAGGATGGGGTATGTGGCAGGCTGTAAACCATTAGGAGAGCCTCAGTGATGGCCTGGGCTCCACACCCTCGATGATGCAGGGTGGAAATAGAAAGAAACTGCAGTGCAGCTGTACTGTCTCTCCATAACCTCTCTGCATAAACCAGAGGTCTCAGCAGACATAATTCACAGTACACTCCTGCCCTAAAGCAGTGAACCTGACAACCAGCATCCTAGCCCTATGGGGATCATCTCTATCCAACAGGGAGAATGTCATGACTTGGAGTCCTTGCAGGGTGTCTCTTGTCCCTGATGCTCTAGGATGACTCGGAGTTAAGGATGAACAAGACAGAAAACAGACTGGTTCAACATTTCCAAACCAGTATCCCAACTCAAGCTATTAACAGGAAGTATCTATCAGGAGAGTTCCAGGGAATTTAGAGTAGGCAAACAACAAAGGCTAATTAAAACTTTAAGCTTCCCTTGTTCATACTGAATGCACAGATATTGTTCAAAATGTCAAAGGCATTAACCAGTTCATTAAAGGAAGACACTTGTGATTGGAACCTGGGTAGGAAAAGTTCTTCAGAGGTCAGAAATAAGCCCCAGTAAACATAAATCCAGACACACAAAAAAAGGAACACCACGGCCTACTGCATGAATCAGGCGAAGTCACCCTCTACAGCATCGAAGAAACCCTGTTCCCTAACGAAAAGATGACTGAGAGCCGTCACCTGACTGCTAGAGGGAGGCAATGAGCCATTTAACCTACGCTTTCTGACCCCACAGGCCCTTCCCCTGCAGTCGATTCTCCTATACTCAGCAGCTCAAAACACACGCCCTATTTCCCTTCTGGGTCTGACTCCTTACCCCTATTCTGCAACACAAATACACTGTTTTCAGGTCAGAGCTGGGTTTTGCGTGTGCATGCACTGCCGCTGCTGACTTTCACCCTGGTCTTGAGCCTCATCCAGGCCCTAAGAACCTGCTGGGCTGCAGGTTGCAGGCCTGCAACGCCTGCACTTGCCCAGTTTCGAAACCAAAGAAAGAGTCTGGAGTCAGCAACAGAGACATTGGTGGCTTAATGGATGAGGGAGCCTACCTGTCTGAAGCAAGGTCCTGGAGGACACCCCAGAGCTTGCAGCAGACGGCGGGCAGGACAGGACGGCAGGCAGTCTTCGCTCCTGGAAGTGAGGAAGGAGAGGTCAGCAGTTAGAGGGGAATTGACCTCAGGTAGGCTCACTAGTAGGAGAAGGCAATGGCACCCCACTCCAGTACTCTTGCCTGGAAAATCCCATGGATGGAGGAGCCTGGTGGGCTGCAGTCCCTGGGGTTGCTAAGAGTCAGACACGACTGAGCGACTTCACTTTCACTTATCATTTTCATGCACTGGAGAAGGAAATGGCAACCCACTCCAGTGATCTTGCCTGGAGAATCCCAGGGATAGGGGATCCTGGTGGGCTGCTGTCTATGGGGTCGCACAGAGTCGGACACGACTGAAGCGACTTAGCAGCAGCAGCAGGCTCACTAGTTACCAGGGAAACCAGTAGAGGGCACGCCCCTCACCGTCCCTTTGATGAGAACAATCACCAGCTGGGACCTGGGGCAAGTACCTTCCTAGAAGGTCAGCCCTTTGCAGGGTGAAGCAGGCTCTGGTGGGCCAGGGGGTGTACACAGAGCAAGACAACAGCCATTTGAGTGGCCTGACTATGCAGAACCTCATTAAATATCAGGTAGTCCTCAGGGCCATGCCCCACTTTTAGAAACATCTTCATTTTTGCATTCTCAAAATGTCTCATTTTAGCTGACTGTTGACAAATGTGGTGGCTGAAAGTATCTAATATCTTCCATGCTGTTATTTTATTCAAACAGAGGATAGTAAAGAATTCAAATATCTGAAACTCACTCCTAGAAGTTGTAGACAAGAGAAATAATATTTAGAAAGCCCTGTCTGGTACCTCCACAAATAAAAGGGAAATCCAAAGAAATCTGAAGAAATTCAAAATTGGCCACACTTGGACACTGGTTTTGCTTTTTAGGCTACCTCTGAGCTACAGAGGCTGGGGGAGTCTATAAATGCAGTCCACATTTTCAAATACCCTAACTATTAACAGTTGAAGCCACTTTGTCAAATTATTTCCATGGCAGCTGAATTTCACAGGAGATTAAGCGTCTGGCAGGAGATTAATTAGATGAAACATCTAGTGCATGATTTTTAAATACTGCACACAACTCTGCCAGGGTAAATACAGTCTAAAATTTATTGTATTATTCCTCCCAAGGTCACAAGGTTAAAAGTATATCAACACAAACAAGAACCTGCTGTATAGTACAAGGAACTATATTCAGTGTCTTGTACTAACCTATAATGGAAAGGAAAATCTGAAAAAGAATATATATGTAAAACTGAATCACTTTGTTATATACCTGAAACACTGTAAATCAACTATATTAAAAAAAAAAACAAAACAGGATAATGCAGTAGTAAGTGTGGGAAGTTGGTAACTGGACGAAAAGCCTAGGTGCTCATCTTTCTTTTCCTTTCTTTTTCCAGTTCCAAATATCTATCTTTAAAGTTCACAAAGTATCCTTTGTCTATTTGGAAAGAATTTTAAACTTACAGAAGAGATGCAAGAATGAAACCAAAAACATCTTCACAGCCCCCAGTCAGATACATCAATTGCTAACATTATATCCCTAAAGCATTTGAGTGTAGGCTGTACACATCAGGATCCTATACACATGAATGTTCCAGTGTGTATTTCCTAAAGGTGAGAACATACTGATACACAACCACAGCACAATTATAAAACTCAGGAAACTTAATACATCTATAACATAAATATATAATACAGAATCTGTCCTCAGTTTTTGCCATATATTCTAATAACTCCCACCAGGATCATTGATATCCAGTTTATATATATCCTAGGTAAATTTTCAGAAAAATAAGGAGATACTTATATATTTTATTATTTCCCTTTTTGTTATGCAAAATGCAGCATACTATCCATACTTCTTTTACACTTTGTTTTTATTTCACAACAGACACTAGAGACTACTTATCCATTTACAAACATATGAAATGCTTTATTTTTTCCATATCATTTCAATTTTAGAATAAGTGTCACCAAAGTGAGCACTAAACAAGGTGTTTTATGAGAGGGCAATAATTGTATAGGATAGTACTAGTTAATGTGGCTTCATGGACTAGTGGATTGATATGGGTACCCTGGTGGCTCAGATGATAAAGAATCTGCCTGAAATGCAGGAGACCTGGGTTCAATCCCTGGGTTGGGAAGAGCCCCTAGAGAAGAAAATGGCAACCCACTCCAGTATTCTTGCCTGGAGAATTCCATGAACAGAGAAGCTTGGTGGGCTACAGTCCATGAGGTTGAAAGAGTCAGACATGACTGAGTAACTTTATTACCAGTCTGCAAGGAGACAAGGATATAAATTGAATGTAAGTGTACTTACAAATTTTCCTTAGTAATTTAGCAATGCAGTTTGATGTCTATCGAATCAAATAATCCTTTTTAAAACTCAGATTGTATTTTCTATCTTTGTTATTTTATTTTTCTAGAGATTCATTTTTATTGTATTTTACAAAAATATCTGTCCATGATAAGTTTCAAATTAAAAAGACACGTCTTCTGCTACTGTTTAAGAGGAACTGTGTGTTAAAAGAGAAGAAAAAAGTGTTTAAAATTACATATTCTTCCAGAAGTAATTTTAGTAGAAAGTAATGTAGAAGTGTGACGTGTTAGTCGCTCAGTCGTGCCTGACTCTTTGCGACCCCATGGACTTCAGCCCACAAGGCTCCTGTGTCCTTTGGATTTTCCAGGCAAGAATACTGGAGTGGGTAGCCATTTCCTTCTCCAGAGGATCTTCCCGACCCAGGAATTGAACTCACGTCTCCTGCACTGCAGGCAGATTCTTTATTGAATCATCTATGAGGGAAGCCTGAAGGTAATGTAAGTAGTATATTAAATCAGCCAAGGTGATAGATATTTAAAATGAAAATTTAGTTCGATTTAACATACAACTGCTTACCATCTTCTGCATATGGAAGATAGGATATGTTTACTGATTTTTATGGGAAACTAGAAGTAAGCAGGAGAAGGCAATGGCAACCCACTCCAGTACTCTTGCCTGGAAAATCCCATGGGCAGAGGATCCTGGTAGGCTACAGTCCATGGGCAGCAACTTCAATTTCACTTTTCACTTTCATGCATTGGAGAAGGAAATGGCAACCCACTCCAGTGTTCTTGCCTGGAGAATCCCAGGGATGGGGGAGCCTGGTGGGCTGCCATATATGGGGTCACACAGAGTCGGACACAACTGAAGCGACACAGCAGCAGCAGCAGCAGTAAGCCATGGAAAGAATATCATCAGGTCTCGAGTTCAAATCACAGCCTCACCACTCCACCAGCTCAGAAAGAATGCTTACTTTCTTTGAGATTCAGTTCCTTCTAGAAAATAGGGGGAAATTATCAAATTCACTTAATTGTTATAAGGATAAAAAGTCTTTATGTTCCAAATTCATATCTGTAGATATGATCTGCAGGTTTTTTTCACTATTATTTTTAGTGTCTTCAGAAGAAGAATCCTTCAGAAGTTTAGACTGGCCAACTAGCTCCCACTGAGTTCTAGCTGGATTCCTTCACTAACATGTACCATTGCAAAGCTCCCTTGTGAATTATCAGATCAATGCTTGGTGAACACCAGCCTGAATAAGAAAGTGGTATGAGAGGACACCAAATGAAGGACTGAATCTAAACATATATTTTTAGATCAACATGCTAAGACAGAGAGCCAAAGTATTGATGCTTTTGAACTGTGGTGCTGGAGAAGACTCTTGAGCATCCCTTGGATTGTTAGAAGATTAAACCAGTCAATCTTAAAGGAAATCAACCCCAAATTTTCATCGGAAGGACTGATGCTGCAGCTGAAGCTCCAATACTTTGGCCACTTGATGCAAAGAGCTGACTCATTGGAAAAGACCCTGATTCTGGGAAAGATTGAAGGCAGGAGAAGGGGACGACAGAGGATGAGATGGTGGATGGCATCACCAAATCAATGGATATGAGTTTGAGCAAGCTCTGGGAGTTGGTGATGGACAGACAGGGAAGCCTGGTGTGCTGCAGTCCATGGAGCTGCAAAGAGTTTGACATGACTTATCGACCGAACAACAGCAAGACAGAAATCAAGTCGATATAATTCATATTCAGGCAAATGAGCTGATGGTATAGTTTTCTTGCGTTTCTAAATATACATTTCCAGAGCAACCTTGAAAACTTTTTAATCAAAGTTTCTGAGGTATCTAGTGATAAATAAGAAACTACCACAGGAGAGAAAAAAAAAGGCACCTCAGAATAAGAGTCCCTCTTGAAATTCTTATTACAGTTCCTCATCTGCCCATTTTTAATATAAATATAATGTCTTCGTTTCCTTGCCTCTTCAAAAACTGCTTTTCTGGCATCCAAACTGATTTTGAGATTGAGTTTCCATTTAAAAAGCCTAAATTGGAAGTTCACATGGAAGCAGAGCACAAATAGAAGCTCAAACTTGAAAGCTGCCTGGGCCCCCTGTTGAGCAGCTACGGAAGCAAGGGTAGCGGGCGTCTGGGCTGCGGCTCTTGCCCAGCAGTGCCTCGCTGCTCTGCCTGCTGCGGTCAGCAATTCTCTGTTGATGGCTAGTCCACAGGCAGTTTTTGTTCCTTTTAAAAGGCTAATTTAAGGATTTTATTTTTGAGAGCAATCTGGTTGCATAGTCTCCAAGACTTACTGGTGTTTCAAAGAGCAAGGGGCAAGAAATCAACATCACTGTCTTCATTCTGAAGCATGCTACTGGTCTGTGTGTTCTTCATCAAGGATACTGGGTTTCTGTTAGATGACACAAAATATGTGTGTGTGTGTGTGTGTGTGTGTGTGTGTACTGGAAAGGACAAGAGTGACTTAGAAGATGAGGTAGATGAGATGTTAATTTGAGGACCTGGAAACAAAAAAATTCCAGAAAGAAAATATTCTCCAAACAATAGAAATTTTAGTGGTAGGATGTTGCAATAATGGCCCACAATGTGTTGCCTCTTCCTCTGTATCTTTTGGCCTTCCCCTCTCACACAATCTCTGGGTTGCATCACGTGACTTGCTTTGGTCCTTGGGAGATTTGAAAAATGCCTGTGAATCAAGACTTTTCGTTTTGTTGGAAACTGCTGCCATGTGAACAAGCCTGGGCTAGTCTTCTGGGAGATGAGAGACCCAGAGTACAGTTGTTCCGTATCACCCTGACTGACGGCCAACCCGCCTTGAAAGCAGGACTACATAATGGCTGTTGTTCAGTCACTCAACCCCATGGACTGCAGCACACCAGGCTTGCAGCCACACAATGGACCTGCATCTAAATGCAGATGCTTCTGGAAGCCCAGGTAAGACCAAAAGAAAAAAAAAAAAAAACATTACTTACACAGAAGGACAAATGCTACATGATCCCAGTTATATGATACACCTGAAATAGTCAAATTGTATCAGCAGAGAGGAGAATGCGGCTATGGTGGTGGGGAGGCAGGTGGAGCTGGAAGGAGGAGGCAATGCCGAGGCATTAATCAGAGCTTACACAACTTTAGTTATGCAAGACCAGTAACTCAGAGAGATCTACTCTACAGCACAGAGCCTATAATTAACAACACTGTATTGAAGGACTTTGCCGGTGGCCCAGTGGTTAAGAATACACCAGGCAATGCAGGAGACATGGGTTTTATTCCTACTCCAGTAAGAGTCCACATGCCTTGGGAACTCTAAACCCTGTGCTCCACTACAAGAGAAGCTACGGCAAAGAAAAGCCCATGCACCACAGCTAGAGAGTAGCCCCTGCTCACCATAACTAGAGAGAAGCCTGCACACAGTAATGAAGACCCAACGCAGCCATAAACAAACAATGTGGTATTGTATGCTGAAAATTTTGCTGAGGATATATCTTACATTAAGTGTACTTACCACTATAAACATATGTATAAACATATAATTTTTTTAAAAACTGAAGAGGGCAGAAGGAAAAAATATTTACCCAGCTTGGCCTGGCCCAGATTACCAATTTATAGCATCATGAGTCAAATTAATGGTTGTTGTCTTAAAACCGTAAGTTTTAGGCTGCTTTCTTACACAGCTCTACCTAATACAAGCCCATTTCAGTTTTGTTTCTTAAAAGCATTAGATAAATGTAAAATAATAGTTTTCTTATGTTTCCAATGTCACTATTATTGCCTATTGTAGAAGTGCTGAAAAGAAAAATCACTTCTATTCACTGTAGCAAGTGAAAGTTATAGCCACCTACTTTCACTTCTCTGAAGACTTTAATACCATTATCTTAAAGGGCTTCCCCGGTGGCTCAGATGGTAAAGAATCCGCCTGCAATGTGGCAGACCTGGGGTTCGATCCCTGGGTTGGGAAGATCCTCTGGAGGAGGGATTGGCAACCCACTCCAGTATTCTTGCCTGGAGAATCCCCATGGACAGAGGAGCCTGGCGGGCTACAGTCCATGGGGTCGCAAAGAGTCGGACACGACTGAGCGACTAAGCACAGCACAGCACAGCAAAGGTTGTGAAGGGGAGCAGAATCTGTCATCCCCAAATATGCCACTTCGGCATGAGGATGATTTTGAACTAGATGATCAAAACCATGAAGATTCAGGAAAAGCTCCTCACCTCCCCCTCATCTGCCTAAATTTACATTGGAAAAAGGCCCTGTACCAGGAAGAGAGTTATTATCAGATTCCTTTTAACCTAAGAAACTTCCTTGTGTAACAGGGCAATCTTTATTTTCCAAATATCTCCTTTTCCAAAAGGCTTCCTTCCCTTTGTATTCCCAGACCCCTGCTTCTTTGTTAGTTCGAATGGTATTTGAGCCTCAAATTACCTTGCTGCTGTTTGGGTCTCCTATTTTCATGGGGCTCCCATAATTATCAGGGCTTTCCTGGTGGCTCAGACAGTAAAGAATCTGCCGGCAATGCAAGAAACCTGGGTTCAGGAAGATCCCCTGAAGAAGGGAATGGCTACCCATCCTAGCATTCTTGCCTGGGAAATCCCATGGACAGAGGAGCCTGGTGAGCTACAGTCCGTGGGGTCTCAAAGAGTTGGACACAGCTTGGCGACTAAACAGAAACAACAACAACAGATTATTAGATCAGCCCAAGAACCTAGAAGGGAAGAAGGGAAACATTTCCATCCCTACAATTTCAAGTGTTGAGTCTTTAATGTTACATGGAAATAACTTATGAAAAATACTTTGTACAGGCCCTGGAACATATTAGGCTCTCAGACAATACTTGTTTAGAAAAGGGAAACACTGAACAAGGATAATAAAATATATAATTAGGCAACTCCAAGATTAACGATCAATTCCACGTTGAGGGAAAGGCTTTCAAATGCAAAATTTCAAATGACAGAAAGTATCTTGCAATCTTGTCAACTCCTGCAGTCCAATAGAGAGCCACTGAAGAAGTAATTTCAAAGATGTAAGAGGAAAAGCCCTGTGCAGGAAAGGTTTAAAATGAGGTCTTTAATTTACTCCCCACCTGCCAGATGAATGAATGATATTGCCTGAACCTCCTTATAAACAGGCCAATGATATAGCCAGCAGATCTTTAATATATAAATAAATGTAGAATTTGTGGGCTTGTGAAATATAGCCACCTGGAGATGAGTAGTCCAGTAAGCTATAATTAATAAGTTACCTTTATGACCTATTTCTTCATATGCCATTATAAATGTTATAGACAAAATATGCTTCTCAGACACTATTGACCAAATATCCGTTTCAGACATCCAACAAAATTTCCTCCAAATTTTATGTTCCTATAACAGTTCCAAACACACAGTCATCACATCTCATTATGATGATTGTCTATATATCTTGATTCCCCACTAGACATGAATTTCTCAAGCACAGGAAGTGTATCTTTTGTAACCCCATGGACTGTAGCCTGCCAGGCTCCTCTGTCCATGGGATTTCCCAGGCAAGAATACCAGAGTGGATTGCCATTTCCTTCTCCAGGGGATCTTCCCCATTCAAGGATCAAAACTGTATCTCCTGCATTGACAGGCAGATTCTTTACCACTGAACCACCAGGAAAACCATTCGGTTGTATACCCTCATCAAAATACCTCATAGCCAGTGGGCATTTAATAAATATGTTTAATTCAATTAAATAACAGAAAACTCCTCTTCATATTAGCAGTTGAGCAGAAATACTTCTAAAATATAACCACTAACATTTTTAAATTGTTTCAAAGGATCAGAAATGCATTTTAATGTAATCTTCAGGGTTAAGAAGGCCCTTTCTAATAATAAGCCCCAAAGCAAAAATAATAAAGGAAAAATATTGAGATTTTATAACCTGAAAATTTTTAATGTTTTATATAAAGTGCTACCACATAAACAAATATATAACGGCAAATGATAATCTGGGAAACATACTTAAAATACATACAAAAGACCAAGGTGGGGAACCTTTTTATATAGATAACTCCTGTAAATTAATTGTAAAATAAACATTTCAATGGAAGAATGGAAAAAAAAAAACAAGTAATTCATAAAATAAACAGACATAAAATATATGAAAAAAGTTTCAAAAAAACCTGTGAGCAAACAGAGAAATAATGAGGAACTTTTGTCTATCCAGATTAGCAAACATCAAACAGAATGATAAATTTTAACAGATATCTGAAAACATAGCTGATACAGAAAAATGACAGAGAAGATTTGATAAAGAAAAGTTAAAGAAAATCTAAGCCAGAAAAATGTAACTTCACCTAAGTTTTCTCCAGAAAAACATCTACTTCATTGATTACACTAAAGCCTTTGTGTAGATCACAATAAACTGTTGAAAATTCTGAAAGAGATGAGAATAACTGACCACCTTACCTGCCTCCTGAGAAACCTGTATGCAGATCAAGAAGCAACAGTTAGAACTGGACATGGAACAACGGATTGGTTCAAAATTGGTAAAGGGGTATGTCAAGGCTGTATGTTGTTGCCCTGATTATTTAACTTGTATGCAGAATACATCATACAAAATGCCAGGCTGGATGAATCACAAGCTGGAACCAAGACTGCCAGGGAGAAATATCAATAACCTCAGATATGCAGATGATACCACCCTAATGGCAGAAAGTGAAGAGGAACTAAAGAGCCTCTTGATGAAGGTCAAAGAGGAGAGTGAAAAGCTGGCTTAAAACTCAACATTCAAAAAACGAAGATCATGGCATTTGGTCACATCACCTCATGGCAAATAGATGGGGATAAAAATGGAAACAGTGGCAGATTTTATTTTCTTGGGCTCCAAAATCACTGTAGATGGTGACTGCAGCAATGAAATTAAAATATGCTTGCTCCTTGAAAGAAGAGCAATGACACACCTAGACAGCTTATTAAAAAGCAGAGACATCTTTCATCAACAAAAGTCTGTATAGTCAAAGCTCTGGTTTTTCCAGTAGTCATATATGGATGACAGATTTGGGCCATAAAGCAGGCTGAACACCAAAGAATTGATGCTTTCAAATTGTGGTGCTGGAGAAGACTCTTAAGAGTCCCTTGAACTGCAAGGAGAAACCAGTCAATCCTAAAGGAAATCAACCCTGAATATTCATTGGCAGGACTGATGCTGAAGCTGAAGCTCCAATACTTAGGCTACCTGATTCGAAGAGCCGACTCATTGGAAAAGACCCTGATGCTGGGAAAAATTGAGGGCAGTAGGAGGAGACAACAGAGGACCAAATGGTTGGATTACATCATCAACTCAATGGACATGAATTTGATCAAACTCTGGGAGATAGTGAAGGACAAGGAAGCCTGGTGTGCTGCAGTTCAAGTGGTTGCAAAGAGTTGGATATGACTCAGCAACTGAACAACAACAATGACATTCATATATTTGATATTCATTTTCCTGTTGATACACAACTGCTATTTCAGGGTTAATTTTTACTATTACAAATAGCATGATGATGAACATTTTGGTTTAAGAGTCATGAAGCACAGGTACATAAGTATATATGAGAGAAATGACTAAATCATATACCATGTATATATTCAAAGTTACTAGATGTAAAATTTTCCAAAGTGGTTGTACGCAAATTATACTCACACCAGTAAACCAGTCATGTCCCCATTGCTCATGATCCTTGCCAATACTTAACATCCCTATACATTTTACTTTTTGCCATTTTAGTAGGTGTATACTATTATCGCATTGTAGTTTTAACTTACCTATCTCTAATCATCAAAGAAGTTTAGCACATTTTCATATGTGTAATAGCTATTTAAATTTCCTTTTTCAGAAATACCTGCTAAGCATTTGCTCATTTTCTATCAACTGTTGACATATAATTTGATCATTCAGCAAGACCACCAAACCTGCTTTCAATATCACAGCTGTTTCTTCCAGACTGGCAAATGCTGTCAATGCAAAAACATAACTGAAGGTCACTTTTAACTTTCTGCATTCTCCACTTTCACTCATTTGGGCCTGATGGTTCTTCACTAACTTGTTTGCTCTCCAGTGTACTTAAGAGGTTTTTGTTGTGATTTATTTTTATTATTTGTAGTTGTCCTTAATTAGCCAGTTGGTCTGCTTTGCTATCCCATGATTCCAAAAATAATAAATGCAGGCAATCTTTATGACTTAGTTACACTGATTTATTTTTCTTACAGGGCTTTGTTGCCTGGGATCAATGTGTACAAAGATCATTCCGTGTAAAAACAAACTACATGGATTTCCACCACTGCCTACAAAAAAAAGAGCTGCTGTAACAATTGCTCTCCCATAATCAACAATGATAAAACTGAGAAAAAATATAAGAAATACCTGCTTTACAACACTGAACAACAGACAGCACAAGAATGTGATCCCTGTGAAAACGGAAATGAGATGAGCTCTATGACTGACTCAGCTCTCTGCCAGGAGGAAATTTCCAAACTAATAAAGGGAGGGGAAACCAAACAATGTTTTTTTTAGTCTCAGTAAGTTGAGGAGACAAAAATGTAATTTGGAGAGGCTGAGGTGGCTAGAATTTGGGGAACAAAGTACCAAACTGGGATTCCCAGGAAGCGCAGTGGTGAAGAATCCACCTGCCAATGCAGGAGATGTGGGTTCGATCCCTGGGTTGGGAATATCCCCTGGAGGAGGAAATAGCAACCCACTCCAGTATTCTACCTGCAGAATCCCATGGACAGAGGAGCCTGGCAGGCTATAGTCCATGGAGTCACAAAGAGACTGGACTCAGTGACTAAATAGCAATCAAACCAGAAAGTGCTACACAGATAACACATTCTAGAAATCTTTGTATTTGTCCTCTTGACTCTTAATGTGAATACTAATCTGAGTACATACAAGATAGAATTCCCTGAGGTCAGGCAAAGAATAATTGCTACCAAAGAACAATTATGGGAACTGTCACACAAGGGGCTGAGAATTGTTCAATTACCTACAAGCCCAGGAGGAAAGACCTTGTTAAACACATGAAAGTATTTCCTATAAACCCCGAAGGATTTAGTAGTATGGCTAAACAAATTCTAGAAAAAAGGCAACTTTTAAGACCTGTCCAAAGAAAACCTTAAAACAAGCCTTTAAAGGATCAAGCAGATATGCAAATGCCAAAACTGCCTGCCAGGACAAATCTAACACTTAACATAAAATCTTAAATGTCTGGAATTATTTTAAAAATTAGTACTTATGTTAAAAAAGCAGAAAAATATGGCACATAACCAGGAGAAAAATAAGTCAAAATAAGCAGATCTAGAAATAAGAGATGGTAAAATTAATAGACAAGGACTTTTAAACAGTCATTATAAACATGCTCAAGAATTTTAAAGAGAATATGAACATAATTGAGAGAAGTAGAAGATAAAATAATGAGCAAGATGGAAATTCAGAAGATTAAAACTGCAGCATCTGAAATGAAAATTTAACTGGAAAGAATTAGCAGCAAATTAGACACTGCAGAATACAAGATGAATAAACTTGAATATCTGGCATCAGAAACTATTTAAAATGAAGCATAAAATGAAAAAGACTAAAAATAAACATAGTTTCATTGCTCTGTAGGACAATATCAAGAACTACCTACCATCTGTGTAATGATAGCCTTAGGAAGAATGGGGGGTTGGTAAGTCAAAAACAATATCTGAAGTAATGATGACCAACAATTTTTCAGTCAATTAAAATTATAAACCCACATATCCAAGAAGCTTAACAAGCCCGAAGAAAAACACAAAGAAAATAACATGAAGTCATTTCATCAACTGATGGAAAACCATTGATAAAGAGCAAGTCAAGGGACTTCCTTGGTTGTCCAGTGGTTAAAGCTTCACCTTCCAATGCAAGGGGTACATATTGGATCCCTGGTCAAGGAGCTAAGATCCCACAGACCTTGTGACCAAAAAAAACAAAACATAAAACAGAAACAATATTGCAACAAATTCAAAAAAGATTTTTAAAATGGTCCACATCAAAAAAATCTTAAAAAAAAAAAAGAGAGAAAGTAAAAAAATCCTCTAGAGGAACAAAATCACAAAATTCATTGACTTCTCATCTGAAATTATGTAAGGAAGAAGAAAATTAGATATTTTTTAAATGTGGGGAGAAAAAATATCAGTTTTGAATTCTAGGTACTATGAAAATACCCTTCAAAACTTAAGGTGAAATAAGAAAGGTAGCTGAGCTGGTAAAGAATCCATCTACAATGCAGGAGACCCTGGTTCAATTCCTGGGTTGGAAAGATCCCCTGGAGAAGGAATAGGCTACCCACTCCAGTATTCTTGGGCTTCCCTGATGGTTCAGACAGCAAAGAATCTGCCTGCAATGCGGGAGACCTGGGTTCAATCCCTAAGCTGGGAAGATTCCTTGGAGGAGGGCATGGCAGCTCACCTCAGTATTCTTGCCTGGAGAATCCCATGGACAGAGGTGCCTGGTGGGTTACAGCCCATGGGGTCGCAAAGAGTGGGACATAACTGAGCAACCAAGCACACACATACACACAAGTAAATGTCATCACATACAAAACCTGAGAGAAATGATCACCAACAAACCCATACTACAGGAAAACGTTATATCAGTTTTAAAGGCAGAAGGGAAAGAATAACAGATTAATTCTGTGATGGTTAATTTTGTATGTCAACTTGACTAGGCTTACCAGATGCTCAGATCTAGCTGGCTAAACATTTTTAGGTGTGTCTGTGAGGGTGTTTCCAGAAGAAGAAGAGATGAGAATTTGAATCAGTACCGAGCAAAGACAATCACCTTCACCAGAGCACATAGGCAGCATACAATCGGTTGAGGGCCTAAAAAGAACGAACAGGCAGAGAAAGTGGGAATTCGCAATCTCTGCTACAGCTGAGAAATCCATCTTCTAACCTGGACTTGGACTGAATTAACCACAGGCTTTCCTGGGCCTTTAGGTAGCAGACGACAGATCACAGGACTTGTCAGCTCCATAATGCATGAGTCAATTCCTATAATAAATCTCTTATATTTATATATCCTTGTGGTTCTGTGTCTCTCAGTTCAGTTCAGTCACTCAGTCATGTCCGACTCTTTGCAGCCCCATGAACTGCAGCACACCAGGCCTCCCTATCTATCACCAACTCCTGGAGTTCACCCAAAGTCATGTCCATTGAGTCAGTGATGCCATCCAACCATCTCATCCTCTGTCATCCCCTTCTCCTCCTGCCCTCAATCTTTCCCAGCATCAGGGTCTTTTCCAATGAGTCAGCTCTTCGCATCAGGTGGCCAAAGTATTGGAGTTTCAGCTTCAACATCAGTCCTTCCAATGAACACCCAGGACTGATCTCCTTTAGGATGGACTGGTTGGATCTCCTTGCAGTCCAAAGGACTCTAAAGAGTCTTCTCCAACAACACAGTTCAAAAGCATCAATTCTTCAGCACTCAGCTTTCTTTACAGTCCAACTCTCACATCCATACATGACCACAGGAAAAACCACAGCCTTGACTAGATGGACCTTTGTTGGCAAAGCAATGCCTCTGCTTTTTAATATGCTATCTAGGTTGGTCATAACTTTCCTTCCAAAGAGTAAGTATCTTTTAATTTCATGGCTGCAATCACTGTCTGCAGTGATTTTGGAGCCCAGAAAAATAAAGTCAGCCACTGTTTCCACTGTTTCCCCACCTATTCCCCATGAAGTGATGGACCAGATGCCATGACCTTAGTTTTCTGAATGTTGAGATTTAAGCCAACTTTTTCACTCTCCACTTTCACTTTCATCAAGAGGCTCTTTAGTTTTTCTTCACTTTCTGCCATAAGGATGGTGTCATCTGCATATCTTAGGTTATTGATATTTCTCCCGGCAATCTTGATCCCAGCTTGTGCTTCTTCCAGTCCAGCATTTCTCATCATGTACTCTGCATATAAGTTAAATAAGCAGGGTGACAATATACAGCCTTGACATACTCCTTTTCCTATTGGAACCAGTCTGTTGTTCCATGTCCAGTTCTAACTGTTGCTTCCTGACCTGCATATAGGTTTCTCAAGAGGCAGGTCAGGTGGTCTGGTATTCCTATCGCTTTCAGAATTTTCCACAGTCTCTGGAGAACCATAATACAAACTTGGAGCTACTCAAAGGAATTAAGACATACATAAGGGTAAATAAAAAAGAATTTTTTTTCTATTTTTAAGATGAAAAAAATTCTTAAAAAATAGTGAAATAAGGTACTATTATAGAGTTTTAAACATACATAGAATAAAAAGTATGAAAGGAAGAGCACAAAGGACAGTAGGGCAAATCAAAGTGTACTACTGTAATGGTTTTACATTATTTGTGAGATGGTATATTGTTATATGAAAGTAAACTATGATAAGCTGATAAATTAACATGCAGAAAAAGTGGGGGAGGGAGAACTCCCTGGTGGTCCAGTGGTTAGGACTCCACACTTTCACTATCAAGGGCCTGGATTCAATCCCTGGTCGAGGAACTAAGATCTTGCAAGCAGGGCATGTTGCAGCCAAATTAAAAAAGCATACTGTAGGCCCTAGAGCAACCACTGAGAAAATAAACCAAGGAGTCACAGCTAAGAAACAGATAGTGGAAATAAAATGGAAAAACAAATCATACTGTATTTATCTAAAAGCAAATGTGGAAAGTTGAGGGAAAAGGACAAATTGCAGATGGGACAAATAAAAATGAACAAGATGGCAGATTTAAACTTAGATGGATATGTAATTACATAAAATTAAAATGACCTGAATATTCCAATTAAAAGGCACAAACTGTCAGACTGGATAAGAAAATGAAAGAACCAACTATGTGCTTTCTTTAAGAAACCCACTTAAAAGATATGAATTGACTAAAAGTAAAGAATGGAAAGATACTATGCAAATATGATTAGGGATTTACCTAAGAGATTATTTTGAAGCTCCAATACTTTGGCCACCTGATGTGAAGAGCTGACTCATTGGGAAAGACCCTGATGCTGGGAAAGACTGAAGGCAGGAGGAGAAGGGGACGACAGAGAATGAGATGGTTGGATGGTATCACCAACTCAATGGACATGAGTTTGGGCAAATTCTGGGAGATGGTGAAGGACAGGGAAGCCTGGAGTGCTATAGTCCATGGGTTTCAAAGAGTCAAACATGACTTAGCAACTAAACAACAATGAGAGATTATTTTAATGATTGGTTCTAGAGATTATTGGTGATATTTATTGCTTTCCAGTTAGTACAAAAACACATGATATTTTATAGGTATATGCCACCATCTCTTAAAAAATGTTAGTCAGATCTCTTAATCTCTTCATAATATAAAATACTCATCTTTTTATACCTTCTGAATAGAGACTGAACCAGTAGACAGAATTTTCTAGCACCTTTACATTAATGTCAACAACCTTGTGTTTTCTTTCTTCATCTTTCTTAAAAGCCGCCTATTTTGGTTTGACAAAACCCGATTTTGGTATTCAAGGCTGACACCATAAAACGGGGGCACAAACATCTGGTGGGTGTGGAAGAGAGTCATCACTTTATACAGGGCAGTGGCAGTTGCAGGAGAGAAGCAAAACGACAGCTGTGAGGAGGTTCTGAGCAAGTTCCTATTTTCAGGATGTGCTGAACTCATAATTCAGGCCTAATGAATGTGTCTTTGAGATGTAACAGCCTGTTTAGAGCCCTGCTTCCGCCACTGCAGAAAAACTGAATACAGAAATGGTAATGATTTCATGTAAAATTCATAAATAAAATGCAAAGACAAGGGGACTGTTGTGCCCTGGTGCTACACAATGGATTGTCATGTGGTTTAAGGCTGAGTCAATGGAGCTGTTTTTAAAGACTTAACGGCAGTTTATTTCAGCTGAAATATATGTAGAGCCAAAATATTTGTAAGGGCCTCTGACACCATACTGGATAATAAACTGATATGTTCTGTTCTTCCTACAAAAGTACTAAGTTAACATTGCCATCAATATAAGAACCTGGTTAAATCACAGGGGGCAGAGGCCAGTGATCCAAGTTCATGATGGATTGCATGGAGAATGTACTATATGTAAGTCTTCATTTAGACCAGTATCTTTCACATTACAGGTTTGGTTGGACATCAAGTACATATATAGGTAAACATTCAGAAGCCCATAAATAGTTACTTTCTATGAATGGTTTTGGAGAAGGAAATGGCAACCCATTCCAGTGTTCTTGCCTGGAGAATCCCAGGGATGGGGAAGCCTGGTGGGCTGCTGTCTATGGGGTCACAGAGTCAGACACAACTGAAGCGACTTAGCAGCAGCAGCAGCAGCATGAATGGTTTCCATAAGGAGTTTAGGAAACAATATTAGTATGCTGGGACACTGGTTGATAAGCACTAGCAAACAATGAAAAAAGAAACATGATGAAAACCTCACCAAATTCTTACTTGTCTAGTTAGCTGGCTATAGACACAGATGTGGAAATAGATGTAGATATAGATACAGATGTTGATATAGATGAAGGAAATCCAATACTTGGAAAATTTCTCACAGATACTTTCTCTTTATTCTAGTCATTTGCACAAGTGATAAAAAAAAAAAAACTAGGAAAAAAATTAGGTAGGCAAAGGACACACCAATCACAGATAATGATGTGGTTCATAGAACAAGAGAAAGCTCCCCATTTGAATTTTAAATCACAGAATGCAGCAATCTTTGACCTTTCTCATTTCTTGAAAATGAGAAAGTAGACAGACTGAGGCAGTATACTGCACCTGACTGAATATTGTCACAGGACCACTAAGTTATACAATGTTTTCTGCACTGCAGCTGGCATCAGTACTGAGTGAAAGGTCATTTTCCACTGCAAATAGGAGAATAAACACATTTATGCAAAGTACAGCATAACTTTATTCAAGGTAATGAAATCAAAATGTGTAGCTAGTTCCACACAAAAATTGTCACTTGAAACTCTTTGCCTCCATACTTTGTCTAGTTTAATAAAAATTTGTATATGCACAGCAGATTTAATCCTGGAATATGTCTTTTTTCTCCCAATTTCCAGTGAGCAAATAGGACAGTAAGTGTGGTACTGGTGAGGGGAAAGTTGGTGATTGATAGAAACCAAACCTTGACATAGTGTTAGAAGTGGTCCCTTCTTACAATGTAAAGACATTTTCAGCCCTTACTGACAGAGACATTTGTATTTACATTGTACTGAATTATGGCCTCAAAGGAATCTCTCACTGAATCTGTCCTCCCATCCCAGAGTGCTTGAACCCTTTCCAGCCACAGACAGACTAATAAATGGCTAATAAAGGGCAGCCCTTTTAGGCCTTGTGGTCAGTAAATTTCTACCTCAGGGACAATCCTTTTAATTGAGTCTTAACAATAGATAATGAGGACACCTTGACTATGAACTTTAAGCATTTTTATGGTGCACCAGACTCAAAAGCCTAAGAAACACCAGACAGCCAACATTCAAAATTTACCTATTTTACCATAGTTTCCAAATGTAGCCTCTAAATTGTATCTTCCATTAAAAGGTCTAAGGAATTCTTGGAGAAATGGCTAAATTCAGGAGTGGAACAGGAAATGTACACAATTAGCTTAGGATACTACTGTGTCAGCAAGCAAGAAAGCTGTTAAAAACCAATGAGTTAATATCAAGATGAAAGAGCTTGTGGTGGACTAAGATGAGATAATTAGAGCATCAAAGAGAATAATGACTTCAATAGATTTGAATATGACACATGTATACAAATTCATAAGTTCATAATGATACTAAAAATAATAATTAGAAGTTGTCAGGGTAGTAAATTCATCACTCTAAAACTTGATAAATTAAGAAAAGAAACATTTGTCCTGCCTCTCTGATGCTAACTATATTTCAGGGTAACCCCAAAAGCTGATGAGTCAAGTCCTTCTGTATATAAACCTTCTATCTAATAAATGCAAAATAAACTCTAAAATTTGAATATCACCATTGTGCAGTTCTTAATAAAACAATACATCTAGGGAGAAGGCAATGGCAACCCACTCCAGTACTCTTGCCTGGAAAATCCCATGGACAGAGGAACCTGGTAGGCTGCAGTCCGTGGGGTCGCAAAGAGTCGGACACGACTGAGCGACTTCACTTTCACTTTTCACTTTCATGCATTGGAGAAGGAAATAGCAACCCACTCCAGTGTTCTTGCCTGGATAATCCCAGGGACGGGGGAGCCTGGTGGGCTGCCGTCTATGGGGTCGCACAGAGTTGGACACGACTGAAGCGACTTAGCAGCAGCAGCAGAGAAATAGCATGAATGGCCACTAAAGCCGTTAGATAAGAAGATGATGGCAAACTATAATGGTTGGAGAAAGCTGATAACATCTGAACTCACTGATCAAACATGTTGCTTAAATGAAGTACTGCCATTTGCAGCAATGTGGATGGACCTGGAGATTATCATATTGAGTGAAGTAATGAGACAGAGAAATGCCATACGACATCACTTATATGTGGAATCTTAAAAAAAAAAATGATACAAATGAACCTACTTACAAAACAGAAACAGACTTACAGACCTAGAGAACCAACTTATGGTTACCAGGGGGAAAGGGTTGAGTGGGGGTTAGTGACAGATTGGGAGTTTGGGATGGACACGTACACACTGTTGTATTTAAAATAGATAACCAACAAGGACCTACTGTAAAAATTAGTTTGAAAAAGAAAATATTACATTTGTTAACTCTTTTACCAGAATACTGATATTAAAAACAAAAAGATCAGTTACACATACATCAAGAAAAATTCTTATTTTTTTATGGTGGGAACACAAAATTAGAACCAGTTTGACAGTTTTTACAAAATTAAACATAGTTTTTCATGTAAGCCAGCAATTGTGTTCCTTGGTATTTACTCAAAGGAGCTGAAAATTTACACCCACACAAAAACCTGTATGTGGATATTTAGAGCAGCTTTGTTCATAACTGCTAAAATGCAGAGGCAACCAAGATGTCCTTCAGTTAGTAAATTTTTGGTCAAAATTTTGATCTAGATGTGGCACATCTAGACAATGGATATTATTCAGCACTAAAAAAGAAATGAGCTCTCAAGCCATGAAAAGATATGGAGAAACTCCAAATACATATTATGCTGTGAAGATACCAATCTACAAAGCCTACATATGATAGGATTTCAAGTATATGACATTTAAGCAAAGGTAAAATGATGGAGATGTTTTAAACTGATAAAAATCCAGGGGTTGCCAGGGGTTGGGTGGAGGGAATGAACTGGCAGAGCACAGAGGATTTTTAGCTCAGTGAAACTTCTCTGTATGATAGCATAATGGCAGGTACATGTCATTATACATTTGTCCAAACCTATAGAATATACAGCACCCGGGTGAACCCTAATGTAAACTATGGACTCCGGATAATAATGATGTGTGAATGTAGATTCATTGGTTTCAACACATGTACCACTTTGGTGGCAGATGTTGATAACAGGGGAAGCTATGCATGTGTGGGGGCAGGGGGTACATGGGAACTCTACACCTTTTGCTCAACACTGCTGTGAACTTAAAACTGCTCTAAAGAATAAACTCAATTTTCAAAATAGCAGCAACAACTATTCTCATTCCCCACACGCCTCTGTGCAATGTGACTCTGCCCAGTTCCCATCTAGAGATGGAATCTATTTCCCTCCCCTTGACTGTGGGCTGACCCTGGAAAATGCTGTGATCAATAGAACCCAGCAGGAAGTGGTAGTGTATGATTTCCAACACTAGAAATTAAGAGACCTTTTATCTCTCTTTTGGACTCCTGAGACAACTTTGCAATGAAAAGGCCAGGTTTAGCTTACCAGAAGGTGAGAAGCCATGTGAACAAAAGTGAAAGTGAAAGTGAAGTCGCTCAGTCGTGTCCAACTCTTTGCGACCCCATGGACTGTTGTCTACCAGGCTCCTCTGTCCATGGGATTTCCCAGGCAAGAATACTGGAGTGAGTTGCCATTTCCTTCTCCAGGAGATCTTCCCAACCCAGGGATTGAACCCGGGTCTCCTGCATTGTAGGCAGACGCTTTACCGTCTGAGCCACTGCCAAATACCAGATATATAAGTGATGTCATTTGGATCCCAAAGCTCAAATTTAGCTGACACCCAGCTGAAAAGGCAGAAGTGAGCCCAAAGATTGAAGCAGGAGGAGAAAGGGATGACAGAGGATGAAATGGTTGGGTAGCATCACCAACTCATTGGACATGAATTTGAGCAAACTCTGGGAAAGGGTGAAGGACAAGGAAGCCTGGTGTGCTGCAGTCCATGAGGTCAGAAAGAGTCGAACATGACTGAGAGGCTGAACAACAACAAAGTCCAAATGACATGATATAGAAAAGCCACAGTGCTGAAGCCAGACAAAGCCATTCAGTATTGGGACAGCTTGTTACACAGCAACCAATAACTGCAACAGAAATATAATACTGAGGTATTCAATGGAAAAATGGCAATAACTATAAATGCTGAGGTAGTCAAGGGTGAAATGACACATTATCTGAAATTTAAAATATGCCTAAAAAAGGAGGGAGTAAATGAAAAGGCAAAGTATTGAAAAATGGTGAAGCAAGTTTCATTGGATTTTATCATATTATTCTCTTTACTTTTGTGTATGTTTTAAACATTCTACAATAAAATGGTTTAAAATTTACTTGTGCTTTTAAAATGATTATAATAAAATTATTTATGTATTTATAATATAAACAACAATAAAACACAAATTAAAAAATAATGAATTCAGCATAATCTTGTCCAAGTAGGGCAAAGGAAAATAAGAACATCTTAAGTTTCCAAAAGGTTCATTTAAAATCTTTTGATCTATGCATAATTCTAGTTTCAACTGGCTTCATTAAGTCAGAGTTGTTCCATACACAAAACAACTTAATATTTTTGTAGTTTCTATACTGAAGACTAATGCTGGCTTTTTTGTAATTGAATCTACCTGTTTATGATATTTTAGCTACCTTAACAATAAAGAGGTCAAATGGTAAAAAAAATAAATAAATAAATAAAATAAAACTAAAATAAATGAAGGAAGAAGCAACATTTTGAGCACAGGAATCTCAGCTTCAACTGCCTGAAGCTCAACCCCAGCTTTCTGAAAACAAAAAAGGTCTCCCCTTGAATCTCCTAGGGAAGAGTATCCTTTGGCTGTTTAGTTGATCATTCAGTTAAAGAAAGAATTTGCATGAGCAAGCATATATGAAATCTTTCTATTAAATTCAAGATATTGACATTTTCTGCAGAAAGCCATTCATATCCGAATATGGACACCTCTCAGAGCTCAACATCATCAACAAAAACAGAGAAGAATGATGATGTGAGTTCATCATCACCCGCAGAGTCTGAAGTTAGAAGAGCACCAGCAGATGAAACAGGGGATACAAAGGCATGTTACATACACATGTAACAGGAGATAGAGATGGTAGTGAACTTATCTTGAATTGTTAGATTCATTCTCATTTTAACCTGGCTATTTGGGGATTCAAAAACCAACAAGAGGCAGTACAGATAAAAATATTCAAGCAACCTAGATTTATTCACAAGAACATAATTAGAACCATCAGGGAACCTTTTAGAAGCACAGGAATTTAAAAATAAATCAATAAAAGTACAGATGAAGAATGGCCATAGATAGCTATAATTTTTCAGAACTCAAAATGTGACTGATATTTAGCAAGGTTGAGAACTACTGTAAAATAAACAAGTTAAAAAAGAAATAGAAATAACTTAATTCATAGAAAGCCAAGCCTCCTAGTCAAAATTAAACTTCAATTAAAAACATTAATTTTATTGAAGTATAGCTGATTTCGGAGAAGGCAATGGCAAGTCTGCCTGGAAAGTCCCATGGACGGAGGAGCCTGGTAGGCTGCAGTCCATGGGGTCGCTGAGGGTTGGACACGACTGAGCGACTTCACTTTCACTTTTCACTTTCATGCATTGGAGAAGGAAATGGCAACCCACTCCAGTGTTCTTGCCTGGAGAATCCCAGGGACAGGGGAGCCTTGTGGGCTGCCCTCTATGGGGTCGCACAGAGTCAGACACGACTGAAGTGACTTAGCAGCAGCAGCAGCATAGTTGATCTACAATGTTTTAATTTCTGCTGTACAGCAAAGTGATTCAGTTATACATACACACATATGTTCTTTTTCATATTCTTTTCCATTATGGTTTATTACAGGATATTGACTATAGTTCCCTGGGCTATATGTTGTTTATCCATCTTATACATAACAGTTTTCATCTGTTAATCCCAAACTCCCAATCCATCCATCTCCCACCCTGCCTCCCCCTGGGCAACCAGAAGTCTGTTCTCTATGTCTGTGAGTCTGTTTCATTTTCATAGATAGGTTCATTTGTGTCATATTTTAGATTCCACATGTATTTGTCATTCTCTTTCTGACTGATTTTACTTAGCATGATAATCCCTAGGTCCATCCATGTTGCTGAAAATGGCATTATTTTTTTCTTTTCATGGCTGAGCAATATGCCATTGAACATGCATGCATACCACATCTTTGGTGGACATTTAGGTTGTTTCCATATCTTGGCTATTGTGAATAGGGCTGCTATGAACATAGGGGTCCATGTATCTTTTTGACTTAGAGTAAAACTTTTAATTTTTTAAAAAGGCAATATATTTCATATTCAGGGAATTATCTAGTGCCCATTATGTGCCAGTCCCTGAACAAGCCACATTTCAAAACCGTGTCTTTTAATGCAGAAATCACTTCAAACTAGATTAAGTTATTTGCATTTGAGAAATGAGAAAAGTAAGGTTCAGTGGTAAAAAATGATCTCAGATCTCTTCGAGCCACTGTCCTCATTGTTCTGAGGACACTGCAGACTTTTGTGCTCAATTCAGAAATTACTATTATATTAGGAAGTCTCAGTTAAAATGAAATCACATTAGCAATGTAGTTTCTCTGTTATCTACAAGTGTCTTATTTAACTAACATACCAAATTTGAGACTTATAAACTTCAAAAATGGAGAAAGAGGGTAATAGCCCAGGAAGTATCATGATGATGTGTGAAAGATTTGTCTTTAATCTCCTTCTATAGATAATCCAACAATTGTGCACCTCTCATATTCTAGAGCTTCCCACTGCTCTCTGCCCAGTGTTTTCCCAATGCTCACTGTATTATTTGCCCCAAGGTACACCACACATGGTCTGGATTCCATCTGACACCCTCATCATCATTAGTATCTGTCTTTTGTCTATTTCCTAACCCTTTGTTTAGTAACTGGCTTAAAAAATTTTAGTTAATTTCTACCCCAAAGAAGGAAGAGGGAATTACTGGGAACTATGGGAATTTTACCATCTGAGCCACCAGGGAAGCCCAAACAATATTAAAAATAAAGAACTTACACTACTTGATTTCAAGATTCATCTTACATTTTTATAATCAAATATTATTATTGATGTAAGGACAGATAAGTGGCTTCCCAGGTGGCGCTAGTGGTAAGGAACCCACCTGCAGGAGACAAAAGAGACGCAAGTATGATCCCTGGGTTGGGAAGGTCCCCTGGAGGACGGCATGGCAACCCACTCCAGTATTCTTGCCTGGAGAATCCCATGGACAGAGGAGCCTGGTGGACTACAGTCCATAGGGTCGCAGCGTTGTACATGACTGAAGCAACTTAGCATGCACATATGCATGGGAATTTTAGACAATATAACACAGTTAGTTGGAAAAATACTTTGGTTTCAAATAGGGTTAGAGATAGTACAGCTTTTCTTAAAGCACACCAACCCTGCCTATCAGGACACATGAGTGGATTGGAGCTAAATGAGCAGTTTTTTGCCGAGCCTATGTATTTCTATATAAGACCAAATAAGAAAAACTCACTTTCACCAGCACACACAAAAAAATGGTTTGTTGAGAAAATTCACTTTCTGTGGGCAGGCAGTTGAGAAGGTTTATAGATAATCATTCTGAAGAGTTATATCAATCCATGATATACATACTATTTTACACATTAGGAAAGCAAGGCTCAAAGAGGCTTAAGCAAATAACCCCAGGACACACGGCTTGTAAATGTTGGAGCTAACACTTCTGCTATATGATCTGCTACAAAGTTTACAGAATAGCAAACATTTCCCAACAAATGAAGATGGAAAGAAAAAACAGGAAAAAACACAGAAAGAAAGACAAAAGAAAAGTGACAAGATATGAAGTATCTAACTCAGATCCCAAAGCATTCTTTCATTCTGTCAAGCTTAATAAAGAGGTAAACTTGAAGCAAACTCAAATTCTGGTAATTTGAGTTTATTCAGGAATAGCAGAGAAATTATATTTCAGGAAATGGATGCTGTAGCAAGCTACAGCTGAATCCATTGAGGATTTATGGTGAGCTGTGTTTACAGACAAGGAATACAAAGAGGGCGCAGTCCAGCCAGAGTGTAAGCAGTTAAGTACATTGGTTTGATGATGGGGAGAGATGGTTCTCCAACACCACAGTTCAAAAGCATTAATTCTTTGGTGCTCAGTCTTCTTTATGGTCCAACTCTCACATCCACATATGACTACTGGAAAAACCATAGCTTCAACTATATGGACCTTTGTCAACAAAGTAATGTCTCTGCTTTTTAATATGCTGTCTAGGTTGGTCATAGCTTTTCTTCCAAGGAGCAAGTGTCTTTTAATTTCAAGGCTGCAGTCACCATCTGCAGTGATTTTAGAGCCCAAGAAAACAAAGTCTGTTACCGTTTCCTCATCTATTTGCCATGAAGTGTTGGGACGAGATGACATGATCTTTGTTTTTTGAATGTTGAGTTTTAGACCAGCTTTTTCACTCTCCTCTTTTACTTTCATCAAGATGGGAAAATATTCTTAGCCTTTATCAGATTCTCAAGGGGTATGATGATATGAGATTGTAGGGGAGGAAAAAAAATTTCCTTCTACTCTTCTAGGTTCTTGGCTGAAATGCCCCCTGTAATAAAAGACAGATTAGCCAGAGGAAAACAAATATAAGTTTAATGACATGTATCCCTCCTATATATACGGGAGATATCCAGGAAAACTGAGTTACTCCTTGAAGTGGCCCAAGCCACCATCTTAAATACCATCTCCAGCTAAAGACAAAAGAAGATATCAGAGGGTGGGGAAGGCCAGTTATTGGAGGTTTTCAGGCAAAGCCCAGTAAACAAGGGTAAAGTTGTAATGCAGATTAATTCTCTGCTTTTTCCATTAATATGAGTTTCTAGAGACTTAGAGCCATCTTTCTCTTCCTGGTAGAGAGAGGCAGATGCCCTTACAAATGGAGATTTCCATATACATGTAAATATTTCTTATAAATGGGTAACTTCTCAGTTTTCGAAGTCTCTCCTATGTCTGCTTTTTCTTAAAAATAATTACCTTAAAACAATCATCATGCCAAGGAAACATTTTTGAGGTGGAAAATTCTGCTCCTCTTCAAGATTCAAAATAAATGAAGAGATACATTCAAATACATCTATGAACTCAGTAACAAGCTGCGTCAGGAATCTTAAATATTATTTTCCTATATAAGCTCTTTAAAAGAACAATTTCTCAAAATCAATTGAGCAATAATTTGTTACTATTTTTACAGCATAGGAAAATTGTACAAATCGTTGCAAAGACAGAAGATATAATGATCTATCAAAAACTAAATTACAATCTTATATTTAACAAAACCCTTTCAAATAATTAAAATCATCTATACACAACAAGATTGTAAGAAAAAATGGTCTTAAATGTCTTTTAAAACATCAAAGATGGTTTATTTTTGTGAGAGGAAGATAAAAAAACTGTTGTGGTGAACTGAATTACCTTAAGAAAACAGTCACCCATGCTTCTTTGGATAATGATATACTTTCCAACCCAAACAGGAACATTTTTGAAAGTGAAAAGAAGCACTAAAAAAAATCAACAGTCATAAATCAGGATATATGGTCAGCCCAGAGTTATTCAATATATTACAAATATCAAACCTGAGGTTTTTTGTTATAGTTGTATTGGTAGGCTGCCCCCCTCCCCCATTTTAACTGCTTTGCTTTGTTTTATTTTTTACTGAAGGACCCAGATTATAACAAGAAAGAGCCAATTCTGACTCCATGTTGGATCTGTTTCTTTGACTGTAACCTTTGCTTTTCATGGCTTTTGTTATTATAATCATACATAATGTCCTGCTTCAGGGGACCCTGCCCCTCTGCCAGGATGTTAAACTAAAGCGCCTTTGTTCAACTCACAGGGAGACAATGTGACCCTGTCCACCTGTGAATGACTGCAGAAAAGAAGAAATTAACACATGCCCTCCTATTTTGCCAGATAAATGACCCTTTTAACTTTACTTCCTCACCTCCTCTCCTTCTCTGTTCTAGAAAAGAAACTGGCATCCAAATCCCAGTAAGATGGCTTTTGACTTTTTTTTTTTTTTGAGACACTAGTCTGCCATCCTCTCAGTCTTCCAGCTTTCTGAATAAAGTCGTATTTCTTGCCTCAATACCTCATCTCTCACTTTATTTGCCTGTGCTGTGGCGACTAGAGCAAGCTTGGACTCAGTACCAAGATGTACAGTCCTATAATCATATATAAACCAACCTTACATGTTGGCTGATTTATATAACTTTAGCAATGAAATTTTCATGAGACTGTAATTTTAAGTTCTTACCTACAAATTTTACTTTGTCACCAAAGAAAGAGTTCATTCTGTAAAATCTAGTTGCATGCAAGGATCAAGCTTCTTGGAAGATCCAGTAGGCCAGATGATGCATAAACCTCTCTATAGCAGAAACCCACAGAGAATCACAGAGTGTTTTTAACTAAACCTTTAAACTAGGAAATCTCCAGACTCTACTATGATGCTTAGGAAACACAAAGAAATCATTTAAACATTAAAATGTTTATCTTTTCTTTAATTCTTTTATTTCTTGTTGCCCATGGCTTTATCATACTCTAGGGGTGCAGAATTTGCCAGTCTAAAATATGTCTCTTTGATATATTAATTATTTTAAGCTGGTTACTTGCTAAGAAACAGTAGACAAGGGAAAGATTCTGAAAGCCAGACAAGAGTTACTTTTCTGACAGAAATTTACATTTTTATGGGTGTCTTACTCTTGTACCAGAAGGTGGAAGATGGTCAAATCTCTACAAATTCTTATCGTTGGAGAAGACAAATGACTTGCATCTGTGTAACAACCATACCCTTGTCTACTGTGCTTTTCCTGGGAACCTTATATAACTAACTTTCCCCACCTTCAACATCTTTTGTCTTTAGCTGATGGTATTTAAGATGAGGGCTTAAGCCATTTCAGTGCGTTACTCAGTTTTCCCAGATCTCTCTCATGTATACATATTATTAAACTTTTGTTTGATTCTCCTGTATTAATCCATCTCTTGTCAATTTAATTCTTAGATAAGAAAAAATGTCCAAAAATCAGAGGCAGTGGTTGAAAATGTCAGTGGAAACTCAGTAAGAAATAATATTATGTGTACTAACAAGGAAAAAAAAAACTAAAGAACACTGATGCTGCCAGAAATAACTGCACACCCTAGAATGATTATTTTGGTAATCAACTGAATAGAAAACAAACTAAAGCCTCAGACAAACTAAAACCTTTAAGAGATCTGGTCTCCAAAGTAACCTAAAGATCTTTTGCTTTGCACTGAATCCAAAATGAAATATTTCTCAGTTTTTCTCTATGCTGGCTCAGGAAGAACCTTCCTAAAATTAAAGTGGGAGTTCTAAGGGAAAAAATACTATCTGTTGAGTTCATGACGTAGTTAATAATAATTTCCAGAACAAGTTTAAAGTAATAAAAAGTCAATGGGATGGGTGCTGTAAAATCTGTCACATAAATGCAAAGAAAACATAACCCCCTCAAATAGCTTTCACATAAAATCTTGCCACCAGATTAAAAAAAATAGCTTTTGGGTTAAAAAAGAGACAGCAAGTGAGTCCTATCTCCAGCAATATCCATAAATAATTTACTGCTAGCTTGTAAACAATAGAGCAGCACAGTATGAATGCCAAAGAGGGTCTTTATATGTCGTAAAGCTCCTCAGAAGTGCACTAGCTGCTGCAAGTCTGACTGTGAGCTTTGATGGGCTGAAAAAGAAACTGCTAAGCTGAGGTCATCAGTTAGTAGAAAACAATTTTCCTCATACAGAGAAGCAGACTGACTGCTGTGTGTCTGACACAGACAGATTGGAATTTAAAAACAGGCTTGCATAATGTGAGTTAGCAGGGAAAATGAATCCTGGATGCTCCTTCTGAATGACCAGAGCTAAAGCAAAAGTTGGTGCTTCCCCCAAGGCAGGGTTTCTCAACTTGGCCATTCGGAGCAGACAACTCTGCTGTGGGTGCTGTCCTGTGCACTAGAAGATGTTTAGCAGCATCTCTGGTCACCACTCCTCAGAGGCTGGCAGCACCTGACCCCTCTGCCCCCTAACCAGTTGTGCCAAACAAAAATGTCTCCACACATTGTCAAATGTCCGGTAGGTAAGAAAAATCACCCCTGGTTGAAGAACCACTGGTCTAGTGGCAGGCAGAACATTATGAAAATATGGTAAGGTTCGCATGGTGGCTTTATTTACTCTTCTAATTTGATTCTGGTATAATGAGCTTTCTTTCCTAAATCCAAAAACACTTGGAAAGTAACACTATTTACTGTTAACTGTCACATCCTTCCCCCTCAAGCCTCTACCCCCAATCAAAAATACAGAAATAAGTCTGTATTGTATTTCAGATCATAGAAAACATTTTAAAAATGACAGAGAAGCATCTAAATCCCCTTATAGTACTTTTTCTTTTAGTCTCTTGACAAATACTATACATAAAGCAGTGTACTAGGACACAAAGGTGGAGAAATCTAATAAAGACCAACCCTTTATTAGTATTGAATGCAGCCAACTATTCAAATCACAGAGCCCTGCTGTGAAGAATATATATTCACAATTATAAACAATGCATAAAGGAGGTGGATGCAGGAGGAATGAAATTAAATATTCTGATGAAAAAGTATTGGCAGTAAACAAAAAGGCATAAAAATGTAATTGTACACAAATGCCTTTAGTCTGTCAGGTCTCTAAAATGTATGGGTTGAAAGTACTAGGGAGAAAGGATTTTCCTCTAGCCTTCAAAGGTCCTTCTGTTGGTCTAATAATCAAATCGACACAAGTAACAGGAGAAATAAAAATTGATAAATTTTGTATGTACAGAAATCCCACATACACGAAAATTTCAATATAGAAGGGTAAAGTGACAGATGGGCTTTCCAGGTGGCTCAGCAGCAAAGAATCTGTGGGCCAATGCAGGAGAGACGCAGGTTTGATCCCTAGATTGGGAAGATCCCCTGGAGGAGGAAATGGCAACCCACTCCACTATTCTTTCCTGGGAAATCCCATGGACAGAGGAACGTAGTGGGCTACCAGGGGGTTGCAAAGTGTCAGGCACAATTTAGTGACTACACAACAACAACAACAACAAAGTGAGGTATATATGCCAACCTGAGCTAAGGAATGGGAAAGGGGCCTGGGGCTTCCAAGGGGAGGAAAGCAGGACAAGAAGAACAAGAGCAGATGTTTGGTAATTAGATTTTTCCCCCTGCTATATAGATGGGTAACTCAGATAAAATTTGTCTCTGCTAATAATTATCCTGGAAAAGACCCCCCAATTTAAACTCTTCTAGGTAGTTAAGGGAGGGGCAGTGGTTTCTCCTGATCTCACAGGGTCTCCACCGCCTTCAGTTCAAAATAATCCACATGTCGAAGTGGCATGTCTTGGGGAGGCTCCCTTCAAAAATCTCATCATTTTAAAATGCTGCCATCTGTATCCTTACCCATTCTGCAGCTTGCAATGCTTGATGTCAAAAGCTCTTCCAGAACATCTTTGAATTCAGTTTAATTCTATAACTTTGCTAAAACTCAGCTTCAACTTTCTATTCAGTCAAGGCCAGAATCACCAAGTCAAATGAATGACAGAACTAATGTAGCTAACAAGATATCGCCTTGAATCGCTTCATAAAGCTTTCAATCCAATAAGTCATTAATGTCTGAATATAAATTTATTGACTTCCATTGAGATTAATAGCAGGTCGATCATATTGACTGAATCCAAATGAGTAAACTGGATCATGTTGGTCAATAAATGTTGATCCAAATTGTAAAGAGCAGCCAGGGTCGAGTGTAACGAAGCTTACAGTATCCAAAACAATACGTCTTTTGTTAAGGAACGCTGCCTCTGAGACTAAAAATAAAGCTTAAGGTAACAGCCTATTAATGTTCACATTCAATCACAAAGAAAATTGTGGAAAACTTGTTTAGGTACAATCAGAGAGGTGCTGATGGAGCACTTAGTGATAGTATCATTAACTTGTTCTAGAGTGTTTTTTCACTCTCAAAATAATGAAACTGTTTGAGTACTGTGGACACCAACATCTATATAATCAATTTGGTGGGCATTGCCAATGGTGAGTTTAGTTAACTTCCATGCTGAAAAAAAAAAAAAGAATTCACAGAGATAATAAATACTTTTCAAATACTTAAATTACACACTGAGGGCCACCCTGGTGGTCCAGTGGTTAAGAATCCGCCTGCCAGTGCATGGGACATGGGTTTGATCCCTGGACCAGGAAGATCCCACATGCCATAGGGCAAGCAGGCCCCAGAGCCACAAGTACTGAAGCCCATGTGCCCTAGAACCCCTGCTCCAGAACAAGAGAAGCCACCACAGTGAGAAGCCTGCACACCAGAACTAGAGAGGAACCTCTGCTCCCCATAACTAGAGAAAGTCCATGTGCAGCAACAAAGACCCAGCACAGCCAAAAATACATAAATAATACAGTGAATAAGACAAAGAGTGAACAAGTAACTAACTTATGAACGACCATAATAACTAATAGCTATTATGTATCACAAACTATAGATTTAATTCTCATAATTCTAGGAAATAAGTGTATTTCTCTCCATTTTATAGATGGCAAAACTGAGGCATAGAGAGGCTACATAACCCTGCTATTTAGTGGTGGAGGCAGTCTCTGAATCCACAGAATCTGATTCAAAATGTACAGTCTCAATGATTATATGGTGCTGTCATTTACAAGAAGGAATGAGATATCCAATAACCTGGTGGCTCAGACAGTAAAGAATCTGCCTGCAATGACAGGGACCCAGGTTCAATCCCTGGGTCGAGAAGATCCCCTGGAGAAGGGAATGGCTACCCACTTCAGTATTCTTGCCTGGAGAATCTCATGGATGGAGAATCCTGGTGGGTTACAGTTCACGGGGTCGCAAAGAGTCGGACACGAATGCGTGACTAACACTGACAGAAGGATATTTGGAGTAGAAGGATCAGGCCATGCAAAGGCTCAGGCAAAAAAGAAACTTAGGCAAGCCTGAGAAATGTAGAGTGAACCATGGAGGCAGGGAGGTAAGGAGTAAAGGGGAGAATGAGATGAGAAGGGACATATTAACTTATATTTTTCTATCATTGCTGAGGATTAACTTAGTATCTCTAGCCTTTATTTCCTCTTTATTACCTTTATTTCTGCTTTGAGTTTGTTTTGAAAGCACCTGGAATTTTATTTTCAGATTTTAAACACTTTCCCTTTTGTTTATTTGGAATTATGTCTTTAACAATTAGGAAGGAAAATACTAATAGCCTGTCCATATTCCATCCCCTCTTTCCTGGGGAGAAAAACAATCTAGCCAAATCTTCTACACTGATATTATTTGCTAAGAGAATTTGGAATGTTTTCACAGGATACACCTGATCTGTCTTGGCTGCTTATGGTAAACAAACCTGGAATTTATGACTTCATGGGGCATGGCCTATGGGTAAATCTCACAGGCAGCTGAATTATTGTCAGAGTACAAAATCAAGACCCATTGTAATCAAAACAACTCCCTTTTGATCCTCCTTTACATAAGGGATGAGCATTAATTATTCACTGGTTTTGAATAGGTGAGTTATTTTATAACACACACACACACAAAATGTTGAATCTCCAAAATTGAAACTCAATTATTAAATTAACATGGAATGTTTACAAAATTTTATTGAATCACCAAGGATCACCAAAGTCTTACAAGAATAGAAACTATGCAGGCCTCATTCTCTTAGTTCAGTTCAGTTCAGTTCAGTCGCTCAGTTGTGTCCAACTCTTTGCGACCCTATGAACTGCAGCACGCCAGGCCTCCCTGTCCATCATCAACTCCTGGAGTCCACCCAAACCCATGTCCATTGAGTCGGTGATGCCATCCAACCATCTCATCCTCTGTCGTCCCCTTCTCCTCCTGCCCTCAATCTTTCCCAGCATCAGGGTCTTTTCAAATCAGTCAGCTCTTCACATCAGGTGGCCAAAGTATTGGAGTTTCAACTTCAGCGTCAGTCCTTCCAATGAATATTCAGAACTGATTTCCTTTAGAATGGACTGGTTGGATCTCCTTGCAGTCCAAGGGACTCTCAAGAGTCTTCTCCAACACCACAGTTCAAAAGCATCAATTCTTTGGCGCTCGGCTTTCTTTATAGAGCAATCAGTAAAACAAGAAATGTATAAAACAAAGTCTGTTTGTTTAGAAATTTAACACTTCCAAAGAACCCTGGGGTTAATGAAAAGATCAAAACTGAAATTACTGTCTCTTTAGCTGGGAAAGTTCATAGGTCCAAGCACACAGTATACTATGAAAGGCAATCAAAATTCACATATTAATACACAAAAGAGTGAAAGCAAAAGGCCAAATGTTAGGTTCAAGAAACAAGAAATATGAAAGAAAAAAGATTCCCAATTAGAGAAGCAGTCAGGATTCCCTGGTGGTCCAGTGGTTAGGACTCGACTCTCTCACTGTCAAGGGCCACAAGCCCTGTGGCAAAAAAAAAAAAAAAAAGTTGATAATGGTAACTGAGAAGACAGAATATCAGTACAACAAAAAACATGTTTTGTAAAAATAAAGGAGATAAATCTTACCAAACAATTTAAATCAAGTTAATTATACCAAATATTACTTGAAAAACCTAGCCCAGTACCAGACAATTTTATGTTTATGCAATACTATATGGGACATAAAATTCTTATATTTTTTTCAAGCAATACTAAATGGACATAAAATTCTTATATTTTTTTCAACTATATCTGATCAGACTAAAGGAAGCAAAGCTCCTCAATTCGTTTTGACTCTAATACATCTCTGATCCTAAAGCTTTGCAAAGAAGCACATGGACATGCATACATGCACATGCACACATACAACCGAACAAACAATTACTATATCCAATAAAAAGTCCCAGTAAGTCATCAGCAAATCAAATTAAAATATACTCTATGGAAAACAGACATTTCAAAAGAAAAATCTTCCAAAATAGAGTTTTATTCCAGAAATTTAAGGATTATGTAATATGAAGACCTTCTACCACCAGAAACTGCATGTGTATCCACACAAATACCAAAAGGTCAAAGTTAAGTGTTAATAGCTATTTTTGATGAAATAAAAACCAAAGTAATTTTAGGTAAGCTAGGTAAAGGACATAAATTTATAATCATTTACAAAATTGTCTTTCCAGAAAACTCCAAAAAAAACCTATTAAAACTAAAGAAAGAGTTGCATAAGCTGTCATTCGTATTATATACATGCTAAAAAATTAGTTTCTCTGCATGCCAGCAGTAACCAGCTGGAAAATACAATGGGCAAAAATTCCATTTATACTAGCAAAAAACTAAACCTGTGTGTCTGTGATGTCTAGAAATAACACACCCTCTGTTTTGCTCCACAATCTTTTATTTACCTATTTTTCATTGCCATGCAGAGTGCTCAGCCCCTCCTTTCTGCCCATATGAACCTGAACTGTCGCTATGCAGTGTCCCAAGTCAAGACCCACCTCTACCCAACATCTCCTATATCCACACATTTATTTATACTATTGATACTTATTTTTGTTTCTGGTAACAGGAATCTTCCCCAAAGCAGCTGAGACCTCCTTGAGTTCTCCTGGTAATCTTTTGTGGTAGGACAAACTTTTTCAGTATTAACTGATATGCCTATAAACTCCACCACATAACCTCACTCCATCCTGTATTCCTTTTGATCAACAAGATCCCCATACCACCATGATTTGAAACATGAAGCTTCATTTTAAGACATGAAGCTACCATTACATAGGTAGCCCTACATACATTTATAGATAAAGTGGGTTACTTACATTTATAGATAAAGCAGACACGAGAAGAGAACAATCATATTCTAAAATCAACAGCAGGAAAAACAGAAGAAATAATAGAAAAGATGTATATTATGCAGATGCCAGGTAATCATGACATTCTGCTTGAAGATGACGTCAGATACCTAAAAATTTCCTTCTAGTTTGCCTAATTTCCTTCCATCTCTCTTTGCATATTAACCTATGTAATCCTATATAAAATTTGTGTTTTCTTAAAATCAGTTACAGATTTTCACACTCAATCACAAGGTTTCTAAAGTTATTTCTTGTATCAGATAGATTCTAAGTAGCGTTTTGATATCTTTCTTTCCAGTTATCCACAAGTAAGGTTATTATATTTACATCTCTTCAAGAAAAACAAACGTAACTCAAGAGACCCAACACTAACACCTTAAAAACTAAGAAGATGACCACTTAATCTGTATATGGAGTTCTGAGAGGAGGCAAGAGTAAGCAATTAAATTAAATTAAATGTGAGCAGTTGTGTTGGCCAATATTCTACTTCTGTGGATTCTGCCAACTAAAGGCAGGTGGTTTATTACAACTTGGAGAGGACTCCTGGAAAGCTAACTATTTCTCTGGGAATTTTAACTCTGAGATAAAAATTTTGGATAAAATTTTCCTATTTATTCAACACACACTGCCAGGTAAATTGGAAGCTTCACAGCTAGCTAAACGCAGGAAATCAAACAGCTGTTAGATTTGCTTCATTCCCCAGACTGGTTCAGTTCCAGATGAACTTGTTAGGCTCCAGCAAACCAGGCTGTCCCAGACAACAAGCCCCATTATCATAAGACCTGCTGGAGCCAACCTAACCCCTAAGCCGCCTGCATTTCTCCAGCCATCTCCCCCAGAAAATAAGCCTGATTAAAAGTTTCTAGCAAGTTGCAGAATCAGTCTTCAACATACCCATGATTATGCCCAAAGATTCAGTGACTAACATTGGCTAAGGGCTATTCCCAGATAACTCCCCAACCCCAGAAGAGGCAGAAGTGCAGGTGTATACCACTCTCACATTCTAAAGAAGAGCTCTGGCCTGAGGAAGTCTTCCATTACCAAGCATGGCAGAAAGATCACACAAGTATTGCAGGCCAGGGCTGCTGCTGCTGCTAAGTCGCTTCAGTTGTGTCTGACTCTGTGCAACCCATAGACGGCAGCCCACCAGGCTCCACCATCCCTGGGATTCTCCAGGCAAGAACACTGGAGTGGGTTGCCATTTCCTTCTCCAGAAGGCCAGGGCTGGTTCTAGTAATAACACAGATTATTTTTACAGAAAAGTACTGGGCTCTGAAAATCTGTACACATGTGTACATGTGTGCATACACACACACACATACACACACACCCAGTCATTTAGTCCTTAGGTTCCTATCTGTGAACATCTGCCTGGTTCTGAAATTTTGTGTGTAAAATCAATTTGCCATTTGGGTTTTACCTTGTGAGCTACATTTAGAAAAATGTATAACCTACACACACACACACACACACACACACAGAGTCAAAAAAAGATTTCTTCCTTTTATCAGCTTAATTTTGTGAAAATAAACAATGCTCATAAAAGACAAATTTCTGATCCCTGGATTAATTGATGAGTTCACATTAACATGTATAGCTTACTTTTGCCCACTACTGAGTCTTCTGCACATGCGTTTTTTCCTGCTTTTTTTGCAGTGCTCACGTCCACTCCTATTTATACGTGCCAAGCAGTAGAACATATTTGGTAATAAAGTAACACAATGTGTGGCTCTATAAAAATACACATGATTTTTCAAATAGACTTATGATAAAAACTCATAAAAACCCTAATTTGGAAAAGTGAAAGAAAGTGAAGTCATTCAGTCCTGTCTGACTCTTTGCAACTCCATGGACTGTAACCCACCAGGTTCCTCCATCCACGGGATTCTCCCGGCGAGAATACTGGAGTGGGCTGCCATTTCATTCTCCAGGGGATCTTCCCGACCCAAGATCAAACCCAGGTCTCCTACATTGTAGGCAGACGCTTTACCATCTGAGCCACCAGGGAAGTCCAAATTTGGAAAGAAACCTATGTCTTCAACAGTCACCTTAAAAAATTAATAATTAAAAAAAAATAACTCTGCTGTTTGATTCTACAGGTTAATGTTGGTAATATCTCTACTCAAGTTATATTTCATTTGTGCCAAACATCTTATAATTTTTTATTATTATGATATTGGATCTGTAATAGATCCTTTGAAATTGAACTTAAGAGTACTGAGACACCTATGATTGATTACTCTGGGTTCAAGGACAGCAGAAAGAATACAAGGAAGGTTCATCATTAAAAGCTATGTCTAATGAAAAAGCGGCCACAGAGCTGGACAAAGTCAGTTTTCATTCCAACCACAAAGAAGAGCAATCCCAAAGAATGTTCAAACTATTGTACAGTTGCACCCATTTCACATGCTAGCATGATGATGCTCAAAATCCTTCAAGCTAGGCTTCAACAGTATGTGAAAAGTTTAGAAAAGGCAGAGGAACCAGTGATCAAATTGTCAACATCCATCAGATCATAGAAAAAGAAAGAGAATTCCAAAAAATCATCTGTTTCTGCTTCACTGACTAAGCTAAAGGCTTTGACTGTGTGGATCACAACCAACTGTGGAAAATTCTGAAAGAGATGGGAATACCAGACCACCTTACCTACCTCCTGTAAAACTTGTATGTAGATCAAGAAGCAACAGTTAGAACCAGACATGGAACAAAGAAGCTGAGCACAGAACAATGATGCTTCTGAACTGCAGTGCTGGAGAAGACTCCTGAGAATCCCTAGGACAGCAAGGAGATAAAACCAGTCCATCCTAAAGGCAATCAGTCCTGAATATTCATTGGAAGGACTGACGCTGAGGTTGAGGCTCCAATATTTTGGCCACCTGATGGGAAGAGCCGACTCACTGGAAAAGATCCTGATGCTTGGAAAGACTGAGTGCAGAAGGAGAAGGGGAGGACAAAAGATGAGACTGTTAGAGAGCATCAGTGATTCAATGGACAAGAATTTGAGCAAACTACAGAAGACAGTGAAGGACAGGGAAGCTGGTTCATGGGGGTCAGAGAGTCTGAACTGAATTCCCCGGAAAGAAACAAATTTCTGTTGCAAAAACTCACATATCATGGAGTCGAAAAGAGTCAGACATTAACCTGGAGAATCCCATGGACGGAGGAGCCTGGTGGGCCGCAGTCCATGGGGTCGCTAAGAGTCGGACACGACTGAGCAACTTCACTTTCATTTTTCACTTTCATGCATTGGAGAAGGAAATGGCAAGCCACTCCAGTGTTCTTGCCTGGAGAATCCCAGGGACAGGGGAGCCTGGTGGGCTGCCGTCTATGGGGTCGCACAGAGTCGGACACGACTGAAGCGACTTAGCAGCAGCAGTACTTTGGCTGAAACCTAGCCTGAACTTAGCCCTGATTGGCTGACTCCTAGTCTGTACCTTACCCTGATTGGCTGAAAGCTAGCCTGTACTTTGCCCTGATTGGTTGACCCCTAGCCTGTACCTTGTTCTGATTGGTTGACTCCTAGCCAATATCTTTTTATGACTGGCTGACTCCTAACCTGTACCTTACTCTGGTTGGTTAATTCCTAGCCTTTACCTTGTCCTGATTGGCTGGCTCCAAGCCTGTACACTGCCCTTAATTGTTGACACTCAGCATTACCTAGTTCTGATTTGCTGACTTCTAGGCTGTAGTCCATGTGGTCACGAAGTGTCGGACACTTACTGAGCGACTTCACTTTCACTTTTCACTTTCATGCATTGGAGAAGGAAATGGCAACCCACTCCAGTGTTCTTGCCTGGAGAATCCCAGGAACAGCGGAGCCTGGTGGGCTGCCATCTGTGGGGTCGCACAGAATCGGACACAACTGAAGTGACTTAGCAGCAGCCACTAACTTGCTCTGATTGGCTGACTCTTAGCCTCTACGTTGCCCTGACTGGCTGACTCCTAGCTTGTACTTTACCTGATTTGCTGACTCCTAGCCAGTAACTTGCTCTGATTGGCTGACTCCAAGGCTGCACTTTGCTCTGATTGGCTGACTCCTGAAAGTGAGTGACTTAACACTCAACTTTGTTTCACTTAACACTCACCGAATCTTTGCTAAGCCATGGACTATAGCCTGCCAGGCTCTTCTGTCCATGGAATTCTCCAGGCAAGAATACTGGAGTGGATTGCGATGCCCTCCTCCAGGGGATCTTCCCAACCCAGGGATCGAACTGGGGTCTCTTGCACTGTAGGCGGATTCTTTACCAGTTGAGCTACCAGGGAAGCCCAACTCTCAAATACTACTATACTGTTTGAGTTACCCAGGAAGTCCTAGCCTATACTTTGTCCTGATTGTCTGACACCCAGACTCTACCTTTATCTGATAGGCTGACTCCTAGCCTGTACATTACCCTGATGGGCTGACTCTTAGCCTGAACTTTGCACTAATTGGCTGGACTCAAGTCTCAGCATTGCCCTGATTGGCTGACTCCTAGCCTGTACTTTGCACTGATTGGTCAACTCCTAACCTGTACATTGCCCTGATTGGCTGACTCCTAGCCTTGCCTTGCCCTGATTGGAAGGTGCCAAGCCTGTACATTGCCTGATTGGTTGACACATATAAAGTAACTTGTTCTGATTTGCTGACGCCTACCTAGTACCTTGGAGAACTCAATGGCAACCCACTCCAGTACTCTTGCCTGGAAAATCCCATGGACCAAGGAGCCTAGTAGGCTGCAGTCCATGGGGTCGCTAGGAGTCAGACACGATGAGCGACTTCACTTTCACTTTTCACTTTCATGCATTGGAGAAGGAAATGGCAACCCATTCCAGTGTTCTTGCCTGGAGAATCCCAGGGACGGTGGAGCCTGGTGGGCTTCCGTCTATGGGGTCGCACAGAGTCGGACACGACTGCTTCAGAAGCAGCAGCAGCAGCTAGTACCTTGCTCTGATTGGCTGACTCCTAGCCTATACTTTGTCTTGATTGGCTGACTCCTAGCCTGTGCATTGCCCTGATTGGCTGATACCCAAACTGTACCTTTAATAGGCTGACTCCTAGCCTGTACAGTGCATTAATTGGCTAACTCCTAGCCTTACCTTGTCCTGATTGGCTGCCTCCTGGTCTGCACATTACCCTGATTGGCTGACACACAGAAAATATCTTGTTCTGATTTGCTGACTCCTAGCCTGTACTTTGCTCTGATTGGCTGACTCCTAGCCTTACCTTGCCCTGATTAGCTGGCTCCTAGTCTGTACATCGCCCTGATTGGTTGACACATAGACAGTACCTTGTTCTGATTTGCTGACTCCTAGCCAATATCTCACCCCCTCCAGTGTTCTTGCCTGGAGAATCCCAGGGATGGGGGAGCCTGGTTGGCTGCCGTCTATGGGGTCACACAGAGTCGGACATGACTGAAGCAACTTAACAGCAGCAGCAGCAGCCAGTATCTTGCATGACTGGCTGACTCCTAGGCTCTACTTTGCTCTGATTGGCTGACTCCTAGTCTGTACTTGTCCTGATTGGCTGACACTCAGCCTGTACCTTTCTGTGATTTGCTAACTCCTAGTCTATACTATGCTCTGATTGGCTGACTCCTAGCCTGTATGTTGCCCTGATTGTGACTCCTAGCCTGTACAGTGCCCTGATTGGCTGACACCTAGCCAGTACCTTGTTCCGATTGGCTGACTCCTAGCCTGTACCTTACTCAATTGGATGACTCCTATCCTTTGGTGCTCTGAATAGCTGACTACTAGCCTGTACTTTCGGAGAAGGCAATGGCACCCCACTCCAGTACTCTTGCCTGGAAAATCCCATGGACGGAGGAGCCTGGTAGGCTGCAGTCCATGGGGTCGCTAAGAGTCAGACAGGACTGAGCGATTTCACTTTCACTTTTCACTTTCATGCATTGGAGAAGGAAATGGCAACCCACTCCAGTGTTCTTGCCTGGAGAATCCTAGGGACGGGGAAGCCTGGTGGGCTGCCGTCTATGGGGTCGCACAGAGTCGGACACGACTGAAGCGACTTAGCAGCAGCAGCAGCAGCCTGTACTTTTCATACTGTTCATGTGATGGAGAAGACTCTTGAGAGTCCCTTGGACTGCAAGGAGATCCAACCAGTCTATTCTGAAGGAGATCAGCCCTGGGATTTCCTTGGAAGGAATGATGCTAAAGCTGAAACTCCAGTACTTTGGCCACCTCATGCCAAGAGTTGACTCATTGGGAAAGACTCTGATGCTGGGAGGGATTGGGGGCAGGAGGAGAAGGGGACGACAGAGGATGAGATGGCTGGATGGCATCACTGACTCAATGGACATGAGTCTCAGTGAACTCCAGGAGTTGGTGATGGACAGGGAGGCCTGGAGTGCTGTGATTCATGGGATCGCAAAGAGTCGGACACGACTGAGCGACTGATCTGATCTGATCTGAGCCTGTACTTTGCCCTGATTAGTGGCTCTAAGCCTGTACTTTGCTGTGACTGGTTGATTCCCAGACTGTACATTGCCCTGATTGGCTGACTCCTAGCTTGTACATTGCTGGATTTGCTGACTCCTATCCAGTACCTTACTCTGATTCGCTGACTTCTAGACAGTACCTTGTTCTGATTGGCTGAACCTATGCTATACTTTGCTTTGATTGACCTACTCCTAGCCTGTACTTTGTCCTGATTGGCTGACTTACAACCTGTACCTTTCTCTGATTAGCTGACTCCTAGCCTGTACCTTGCTCAAATTTGCTGACTCTGGAGAAGGAAATTGCAACCCACTCCAGTGTTCTTGCCTGGAGAATCCCAGGGACGGGGGAACCTGGTGGGCTGCCATCTATGGGGTTGCACAGAGTCGGATGTGACTGAAGCGACTTAGCAGCAGTAGCAGCCTATACTTTGCTCTTATTGGCTGACTCCTAGCCTGTACATTGCCCTGAATGACTGAATCCTAGCCTGTTCATTGCCTTGTTTGGCTGACTCCTAGCCTGTACAATGCCCTGCTTGGCTGAATCCTAGCCTGTTCATTGCCCTGACTGATAGACACCTAGTAAGTACCCTGTTTTGATTCACCGACTCGTAGCCAGTATCTTGCTCTGATTGGCTGAACGCTAGCTGTACTTTGCTCTTATTGGCTGACTCCTAGCCTGTAGTTTGTTCTGAGTGGCTGACTCCAAGCCTGAACCTTTCTTTGATTGGCAGACTTCTAGCCTGTACCTTGCTCTGATTGGCTGACTCCCAGCCTGTACTTAATTGAGTAAAGAAGGTAAAACCACTAGGCCATTCAGATATGACCTAAATCAAATTTCTTATGATTATATAATGGAGGTGAGGAATGGATTCAAGGGATTACATCTGGTAGAAAGTGTCTGAAGAACTATGGACAGAGGTTCATAACATTGTATAGGAGGCAGTGACCAAAAGCATCCCAAAGTAAAAGAAATGCAAGAAGTCAAAGTGATTGTTCCAAAAGGCTTTACAGAAGCTGAGGAAAAAGAGAAGTGAAAGGCAAAAGAGAAAGGGAAAGATATACCCAATTGAATGCAGAGTTCCAGAAAATAGCAAGGAGAGATAAGAAGGCCTTCTTCAATGAACAATTCAAAGAGATAGAGGAAAACAATAGAATGGGAAAGACTAGAGATCTCTTCAAGAAGACTGGAGATATCAAGTGAACATTTCATGCAAGGATGGGCACGATAAAGGACAGAAATGGTAAGGACCTAAAACAAAAGCAGAAGACATTAAGAAGAGGTGGCAATAAAACACAGAATAATTGTACAAAAAAAAAAGTATTACTAACTGAGATAACCACAATAGTGTGGTCACTCACCTATAGCCAGACATCCTGGAGCATGAAGTCAAGTGGGCCTTAGGAAGCATTACTAAAAACAAAGCTAGTGGAGGTGATGAAATTCCAGCTGAGTTAGTATTCTTTAAAATGATGCTGTTAAAGTGCTGCATTCAATATGCCAACAAATTTGGAAAACTCAGCAGTGGCCAGAGGACTGGATTAGGTCAGTTTTCATTCCAATCCCAAAGAATGGCAGTGCCAAAGAATGGCAAGGTAGGCTTCAGCAATATATGAACCAAGACATTCCAGATGTACCAGTTGGATTTAGAAAAGGCAGGGGAACCAGAGGATTGCCAACATCCACTAGATCATAGAATAAGCAAAAGAATTCAAAAAATAATAATAATAAATCTAGTTCTGCTTCATTGACTATGCTGAAGCCTTTAACTGTGTGGATCACAAAAAAACTAGAAAATTCTTAAAGATGTGAATACCAGACCACTTTACCTGCCTCCTGAGAAACATGTATGCAGGTCAAGAAGCAACAGTTAGAAGCAGACGTGGAACAACAGACTCATTCAAAATTGGGAAAGGAGTACATCAAGGCTGGATATTGTCACCCTGCTTATTTAACTTATATTCAGAGTACATCATGCAAAATGCCAGGCTGGATGAAGCACAAGCTGGAATCAAGATTGCTTGGAGAAATATCAATAATGTCAGATATGCAGATGATACCACTCTAATGGCAGAAAGCAAAGAGGAACTAAAAAGCCCCTTGATGATGGTGAAAGAGGAGAGTGAAAAAGCTGGCTTAAAACTCAGCTTTCAATAAACTAAGATCATGACATCGGGTCCCATCACTTCCTGGAAAATAGAAGGGGAAAAAGTGGAAACACTGACAGGTTTTATTTTCTTGGTTTCCAAAATCATTGTGGATGGTGACTTCAGCCATGAAATTAAAAGAGACTTGCTCCTTGCAAGAAAATCAATGATAAACCTAGATATCACATTAAAAAGCAGAGACATCACTTTGCCAACAAAGGTCTGTATAGTCAAAGCTATGGTTTTTCCCATAGTCATATACAGATGTGCGAGTTGGACCATAAAGAAGGCTGAGCACCGAAGAATTGATGCTTTTGAACTGTGGTGCCAGAGAAGACTCTTGACAGTCCCTTGGACTGCAAGGAGATCCAACCAGTCCATCCTAAAGGAGCCCAGTCCTGGGTGTTCTTTGGAAGGACTGATGCTGAAGCTGAAGCTCCAATACTTTGGCCACCTAATGCGAAGGGCTGATTCATTAGAAAAGACCCTGATGCTGGGAAAGATTAAGGGCAGGAGGAGAAGGAGGCAACCAAGGATGAGATTGTTGGATAGCATCATCGACTCAATAGATATGAGTCTGAGTAAACTCTGGGAGATAGTGAAGGACGGGGAAGCCTCGAGTGCTGCACTCCATGGGGTTGCAAAGAGTTGGACAGGACTGAGCAACTGAACAACAATGAGGCAAGATAGTCCAGAACCCATATTGCCCCCAGCAAGGTGATAGTGGAGGCGGTGACAGAGTGCAGTGAGCAGCTGAACTCAATTTCCTCTCAAGTGGTTTCTACCCAACCTGCACATGATCCCTACTAGATTCTCCATGGACCCTCCCCAGCTCTGTGATCTTCTCTTGGGCCCCTCCCTTGTGCTTCTCTGCACGTGTCAGCAATCCCTCACAGTGTCTGCGCACACATTCCCTCATCCTCTTGCTTCTGCCTGGCCAATTACTTCTCCAGGTTCCTTTAACCACTATAGTAAGAACAGTGCACATATGGAAGATATATCCAAGCTTCAGCTGGTTTCTTGAGCAGAGCAAAGGGATTAACAGTTTGTGGAGGCTACCATAATGAAGTACCACATACTGAGGATTTTAAATAACAGGCTTTTATTGTCTCTCAGTTTTGGAGGCTAAAAGTCTGTGACCAAAGTGACAACAAAGTCACGCTCTCCCTAAAGGCACCATAGACAGAACTGTTCAGGCCCCTCTCCTAGCTCCAGGCAGTACCTTGGCTGACAGCAGCATAACTCTCATTTTCCCATGGCATTCTCCCTGTGTGTGTGTCTGCTTCTGGGTCCAAATTTCCTTTTTATAAGAATATAGTTATATTGGATAAGGACCCACCCTAATAACATCAGCTTAATTTGATCATCTGCCAAGACCCTATTGCCAAAAAGGTCACATTCAAGCTACTAGGGGCTAATACTTCAATATCTTTTAAGAAATACAATTCAATACACCCCAGCAAAGCATGGGTGTACACATTCTCAATTTGCATCCACACCTTCTTCCCTGTCTCTGCTCCTCTCCTTATTCCTTGACAGTCATCGTTAAGAACAGCAAAAGTAAACAAATGGGACCTAATTAAAATTAAAAGCTTCTGCACAACAAAGAAAACTATAAGCAAGGTGAAAAGACAGCCTTCAGAATGGGAGAAAATAATAGCAAATGAAGCAACTGACAACCAACCAATCTTTTTTATACAAGCAACTCCTGCAGCTAAATTCCAGAAAAATAAATGACCCAATCAAAAAATGGGCCAAAGAAATAAACAGACATTTCTCCAAAGAAGACATACAGATGGCTAACAAACACATGAAAAGACGCGCAACATCACTCATTATCAGAGAAATGCAAATCAAAACCACAATGTGGTACCATTTCATGCCAGTCAGAATGGCTGCTATCAAAGAGTCTACAAGCAATAAATGCTGGAGAGGGTGTGGAGAAAAGAGAACCCTCTTACACTGTTGGTGGGAATGCAAACTAGTACAGCCACTATGGAGAACAGTGTGGAGATTCCTTAAAAAACTGGAAATAGAACTGCCTTATGACCCAGCAATCCCACTGCTAGGCATACACACCGAGGAAACCAGAACTGAAAGAGACACGTGTACCCCAATGTTCATTGAAGCACTGTTTATAATAGCCAGGACATGGAGGCAACCTAGATGTCCATCAGCAGACAAATGGATAAGAAAGCTGTGGTACATATACACAATGGAGTATTACTCAGCCATTAAAAACAATACATGTGAATCAGTTCTAATGAAGTGGATAAAATTGGAGTCTATTATACAGAGTGAAGTAAGCCAGAAAGAAAAACACCAATACAGTATACTAATGCAAATATATGGAATTTAGAAAGATGGTAACGATAACCCTGTATGCGAGACAGCAGAAGAGACACAGATGTGTAGAACAGCCTTTTGGACTCTGTGGGAGAGGGAGAGGGTGGGATGATTTGGGGGAATGGCATGGAAACATGTATAATATCATATAAGAAACGAATCGCCAGTCCAGGTTCGATACAGGATGCTTGGGGCTGGTGCACTAGGATGACCTGGAGGGATGGTACAGAGAGGGAGGTGGGAGGGGGGTTCAGGATGGAGAACACATGTACGCCCGTGGCGGATTCATGTTGATGTGTGGTAGAACCAATACAATATTATAAAGTAATTAGCCTCCAATTAAAATAAATAAATTTAAATTTAAAAAAAAGAACAATCTTTGAGAATAAGTTCAAAAGGTTTTTTGGGAACAGTTAAAGGTTATTAGTGGGACCATAATAAAAATTTAAATTATATCTTTGGATTACTTAATAGCAGTGCACCAATATTAACCTTCTGGTTTTCTAATCATACTCCAATGATATTAATCTTATGGGAAACTAAGTGAAGGGTATATGGGAACTTTGTACTATATATGCAACATTTTTATAAATCTAAAGTTATTTCAAGGTAAAGATAAAATAAAAAGTCAGGTGAATCCAAATCTAGGAATTTAGTATTTATATACACTGTTCAGTTCAGTTCAGTCACTCAGTCGTGTCTGACTCTTTGTGACCCTGTGGACTGCAGCATGCCAGGCTTCCCTGTCCATCACCAACTCCCAGAGCTTGCTCACACTAATGTCCATTGAGTTGGTGATGCCATCCAACCCTCTCACCCTCTGTCATCCCCTTCTCCTCTGCTTTCAATCTTGCCCAACATCAGAGTCTTTCCCGATAAGTCAGTTCTTTGCATCAGGCAGCCAAAGTATTGGCATTTCAGCATCAGCATCAGTCCTTCCAATGAATATTCAGGACTGATTTTCTTTAGGATTGACTGGTTAGATCTCCTTTCAGTCAAAGGGACTCTCAAGAGTCTTCTCCAACACCACAGTTCAAAAGCATCAATTCTTTGGCACTCAGCTTTTTTTATGGTCCAACTCTCACATCCATACATGACTACACTGTACTGTTCCATGCTTTAGAGGGACAAGCTAATTAATTTATTTTTTTAAATATTCATTTATTTGGCTGTGTCACGTTTTAGTTACAGCATATAAACTCTTATTTGTGGCATGTGGGATCTAGTTCCCTGACCAGGGATTGAACTAAGGGCCCTTGTACAGGGACCATGGAGTCTTAGCCACTGGGCCACCAGGTAAGTCCTGGGACAAACTAATTTAGATACATACATTTTGGTAGAATATAATCATTTATTTTCAGCACCATTCTTTATTAGGAGATTGGGCTTCCCCAGTGGCTCCGTGGTAAAGAATCCACTTGCAATGCAGGAAACACAGGTTTGATCCCTGGGTTGGAAAGATCCCCTGGAGGAGGTCATTATAACCCACTTCAGTATTCTTTGCTGGAAAATTCCATGGATAGAGGGGTCTGGCGGGCTACAATCCACAGGGTTGCACAGAGTCAGACACAACTGAAGCAACTTAGTATGCACACATAGACATACATCTACATTCATCCAACCTTCCTTGGCTAACCAACTCCATTGCCTAGTATACTGGCAATGTTAATTTGCAATCAGTCAAGTAAGTGGCAAGTGGAATTATTAAATTGTATGGTTGTTCAAATACATTATTCTTTTCTAAATAATACTGTAAAACCTTGTTTTCCAAGGTGATGCCAGAGCTGAGAAGGAAACACAAGGGCTTAGATAACAATGAAAATGTCTTTGGTTCCTGAGCCTCTCAAAATAATGCTACTTGGACTACAAGTTCCCAAGATTCTCTGCTTCTTCTTCTTCTTCTTTTTTTTTTTTTTAATTATTTGGCTGTGCCAGGTCTTAGTTGCAGCATGTGGGATCTAGTTCCCTGACCAGGGATCGAACCTAGGCCCCCTGTTTTGGGAACACAGAGTCTTATCCATTAGACCATCAGGGAAGTTCAAATCCTCTCCTTCTTGATGGTTCTCAAATAACTCGAAAATACTCCACTGTGACTGTTGGAGCTTTTTCTCTGTTATTATTCCAACCTTGTTCTCCTTTGGAGTCACACAGTCCAACTTTGAATCCCTACCCTAACACAAATAACTCTGACCTGGGTAAATCATTTTCTCTCTCTGAACCTTATTTTAGGTTTAATTAAATATTCCTGGCACATAGAAAGCACTTAAAAAATAGTTGGAAGCATGAATTCTATAGTCATCACCCTGGTTTGAATCCTGAGTAGTTGTTTGTGATCTTGACACATCACTTATCCTCTAAATTTTAGTTTCCTTATCTGTAAACAGTAGATAACCCTCTTTCACAGGGTGGGTGTGAGGATTAAGATGAAACCTTCGGGGACTTCCCTGGTGGTCCAGTGGCTAAGATTCCATGCTCCCAATGCAGGGGACTCGGGTTCGATCCCTGGTCAGGGAACTAGATCCCACATGCTGTGACTAAGAGTTCGCATGCAGCAACTAAATGTCACATGCCTCAATGAAGACTGAAGATCCCGCATGCCGCAACTAAGACCTGGTGATGGTTTAGTCATTAAGTCGTGTCCAAATCTTTGCGACCCCATGGACTGCAGTCTGCCAGGCTCCACTGTCCATGGGATTCTCCAGGCAAGAATACTAGAGTAGGTTGCAATTCCCTTCTCCAGGGGATCTTCCCAACCCAGGAATCCAACCCAGGTCTCCTGCATTGCAGGCAGATTCTTTACCAACTGAGCTACAAGGGAAGCTCTTTCCTACTAAGACCTGCCACAGCCAAATTAATTAATTAATTAAAAAGGAAAAGATGAAAACTGCATGTAAAGCACTTAGCATCATGTCTGGGATTCAGCAACCCTCATGTAAACATAAGCCACTATCATCACCATCATTACTTTTATTATCATTACTATTATCCATAAGCCTGTGAGACAGCCCAATGCTGCCACTACAGGGGTTGTTGGCACTTCCATCATTGCTCCTGTGCTCTTTCAACATTCATAGGAGTGTCTGAAATGGGAGAACGGTTTCTCCTCAGCCATATTCAATGGCTTAGGCATCACCGACTCGATGGACATGAGTTTGAGAAAGCTCTGGGAATTGGTGATGGACAGGGAAGACTGGCGTGCTGCAGTCCATGGGGTCACAGAGTCAGACTGACAAATTGAACTGAACTGAAAAAGTGGGCTTCTGCTGCTCATAGTTGGTCCTAGGATCAGCGGCATCAACAGCTCCTGGGATCTAGATAGAAATGCACCCCTGGTCCTACCCCGCATATGGTGAGTCAGAATCTGCATTCTAATTGGATCCTCAGGGGACTCACGCACAATAACATGGGAGGAAGGCCCACTAGTCCTGAGCTATTTTAGGGTTCTGGTTCTTTGAGAGCTATAACATCCTGTTGGGTTTCAAGACATATTCTCTAACTCTACACATTAATCTATCCACCTCAGCTTCCTTAGATGTCAGAGTGGAGTTTCCATGTTGTCTGCCTTCTTGGCCCCTATCTGCCACCCACTTCTGTTCTCCAGATTGTTTCAGCTTCTCTTCATCTTGATTCCAGTGTCTTGCCTAGTATATCCCTACAGTGGGATGAGATTTCTAATATATAAATCAAATTTAGGCTCCCCACTCATTCACTGAGCATTTTTAATGTTTTAAGTCTGAGAACAATTCCACTGCTTCATTTAAACCAACACAAGCAAAGTCCTGAAACTAATAAACTGTTGTAGAAAAATCTCATATTTTACCTTGAAAAATATTTTTAATGTACTTTCAGATATTACAATCTACTCAGTCATGCTTTGTTAATACCTGCATTATTAATAGGGGAATAAATACTTTGTGTTGTTATTCCCCAAAACATTCTTCCACAATTCGAGTCACTTAAATATCTATTAAGTCTAAATGCATTTCTACTTTTGAAATGTGTTTTTTGACTATACATCTCATAGTAATTTTTCAGTGCATATGTATATAATAATGTAGCTAAATTGGAAGGTTATATAAAATGGTATAATATCTAAGCCATGTTTATTCAAGGGAAATATAGAAAAAAGATTTATTTTTGCATATATTCATCAGAGAGCCAGTAAGGCTATTTTCCCCTACCCTTTCCACCCCTGTCAAGTATATTCATTGGAGAAAAAAGATAACGCATTTGAAGAGATCACTTACACTTGTTTTCTTTTTTTTTTAAACTTTACATCATTGTATTAGTTTTGCCAAATATCAAAATGAATCCGCCACAGGTATACATGTGTTCCATAGAGACAAACCCCATCATATTTCACTAGCTGCAGAATCTTATCTTGAAAGGTTGCCCGAAGTTCAATGACAATTTCAAGGACATTCTGCTACCAAGGCCTGGAAATCTCAAGCTTCTGGAATTATTAACATTATCCCATGTGTATGTATCTGCATTATAACCACACTGACATCCCAGGTAGAGATGGAAGAACCAAACATAATGAAAAAGATTCTCTATGTTCTATACACCAAGGCAAAATAGAGTATATTGAAATGCCAATGTCAAACCAACAACCTGAAAGAGAAAATGAATAAATAAATTTGTAGAGCAAAATGTATACCTTTTCCTCTAATGCAGGAGTTCAGAGATGAATAAGCAGGGTGGGGATGAGAAAGGAGGAGGGAGCACACAGCTTCTCCCCTACCCTCCTAGCCTCAGTTAAAGTAACTGGGGGTTGATGGAGAGGGAGGAGATTGGAATGGACAAGGAAGGCTTCCATTCTCTGAGTTATTAATGTCTTCAAGGAGTAAGCAGGCACACCTGTAAGTCTGAGATATTTCTGATTTATTTTTTAACCTAGAATCCATAGGTAACATGTGGTAAAATCTACTTTACAAACTGAAATGTTCAGAGTCAAAGTGGTAGGAATAAAAGAAAAATGCCAGAATTCTGAAGGTCAGTTGCAATAAATTTAAAGAAGTCTTACTCAGAATGTTCACGGGATGTTCTAATCTGTTCACATGTTCAAGCTAAGCAGAGGCTAATTCTGGGTCTGGCACCTAAAACTAGATACTGGCTCTATTCCTCACAGGCTGGAATATGTGATGAAGGATTTCATTTTGTCTCACCCTCTTTTTCTTTACCTGAACAAATCATTTTCTAACTAAATTCTAACCATCTCTACATATTCTATCAATATTTGTGTTCACGATCTCTATATTTAGTACTTTGGCTACTCTTTTCTAACTCCTTAAATCATTCAAAATATTTTGGTAAGTAACAATTCCTAAAGTGCTTTACCACTAGATTTATTACACGTGAAAAAATATATGTATTTTAGATATGCTTCCTCTCTTTTACCTAATGAATCAGTTACTGTGGTAAAGAATCCACCTGCTAATGCAAGAGATGTAAGAGACAAGGGTTCAATCCCTGGGTTGGGAAGATCCTCTGGAGGAGGAAATGGCAACCCACTCCAGTATTCTTGCCTGGAGAATCCCATGGACAGAGGAGCCTAGCGGGCTACAGTCCATGGGGTCACAAAGAAGTGGACACGACTGAGAACAGCACAAAGCCAAAATTTCACCCAAGACAAATCTGTCTTTTCTCTGCCAATTCAGGTTAATTCAAGAAATTTACCTTGAGATATACTATGCATCATGTTTTTTGTGAATAAAGATATAAATGATATGTCCCTACCTTGAAGATGACCATGGTCTCTAACCTTCTCTGATTACTGAAAAAAGAAAATTAATCATGATAGATAAGTGAGTCAAATACAAAATTCTAACAAAACTTTCAAGAGCTTCTGAGGCCCAGAAAATTACAAGCCTAAAGGAAATTAATCAATATATAAAAGAAAATTAACAGATAAAACTTTGCTTCATATTTGGTGAGATTTTAAAGACGGGGAAAATAGCAATCAAGTGTTTTATTATCTTTGTATACCCCACAGAATCTGGTACAGAGCTGGTCACATAGTAAGTACTTGACAAAAATTCTAAATTGAGAAGAATGATCATGGAGTTGCAGAGGGAAAGAGGACTATCTGGAAGCACTTTCTGCCAGCAAATAACAGCATTCTCTAAACCTTACAGAAGGAAAATGGTGAGTCTGGCAGGCGGGACAAAAGGATGGCCAAATAGGCAGGCGTGTGGCCAACCAGTGGAGAAATTTCAGGATTTTCAGACACTGAAAATGTCTGAGTAGATAAAATTGCTTGGCTTCCATTTTCCTGGGGGTCATTTAAGCTTATCATAAAATCTGTTTATATGACCATACATCTCCTTTACATTATTGACTTTTCTATCTAAACTTTGTATTTGCTTTTTAAAAAAGTTGAAACTATCAAATGGATAAGAGAAAAGCTATTAGGAGTCAACTAGGAAAAACATGGCCTCCTCTTTTCAAAAATTTTTGTTGGAGTATAATTGCTTTACAATGTTGTATTAGTTTCTGCTGTACAGAAAAGTCAATCAGCTGTACATATACATATATCTCCTCTTTTTTGGATTGCCAAACATGGTCTATCTCTGGAAGGATAAGTGAAATCAAATAGATCTTCTTTCTACATAGAGAACAATGTCTCCTCTTCTACCCAACTCTGATTTAGGTGTAACTACATTCAGAAAACGAAGATCATGGCATCCAGTCCCAATACTTCATGGGAAATAGATGGGGAAACAGTGGAAATAGTGTCAGACTTTATTTTGGGGGGCTCCAAAATCACCACAGATCACCGGTGACTGCAGCCATGAAATTAAAAGACGCTTACTCCTTGGAAGGAAAGTTATGTCCAACCTAGATAGCATATTGAAAAACAGAGACATTACTTTGCCAACAAAGGTCCGTCTAGTCAAGGCTATGGTTTTTCCTGTGGTCATGTATGAATGTGAGAGTTGGGCTATGAAGAAGGCTGAGCACCGAAGAATTGATGCTTTTGAACTGTGGTGTTGGAGAAGACTCTTGAGAGTCCCTTGGACTGCAAGGAGATCCAACCAGTCCATTCTGAAGGAGATCAGCCCTGGGATTTCTTTGGAAGGAATGATGCTAAAGCTGAAACTCCAGTACTTTGGCCACCTCATGCAAAGAGTTGACTCATTGGAAAAAAAACTCTGATGCTTGGAGGGATTAGGGGCAAGAGGAGAAGGGGACGACAGAGGATGAGATGGCTAGATGGCATCACTGACTCCATGGATGTTGAGTCTGAGTGAACTCCGGGAGTTGGTGATGAACAGGGAGGCCTGGCGTGCTGCGATTCATGGGGTCGCAAAGAGTCGGACACGACTGAGCGACTGAACTGAACTGAACTGAACTGAGATTCTTCTTGGGATGAACATTTCAGACCCCAACTTACTATTAGCAAGATTCAAAGTTTATATGTAAATGAATCATCAAAAAGTTAACAACAACTTATCACTGCTGAGACAAAGTTCTCATGTATATGACCTGAACACTGGAGCAAAAATCTCCTTTCACTGTAGTACAAATTGGCACCAGAATGCTGAAAGGCAAAGCTACCCACACTCCTCTGGACTGTTCTCAGAAGGACTTCCTGGTGATGATGCTAATTCTTCCTGCCTATAAACCTTGCATTTTTAAATAACTAACACTTTTAAAAATTACTCAGGTTGCTTCCATGTCCTGGCTATTATAAACAGTGCTTCAATGAACATTGGGGTACATGTGTGTCTTTCAATTCTGGTTTCCTCAGTGAGTATGCCCAGCAGTGGGATTGCTGGGTCATAAGGCAGTTCTATTTCCAGTTTTTTAAGGAATCTCCACACTGTTCTCCATAGTGGCTGTACTAGTTTGCATTCCCACCAACAGTGTAAGAGGGTTCTCTTTTCTCCACACCCTCTCCAGCATTTATTGCTTGTAGACTTTTGGATTGCAGCCATTCTGACTGGCATGAAATGGTACCTCATAGTGGTTTTGATTTGCATTTCTCTGATAATGAGTGATGTTGAGCATCTTTTCATGTGTTTGTTAGCCATCTGTATGTCTTCTTTGGAGAAATGTCTATTTAGTTCTTTGGCCCATTTTTTGATTGGGTCATTTATTAGCAGATGAATGGATAAGAAAGCTGTGGTACATATACACAGTGGAGTATTACTCAGCCATTAAAAAGAATACATTTGAATCAGTTCTAATGAGGTGGATGAAACTGGAGTCTATTATACAGAGTGAAGTAAGCCAGAAAGAAAAACACCAATACAGTATACTAACGCATATATATGGGATTTAGAAAGATGGTAACAATAACCCTGTATACGAGACAGCAAAAGAGACACAGATGTATAGAACAGTCTTTGGGACTCTGTGGGAGAGGGAGAGGGTGGGATGATTTGGGGAAATGGCATTGAAACATGTACAATATCATATATGAAATGAGTTGCCAGTCCAGGTTTGATGCATGATACTGGATGCTTGGGGCTGGTACACTGGGACGACCCAGAGGGATGGTACAGGGAGGGAGGTGGGAGGAGGGTTCAGGATGGGGAACACATGTATACCTGTGGCGGATTCATGTTGATATATGGCAAAACCAATACAATATTGTAAAGTTAAAAAATAAAATAAAATGGAAAAGAAAAAAAAATTACTCAGGATATATGAAGGCCATTCTGAGGGTGTCCAGCCTTCTTTTCCTTAGCTCTCACCATTACCAATTCTCATTTGCTTAGCATAGCTAAATGCAGAGGAGCATCTCCACTCAAGGCTGTCTTTAACTTCTGAAAAAGGTGGTATAAGCAGAGGAGCTATTTCCCACAAAATGGATTTATACCATTCGTCTAGACCAGGGTTCAGCCAAACCTGACCCATCATCTGGTTTGTTTGGTTGTTTTTTTTTTTTTTTTTTTTGGTAAATAAAGCTTTATCAGAACACACGGGTATACAGTCTATGGCTGCTTTCATGTTACCATATCAGAGCTAAGTAGCTGCAAGAATACCCAGGTGATGCTAGTGGTAAAGAACCTGCCTGCCAATGCAGGGGAAATAAGAGATGCAGATTCCATCCCTGGGTTGGAAAGATCCCCTGGAGGACGGCAGGGCAACCCACTCCAGTATTCTTGCCTGGAGAATTTCAGGGACAGAGGAGCCTGGAGGGCTACAGTTCATGGGGTCACAAAGTGTTAGACATGACTGAAGTGACTTAGCACACAGCACATATGGACCTCAAAGGTGGAAATAATTGCCGTCTGATCCTTTACAGAAAAAGTCTCCTAGCCCTGCTCTACATATAAAAATACCCTACCATTGTTATATCTGGCAGTTACCTTAGAAAAGGCAGGTCCACCTTCATGAAAGAATATATACAAATAGCCAACAAGGAAAGATTCAGATCATTATTCAGTGGAGAAATGCCGACTAAAGCCTCAGTAATATAGCACTTCATATCCATTAGAATGGTTGAAATTAATAAGACTGACCATACCAAATGTTGACAGGTATATGAGAGAACTGGACTCTCATATACTACTGCTGGGTATATACACTGGTACCTGACCTGCCTCCTGAGAAATCTGTATGCATGTCAAGAAGCAACAGTTAGAACTAGACATGGAACAACAGACTGGTTCCATATCTGGAAAGGAGTATGTCAAGGCTGTATATTGTTACCCTGCTTATTTAACTTATATGCAGAGCACATCATGAGAAATGCTGGACTGGATGAAGCACAAGCTGGAATCAAGATTGCCAGGAGTAATATCAATAACCTCAGATATGGAGATGACACCACACTTATGGCAGAAAGCAAAGAAGAACTAAAGAGCCTCTTGATGAAAGTGAAAGAGGAGAGTGAAAAAGTTGGCTTAAAGCTCAACATTCAGAAAACTAAGACCATGGCACCCCGTCCCATCACTTCATGGCAAATAGATGGGGAAACAATGGAAACAGTGGCTGACTTTATTTTTCTGGGCTCAAAAATCACTGCAGATGGTGATTGCAGCTATGAAATTAAAAGATGCTTGCTCCTTGAGAGAAAAGTTATGAACAACCTAGATAGCATATTCAAAAGCAGAGACATTACTTTGCCAACAAAGGTTCGTCTAGTCAAGGCTATGTTTTTTCCTGTGGTCATGTATGGATGTGAGAGTTGGACTGTGAAGAAGGCTGAGCACTGAAGAATTGATGCTTTTGAACTGTGGTGTTGGAGAAGACTCTTTAGAGTCCTTTGGACTGCAAGGAGATCCAACCAGTCCATCCTAAAGGAAATCAGTCCTGAATATTCATTGGAAGGTCTGATACTGAAGCTGAAACTCCAGTACTTTGGTCACCTCAAGCGAAGAGTTGACTCATTGGAAAAGACTCTGATGCTGGGAGGGATTGGGGGCAGGAGGAGAAGGGGACGACAGAGGATGAGATGGCTGGATGGCATCACTGACTCCATGGACGTGAGTCTGAGTGAACTCTGGGAGTTGGTGATGGACAGGGAGGCTTGGCGTGCTGCGATTCATGGGGTTGCAAAGAGTCAGACATGACTGAAGAACTGAACTGAACTCAGACAGCATATTAAAAAGCAGAGACATTACTTTGCCTTCAAAGGTCCCTCTAGTCAAAGCTATGGTTTTTCCAGTATGGAGAGTTGGACTATAAAGAAAGCTGAGTGCCAAAGAATTGATGCTTTTAAACTGTGATGTTGGAGAAGACTCTTGAGAATCCCTTCAACTGCAAGGAGATCCAACCAGTCCATCCTAAAGGAAATCAGTCCTGAATATTCATTGGAAGGTCTGATACTGAAGCTGAAACTCCAATACTTTGGCCACATGATGTGAAGAACTGACTCATTGGAAAAGACTCTGATGCTGAAAGATTGAAGGCAGAAGGAGAAGGGGACAATAGAGGATGAGATGGTTGGATGGCATTACTGACATGAGTTTGAGTAAACTCCAGGAGTTGGTGATGGAAGTTGGTGATGGAAGTTGGTGATGGAAGCCTGGCACGCTGCAGTCCATGGGATTGTAAAAAGTCGGACACAACTAACCAACTGAACTGAACTGAACAACTACTTTGGAAATTAGTTTGGCGTTTTCTTATAAAGTTAAACATAACTTTCTCTATGACTCAAAAATTCAACTTCTAAGTATTTACCCAAGAGAAATGAAAACATACATCCACAAAAATATTCAGACCTGAATGTTCATAGTAGTTTTACTCACAATGGCCAAAAACTGGAAACAATGTAAATGCCCATCAAATGATGAATGGATAAACAAGTTACAGTATATCCATACAATGGAATACTATTCAGCGATAAAATGGAATAAACTATTGAGGGAATTCCCTGGTGGACAAGTGGTTAAGATTCAGCACTTTCACTGTAGGGCCTGGTTCAATCCCTGGTTGTGGAAGATCCCGCAGGTCACATGGCCTCCCCCCAAAAAGGGAATGTACTATAATACACACAGAAATACATGAAGATCTCAAAAACATAATGCTGGTGTGAAATGAGATTTGAATGGGAAAGGGAACAAAGGAAATTTTGGGGGCAAGTGTAGAAATCTCCTGTATTTTGTGGGGATGGTTACATAAATGCCTAAATCTGTCAAAACTCATCACCATGTAAACAAAGTTGGTCTATTTATTTTACATATTATATCATGATAAAACAGATTTTTAAAAAAATTACTATTATATTAACTTTCATGAGCCAGATCATCTATCTTAAATTTACCAACTTATTTTTCTTCTCTCAGTCTCCTCTAACAGTTCTCCATTATACTCCCACCTCATATTTCATAGCTATACAATATTATATATCTTCTAAATATATTACTATTTTTTAATATTCCTGTTAGATTTGTAACAGTTCTATAGCTCCTTGTGATCTGATAGTCACTCAGTCATGTCTGACTCTTTGTGACTTCATGGACAGTAGCCTACCAGGCTCCATGGGATTCTCCAGGCAAGAATAGTGGAATGGGTTGCCATTCCCTTCTCCAGGGGATCTTCCCAACCCAAGGATCAAACCAGGGTCTCCTGCATTGCAAGCAGATTCTTTACCATCTGAGCCACCAGGGAAGCCCATAGCTCCTTAGAAGTCACCAAATCCAACTATTCAATCTGAGATGCTCTCCTAATGAGGAACAGGTCATGTTTATCATTTGGTTAATCTATAGACTCTGCCTGCCACTGGTTTCCAGCCATTGGTTCCAATTTTGCCTTTTGGGGACATATTCAAAAAGCTGAATTACTCTTCTACCCAATAATCATTGGGTACACATGTGACACAAAATTGATGATGTTTTGCTCAGTCCTTACTATCTTCAAGTTGAACATCCTAAAAAGACTCTAACTCTCCAGTGCAAAATTTGAGTTGAGTTCTTTTGTTTTTTTTTGTTGTTGTTGCTATTGTTTTTCAAAATATAAATTTTATTTCCTTCTTATATGGAAGAGAACCAAAGGTCTACTTTCAGAGCTGTTACGAAGGTTCCTTGGTCATATGGAGTTTTTTGTTTGGTCTTTGATTTTGATTTTTTTTTTTTTTTGACAGCACAGCATGTGCAATCTTAGTTCTCCAACCAGGGATAGAACTTGTGCCTCCTACAGTAGAAGCACAGAGTCTTAACTACTGGACTGCCAGGGAAGTCCCTCTTTTTTATGTTTCTGATTCACCATCTTGGCAGATGCCTCCAACACGAGTTGAGTTCTTGATAGGCTTGCTGTGTCAAGGTGTTAAGGTTTGAGTTCACAGTCCTTAATTATGCAACCAAGTGGGATTATTCTGTTAGTGCAGAGGGTAAAACTGTAACTATTAGGTAATGGCTCAGCTGGTAAAGAATCCTCCTGCAATTTTGGAGATGTGGGTTCGATCCCTGGGTTGGGAAGATCCCCTGGAGAAGGGAAAGGCTACCCACTCCAGTATTCTGGCCTGGAGAATTCCTTGGGGGTCACAAAGACTTGTAACAACTGAGTGACTTTCACTTTCACTTTGGGGGCTTCCTGGGTAGCTCAAATGGTAAAAATTTCCAGGTAAAACTATTTTTTGTTTAATAGGAGAGAAAATTTATTTTCTAACAATTAAAACTGTCCCTAGATGTAATGTCTGAGCAGAGATTAGATCATCAGTCAAAAATAGGAGACAGAAATGTGTATTTAATAGAAGCTGGACAAGGAAACTTTAAAAATGTACTCTCTACCTCATTAGAACTGATTCATGTTGATGTATGGCAAAACCAATACAATATTGTAAAGTAATTAGCCTCCAATTAAAATAAACAAATTTATATTAAATATATATATATATATATATATATATATATATATATACACACACACTCTCTAGCACTCTGATTCTATACTCAGCAAAGGCCCCCATGGTGATGAGACAAGAAACTGGTAAGTGTCTAAAAAAGACAAAAGTTACAAGAAAACAATGTCATTGACTGGGTCTGTCTTTGGCCTGGTTTGGGCCCTTGAATAAGATTAAACAAATATAGAATTGAGTAGGATGAAGAAGCATAGCACAGTCAAGAGAGAAAATCATTTCTCACACATTTTCCCTAAGGCCAGAACTGTATAGTCCCATCAGACACTAGATGACATGCTTTGTTCTACCCGGGTAGTTAAACAATGCCCAAACTAACACATGAAATAAAGAACGATGTCCAAAGTGTTTTGGCCAGAATATCACTCTCAACAAGTAGACCCACAATAAATCGTATGTCCTGGAAAAACAAACACAAGGGCAGCTATTCAAAACATCTTTCAGTCTTGCACTAAGTCACCCCAACAAAAAAATGAAACAATGCAATTGGTGCATTTGCAGAATTTACACTGTTACCCACAGATTGAGGATGCAGAGTTTCCATCTGCTTTGTAATTCCCTCCTTCCCTCATTGAAATGATCCTACCCTAGGATCGCTCTAGGTTGTGGGCTTTGCAAAAACTGCTTTTGCTTGCAATTGATAGGATTTTTCCCTTTTTTTCAAAGAAAAAAAATGCATTAAAGATTTTGTTCTTTATAGTTTCCCAAACAACATGAGCTCAGCAAACAGATTTCGTTTTAAAAGTAACTTATCAACATTGACAGCGTCCTCTTAAGAACAGCTGTTGCCTCATAGACTGCAGTGTGAACATACCCCTGAATTTAGAAACAATTCTGCTTAGAAGGAATATTGCACATTTAGCACCCTCCCCTTAATTACCAAAGACATTTGCATGAAAGCCCCATCTTTGTTTGCCAACTTCACCTTATTATTTTTTCTAGGATTGAAAATTTCAGTCCTGAAAGGTGTCATTCTGTAATGATGAGTTTTGCTTGCAAAAGAAGAGCCTCATGGCCTGCCTCAGTCTAACGGCCTGTTTTTGACTTTTAGAATTGCTCTTTTCTTTCTCTTATGGCGTTGGCTGCCTGTCAAAGCGAGTTCTTTTGCAATCCTAATTGTGAGCGGCAAGGTCATATGAGTCTTGGCTCTGACAGTAGAAAATGAATTTATAAAGAAAGATACTATTCTTCATTCTTTTAATGTTCAAGATGCTGAGGAGGATTTGCATAATACGTGTTTTGCAATTTTTGTAAAATGCCATGCCATACTTTTACAACTGACATTAGTCTTAGGGTACTGGGTACATAAGCCTATGTATCATAATGTGTGAATGGAAATAGGTTGGTGAGAGAGTTAGAGGAAAGCAAAATAAAAGAAAATATTGATGCAATAAACACTAAAATCCTTCTACTGTTCTTTCACAGTAATCGTTTATAATATAGAATGGTTTCTGTAAACTCTTTGTCTTCTATATGTGTCTCCAAAGAAATTTCTACTAATCTTCTAGAGTTCACTGTTCAGTGGAGCTAAGTTAATATTCACAAATGATTGGTTCAAAGCCTCACAAATGTTATCATTTAATCTATTAATGGACTGTATGTGCACACAAGAACTACACAAGCATCTTTTTTAACCTTTCATTTAATCATGAAGTACTTTAGGAGTTCAATATTGTTCAAAGTGAAATAGAAATAATTAAGGACATAATTAAGACAGGTATGAAGGATTCTTAAGGTCTCAGTGCATTAAATGTACTTATCTCCTGCTAACAGGAACTCAATAGCTTTTTCAGGAATAGCCATAAGTAGAGAAGTAAAATGAAAGTCAAAGAAGAGGAAGATGAAGGTAACAGGAAGGAGAGGCTTCAGGTGCCACAGATCACTTACTTTTCCATCTGCTTGGAGTCAACCCTGAGTTGCAGTATTTCTGGTGATGTATCAATATTGATGAGGGATTCATGTGGCAGAAAAAGAGGAATATGGTTCTTCACAAGACAGTTCATTTTTGTGATCACTTACAGTTATCACGATCACTTGCAGTATTTTTTTTAAAGCAGGCAAATTGGCATAGCTTATGCAAAAACACAGTTCAGTTCAGTTCAGTTCAGTTCAGTCACTCAGTCGTGTCCGACTCTTTGCGACCCCATGAATCGCAGCACGCCAGGCCTCCCTGTCCATCATCAACTCCCGGAGTTCACTCAGACTCACGTCCATTGAGTCAGTGATGCCATCCAGCCATCTCATCCTCTGTCGTCCCCTTCTCCTCCTGCTCCCAATCCCTCCCAGCATCAGAGTCTTTTCCAATGAGTCAGCTCTTCGCATGAGGTGGCCAAAGTACTGGAGTTTCAGCTTTAGCATCATTCCTTCCAAAGAAATCCCAGGGCTGATCTCCTTCAGAATGGACTGGTTGGATCTCCTTGCAGTCCAAGGGACTCTCAAGAGTCTTCTCCAGCATCACAGTTCAAAAGCATCAATTCTTCAGCGCTCAGCCTTCTTCACAGTCCAACTCTCACATCCATACATGACCACAGGAAAAACCATAGCCTTGACTAGACGGACCTTTGTTGGCAAAGTAATGTCTCTGCTTTTGAATATGCTATCTAAGTTGGTCATAACTTTCCTTCCAAGGAGTAAGCATCTTTTAATTTCATAGCTGCAATCACCATCTGCAGTGATTTTGGAGCCCAGAAAAATAAAGTCTGACACTGTTTCCACTGTTTCCCCATCTATTTCCCATGAAGTGATGAGACCGGATGCCATGATCTTCGTTTTCTGAATGTTGAGCTTTAAGCCAACTTTTTCACTCTCCTCTTTCACTTTCATCAAGAGGCTTTTTAGTTCCTCTTCACTTTCTGCCATTAGGGTGGTGTCATCTGCATATCTGAGGTTATTGATATTTCTCCCGGCAATCTTGATTCCAGTTTGTGTTTCTTCCAGTCCAGTGTTTCTCATGATGTACTCTGCATATAAGTTAAATAAGCAGGGTGACAATATACAGCCTTGACGTACTCCTTTTCCTATTTGGAACCATTCTGTTGTTCCATGTCCAGTTACCCCAAAAATGGACAATATATATACAGTGCAGCATCATGAAGGATTCTTCCTTTCTTCTTTTGTGCTTATCTGTGCTTTTTGGAAATTATAAAAGGAATATTGAATCATTCAGGATGGGGTAGATGATGCTGTGGTAACAAAAAACCTCTCAAGTCTCTAGTTGACCATTACAGAGTTTGCACCGCACTTATCAGTCACTCAGAAACTAGACGAATGAAAGCAACATTTGGACAAGTGCTTCTACAACTAGAGTAGCAACTGGAGGGAAACACAAGTCTTGAGATAGCTCTTAAAGTACCATTTGGAAATGACACATATATTCCACTGCCATTTCATAGGCCAAAGCAAGTCACGTGGTCACAATGTCAAAAGAAAAAACCACGTACAATCCTACCATCCTCCCAGAGAGCCAGAATATTTGCAAAAAGGCATTAATATTTGCTAAAAACACTTATTACCCACTAATTATATTTGGTAACTATGCTTGTGCTTTTAAGAAAACACATGTATTCATAATATTTTTATAAAATGGAGACAATATTATACACATTATTTTATTATCTGATTTTTCTTTTGGCATATCATAAACACTGGTTAAGTACTCTAATACACATTATTAAATCCTATGAATGTTGTATATTTTATTTAAACAGTTCACTCCTTTGGAATTTTAGCACTTTCTAATTGGGTTGAAAAGAAAACTAGAATAGCGAATTGGAAGATCTGAAAGAAAATACACGTAGGAGAGGAGGGACTTAATCATAAGGTTAAAGTCTCCAAAAGGAGGTCAGGAGGGAGCAAACCAGGTCTGGGAAGAGGACGTAGTCACATAAAAGCTTTTAATGGAGCCTTAGGTGGTAGATTCCACACATGTAGATTTAAGCTAGGAAGTTAACAGAGAAGAAACTTGAAAGGACTTCATACGGAGCCCAAACAACACTAGCAAAAGGAAATGCATACTGATTATAATTTAGGTTGAGGATACTCCACACTGGAAATACATCTGACATTGGAGGCCAGCTACATTTACCCAGACTATGGCTAAAAGTCTTAGTTTAATATCGATTCAGATCTAACCCCTAAAGTAGCAGTCAGCCAATCAGAGCAAATACAGGCTTGGAATCAGGCAATTAAGGCAAAGTACAGCCTGTTGTTATTGTTATTCAGTAGCTAAGTCATGTCCCACTCTTTGCAACCCCATGGACTGCAGCACGTTAGACTTCTCTATCCTTGGATGAAATATTATTGAATTAGTTTATCACTTCCTGTAACATTCTCCACAGATGGGAAATTAAATTATAGTATGTTGACAAGAGATTCACAGCAAACAATTTTTAAAGTTTCAGATAGACAGTCAGAAATAGTTCCAAACAATGATGGGAAATGAAATAATTTTTATTCATTACATTTTTTCATTTGGAACACAAAGCCATTGCCCTTGTGGCTTTCTCCCAATCATTAGCCCTTCTGATTTTTTCCATTTTCCTCCTTCAGTGGACAAGAGGATCACAATTAGCATTTCAAAAGAAAAAACAGGTAAATACTCCATAGTTAATCACCCATCTGTCTTTCTTCATATCAATCTAAATAAACCCCCAATCTGGATGAAACTGAACATTTGCTGTCTCTAAGCCTGCACCAGGTCAGCTGGGTGCTGCTGGAGAAGGTCACACAATGGAGCACACTGTACCATAACTTGAGTTGGAACCGCCACAGTTACCAGAAATCCTCTCATGTTTCTCAGCTTAATTCCCACTCCGAGTTTAGGTTTTTCAAACCTCTCCTCTTCAAATCTCTGATCCTCACTGCTCTTCCAGTTCTAAAAGATGGCCATGCTTAATCATTCACATAAAATGCTGAGGTTATCAACCAACCTGAATGGAGCAACCTACCATAAATGTACACCTCTACCCCTTCCTCTTGCTTCAAAAGAGAATGTCAGCCATGCCACCTTCATCTGATACATCACTCCCTCCCTCATTTTCAGGAACCTCATCCCCAGAGACTATCCTCCTCTCTACGCTCATCTCTTCCTCTTAACAAGATCTTTATCATTAGGATTTAAACATGCACCTATATCGTCCACCTCTTACAAAGAAGTGTTTCACATACATATAATTATTCACGATTAAGCCAACTTGTAACAAAGAAGAACAAAAGATAATTCCGTGTTGATCTGTTTCTTTCACTTTAACCTTTGCTTTGGTTCTGTCTAGAGCTAGAGCTATAATCATACATAATGGCCTGCCTCCGGGAACTCTGTCCTTCTGCCTAAATGGTAAAGTAAAGTGCCTTAGTTGGATGGCATCACCGATTCAATGGACTTGAACTTTGGCAAACTCCAGGAGATGGTGAGGGACAGGGAAGCCTGGCATGCTGCAGTCCATGGGATAGCGAAGAGTCATACATGACTTGGCCACTGAACAACAACAACAAAAGTGCCTTTGTTCAGCTCACAGGGAGATATTCTGACCCTGGTCATTTGTGAATGGCTGCAAGAAAGAAGAAATTAACACATCTGCTCTCTGAAGCTGACCAACCCAGGAGACATTTTGTAAGACTTATGGCCTTTTTCCTTTACTTCCTCACTTCCTCCCTCTCTCTGCTCTATGAAAGAAACTAGCACCCAAATCCCAATTAGATGGTACTCTAGGACTCTAGTATACCATCTTCTTGGACACCTAGCTTTCTGAATAAAATAACTATTCCTTGCCTCAACACCTCATCTCCTGATTATTTGCGAACTGCAATGAGCAGACCGAGCTTGAACTCGGTAACAATCTTTTTCCAATGACACCTTATTTTTTTAATGAGGGTGTATTGTGTAGTTCTGGAATCTTTAATTTTACTAAGAACTTTTTCTAAGAACTAATGGCATTTCAGGGCTTCCTTGGTGGCTCAGGCAGTAAAGAATCTGCCTGCAATATGGGAGACCCGGGTTTGATCCCTGAGTTGGAAAGATCTCCTGGAAAAGGAAATGGCAACCCACTCCAGTATTCTTGCCTGGAAAATCCTATGGGCAGAGGAGCCTGGTGGGCTACAGTGCATAGGGCTGCAAAGAGTCAGACACGACTGAGTGACTAACATACACAGTGACATTTCATCCCCAGCACTTCAGCCTTTGGCATGCCTGACAACTGCATGAAAAATGGCTGGAGGTATGTAAGCTTGGAGATATTATCAGGTAGCTGACCTCAAATTCTCCATATATGAAAAGAAGAGAGGGTGATGGCATCTGACAAGAAGCAAGATCTAGCAACTCAGAGAAACATTGGGTGCAAGGTCAAGGAGAGACAACTTTGAAAAGAGACAGAAGACTTCCCTGAGAGAGTGAAAAAAGCTGAGATGGAAAGGAGTTAACTCTGGAAAGAAGAAAGAAAAGAATGTCCCAGTCAGAGAGAATATCATATGCAAAATCCTTGGACAGAAAAAAAGTGCCATGAGACTAGATTGCTGAGATTATGGGAGAAACAGGTGAAAAGGGAGACTGGGAGGGAATGGAGAAAATATGCAACACAGGTCTTGCAGGCAAAGTTTAAAAAAAAGCAAATAACAAAATCTCCTGCCTTTATCCAAAAAGAGTTAAAAAATTATTAAAGAGTTTTGGGCAGAGAGATAGAGAGATGACAGATCCCATTTGCTACTGAGGGGAAAATGCATAGTTTCAATGTGAAGAACAAATTGGAGAGAAACAAATTGCTGTCTGGGAGGAAGTGGATAGATTCAGAAGACACTGGGGAAGTACAGTAAGACTTGGTGAAGGACTGGCAATGGAGTTGATACAGGGGGATATAAAGTACAACTCTGGATTTCTGGCTTGCACAACTGAAGTTAAGGAGCTAGAAAAGAAAAACAGATTTGGAAGGAGGAATGTAATTTGGGTTTCGTTGGACATTAGGTGTTTTTAGTGTCTTTGGGTCATCAACAAACACATGTTAAGTATTCAGTTGGACAAAATAAAGCTTTGTATTTCAGAGGGGGTTTCTAGGCTACAGTTAAGATTTGTAAGTTATCTGTATTGAGGATAAACTTGAAGCCACAAGCTTACAATAGATCATCAAGGGAGAGTATAGAGTGAGAGGTGGACATGACTGAGATTTAAGCATTAAATAACTCTAACATTTAAAAGCAGGAAAGAAGATGATGAACTAAAAAGAGAAAGAGAAGTGACTGAGGAAATGTGAAGAATAGAAGTTGAGAGAAGAGATGGTTTTGAGAAACAGTTAACATACAAGCTCAAGTAAAATGAGAACTGGAACATGTCAATTGGATTTTACAACCTGTTTTTAAGGATGTTCTGTTCTCAGAAAACTAAAAAAAGATTATAAAAGCACTAATTACATTTTGTCTCTTGAATAGAGTCTTCTCACATATTGTTTATCTTCTTTAGTTGTATTCTTTTTCTTTAGATGGTCTGCTGGCATAAATCCATGAGCATGCTGTTAAGGCAAAAGAATCACCATTTTCAGCTCAACTAAGTTTATGAGACCAAAGCATCTTGCCAATGTTAACAGCATTTTTTTTCAAACTTTCTTCTCATTTTAAAATACTAGTAGCAAAACTGCAATGAAGAATATATTGAAATAACTGCTTAAAATAAAGAAGATGGTGTAATGCAAACTGCTGCCTAGTAAGCCAAGTCATTGTTCAATAGCTTGAAATGTTTATCAATTCATGTATAAATGTATGAATTTATTAATAATTATTGAAATACAGAGAGGTGGTCAATATCTAATACACAAAATGTAGGTGGTTAAAAAGCCAAATATTTGAAAGTTGAAGTTTACTTGTATTCTATACAGGTTTCCCTGATAGCTCATTTGGTAAAGAATCCACCTGCAATGCAGGAGACCCAGGTTCAATTACTGGGTTGGGAAGATCCACTGGAGAAGGGATAGGCTACCCACTCCAGTATGCTTGGGTTTCCCTTGTGGCTCAGCTGGTAAAGAATCTGCCTGCAATTTAGGAGACCTGGGTTCGATCCCTGGGTTGGGAAGGTCCCCTGGAGAAGGGAAAGTGTACCCACTCCAGTATTCTGGCCTACAGAATCCCATGGACAATATAGTCCATGGGGTCGCAAAGAGTTGGACACAACTAAGCAACTTTCACTTTGTATTCTATACATAAAATTTAAATTCACTGAAATGTCTTCAAAGGGGAATTTAAAGAAAAAAGGAATTCAAACATTTTCAATTCTAACTTTAATATGAAACTAATTAGCATGCACTTTTGAAAATCACCCTCTTTTCTATACCACATCCTTTTTTATTACAGACAAGAAAATAATATTCAGTGTATAAATATGGCTTGAGATACAACTTTAGTCATGTACAAAAACCATTAAGGTAGGTTTGGGATGTATTTTTCCATTTGGAGGAAATGGAAAAGACACAAATGCAGGGAAAGCACACTTTTACAATCCAAAACACAAATTTATTGATTGACATGGAAAAGTCTCATTAGTACTGAAGGAAGATATTAGTACTGAAGGAGGGGAGATGCATATTTACAATGCATATTAATTAGGAGGTCATAATGGTATGCTTACAATTAATGGTAACCAAAAAGGATTATTCAATTAACTATGTTGGATAATTGATCAATAGTTTGGGGAAAAAATTACATTGGATCCCTACATCCTACATTATATAAAAATAAATTCCAGATAATTAAACATTGTAAATAAAAAAATATAACCATGATAAATTTTTAAGATGTAAAAAGTAAAATATAGATGTAAGATGTAAAAAATGAAATCATAAATAATTCTTTAAAACAGAAATAATGAACTGAGTGCTTTTATAAATACAAGTTAAAACAAGCATATGTTTGTTCGTCTCATTGTCAGTTAACAAATTCGATACTGGTTAATGTCATCAAGTTTATAGGAGCAGGGGGGAATTTTCTTATATTTTAAAGTGAGTCCCATTCTTCTGAACATCAATTTTATAATATTTATCCAAGACCCTTAAATGTGTATACCCTTCTAGAAATACATGCTTGATAAATTTTATCAAGGAAATACTGGATAAATGCAGAAAGAAGACCGACCAAGGATGATTATCAATAGTTTTTTTATAATTGTTTAAAAAAAGAAAGAAAAAGAAAGTGGGAGAGAGAATATAATTGATCAAAGGCATGGAATAAGATAAATGCTGATACATAATAACGTCATGAAACCATTAAAATGATCACGTAAGTCTGTCTTTATTGGCATCAAAATATGATCGTACTGTGAAAGAGAAAAGGAGATGTTAAAAGAGCATGGCTAGTCTGATCATATTTGTGAAAATGTGTGCATGCTTGTGCACATGTGTATTTTTATGGAAATAAAATCTAGGGAAACAGCATAATTTTAACAGTTACTGTGTTGAGGTGGTCATTTTATGGATGATTTTAATGTTTTTCTTTATTTCTTCCTCATTACTTGAATATTTTAAGAATGAGTTTGTGGCATTTCACACACACAAAAAAGATTAAATAAAATTCCATTTTGAGACAAGCAACAAATCAGTTCTTTGCCACTTTCCAAAAATGCATGAAGAAACTACATAAAGTTTTCTCTGTAAAAGATTAACCTAACTTCCATCACCAGCTGTGGATCAGAGAAATACAAAGCTCCTAGTAAACCATCCTCCACCAAGGAATCAGTATAGAAGGACTGATTTAAAACCATACCACAGAATCCAAAAAACAACCCAAACTCATGGAAAGAAATCAGAGTTGTGGTTACCAGAGACAGAAGGGTGAGAGGAGGGAGAATTGGAGAAAGGTAGTCAAAAGATACTGATTTCCAGTTAGAAGATGAGTAAGTACTGGGTAACATACAACATGATGACAAATGACACTGCTATATGATATATTTGGAAGTTGCTAATATAGTAAATACTAAAAGTTGGCATCACAAGGAAAAAAATTTTGATAACTGTGTGAGAAGATGAATGCTAACTAAACTTATTGTGGCAATCACTTCACAATATATGTATGACAAATCTCAGTGTGGTATACCTTAAACTTATACAGAGCTGCATGCCAATTATATCTCAATAAAACTGAAAGCATAAATAAGTAGAAGCACACCATGGGCACTCAAGTGGACTGTACTAGCTATCTACTGCTGTGTAAGCCATCACCCGAAAACAATTACTGGAAACAACAAACATTTATTGTCTCACATTTTCTTGGTGTCAGGAATCTAGGAGCATCTTAGCTGGGTGGCTCAAGCTCAGAGTATCCTATGATGTCGTAGTCAAGGTGTCAGCCAGGGCTGCAGTCATTTCAAGGCTCAACTCAGAAAGAATCAGCTTCAGCGCTCATTCACGTGGCTATTGGCAAGGCCTGAGCAGTTCATCTCCCAAACTGACTCACATGAGCCTTTCCCTGGGGCCATCTCATGACATGAAAGCTGGCTCCCCTGAATTGGCAGGCCAAGGGAGAGTGAGAGATAGAACCCCATCTCAGAAGTAGCATCTCATCTCTTCTACTGTATTCTACTCATTAAGACTGAATTAATCAATGCAGGTGACACTCAAGAGCAGGAAAACCAGAAAGTGGGGATCTTTGAGAGCTATTTTAGGAACTGTCTTTCAACACGCACCAAAAGCAAAAGAAGAAAAGAAAAGGAAGTAAACTTAAAGTTTGTATAAGAATGTTCATAGCAGCTTTATATGGAATAGCCCCAAACTGGAAAACAATCCAAATATCGATAGGAAATGGATTAAAAATTGTGATCTACCTATACAGCAGTATATGATTCAGTGATAAAAGAAACAAACCTTTGATTTAGTCAATACCATGAATGAATCTCATGGATACTGAGCAAAAGAAAGCTGGACTAAAAAGATCATACTGTATAAGTCCTTTTATATGAAATTCTAAATAGGAGTAAGCAACTGATGGTGAAAAAAATTGGAAAAGTTGTTGCTTTGTGGAGGGAACCTTAACTGAAAAGACCGATGAACAACATTTCGGGGTGAGGGGTGGAAATTTCTATATCCTGGTTAGGAGTATAAATTACACAGTTGCATGCATTTGTCAAAACTCAGCAAATTTTGCACTTAAGATCTGCACACCTCTTTGCATACAAGTCATACTTTAAAGTGTAAATAAATATTAAAGTCAAAAACAAAAAGAACAAAAACTGAAAGTTTGTTGAATATTGGGATGAGTTTAAAAGGAAGAGTAAATTATCACCTCCTTTGAAGTCTTTCAAAAAGAAATGAAAATTCCAATCTGTCTGAAGACAGTGTTGAGTGTATCTACTGGGAAACAGCTGGATGAATAGCCATTTTTCAACATAGGGAGTTAAATTTGGTTCAAGTTAAGGACAAAGTAGAGGATCAAGGGATTTCTCCCTGCCTAGTGCCATGCTGAAAACAAGTCATTTTTGTGAAAAGAAATTTTGGCACAGGAGATGGGAGAAAAAAAGCAGAAAGAGAGAGAAGAAGGTCACCAATTGAGTTAAGAGACTGAAGTCAAAAGATGAATGATATTCACTCCAAAGTCATTAAACAAATTACAGATGGGGTCAGAGCTCCTATTCTGATGTTCTAACTTGGTCCCATTGCTCTGGGAATTTGTTTATCTTATCTAAAAATACCACTATAACTAAAGTATTGTTTTCACTTGAAACCTACAAAGGAAATTTGGATTTTTTTTACCTTGCTTTCCACACACTGAATCTAAACCCTTAATGATATGATTCCTTCTGGTTTCAAGAGTTTCATCCCCAAACAAACTTTAATAAAGAAGAAAAAGATTTGTCTAAAGCTAGGGGGAAAGTTTTAATTGAAACCACTCTCCAGAGTCTGCATAGACTTGAAGTAATCAAGACCAGATTTTCTCTCCCATAAAGAAATCTGCAATGATACTGCAGCCTATCTGTTCCAGTTGGTGCTGCTTAAGCCTTGAATATGCATTTGAATAAAACCACATATTTTTGTTTTCTGAAAGCATCTTGTTTTAATTCCAATAATTTTCATTGTTTTTCCCCAGCAAAGAAGTGATATTCTGTGTATGATTCAGTCTCACTAGAAATGTTCCTAGTGGAGTTACCAATGCCTTCACAGCCATAAAAATAAAACCCTCTATTAAACGCTTCAGGGGAAGAAAACCACAATGCAATCAACATTCTCCAAAAACAGTAGCAATAATTGAATGACCAGCTTCTGCCCAAGTTTCAGTACCTTATTTCTCATGTCAGTAAATAATACAGGGTCATAAACACTGCAGACAAGCTACACATATGCACACATGCATGCATGTGTGTGTGCATACACACACACACATACACACACACACACTTTTCTCTACACTTTGTCTGGAAAATCTGGAAAATGTAGATTTAAAAAAATATTGCTAATATTGAATCAGATAGTGTGCCTTATTGAAGGTTTCCTCACTTCCAGTGTATCAAATAGTACTTACCATAGAGAACGGTTAGGAATGCAATCTGTCAAATGAAGGGGCCAGCCTGGATTGTCCCTACCATCCCTTGCAGTTTGTATTCAATACATTTGGTCCATAAACTGCCAACGGCCTTAAAATGTCCCCAACCCAAAACAGTCTCATCAACAGTTTTCCCACTCCACATAGCTTTCCCACTCTTCTTTTGCCATGCTAGTTGCCTTTCCATTTCCTTTAAATATGTTTTTTTTTTTTTTTTGGCCATACCCTACCCTGAACTGTTTCCAAATTGGGAAAGGAGTATGTCTATATATTGTCATCCTGCTTATTTAACTTATATGCAGAGTACATCATTTGAAATGCTGGGCTGGGTGAAGCATAGCTGGAATCAAGATTGTCTGGAGAAATACCAATAACCTCAGATATGCAGATGACAACATCCTTATGGCAGAAAGCGAAGAGGAACTAAAGAGCCTCTTGATGAAGGTAAAAGAGAAGAGTGGAAAAGCTGGCTTAAAACTCAACATTCAAAAAACTAAGATCATGGCATCCAGTCCCATCACTTCATGGAAAATAGATGGGGAAACAATGGAAACAGTGTTTATTTATTTATTTCCTTGGGCTCCAAAATCTCTGCAGATGATGACTGCAGCCATGAAATTAAAAGACACTTGCTCCGTGGAAGAAAAGCAATGACAAACCTAGACAGTGTATTAAAAAGCAGAGACATTACTTTGCTGACAAAGGTCTGTATAGTCAAAGCTATGGTTTTCCATAAAAAGACACTTCCCATAAAAGACTCTTGGAAGAAAAACTATGACCAAACTAGACAGCATATTAAAAAGCAGAGACGTTACTTTGCCAACAAAGGTCCATCTAGTCAAAGCTATGTTTTTTCCAGTAGTCATGTATGAATGTGAGAGTTGGACTATAAAGAAAGCTGAGTGCCAAAGAACTGATGCTTTTGAACTGTGGTGTTGGAGAAGACTTGAGAGTCCCTTGGACTGCAAGGAGATCCAACCAGTCAATCCTAAAGGAGATCAGTCCTGAATATTCACTGGAGGGACTGATGCTGAAGCTCCAATACTTTGGCCACCTGATGCAAAGAAGTGACTCATTGAAAAAGACACTGATGGTGGGGAAGATTGAAGGCAGGAGGAGAAGGGGATGACAGAGGATGAGATGGTTGGATGGCATCACTGACTCGATGGACATGAGCTTGAACAAGCTCCAAAAGTTGGTAATGCACAGGGAAGCCTGGCGTGCTGCAGTCCATAGGGTCACAAAGAGTTGGACACTACTGAATGACTGAACTGAACTGAACAGATGGTTTTTCCAGTAGTCATGTACAGATGTGAGAGTTGGACCATAAAGAAAGCTGAGCACCAAAGAATTGATGCTTTTGAAGTGTGGTGTTGGAGAAGATTCAAGAGTCCCTTGGACTGCAAGGAGATTAAACCAGTCAATCCTAAAGGAAATGAGTCCTGAATATTCATTGGAAGAATTGATGCTGAAGCTGAAGCTCCAATACTTTGGCCACCTGATGCAAAGAACTGACTCATTGGAAGAGACCCTGATGCTGGGAAAGATTGAAGGCAGGAGAAGGGAACAACAGAGGACAAGATGGTTGGATGACATCACCAACTCAATGGACACAAGTTAGAGCAAGCTCTGGGAGATGGTAAAGACAGGGAAGCCTGGCATGCTGTAGTCCATGGGGTCGCAAAGAGTCAAACACAACTGAGCAACTGAACAACAACAGTGAGGCATGTGGGATATTAGTCCCCCAATCAGGAATAGAATTCATGCCCCTGCACTGGAAGGCAGAGTCTTAACCACTGAACCGCTGAGGATGTCCTTCCTCTAAATATTAATATCTTAGTTAAGCAAATCCAGGTGAGGTTTTATACTAAAGATCAATATATTTTACACAGAGTACAGAACTATTGGACTAAACCAAGATTATAATACAATTAACTGGCAATGAAAGGCTTATTCATTCTGCCTTTTTACCTCTTTTCTCCCATGCGTCTCATTTTATTTTGTCTACCAGCTTTGACAATGGACAAATATTTTTTGGAGTTCAAAGGAAAAGTCCAGTCTGAATAACATCAAAAATACCAAGTGCGCCTCCATATACACACACCCAAGCATGCACAGATGGAAAATTTTCACTGACCTAGAAAGAAAGAAAAATATTCTGCAAAGTCTGTCTCCTATTAATTGGACTTAGTATTATTATAGGAAAAAATAAGCATAGAGGACTTTGAATTCTCACTCACAATCAAGGGTGCTATAATGAATATTTCAACAGGCATACATTTGGAAGTTTTAATTAAAATCAGTAGTGCTATTGATATCGTAATGTCTTAGACTAAGGCTCAGGCAAGTAATCACCTGCCTCCCAAGTGAATGGCAATACACATGCAATTAATTATAGAAGACTTTGCTACTGGAACCACCTTGGGATTGCCAAGATTTAGAGCAAGTGTTCACACATTCAACTACAGAAGGCAACTCTGCTGGTGATGGAATGAGCAGCTACTTAACCCAGATTCAGCGTCTCTCCTTATTAGGCCCAGTGCCTGAAAGCCTGACATCAACTCTGCTCTTCTTCTCTGGCACCACAAATAATCCTCCTGCTTCCCGTGATCAAGGCTTTTCTATTGCAGAAGTTTACCAATAGATGTTGGTAAAGCCATTTGGGCAGATCATCTTACTTTTGAAGTGTGCCCTCCACCATCTTCCTGCCTTATGAGGGTTTCAATAGAGCCAAGTATTAATTGTTACCATCTCTTCCATGAGACATCACTCTTAAGTTCTCACTCTCAAGACCTTTTCAGGCTCCCTTGTTTCCCCATCAGAAAAAAAGAAAAAAAAAAAGGACTCTTGGGATAAAAGAATAGGAGAGAATTTGGGAAGCTGCCAGACCAAAGCAGAGTGCTTTAAAGTACACTTAGGGGGACTTCCCTGGTGGTCCATTGGCTAAGACTCTGCACTCTCAATGCAAGGGGCCCCAGTTCGATCCCTGGTCAGGGAACTAAATTCCCACATGCCACAACTAAGAGTTTGCATGCCACAACTAAGACAAGGCACAGTCAAATAAATAAAAAATTATAATTTTTTAAAACTACATTCAGCTGCCAGAAGTTTCCTTCAGGATTCTTTGGATACCAGGAAACCAAACCACATTCACAAAAGAGCAAGAGAGTCACAGCTGACTTTAATGACTGTTTTCTAAATGATCTTAATGAGAAGTATTTATACTTCATAAAACAAAAGCCAGAACAGAATGATTCTTGCCTAAGTTTTTATGGAAAATCTATACTTCAAAAGGAAAGGAAGGAAGAGAGAGAGATGGAAGGAAGGAAGGGAGAGAAAGAGAAAGAAAATTAAAAATTGCCCCAAGTTCTTAGGCTGTTTGGGGGCAGGGAACCACGAGGATTTTCTTGAGCTTTGGATAAGTCTGGCGCTAAGTTTGCTTCAATATCCACAAATGCAAGTTTAAAAGGTTCTAGCCTCTCACAGTAAGGACTTGTCTTTGTAATATCTTAAGTCCTACCACCCTAAGGATGTGACCATAGTCCCTGGGGACTTGGACAGCCCCTCTTGCTGACCTCTCTGTGTTCCCCTAAAATTCACAGAAATACCTCACAATATCGAGGAAATGACAAGATTTAAGATGGTAACTACAGTGATTTTTCTGAGCAGAGTTAAGACAGTTTATCAGTGTTGTATTCAAACCAGCCCTAATGTCATAAGCAGTCATTAGCAAGCTTATAAATAGCATCTTTCCCTTTTTACAAAGCACTGCTTAGTCTGGTCTGCAAGGAAGCCAGGTAACTGTGACATTGATAAAGGAAGTGAAGGTAGCTCAGTCCTGTCTTACTTTTTGCGACCCCATGGACTGTAGCCCTCTGGGTTCCTCTGTCCATGGAATTCTCCAGGCAAGAATACTGGAGTGGGTAGCCTTTCCCTTCTCCAGGGGATCTTCCCAACCCAGGGATCGAACCCTGATCTCCCACATTGAAGGTAGATTCTTTACTGTTTGAGCCACCAGAGAAGCCCACACAAGGAAACTGTACCATAAAACACTAATATTTAGAAATCTAAAAATAAGCAACATGAAGTTCACACACCTAAACAGAATGTTAACTTCCCCCTGTATCTTTTACAAGGTTTCACTTTATTTCACAAAGTCCTGAGTCACAAAAAGATAGTTAGGCACAGTTAACTAATTTTTTCTTCAAACGCATCTCCTTAGCAGATGGAAGGAATATGCTTTTAGCTTATTCTTCTAATTTTAATGCTTTCAATATGACATTTTTTAACAGTTTTAAACCATTTCCATGTTGAGAACATGAGCTGAATGTGGCATACTTCTGAATGTGAATGTGTGATGTAACACTGTTTTGATGGTGTTACATCAAGACACTGTAAATTATCTGGTTGGAAATTATTTAATCCTCTTAAACCAGCACTTACAATCCACAGATGAAGGTAACAGGTTTCAGTCCATATTGAAAACAAGAAAAAGGGCCATGTCAACTGGATTCAATCCATGGTTCTGCTCTTCTCCTCGAATATCTTGGATACCAGCAACACCTCACCTTTACTGAACACTTATTAAGTTCCAGGCACTATGCTAGTCATTCTATGACCATTAAATCATTTAATATCCCCCAGACCAAAATGATTATTACGTGCATTTTGTTCTCTTTTCAACACATTTCTTAAATGTGGAGACTGAAGGGTATCAATTTCCCTAACTTATACAGCAAGTGATGAGGGAGGCCACAATTTGAACTTCACTTTATTATGCTGCACTGTCCCACATACCTGCCCCCCACACACACCGATCACAGCTCCTATGGTGTTTTCGAAGTCGGACGCTCCCTCTAACCTCCAATTAGTGAAATATGCCAATATTGACCCCTCTTAAAATTTTCCTCCCTCGGTCCTAACCCTTTCATTCTGTAAATAGGCCTCACCTCCCTCTGCAATCCAGCCACTGCTGTCATGAGCCCACTGCATACCTTGCTGCTACTGCTGCTAAGTCGCTTCAGTCGTGTCCGACTCTGTGCGACCCCATAGACGGCAGCCTACCAGGCTCCCCCGTCCCTGGGATTCTCCAGGCAAGAACACTGGAGTGGGTTGCCATTTCCTTCTCCAATGTATGAAAATGAAAAGTGAAAGTGAAGTCGCTCAGTCATGTCCAACTCCTAGCCACCCCATGGACTGCAGCCCACCAGGCTCCTCCGTCCATGGGATTTTCCAGGCAAGAGTACTGGAGTGGGTTGCCATTGCACTGCATACCTTAGAAGTACACTTTATAATCTTTTCGTTTTACCCAGTCATCTGAGAAATGAAAAGCTGCCCTAACATATGAGGTTTGTTACTATTCCTATTGCGTGTGCCTGAAGTCTGTTCTGGGTTCATGAGAATGTAGGACAAGGGGGCGATGACAAGGAGTACATCTAAAGGAGCAACTGATATGTGGAAAGCGCAGCATACAAGGGGCAGGTTTAACCAAGGAAAGCTTAATTCCACTGAAGACCTCCTGAGGGCACGAGGCATGGACAGAGTATACACACCATGACCACTGAAGCCAAAGGGTGGCAATCCAGATGAAATGCATGAGCTCTTATCTCAATGTCCTACAGTGAAAATTTAGATTTTATGGAAAAGGACAAAGAGGAAAGAATGAGGAAGGCCCAGACTTAGAGAATGAACTTATGGTTGCCGGGGGAAATGATGGGGGAAAGGATACTTGAGTTTGGGATGCACATGTACACACTGCTATATTTAAAATGGATAACCAACAAGGACATACTGTCTAGCACAGGGAACTGTGCTCAATGTTATGTTGCAGCCTGGATGAAAGAGAAACTTGGGGGAGAATGAATACATGTGTATGTATGACTGAGTCCCTTTGCTGTCCACCTGAAACTATCACAGCATTGTTTATTAATTGGATATACTCCAGTACAAAATAAAAAGTTAAAAAAAAATTGTGTGTGACCACTGTGTGCGAGGCAGTATTCTTTATTTCATAGACAGAGGCATTATTCTCCGTATTTTACAGGTGAGGAAACTGAGGTCCAGAGGTGTCTCATAACACAAACACCACAGCTAGCTAGTCGAATAACTGGATGTAAACCCCAGTTTTCCTCTTCTGAAGCCTGTGCCCCTTCCTTTATAGTGAGCCAGGATGACAAACAAAGATCATATGAATGGCGTGCCTGTGGCTGGAGGTAGCCAGGAATTGTGACATAGATAGCACCGAGGAGACTGGAGCAGGTGTGTCTACAGTCAGTGGGGGAGTGTGTACTGCAGCAAAGTGTGTGTTGTCCATTTGATCCTTTGTCACAGTTGGGGCAGTTCCACCTCATTGGTTTTAGAGGCTGATTGGATCATCTGCCTGTTCATATGAGGTTATTTCCCTTGTATTCATTTTTCAACCCCATGGTTAGAATGTTGTTTTCCTGAATACCACTTTTAATTATTAAGTGAAAGTAACACAACAGTACCCCATAATCCTCCATGATATAGAAGGGGCTCAGGGGCCCTGTGTGCTCAAAAAAATGTTAATTTTTTTTTACCCAGTATAACAGGTATATGCTCCCTTGAACTGAATAAAGCAAAAACTGATGTTTTAACTTATGCAAAATAAACTTTACAAGCAACTCACAATGGTGACATGGTCACTTGGATGTATTCTCCATAAACCAGCATTTGGATAAGGAGGTTAAACCTCAGATTAGAAAAATAAGTAGTGCAGAGCCTTTGGGTTGCCTGGCAGGACATCAGAGCAAACTGGCATGACCACAAAAACTCAAAATTGGCCAAACTGCACTTCTGCCCAATTGTCTTCAAGGATTGAATGGGATGGCCATTGTTTGCAAAAAACACTGAGAAGTTAGCTGTGTGCACAGAAACAGCAGACACTTTATATCAGTAAGTGTGGTGTGGTCGACCTACGAAACCAATGAATATCATCTCAGTTCACAAAACAAACCTTTAAGTAGAATCGCTACCCCAGGAAAAGGCAATAACTAAGATTAATCAATGCTTTTAAGGCACATATATTTGCAGATGGTAACCGTCAATGACCATCTTAACAAGAAATACTGCCTTGTTGCATGAAGGACCATAGTACTATTTGCTATTCAGAAGCCATAGAGAACAGACGGATGGACATGGGGGTGGGGTGGGGAGAAGAGGGTGGGACAAATGTAGAGAGTAGCATAGAAACATATATACTACCATATGTAAAATAGATAGCCAGTGGGAATTTGCTATATGACTCAGAGAAAAAGAACCCAAACCAGGGCTCCGTGACAACCGAGAGGGGTGGGATGGGATAGGAGGGAGAAAGGAGGTTCAAGAGGGAGGAAACATATATATATACCTATGGCTGATTCATGTTGATGTATGGCAGAAACCAACACAATATTGTAAAGCAATTATCCTTGAATTAAAAATAAATTTTTAAAAAAGAAATCAAATTCTTACAAAAGCCAAAATGCTATATTGTTGAAAAAGAAGTCAGTGATCTAGAATTTTTTGTCTATTAGATTATCAAAGACCAATTTCAGAGTAATTAGCAGGATAAATTTGGAAAGATGAACTGATTTTGAATATCCTTGGGTCAGATCCTACTAAATTTATCCTCCTTTAGTAGACTGGCAGTATAAATGATGGTTAGTTCAAATTAATGTATCAGGACACTCTACATTTTAAAACCCACACTGTATATTGCCAAAGTAGAACCAACACTTTGCATAGATGCTAATAGACTGTGGTTTCTTTCAGTGAATTTGTTATGGTGGGAGTTGTTTTTTGAAAGTGATCAGAGCCTATGGATCATAACTTGAAAGGAAAAAAAGTATTTGTCATAAATAAAGAGCAGTAGATCTTTTATCTGGAAGGTTCTTTGCTTGCTCGTTGGCAATGGGCATGTTTAGAAGTAAAAGCTTGGACTGAACTACTCTCTCCATGATAAAGAGGAAAAGGCATATGAAGAGTCAAGGGAAAAGAGGCAAAGGATAAGGGCAAGGGGTGAATCTCAGTAAGACAGTAAAGGACTCAGAAAGGCTGTTCTCAAGAAGGGCAAAAAGAAAGAAATCTTGGCGTGCAGTAGGGGCTGGAAAATTCAGAGCTAAGGCGTGATGGTTTCTTTTCAAAGTAAATGCTTGTGCTCTATAACATGAGGCGACTTCATGAGCCTCCAATCATTAAGCTATGCTTGTTGTGATCAGCTTTATTGTGGAAGGCAGGGAAGGGACCCAGTTATACATCAGGGTTGGCACAAAACCAAACAGTGTCAGTCCTCTTGAACATAGGGACAAAATGTACAGGCAGCATAGATCTGAAGGTTCAGGCAGGATTTCTAAACGAAGGCCAGCACTCAGCGACATCTTTGATTAAATCATCAATCTAGAGCCAACAGACTTGAGCCAAAAGCCTACCCGAGATTGCCACAGTGTTGAGCAGACACAAGGTGCCAGAAAGGAAAGTTTTATCAAAGGTGAGTTGTGATGGTACTGGGAATACCATGCCAAAGTCAGAATCACACGGGGAATTCTAAGCGCTAGAATTCTCTGAACAAGAGGTGAAAAGTGTAAAATTGAAGGCAGATTTGAGGTGAGGTGAAAACTTAAGTTCTATTTCATTAACGGCTCAATCAACTATGTCAATGCTGCTTTCATTTTAGTGTGACCAAGAAGCTCTAAAGTCACAGTGACACAGCTCTCATATACACGAGGAAAACTGAACTTAATAAATAGACCAAGAGACTACTATTTATTTGTAAATACTAGTTTTTCCCCTAAATTAATTTATTATCCTGCCACATGATCATTTCTACAAGTCTATTTTTATAAAAATACATTTTATAATACTCCAAATATGGTATTTATATTGTCTTCATAACAAGGCAATACCTGATTTGACCTTGACAGAAAAAGACAAAATAATAAGATGGTAGAAAATTCCCACTAAAAAACGTCTTATATACTATACCAAAAAAAGTTAAAATAATAAGTGAAAATGATTCTTGGGAAAAAGTTTTTGTTCCTGTTTAAAAAGACTTTGCTTCTTTTTTTAATTAGCATTTAATTTAAAAAACATGTCACATTTTTGTTCAATAACTCTTCCTGATAACTAAATCAAAATGGGAAGTCGATCTCTATAAGCATCATTTTCAGAGTAAGTACCTACTCAGGATTAGAATTTCATTTGGCTTTAGACCACATGTACTTTCTTAGTGCAGTAATTCAAATTCTATTGCACACTACTTTTAATAAAAAAATTAACAATGACAACAAAAAAAGGTCTGAATGTTATTAATCTTTTGATTTAGAATCTGTACTGGTTTCTTAGGTAAGGCTGCCGTTAAAAGTAACCACAAACTGGGTGGTTTAAAGCTACAGAAATGTGTGCTCACAGCTCTGGAGGCTACGAGTCTGAAATCAAGGTGTGGGCAGGTAGGTTCCTTCCGGAAACTCTGAGGAAGAAACTGTGCCATGCATCTTCCTAACTTCTGGTGATTATCAGCAACCCTTGATGTTGCCTGGCCTGTAGACACAGGACTCTAATCTCTGCTTCTGTTTTCACATGGCATATCCTCTACATCTCTGTGAATCTGTGTGTCCTCTTCTTTTCTAATAAGGATATCAGTGACCTTCAATGAGGTCCCATCCCAATCCAGTAAGACTTAATCTAAATAATTTTATCTATAAAGACCTTATTTCCAGGAGTTCCCTGGTGGCCTAGGGGTTAGAATTCTGGGCTTTCCATGCAGTGGTTCAGGTTTAATCCCTGGTCAGGGAACTGAGATTCCACAAGCCATGTAGCACAGTTTAAAAAAAACCAAACACCTATTTCCAAATGAGGTCATATTCTGAGGTTCAGAGTGGACATGAATTTGGGGGGCACTCATAACTTAGACTGTAAACTTTTGCAGGGTACTTTCTATATGATTCAAATTTTAGCTCTGTTGGCACCTAGCCTGTATAGAATGAACACCAAGGAAAAAATGTGAAACCAATTACAAAGGCAAATACACTAAAATGTTTCAACTAAAGCAGCTCGTCCTGCAACTTTGAATACTTTATGGATATTTTCCACTATTTTAAGCATATAAATCATATATCAGTCTCTGGAAGCCCATTCCCCAAAAGTCAAGTTTTCCTGTGACTCTTAATTATTAATAGAAGAACTAAGAGCTTCAACTATTCCTCACAGCAAAATTTATTCTCCCAATAGCTCTCCCAAGTTCATCAGGACTTTAAAAGCACAATTACAACCCATTGAGAGGTCACAAGTTTACTCTTATACTACAGAAGGCAATTTATAGATTCAAAGCAATCCCTATCAAATTGCCAATGGCATTTTTCACAGAAAGAGAATAAATTATTTTTAAATTTGTATGGAACCACAAAAGACCTCAAATAACCAAAACAATCTTAAGAAAGAACACCAGAGCTGGAGGAATCATGATCCCTGGCTTCAGACTATGCTACAAAGCTACAGTAATCAAAACAGCATGATATTGGCACAAATACAGACACATTGATCAATATGGTCAATTAATCTATGACAAAGCAGGCAAGAATATATAATGGAGAAAAGACAGTCTCTTCAATAAGTGGTGCTGAGAAAACTAGACATCCACATGTAAAAGAATGAAATTAGAACATTCTCTAACACCGTATACAAAAATAAACTTTAAATGGCTTAAAAACTTAAATGTAAGACCAAATACTGTAAAATTCCTACAGGTAAACATAAGCGGAACACTCTTTAATATAAATCACAGCAATAATTTTTTGTCCCTGTCTGAGAGTTAATGGAAACAAACGCAAGAATAAACAGATGGGACCTAATCAACTTACAAGCTTTTGCACAGCAAAGGAAATCATAAACAAAATGAAAAGACAACCTATGGACAGGGAGAAAATATTTGCAATGATTAATCTTGTCAAGGGATTAACTTCCAAAATATGCAAATTGTATAGCTCAATATCACTGTTAAAAAAACAATACAATAAAAAATTGGCAGAAGACGTAAATAGTAGATATTTCTCAAAGAAGACATAGATGGCCAAGAGGCACATGAAAAGATGTTCAATATCATTAATTATTAGATAACTGCAAATCAAAACTACAATGAGGTATCACCCCATAACCAGTCAGAATGTTCATCATCAAAAAGTCTACAAATAAATCCTGGAAAGGGTGTGGAAAAGGAATCCTTCATACACTGTTAAGTGGGAATGTTAACTTGTGTAGCCACTATGGAAAACAGTATGGAGGTTCCTTAAAAAACTAAAAATAGAGTTATCATATGACCTAGCAATCCCACTCCTGGGCACGTATCTGGAAAAGACAAAAACTCTACTTTGAAAAGATACATGCACACCAATGTTCACTGCAGTACTGTTTATAATAGGCAAGACATGGAAGCAATCAAACTGTCCATCTACAGATGACTGGATAAAGACGTGGTACATATATATATATAATAGAAATTACCCAGCCATAAAAAAGAAAGAAATACTGCCATTAGCAGCAATGTGGATGGACCTAGAGATTATCATACTAAGTGAAATACGTCAGAGAAAGCCAAATATCATATGGTATCACTTATATGTATAATCTAAAAAATTATACAAATGAACCTATTTACAAAACAGAAATAGACTCACAGACACAGAAAACAAATGCATGATTATCAAAGGAGAAAGAGGGCGAGAGGGATAAATTAGGAATTTGGGATTAACAGATACACACTACTATATATAAAACAGATAACCAAGAAGGACCTACTGATAGCACAAAGAACTATACTTAATATTTTGTAATAACCTAGAATGGAAAATAAAAAGAATACACACATGTACAAACACATATTGTACTAAAATAATATCACCACTAGGTACAGATACATATCAGTCTAAAATACTGCTTTCTGCAGTGGGAAATGTGGTTATTATAAAAAACCAAAGGAGGTAGTCCATAAAGCCTACCTCAGAACACAGTCTTGGCCTACCTTTCCAGTTCCCTAGGCCATATGACCCACATGCTCAGATGTCACCAAGGACCACTGGATATAACCATTAAATTTCTCCCCTGAAAATAAATCTCTGCTCCATTGTTCTTTTCATTCATCTTCCCCTTTTTAAGCTCTTAAAGTCTTCTTCTATCTATAAAATTTTACTCAATCTCTTCTATACTCTCTAATATTGTTTCTTACTTGCCTAAATCTAGTCTATATGCCAAAATACTCCAAACAATAAACACCTTATTTAAATATGGAAGCTATGTAGTAGGAGAAAAGAGTAGTAGATTTGTCAGATACAGTAGATTTCATGCTCTGATACAGCTTTTACCACTAAGTGAAACACCCTAGGTCTTAATCTCCTTCAAAACTGAAGTTTATGTTCTTAGAAAATGCATGCTCAAGTATTTAGGAATAAATTTTTATTGCTCCTTCAAGTCATTTTCAAATAATTCACTCAAAAACATAGGTAGGGAGGTAGATGGATGGATATAAAACTAATAAGGCAAAATGGAAGTTGTTGGATGTAGGATCTAGATGTATGGGATATATAGGTGTTAATTGTATTAGTCTTTCAACTTCTCTGTATATGTGAAAATGGTGATAAGAAAAACCGCAGGTGGGAGAATGAAGTTGAAATAAATTTAAATTCTTCTATTTCCAAATTCCATAACTGTATATATCTAAATTATACCTCATCAACAACCCTCCCAAACTATCTTCCATCTGGACTTCTCCATGTGTACTAATGTCACCTCATTATCTTACAACTGAGGTCTGACATGCTAGAATGATCTTTGATTCCTCTCCCTGCTTCTGGCTTCATGTACACTAGTCCAAAGCCTATTGAGTCTTCCTTCCAAATGTTTTGTATGTTTCACTGACTTTGCATTCCCACTGGTAACACCTTCAGTCTGTCTGGTATTTTTCAGCATCCTACTTCCTGATTTGATTTCCATATCAACTGTGCTAACACCAGTCTTATCATGTCACTTCACTGTTCTATCAATATCTACTTCTTAAATGTTGTCTCTCACTACTCCTATATACAAGTCCCAGACACCAGACAGATAAGCTCACTCCTCATTATACCCTGTGCTTGTGCTTTTGTTCACAGAGCTCTCCTATCTGAAATCATCTTTTCCTCCTTGTTGTAATTATTCAAGCTCTATCAGCTGGCCCTTAGTGTGTACTAAACCTATTAATGCTCCTCTCTATAAAAACATCCTCTCATCCCCATCTCTAGTCTTGGCCCTTATTACACCCAAAGATTTCCTAAGAATGTAACCTTCATGAGGGCAGAAGCCTTGCCTGTCTTGGTCACTGATTTATCTCCAGCATATAATAAAGACAGAATGTTATTTGGGGGATAAAATAATACTGTGTTCCTGGAAACATTCATTTAGTTAATTTTACATTTTGTGTTGTGGCATTTTCCAGATACACACACACACACAATTGTTTCCCACACACACACACACACACACAAAAAGCTGAAATGTTCTTTTAAAGACTTTATATTAGGGATCTTCAGAGAAACAGATCCAGGAGGATACATAGAGATGTCTGAAAGGAGATTTACTCTGAGAAATTGGCTCACTGATTATGGAGGACAGAGCTTAGACAGCTATCTGCAAGCCATAGTTCCAGGAAAGCTGGAAGCATACTTCCAGTCCAAACTTGAAGGCCTGACAACCAGGAGCACTGGTGTCCAAAGGCAGGAGAATATATGTCCCAATTCAAGCAGAGAGGGTAAATTTGCCTTTCTCCCATATTTTTGTTCTATTGGGTTGGCCTAAAAAGCTTGTTCAGGTTTTTCTCCCGGGAAAACCTAAATGAACGTTTTTGGCCAACTCAATATTTAGGTCCTCAGTGGACAGGATGATGCCACTTGCACTGGTGAGGGCATCTTCTTTGCTCCTTCTACCAATTGACATCCTAATAACTTCCAGGAAACACCCTCACAGACTCACCCAGAAATGATGTTTTGCTGGCTATCTGGGCATCCCTTAGCTGAGTCATGCTGACACATAAAATTAACTGTCATAGACCTCCATGACTGTCAGGAAAGCACAGGAAAGGGAAAGAATAACTGTCTGAGGTATGAGAGGTACTATATAGATCCTCTCCCTTAAAAAGCAAATTCTGGGGCAACTCAGCCAAAATGCACACAGATATATAAACACACAGTGAGTTAAAGTATTTGGGGAAAGTCCCACTGTTAGTGCCGTAAAGACAAGGTCCAGGGGGTGATATCTGTTGGTAACTATGACAGTGAACACTATGTTTCCTCACCTTGACCCTCACATCTAACCTTCATCGCTGAGAGCCTCAAAGGCCACCTGTGTCAGCTCCTCCATGCCTGACTCAATCCCATCACGTTGAGGGCGGGGGGACTGAAGAATGCCTACTTGAGGACCCTGCTGATACAAAATCAAGATGTTCTCATTGTTGGCTCCACTCCTATCCTTTTCCTCATTTTCCAGAAAAATTTGTTCCTGTCTGCTCACTTCATTTTGCTCACTCTTCTTTATCTCATCTGGATTTCAGACAATAAAATGCTCAAAAGAAGTCTCTGTTTAATAGAAGAAAACGAGGATCAAGGTGTGGAAAGTCAATTTAACAACCCATCTCAGTGCCTGAAAGTCCTGGCCCTGAACATCAAAATCCCAGGAGTTCCTGAACTTGAAACTTTGACTAATTAAACAATGATATTCATAAATCTGTCCTCTTCTGTGTTCTCTATCCTCGTATTAATGTGTATGTGCACACATGCATACACACACACACACGATTTTCAGACCTCATATTCTAACTGACACTCAGGCTTATATCTTTCTGTAGCTCAGCACAAAGAAACAATACCCAGACCTGCCTTCACAGTTAGTCACCTGTTATCACCACAGCTTGGTCATTTCTCTCATGGTGACCACACTCACGTCACATTCACTTAAATTCCCTTCTTTCCATCCCCACCTCAAAGTGCTTTCATTACTAGAGTCTCCCTTCTACCTCTTATTGGAAGGAGAAATAAAAATCATTCTAGTAAACAGAATTTCTGCCTCGGTCCTATAAACATAATGCAAAAAATTGGCTCTAGGTTGACTTAATGTCATTTATACACAATAAATTTCTGCCTGCTCCTTTCTGTTCCAACTGCCAGGAGAGCCAATTTTGTTTAGGGAAATATTTCATCTCCTTCAATTTATGTGTGGCCATTGGGCTGTCAAAAAAAATAACATTATCAAATACATTGTTTCCTCTGGAGCCTTCACTTTGAGAAACTTTAGAAATATACTTTCTCCCATGTATTATAATCTGCTCATTTCTTGGGCCTGATGTTATTTACTCTCTTGCTTTCTTCAGTAAGACTCTGTTTTAACCTTCTGTGTCCTACCTTTCATGGTGCTCCAGTTTGCAAACTCCATAGAGGAGATGGAGTATAAATATTAAATTCAGGATACCATGATAACCTCTCAAATTAACAAACTGAAAGGTTATTCTAATTACATATTCATCATTGCAGCTAGATTAAGAGACTGAGGTACAGTTAAATATCTGAAAGCAACATCAACCCCTAACTGCCTATTACAAAAGAATGTGGAGGCCACAGAGAATCTGTGGGTCATGTCACACTGAAATTGGCTGGGGGAAAATTAATGGTAAATAATTCAGAATAAATATAGTCAGAAATGTACTTAAAATGTTTCCATAAAGTTTCATTTATGTCTCAATCATAGTGCCTTCTGTAAACTCCTGGGGCTCTTGAAAAATAACTCAGACCAGCATGAGATAGATACTTCAATAGCATATTATATTTTAAAACAAGGAGTTTGTGTTCACTTCATTTTCAATTCAGCTAGACAAAGAAATGGAAAATAAATTCACACAAATCTCTCAAAATGTAAAGAAAAAATCATCAAGCTACAATTTAGTACTAATCATGACACTTTTCTTCAGTCAATAGCACTGGTGATATTTGTATTATGCTTTCAATCCAAAGCCTAAAACTTGTCATGATCATTAGAAGCTCACTATTTCTATAGTGAGTACACTTGAAAGACAGAACTCATACATTTTTTTCATGTAAAATATAATTCATGATGGGAAGATGGTTTCTGCAAACCTAGCCACTACATTCCTTCCCAACCTTGCAAAATATTTACCACCCATTAGGGCTCCCGATTTCTTCTTCACTGTTTATATTAAGGCATTTCAGTGTTTTAAAGTAGGTGATCTTTCAGAAGAAGACCAAGAAAACTAGAGAATCCTAACAGCTAAGCTTGAGGAGCAGGACCAAGTTAGAGTTTTAGAACCACTGGCTTTATCTGAGTTACCTGTAGAGAAACAATTCAGGGGGTAGCAGGGTCTCTGCTAAACCTTTCAAAGTGCACCTCTCCTTGAGGGGACAGTGTCATGGGAATGCACAGGCTTGTTTGGAGTCCAAAGGGGTCTTGGGACATGCCAAACTATTAAAGAAATATTCTTTATTTCCAAATTAAATGAGACTCGTTAAGAGTAGATTTCTGTTTCTTGATATTTATTGAAGTTGCTTACATTGTCTTTGTATCTCCTGAGGTTGTTCCTCATATAGTTCAAAAGGTCATAGGTTTCTCTAAGTCACATTACAAAGAAACAACAGTCTTCTTTTCCCACATTTCATAGTACATAGAGACAAAGTACTTTCAACAATTGTAGCTGAATTTTGTAAAAACAGACATACAAAAAAACTCTGTAAGCCTGAATAATATGCTTATTTTGCTACTTCTAGATATTTTCTTCATGTTAGATGTTGTTTACTCATAACTCCCTATGAAATCTAAGAATTTGGATCACTTGCACCCAATTTTTTCCAAAATGCAAAACAAACACATCTACAGCATAATTTTGGTTGTATCAATAATCAGTATTTCCATGACTTTGACTTGTAAATGATTTCCATAGCTGAATCATAGACCGCACTAAGGTTAGTTTCCATTTCTTACACAACATTGTTTCTCCTTGGAGTTAAGTGGATTGCTCCTTTACTTAGTTATCTACATACTAATTATCAATTTATCCCCCAAACTCTCCTTCAATTGTATAAAATTCCTCTCAGTATGGCCAATCACTTCAGCTATTTATCGGTTTATTTGGAGACATAGCTCTAGAAGGTTCTAATTGCCACAATGTGGATCAGTCTGGTTCTTCTGTTGTCTTAGGAAAAGTCTGGTTGTTCTGTTGAGAATAAATTTTTAAGTTTCCCTTCCAGTAATGGTGCACTAGAAAATTTAACAACATCCCCCCGCCACCCACCCTCCACCACCACCACAACCTAGGCCCTCTGTTTTACTTCTCCTGAAAATAAAACCTCGCAACTATAATCAGGGTAGAAGAGGGGCTTTGGGGATTTAATTGCTTCTCAAATACAACTACCTTCAAATCTCCAATTTTCAACCTTGCCTTCACCCTTAACTTTCAAGGTGTCACCATTCCCTAAGACCTTTGGCAGTCCTCAGGTATAAACTTGTTTCTCAGCCTCCCCCTCCATCAAGTTAAGGGTTCCATTCAGTTCTCAGACCAACTAAGTCAGTTACCAGGCAACCCGCTTCCTAAGAGCCAACATTTTGTCGTATTCATCTTTTAGGCTATTCTCTTTGTACTTGCCCTCTGATGTGCTCTCTCTCCGTGCCTACCGTCTTTTTTGGTTTTCTCTTACCTTGGATGTGATGGAATTCCAGTTGAGCTATTCCAAATCCTGAAAGATGATGCTGTGAAAGTGCTGCACTCAATATGCCAACACATTTGGAAAACTCAGCAGTGGCCACAGGACTGGAAAAGGTCAGTTTTCATTCCAATCCCAAAGGCAATGCCAAAGAATGCTCAAACTGCTGCACAATTGCACTCATTTCACACGCTAGTAAAGTAATGCTCAAAATTCTCCAAGCCAGGCTTCAGCAATACGTGAATCATGAACTTCCAGATGTTCAAGCTGGTTTTAGAAAAGGCAGAGGAACCAGAGATCAATTGCCAACATCCGCCGGATCATTGAGAAAGCAAGAGAGTTCCAGAAAAACATCTATGTCTGCTTTATTGACTATGCCAAAGCCTTTGACCGTGTGGATCACAATAAACTATGGAAAATTCGTGAAGAGATGGGAATACCAGACCACCTGACCTGCCTCTTGAAAAACCTGTATGCAGGTCAGGAAGCAACAGTTAGAACTGGACATGGAACAACAGACTGGTTCCAAATAGGAAAAGGAGTATGTCAAAGCTGTATATTGTCACCCTACTTATTTAATTTATAAGCAGAGTACTTCATGAGAAATGCTGGGCTGGAGGAAGCACAAGCTGGAATCAAGATTGCTGGGAGAAATATCAATAACCTCAGATATGCAGATGACATCACCCTTATGGCAGAAAGTGAAGAAGAACTAAAGAGCCTCTTGATGAAAGTGAAAGAGAAGAGTGAAAAAGTTCGCTTAAAGCTCAACATTTAGAAAACTTAAGATCATGGCATCTGGTCCCGTCACTTCATGGCAAATAAATGGGGAAACAGTGGAAACAGTGGCTGACTTATTTTTCTGGGCTCCAAAATCACTGCAGATAGTGACTGCAGCCATGAAATTAAAAGACGCTTACTCCTTGGAAGGAAAGTTAGGACCAACCTAGACAGCATATTAACAAGCAGAGACATTACTTTGCCAACAAAGGTCCGTCTAGTCAAGGCTATGGTTTTCCCAATACTCATGTATGGATCTGAGAATTGGACTATAAAGAAAGCTGAGTGCCAAAGAATTGATGCTTTTGAACTGTGGTGTTGGAGAAGACTCTTGAGAGTCCCTTGGACTGCAAGGAGATCCAACCAGTCCATCCTAAAGGATATCAGTCTTGGGTATTCATTGGAAGGACTGATGTTGAAGCTGAAACTCCAATACTTTGGGCACCTGATGCAAAGAGCTGACTCATTTGAAAAGCCCCTAATGCTGGGAAAGATTGAGGGCAGTAGGAGAAGGGGACAACAGAGGATGAAATGGTTGGATGGCATCACCAACTCAATGGACATGGGTTTGAGTGAACTCTGGGAGTTGGTGATGGACAGGGAGGCCTGGCATGCTGCAGTCCATGGGGTCGCAAAGTGTCAGACGACTGAGCAACTGAACTGAACTTTGTACCTGTGGTTTTATCTTATTGTTATCTCTTTACTCTCATTTTATAGGGATGTCAGGGGGACAAGAAAAGAAATGCATGTTCACTCTGGCATCTTAAATATGTTGAAGTACAGCAATTCTGCTATATTTCCAAAGAGCCAAAATAAAGTAAGGGAGCAGATAAATATGAAGCCTCTGAACCCAGGACACCTGGTTTCAGAAATAGCTCCAGAGAAGTTATTTCACTTCTCTGTCCCTCAGTTTATTTTTAAGATAAAGAAAATAACAAACCTGCCTGAGACGTGCTGTGATCATAATGTGAATTAATACATGCAAATTAGCTGACTGCCACGTGATAAGTGCTCAATAAATCTTAGTTATTATTAGTGATTTCACTAAATCTGTGTGCACGTTTTCATAATAGCAAGGGGGAAGTGGAAAATTTTTGCATGAGCTTTTGCAAAAATATTTGTTTCATATAAAAAACAATCCACTAAAATATATCTAATATAGTAAGAATTTCTCTTCTAAATCTTCCTATTTTTGTGCTCTTCATTTTTTCTTTTTGTAAAGATTTTTTTTGACATGGACAGCTTTTGAATTCGTTATTGAATTTATTACAATATTGCTTTTTAAATTATTATTATTTCTTCCAGCCCTGCTGCTGCTGCTAAGTCGCTTCAGTCGTGTCCGACTCTGTGCGACCCCAGAGATGGCAGCCCACCAGGCTCCCCTGTCCCTGGGATTCTCCAGGCAAGAATAGTGGAGTGGGTTGCCATTTCCTTCTCCAATGCATGAAAGTGAAAAGTGAAGTCGCTCAGTCGTGTCCGACTCTTCGCAACCCCATGGACTGCAGCCTACCAGGCTCCTCCGTCCATGGGATTTTCCAGGCAAGAGTACTGGAGTGGGGTGCCATTGCCTTCTCCGTCTTCCAGCCCACTGCCCTCTAATTCACAGTCCAGATACAGGGTTTTCCCTAAGGCTCCCTTTGCCCAAGAAACCAGTTGGGCATGAAGAAATGCTGCCCCCTTGTGGCCACTTCCCGTAACAACTTTAAAACCGGTGCTGATTGCCATTCAGTTGCTATGCTACTTCATGTCTGATTCTTTGTCACACGATGGACTACAGCATGCCAGGATTTCCTGTCCTTCACCATCTCCCTGAGTTGGCTCAAACTCATGTCTATCGAGTTGGTGATGCTATCCAACCATCTCATCCTCTGTCATCCCCTTCTCCTGCCTTCAGTCTTTCCCAGCAACAGGGTCTTTTCCAATGAGTCAGCTCTTTGCATCAGATGGCCAAAGTATTGAATCTTCAGCTTCAGCATCAGTCCTTCCAAGGAATATTCAGGACTTATTTCCTTTAGGATTGACTGGTTTGATCTCCTTGCAGTCTAAGAGACTCTCAGGAGTCTTCTCCAGAACCACAGTTCGAAAGCATCAATTCTTCAGCACTCAGCCTTTTTTATGATCCAACTCTCATATTAGTATATATGACTACTGGAAAAACCATAGCTTTGACAATATGGACCTTTGTTGGCAAAGTGATGTCTTTGCTTTTGAATACACTGTCTAGGTTTGCCATAGCTTTCCTTCCAAGGAGCAAGCATCTTTTAATTTCATGGCTGCAGTCACTGTCCAAAGTGACCTGAGCCCAAGAAAATTGTCTGTCATTGTTTCCATTGTTTCCCCATCTATTTGCCATGAAATGATGGGACCAGATGCCATGATCTTAGTTTTTTGAATGTTGAGTTTTAAGTTGGCTTTTTCACTCTTCTCTTTCACCTTCATCAAGAGGCTCTTTAGTTCCTCTTTGCTCTCTGCCATCAGGGTGATATCATCTGCATTTCTGAGGTTATTGATATTTCTCCTGGCAATCTTGATTCCAGCTTGTGATGCATCCAGCCCAGCATTTTGCATGATATACTTTGCATAGAAATTAAATAAGCAGTGTGACAATATACAACCTTGACATACTCCTTTCCCAACTTTGAACCAGTCCATTGTTCTATGTCCAGTTCTAACTTGCTTCTTGAACAGCAAGCATACAGGTTTCTCAAGAGGCAGGTAAGGTGATCTGGTATTACCATTTCTTTAAGAATTTTTCAGTTTGTGGTGATCCATACAGTCAAAGGCTGTAGAGTAGTCAGTGAAGAAGACTGATGCTGATGGGCTCTTAATATTCACAAGCCCTTAATCGGAGGTCTTCTGGAATCTGAGACTGAGCTATGTGAGCTTTCTGCTGAGTCTGTTTTTGCTGTCCTGGTTTCCAGCACGTTGGGCTTCTCGTCACTTCCACTGTGCTGGGTTTCCTTCACATTCAGCTTTCACAGAGTGAGCTTTCACCGAGTTGGGCTTCTGCTGTGCTTGGTCCCCACATCACTGGGGACAAGCCAAGGTTTCTTTGGCCAGGTTATATCCAGGTCATAGCACCAGATATGTCGGGAGAGTATGTAATTTCCTCGGTTCCGTCTTGCCACAACAAAGATTTGAAACTGCGGACTAGTATTACAGCTTGGTTACAGCTCAGAGTTTTATTCAGCAAACAAAGGATAGTACACCCTTGAGACATAAGGGCGAGCTGACCCCAAGGGAGAGACCTGCTTCTGTTTTATGGTGTTGGTTTTTTGGCTGTGAGGCATGTGGGAAATTAGCCCCCCTACCAGGGATCAAACCCACATCCTGTGCACTGGAAGGCGAAGTCTTAACCACTGGACTGCCAGGAGAGTTCTCACTTTTTCTTCTTTTATTTGTTCCTGTTTGCTGACACCACATTCATTCTCAGTTCTCTTCTAATAACACATAAAGTAATGAATGAATCTGTTACTCTGGCACCAGTTGGCCTCGCCTACTAGCCTCCTAATCCCATTCATTACAGGTTTCCCATCAACTAGTACCCAATCCTTTCTTTGGGTTTTCTTTCGTAGCTATGCTTGGGTCTGTATCAGAACATCAGCTGTAAGTTTTCGGCCCCCATTTCCTTACAGCTTGTTTTGCGCTCTTTTTTACCTCTTATGCATGCTTGCCATCAAATGACATGCTTCCCTTCCTTATTAGCAGAAGTCAGTAACTAGAAACCATTCAATTTATGTGTTCTGAAGAAAGTGATCAATTTTATACCATCATTTTGCTGATATTTGATAAAGAAAGAGGGCTATTAAGGTAGTTCCCAGCTATGAGATTTTCTCTCTACAATTGCCTTTTTCGGCCCATGGGTCTGGCTGCCCAGTTCTGGGACTGCAGCATCACTCTCTACATAGCCAGTGCTTCAGAGGCAGAAAAGGGCTTCAAAATCATCCATAACCCTTGGTTCATGCAAGTGTTTCAATAAATGAATGTTATTGCCTTTCTTCACAGAAGTAAAACACTACACACTAATTTTATTTTCTAACTACTCAATCAAGTTTCTAACTATTCACTTGTGTGTTATATAAGTATGGGTATATTTAATTATATATGTGTGTATTTTTAAATGACTGGAAGGAAAAGTACTACATACAACATTTATCCTTACAAATCTGTGGTTTTCTATTTATTATATATTTGGATTGAGCTCTTGCCTTTCATCTTCCATGACTAACCCATTTAGAAACCACCCCCCATCCCTGTATTTTGTTTACTGTTTTATTGGTGGGTCCTTACACATTCTTTTCCCATTTGTCTGCTTGGGCTTATTTTGGCAGCTCCTAAATTGGATTCCACTGAAAATAACTTCCCTCAGAAACTTCAAGACCTCTTTTTCACAGGTCAGAGGTCGAATCCTACTTAGATCAGAGCGACTTGCTAGAGTAACAGAGCAGAGGCTTGTTGGCTGTGCCCCAAGCAAACCTTGTTCTTTTGCTTTAGAGCTAGAAAGCACCGGGCTTACTATACATTCTTTGGAGCAGATGAAAACACCATTGAGTGGGCAGCTTTTATTTCTTTTCTCTATTTGTATCAGTTTATCAAAATCTATAATCCTTTGGTGGGGCAGAGGGATGTAAAAATGCAATGTCTTAGTGCATTTATGTAAAATCATTTTGTAAACTTGAAAAATGCTACATGACTATCTATCAGTAATTATTATCTTCTCAGATATGGGGTAGTTTCTTCAACCAGCTGATACTTTTACCATTAACATCCTTTAGAGAAGGAAAAACAATCATAAGTATAAGCTTACTTGGTTTCAAGAAAGGTCAAAGATGCCTGCTCATGATGTCAGTCAAAAGCCTCAAAAATCTGGGTCATTGATCACAGTTCTTTCAGTTGAATGATAAATATTAGAAAGTGACAGGACCTTCTTAGTCATTAAGTGTCCAGCATCACCAACAGTTGAGTTCAGTTGCTCAGTCATGTCTGACTTTTGCGACCCCATGGACTGCAGCACGCCAGGTTTCCCTATCCATTACCAACTCAAGGAGCCTACTCAAACATGTCCATTGAGTCAGTGATGCCATCCAATCTCATCCTCTGTCGTCCCCGTCTCCTCCTGCCTTCAATCTTTCCCAGCATCAGAGTCTTTTCCAGTGAGTCAGTTCTTCGAATCAGGTGGCCAAAGTATTGGAGTTTCAGTTTCAGCATCCGTCCTTCCAATGAATATTCAGGACTGATTTCCTTTAGGATTGACTGGTTTCATTCTCCTTGCAGTCCAAGGGACTCTTTGGCATCGTCTCCAACATCACAGTTCAAAAGCATCAATTCTTCAGCACTCAGCTTTCTTTATAGTCCAACTTATATGCAGAGTACATTGTGCAAAATGCCGGACTGAATGAAGCACAAGCTGGGATCAAGATTGCCGGTAGAAATATTAATAACCTCAGATATTCAGATGACACCACCCTTATGGCACAAAGAGAAGAAGAACTAAAGAGCCTCTTGATGAAAGTGATAGAGGAGAGTGAAAAAGTTGGCTTAAAATTCAACATTCAGAAAACTTAAGATCATGGCATTTGGTACCATCACTTCATGGCAAATAGATAGGGAAACAATGGAAACAGTGACAGATTTTATTGTGAGGGGAGGGCTCCAAAATCACTGCAGATGGTGACTGCAGCCATGAAATTAAAAGACGCTTGCTCCTTGGAAGAAAAGTTATGACCAACCTAGACAGCATATTAAAAACCAGAGACATTACTTTGCCAACAAAAGTATGTTTAGTTAAAGCTATGGTTTTTCCAGTAGTCATATATGGATGTGAGAGTTGGACCATAAAGAAAGCATCACCATACTGTTCTGTATATGAGACTGTCCCTGTACTTATTTCTTCAAACACACTTTGCAAACGTTTTATCCTCATGATATAATCAGAGTATCCCTAAATGTTATTATGGGATGTGTATAAGCCATCTTTTGAAACTGATAAATCAAGTAGAGAGAACTATTTTCTGCTCTGTGTTAAAATGACTTAAGGATACCACGGGGTTGTCCATCGAAGGCCCATAGGTGAAATCTAGCCTGCCTTTAAATAAAATTTTATTGGAACAGTCATGCTCATTCATTTCCATATTATCTATGGTTGCTGTTATACCACAACAGAAAAGCTGAGTAGTTGCAACACACACTGTACAGCCCACAAAGCCAGAAATATTTAGTATGTGGCTCCCTCAAACAAGTGTGCATTCCAGAGCATCAACATACCTACTAAAATCCCCATCCTATAAAGCTTTAGTAAAGAAACCTCTTTCATGGCATGGACTTTCCAGCAGGAATGAAACAGTTAATTAAGGTAATACTTAACTCTTAAAAAATTACCTTTTTTGATTTTAGTTACCTTGAGAATACAGAGGTATTATTTGTTTGCTTCAGTTTTGTGTTTCCGATCTTAAAAAGGAAGGAGACTGAAGTCTCCACAGGGAGTAAAAGTCATTTTGAAAACAGAATATATCTTTTTTTAAACAGACAGATGAGCTTTTGTTGGTTGAATCTCATGTCACTAATAGGAGAGTTTTAATAATTTATAATCTAAGTATATAAATAAAAATCTGAGTTTTACAAAACTCTGGCAAAGATTTTCTTGAAAATAGAAAGTAAAAATTTAGTAACTATAATTTATAGCTATTGGAGACTTACCACGTGGTCTATGCTTTCTAAATATGTATACCAGTTTATATATCTTTGACCTAATTTCTGACTGTATATATTGATTATTGATTGTTGTATGACAAGTTACCCCCAAACTCTTCATATACATGCCTGACTGCTTCAGTATCCTCATGATACAATGGTTGGCTTCCCCAGAGCTAGTGATCCAGGAGAAAAGGGCAAGGTAGAAGTTAACAAGTCTCCTATGACATAGCCTTGGAAGTCACACTTGGCCATTTCTACAATATTCTCTTGGATACACACAGATCAAGCCTATTCTGTGTGGAGATAAGAATTCATGAAGGGCCATCTCAGAGGCTGGCCACCACACTATAATTCTTTGTTCATATATTCCTTATAGTAACTTTAAAGAGTAGTTTCATATATGTCTATATTTCCTTATCTGCAATTGTAAAATCCATCAGGCCCTGGAAACAAATGGTTCCCTTATAACTCTATTGCCAGACAAACTTTACCCAACTTGCATTCATCTGCCAATAAAACCTGGTCTAAAGTGCTAAGAGGCTAGTCACAGTCTCTACTTATCTCATTTGGTGTTAACATTTCAATATTTGACAGCATAAATGCATTTGATTCATGTGGTGTGATCCCAGACTCTCCTGTAGTGTTATGTAATATAAAATATCTGAACCATATTATTTTTCTAAACGAAAAAAGTATGAAGTCTAAAAGATACTTGGCTCCAAAGGTTCCGTATGTTTAACTTAAGAGGAAGGAATGCTGAACTGTTCGGCTTCAGTACTGAGTTTATGAGAACTCTTCTGATGCTAGAGGCCACATATAATTAGTTATAATTCTCCTGGAGAAATCAACACACAAACACAAAGCAAGTGTCCAAGAAGAAACAAGTCATCTCCTAATTGGTAGCTGCAAAAACAATACCTCAAAAATGAGAACCAACACCCTTTCTCTTCAGTCTCTTCCCCTCACCATTGTCTACAGTCCTCTCTTTCTTTCTGCAGTTTTCTTTCTCCTCTTTCACCTACACAATTTTGTTACTCCATGTTCGTCTTCCATTTATTCATGCCATTTCCAAAATAAAACAATTACTCCCCCCAAAGTGTTAACAAAACAAATAAACAAAAAGTATCTGTGGTACCAATAACTACCATATGCACGTATCTGACTGTCTGATTCATAGCAGAGACTACGCCATGTTCATAGGTCCACCTCTGCCTTCAGCCAGAGCCGACAATTCACATAAGTGATAGCTTCTCACTTAAACCACCCAAGTTGCTCTGTTTCTACACCTGAGGATTTATCCAGTGATGGCACTTTGGCAGTCCAGTAGCACCAGGGATTTAACATCTTCAACCAAGGAGGAAAGGAAGTTGACCGATAAACATTCCAGCTTCCCCAACACCTCACAGAACCAATTCTTTTTTTCTCACTGACTCCAAGTCAGCTGCAAGTCCAGGCAACTCCTCAGGGTAGCCGCCCCCCACCATCTGACCTCCACCACACCTCCACATATCACGCACCTCCACAGTCACCAGCTACACCTTCCTAGGTAGAGGTGAGTTCTGCACCAGCAAGCAGCACTTAAACGCTCCCACGAAGTGCCGGATGCCCCTGCTGCTCACATTTTATTAGCCAAAGTGTGTCATGTGTCCACGCCTAACTTCAAGGTAACAGGAGGTGAAATCCTGCCATGTTCCCCACAGGAGAAGTGAACGAGATGCTGGGGAATAGGGGTAACGCCAGCCATGTGTACGGTAAGCCTCCCTTTGCCATTGCTTTTTTCTCCACGTGGCTCTGAGACTGCTCCATGTCCTAGTGCATGTAGCTTCAGTCCCTTCTCGTTGCTGTCCAGTATCGTACAACAATGACTCTATCATAATCTATTATTTTCTGCCAATGGTTATTCCATTTAGGTTATTTCCAATTTTCTGTTCAAACCAACAAGCTTGCTATGAATATTTAATATGTGTAACACAAATTTCTCTAGGTTGCTATTCTAATTTAAATCCCTATTTTATGAGGAAGCCATGCTGCATCATAGGAAGGGGTCAAGAAAAGACTGAACCACTTGGTGTACAGGCTTATCATGGAAAGCTCAGAGATGTACAGAAATCTAAACCACCATCTCCAGGCTGTGTATTCATGTTTGTGCTAAAGAAATAAAGTGATATTATTTTCAGACTGCTTTTCTTTCCTCACTGAACAGAACAAAAAGCCAAGGTTATTCACAATGCAGCATTTAGCTAACAAGCACCCAAATCAGATAGTCTAGTAATTTTCTGCATCCTACTCAAACTCTATTGAAAATTATGAGAGCAATTGCAATTTAATATTACTAATAGAAGACACACCTTTGAAGCTTTGTGCAAATGTCAAGATGAGTGAAGTGTTTGACAAGACAAAGAAGATGAATCGACTACAATGCTTTCCACTTGAGAGTGAAACAACCCAGTGCTAATGCCATAAAACATATCCCCAGAACAAAATGTGCTAGGGGAAAAATTGATGAGATGGAAGGAAGGGAAAAAAAATTCCTCTTTCTAAAAGTCGAGGACAGGGACAAAATAATAATAAAATTCAATTGAGTGAGACTAACTTTGTAACAACTATCAAACAGGAAGGTCAGCAACATAATTGCTTATGTATAGCTGGACCTAAAGTTAGAACTGGGAGATTTTTCATAGCGCTTTCCATTCAAGGTGAGTGCAAAGCTTTATCTGAGTCATTTTTACTAAATGGCACCTCCTGCTTTGTTTTTTGCTTTCTCGTTCTGTTTGTCTTAGCTATCATTCCTTACATCATTTTCAATATCACAGGTGAACTTTTGTTGAGTCACTAAGTTGTGTGCGACTTTTGCGATCCCATGGACTATAGCCCACCAGGCTCCTCTGTCCATGGAATTTTCCAGGCAAGAATACTGGAGTGGGAAGTTCCTTTTATGCAGTGCTAAAAACTCATTCTTTAACATAGATACAAAATGCCAGTTAATTCAAATCACCTAAAAGAGTTCTAAAAGTACCTCACTGAAGAAATGATTTCTTTTTCCCAATCATCGTTCATAAATGATCAGATTACCGTTAGATGCCATGCAAGTGTTCACTATTTTTGTTAAGTGATCCTGGGGTGAAGTCAAAAGACGATTTGTCTAAATAGAGACTTAACCGACACCTGGGACGCCGACACATCTCACTGAAGGAAAGCCTGGCTCCCAGTGTCATCTTATTACTTTTGAGCAGCAGTTTGTGATCGCCATTCAAGAAGAAAGAAAACCATAGGTAAATATTAATAAAAGAAAAAAAACAGAATTTTTGGATTGTTGCTGACAGATTCTTCCCCAGCATTTGCAGGGTTGGGACAAGAGTACCCACGAAGGCTCACTTATCACATGTCTTTGTAACAACCTGGAAAGCCAGGTTTGAATGGAGAATTCTAGGAGTCCTTGAGGGAGAACATGGCCCTATGGGAAGCCTGGGGCCTGCTCCCTTCTATTCTTTTCCCTCACCTCTCTCAACTCCCCGTGGCAAATTTGTACACATGTGTGTAGACACCCTAGACTGCACCTCAGGTCTGTCCCAATCCCCCACAGTCACCCTTCAGCTACTCTCTGGGTCTATGTGTTCATGCTAGTTTCATCATCTGCTCTCAAGACGACGGACTGGGGGAAGATGACCTTGCAGGCCCTCAATGCAAGTGTAAGCATGGGGCTCTTTAAACAAGCACACAACAGGGAGCATAGGTCCTGATTGACACATGTCCATGGGCCACAGACTCCTCTCCCCGTAGACAGGGCGCAGTGGAGGAGGACCAGAGTAGAGCCTCTAGATTACAGGCCCAGTTTAGGGGTCCTCTTAGCAAGCCTAAAGCCAGTACTGACCAATGAAACTGGTTTCTTTTCTTTGAAGAAAATTGGCTATCAAGAAAGGACTACACATTCTAAATCATCTTTGCCAGAGCTTCATTCAGGGTGATAGTTCCAGCCTGCATGGGATAGAAAAGTTAGAACAGGTGAAAAAAGATTCATATGAGGGGTGTTTGAAAAGACAGAGATGGATCGTGGGAAGTTTCACAGGGGATGATGGGATAAAAGAAAGCTCTCGAATCTAAAGAAAGAAAGAGAATGAGGGTGGGAGGACTCTTCCTTCATATCGCTTACTTCTTTTTATTATACCTCCTCTCCTCATTAATTCATATCACTCATAACGAAGTCTTAAAAGACCTGCTATGCAGTGACACTTAGACAATGACAAGAAGGGGACAAAGAGAATGTCAGTGTAAGAGTTCCTATCTTCAGCAATTTTGGAATCTGCTTGAGAAAACCAGACACTTAAATGCAAAAGCAATAGAGCGGAGAGAGGTGGTTTGTGCTCAAGCACTAAAACACAGAGTGTATGCGTTCAGTAAAGGTAGAGAGCGCCAGGGTGAAGTGGCTGGGGAAAGGCTGCTTCAATTCCAGGGCAGTGTTGTCAGAATTAATAAGATTTTACGGTTTCTGGAAAAGAAAAAAAAAAATCTTTGTTTCTCAAGAGCAATTTCTCAGTGTTCACTTTCTAGTTCTACTCTAAGTCATTTCTATTAAAATCAAAATAAATCGGACAGACAATCTAAGTAGGCAAAGATAGAACCAAATGTCAGAAACTCTACTGCTAACTATGCTCCATTTCCTCGCGTGGTAATTCAGACACACACCAAGAGGGGTAATAAGCACACACACCATCCATCTCTTCCAGAGGGTTACATGCTTAAAATGAGGAATATTAATACTGACATGTACTTAACACATTGTCTTTGAGTATTTCAGTCAGGATAGAGGAGATACAAGGTAAGAATTGTTGCCATTAGATACAGTTTAAGTGTCACTTACTGCAGAACACAAAAGGTCATTTCTTTAGTTGTGTGACTCAGAAACTCATTTCTATTAGGCTCTGTATTAAACATTAAATAATCATGGAAGGAAGTTGGCACTCTAGGGAATAAAACTGAAAATTTTAGGGTTCAGATTAGAGACTATGAGGGGAAAACACACCCCTATGTTTCTCTTCTACTTTCAGTCTTCTAGTACAGCACTGCTTTATTTCTGAACCCATGGGTTTTTTCACATATCAAGCAACTCTTCCACACCAGCTAGCTGTTCAACAGTTTAACTCAATTTTGACACTAACTATCTTAAGTGTTCAGTTCTAGAAGACTACCACACACTCCCCCTTCCTTCCCCACCACTTCAGGTGCCAATTTCAAGCCCAGATTGTTACCTGTACTTCCAAGCAACTAGCTGTAAATCAGAGATAGCCATGACTGAGAATTCAGTAAAATAGTCTATGTACTAGCTTACTGGTTTATTACAAAGGATTTGAACAGCCAGATGAAGAGATACATAGGATGAGGTCTGGAAAAATCTGGCGAACAGACGCTTCTCTTTGTCCCCATGGAGTTTGGAATGCACCACTCTTGCAGCAAAGGGATGCATTCTTGTTCACCCACCTAGAAGCTCTCTGAACCCCATCCTTTTAGGTTCTATCAAGGCTTCATTATGTAGGGACAATTGATTGGTCATTGATCGTTAATAATCGATTCAAATTCCAGACTCTCTCCCCTCCCAGGAAATCAGATCAGAGGGTACGGATGAAAGTTTCAACCCTCTAGTCAGCGGTTACACAAACACACACACACACACACAAACACCAGTCTCCCTCATCCTTTCCCAAAGTTACCTCATTAACATAAATTCAGGTGTGGTTGAAAGGGGCTTGTTATAAGTAACAAGATAACCTTTTCCCCTTTATCATTCTGAATCTATTTTAGGAACTGGAACTATTTGAGGACAAAAGTCCAAGTGTTATAACAAAAGACTCTCCCATTGCTCTTTTGGCTTAGGAAATCACAAGCAATTTAAGAGACAGGAAGAGAGATCAAGATCACATATATATTCCTCCTTATAAATCATGATATCACAGGGACCAATGGATTCATCAAGAATAGAATCCAGGGACTCCTCTGGTGGTATAATGCATAAGAATCCATCTGCCAATGCAGGGGACATGGGTTTGATCCCTGGTTCGGGAAGATTACACATGCTGTGGCGAAACTGAGCCCATGAACCACAACTGCTGAGTCCATGTGCTTCAACTACTGATCCCCAAGTGCCTAGAGCCTGTGCTCTTCAACAAGAGAAGCCACCACAATGAGAAACCCAAGGGCCACAACTAGAGAGTAGCCCCTGCTCGTTGCAACTAGAGAAAGTCCAAGTGCAGCAACAAAGACCCAGTACAAGCAAAAATAAAATAAATTAATTTTTTAAAAAAGAATAGAGTCCAGGGACTTCCCTGGTAGTCCAGTGGCTAAGACTCCGCACTCTCAATGCAGGGGGGCTGGGTTCCTTCCCTGCTCAGGGAACCAGATCCCACATGCCGCAACTAAAGATCTGGTATGCCACAACTAAGACCTGGTGCAGTCCAATAAATTAATTACAAAATAAAAGAAGAATAGAGTCCAGAGAGCAGGTGACACAAGTTTTGCCTTATCACAAAGTAGCACATATGGCTAAGTGAAGTTGCTCAGTCGTGTCCAACTCTATGCGACCTCATGGACTGTAGCCTACCAGGCTCCTCTGTCCATGGGGTTTTCCAGGCAAGAGTTCTGGAGTGGTTTGCCATTTCCTTCTCCAGGGGATCTTCCCATCCCAGGGATCGATCCCAGGTCTCCAGCATTGTAGGCAGATGCTTTACCATCTGAGCTACCATATGGCTAAGCAGCACCTATACCAGAGAAGTTGAAACAGCATTCTTTGGGAAAAACTCAGAGAAAGGATCATTAGCAGATGTACAGGTCCCCTGATGCCCATCCATCCTAGGGCAGCCCACAGAAATCTAACAAGGCTTGAGGTCAGATTCTGAGACTGATTACAGAAGCACCAGCCCCTGGCTAAGTGTAATGATAAACCAGAATTTAATAGCAATATGACTTACCAAAATATTGCCCCCAACTGTATCCTGTCAATTCCACATGAGGGATTCGAAGAAGCGCCAGGATCTCTACTACTTGGGTCAAGTATTGGGATCTAAGCCTCTGATTGCATTTAAATGACAGCAAACAGCAACAGGATTCACTACATCAACCATCACAGCTGTGGAAGCAACTGTCACTCTTCTTACATGGGTAGGGGTCAGGGATGGCAGGAACCTACACCAGCTTTGTGGTTGATCTGTATCATATCTATTTTCCATAGAAGTTTGCAGACTATCTCTTTTCTCTTTTTCTGGGAGGCCAACTTACAGGGTATAAGTGTTGGATAAATGAACCCTTACCTTAAGGAAGGCTATTTAGATAAAAATCACTCTAGGTAACATGATTTGGAATTCATCTTAATAAAAACAGATGAATAATATACTGGAGTAGAGTCCAAACAGAAGGCAATTATAGTTCATTTCAGTTGCTCAGTCATGTCCGACTCTTTGCAACCCCATGGATGCCAGGCAGCACACCAGGTTTCCCTGTCCATCACCACCTCCCGGAGTTTGCTCAAACTCATCCTGTCCATCAAGTTGATGATGCCATCCAGCCATCTCATCCCCTGTTGTCCCCTTCTCTTCCTGCCTTCAATCTTTCCCAGCATCAGGGTCTTTTCAAATGAGTCAGCTCTTCACATCAGATGGCCAAAGTATTGGAGCTTCAGCTTCAGCTTCAGCATCAGTCTTTCCAATGAATATTCAGGACTGATTTCCTTTAGGATTGACTGGTTGGATCTCCTTACAGTCCAAGGAACTCTCAAGAGTCTTCCCCAACACAGTTCAAAAGGATCAATTCTTTGGCACTCAGCTTCCTTTACAGTCCCACTCTCACATCCATGCATGATTACTGGAAAAACCATAGCTTTTACTAGATGGGCCTTTTGTTGGCAATAATAGTGGATTTAATCAATGATGCTAATTTTTTCAGCCCTCCCTGTAACCACACCCTTTGTCATGTGGCTTGGCAGTTCTCCCTTTAAGAAGTAGAGAATGTTTCCCTGCCACTCATTCCATGATTCAGCCATTTGATTGTTTTGATGTTAGGATGTTTGCAAATATTAACAAGCAGACACTTGTTAAAGTGTCTGGGAAGTTAGGTTTGCTCTCAAACTTCTGCATTGCCAAGAGAAGGATGTTGAGGAGGAAACATTTTCCCTTCTTCCCTTCTAGATTCTTTGGTTGGTCTAATAAATTGAAATAAGACACATTAACAAGAGAAAAACAAATTTAATTTTGTGTGTATGGGAGCCCCGTAAAGCCATGAGACTCCCTGGCAGTCAGGCAACTGAGGCTTGTGTATCATCCTGAGCTAAGGAGAAGTGGGTAGGGGTGTAGGGCTTCAGAGGCAAGAAAATTCACAGGAAGATGAAAAGAGCAAATGTTTGGTAAGCAAAAAATTATTTCTGATATAAAATGTTATGTCTGGTAATAGCTCTCTCCCTGGTTCAAATCTCCTATCTAAATTGTTTCAGGCAGTTAAGGTGGAAGTAAAAAGCTCTACCTGAGTCTGCTGGGTACCAATTATCTTCAGATTGAAATAATCCACATGCAAAAGTGGTACATTCTGGCACAGCCTGCCCTGAACTCCCTCAAGGACATGGCCAGCTATTCTACTCATCGCAGGAAGAGGACTAGATCAGAGCCCCCAGGCAAGCTCAGTCTGAATTGGCCAGACACCAGTGGAACCACTCAGCTGACCCCAGTTTGGATCAGCCAACTTCCAGTCTGAACCACAGAGTTCAAATAATAATGATTTTTATTTTAAGCACCAAGTTCTAGGGTGATGGCAATAACTGAGTGGTACAATGTTCAAAACTACCTTGAGGAAGTGTTTTCACTTTCAGCACACTAAAAATGGTATAAGAGATGACACTGAAGGGCTAAGAGGAAATTCTTTAGCAATGGCATCAGTGCATATAAAGAAAGGTATCACAAAGCAATTAAGTCATCTGAAAAATGTCAGAAATACATAAGTATTGCTAATTAGGGGAAGTAAAAGAAGTAAAACAAAGCTCAAGAGCCTATCCATAGTCATATGTACCTTGATGCTAGTAATATGCCCAACAGAGCAGTCTTCATTTTGTCTTCACTAAACTTTTTTAATGGAGAAGGCAATGGCACCCCACTCCAGTACTCTTGCCTGGAAAATCCCATGGACAGAGGAGCCTGGTAGGCTGCAGTCCATGGGGTCACTAAATTAACAAGGTTCTTCATTTTATATTATAAAATATATTTATCTTCCATAAAGATGTGTAATCATGAAAATAATATTAAGATAATTTATAAGCTAAAGGGAGTAGAAATAGATCAAATATGCTCATATTTCTGTATCTCCAAATTTCCATCAAATTCATAACACAATTCCATCATGCTGATGGCACTTAATATATATTAGTTGGTGAACATTTTCATAAGGTGGAAGAAACAAAATCTAATAAAAAGAATTCCACTTTGAGGCAAAATTGGTTTATTATTCAGGACACCATCAGTCTCAGAAATTAATTCAACAACTTTTAGGTCTAGTACATTCAGAGCTTCTTCCTTTGTTGATCAATGAAACTATTCTTTCTGGACAAAACCTTTATCTTACTACCTCTATTTACACCATGAGATTAGAAGAGTCCAGGCAGATATCTAGAATCAGATCAAAACAGATCAGATGTACCTGTGTGAGCTCTATCAGAAATGGGAATTATAAAAGAGAGAGAGTTGATGGCTCTCACCAAGAAGTATATAGTCTAGTTGTATCTTTCAGTGAGATGAGTATTCAAGGAGTAGAATGGATGGGGCGAGGCAGGGATGAAGCTGGGGGGATATTGGGTCATGTAGCAGTTAAAAGAAGAAAAGGTAATTTCTAGAGTCATTAAGAAAAGCTCCATACAGGAAACAGTACATACATTAGGCTTCAGATAGGCTAACTGGCCAGCCAGAGGAAGACAATGATTCAAAAACCCACAACAACAAAACAAGAAACATAACAGAAATAAATGTTATTGAATGAAGACTAATGAAAACTCTTATACTATTAGAATACCTTTTAGACTATGTACAAATATTAATTTCAATCCAATCATGCATCTGAAAATAAATGCCCTCTGCATGATTTATAGTCTCTTATTTTAGAATCCCAAGGACTTCTTCCTATTATGAAACACTTATTGCCCCGTCAATCAGAGTGAGGATTAACAATATTTTAAGAAATAAGTAACAAGAGATACAGGACTACTGAAACCCAGCAGGTACCTATGGGGCCCTTCTGGATACAAACAGTTTCTGACCACGCCCCCCCTCCTTACTTGTTTGTAGGAAATGGGCTTCATTCAGCTTCCCAGACTTTCCCTGAGTTCCAAAAGGTCAGATTCAAACAGTTGTTAAATAGGGAAAGGAGAGGATGTGGAGACAAGGGAGTCACAGTCAAGAAGCAATAGTACAGCCTAGGGGTTCCTGTCAAGCAATGAGTTCTTCTACAGTTAGTAAGCCCCTCACCCAGACTTTTTTTTCTTGGGCTCCAAAACCACAGTGGACAGTGACTACAGCCATGAAACTAAAAGACGCTTGCTCCTTGGAAGAAAAGCTATGACAAACCTACACAGTGTCTTAAAAAGCAGAGATATCACCTTGCCAACAAAGGTCTGTATAGTCAAAGCTATGGTTTTTCTAGTAGTCATGTATGGATGTGAGAGTTGGACCGTAAAGAAAGCTGAGCGCCGAAGAATTGATGCTTTTAAACTGTGGTGCTGGAAGAAACTCTTGAGAGTCCCTTGGACTGCAAAGAGATCAAACCAGTCGATCCTAAAGGAAATAAGTCCTGAATATTCATTGGAAGGACTGATGCTGAAACTGAAACTTCAATACTTTGGCAACCTGATGAGAAGAGCAAACTCATTAGAAAAGATCCTGATGCTGGGAAAGATAGAAAGCAGGACGAGAAGGGGATGACAGAGGGACAAGATGGTTGGATGGCATCACCGACTCAATGGACATGAATCTGAGCAAGCTGCGGAAGATGATGAAGGACAGGAAAGCCTGGTGTGCTGCAGTCCATGGGGTCACAAAGTATTGGACATGACTGAGCAATTAAACACCATCCAAGTAGAGAATGTTAACTCCCAGCAAAGCACAAGATTTCTTGAGCACCATCTTGTTACCTCACCACCAACCAATCAGAAGGAACTCACATCCTATAGCCCAAATTTTGCCTATAAAAACTTCCCCCTGAAAACCATTGGGGAATTCGGGTCTTTTGAGTACAAGCCACCCATTCTTCTTGCTCGGCCTTCCAATAAACCTTTCTCACTTCAAATTCCTACACTTCCATTTGTTTGACTTCACTGTGTCTTCAACACTCTCCTAAGGTCACCTAACTTCTGTCTTCCCTTTTCCTGTTCTCCTAGTACCTAGTTCTGCCATCCCTCTGGTTCCAGAAAAGCAGGACTGCACACATTTGCTGCCTTTAAGAAGCAGAGCCATACAAATGAACTGAGAATACCAATTGTTTAGGTTGGTGAAAAAGTAATTGTGGTTTCAGACCGTGAATTTTAAATCATTATAACTAGGCTCAAACACAACTTTATTAATCAAAATAGGAACCATTACAATCAACATATTTTTGCCAAATGAAAAATAAGCTGGTTTATTCTTGTAGGGTAAAAATCCATGCTTTGGGATTCAATGAGCTCTTGGAAAGAATTTTCTGCCTCCTGCTAATTGTGGAAGCCTTTTCCCTGCAAAAAGTTATCAAGATGCTTCTAGAAGTGGTAGTCAGTTGCTTAGAGGACAGGTGAATATGGCAAATGAGGCAAGACTTCATAGCCCAATTTGTTCAAATTTTGAAGCGTTGGTAGTGCAACATGGAGTGGGGCATTGTTGTGGAGAAGAACTGGGCCTTTTCTGTTAACCAGTAACAGCTAGGCACTGCAGTTTTCAGTGCATCTGATCGATTCACTGAGCATACGTCTCAGATGTAATAGTTTCACCAGGATTCAGAAAGCTGTAGTGGATCAGACTGCAGCAGACCACCAAACAGTGACCATGACCTTTTTCAGTGCATGTTTGGCTTTGAGTAGTGCTTTGGAGCTTCTTCTTGGTCCAATCACTGAACTGGTTGGTTGTCATACATAATTCACTTTTTGTCACATGTCACAATCTGATGGAGAAATGGTTCATTGTTGTGTAGAATAAGAGAAGATGACACTTCAAAATGGTGATTTTTTTTTCAGTCAGCTCATAAGGCATCTACTTATCAAGCTTTTTCATCTTTCCAGTTTGCTTCAAATGCTGAATGACTTCAGAATGGTTGACAGTGAATTGTTTGGCAACTTCTCATGTAGTTTTAAAAGGATCAGCTTCAACGATGGTTCTCAGTTGTTGTCAACTTTGGATGACTGGCCACTATGCTCCTCATCTATAAGGCTCTCATCTCCTTTGTAACTTCTTGAATCACCACTGCATTGTATGTCTGTTAGCAGTTCCTGGGCCAAATGTGTTGCTGATGTTGCAAGTTGTCTCCACTGCTTTACAATCCATTCTGAATTCAAATTAAAAAAATTGCTTGAATTTGCTTTTTGTCTAACATCATTTCCCTAGTCTAAAATAAATATAAAATAAACAGCAAGCAATAAGTCATTAGCAAAAAAAAACATAAAGTGAGAAATGTGCATTAAAATCATGTATAACATAACCACTTTATGTAAGAATGTATTCCGATATTAAATGGCAAAGTTCAGCAATGAAAAAGCACAATTAATCCTGTACCTGATAGCAAGAATTGACCCTCATACCAATAATAGACTTCATTAGACACCAAATAACCTGAAATTCCTTTTCCACCTTTGAAAAAAAAAAGCAAAACCTAAACTTTTAGTTAAAGCTGTGTCAATAGCTTTTCCTTTCTTACTTTCTTATCATATACAAAACATCTAAATCTTCACTATTAAGGATCCATCCCCTGAACATTTCTGCATTTTAAGCACATCATTATTAATTAAAGAAAGGCTATGGTCATGGTGTAAATAAGCAGTAGGCTTTAAAGCACACTTCCCAACACCCGCTCATGGCTGCATGGGCGGGCAAAGGCAGGTGGTATGGGCTGAACAGCATGGGGCAGGGGAATAGAAGGACAGAAGAAAAGCTGAGGTCCTATTAACCAAAATGTCTCCTCTCTGTGTGACAGTCCCACACCTGACAGGGAGCAGAACTCCACTTTACAAACTTCTGAAAACCAAAGCTTTCAAGCTAATGCTGCGTCAAGGTCCATCATTCTGCCAGAGGTGGCAATACCTTAATTTGTCACTGTCAAGCAGGCAAATTTCTTTAAGGTCTTGCTCACTGTTATTCCATTCTGCCATGTCTGGACACATGAGCTTGCTGATACAACAACACGCTGGAGATAACTTCTGGGACCTCAGACAGAGCACATTACTCTGAACCACCTGCCATGTTAACTGTCCTGGAAAGAGTGATGTGACACAGGTCAGGATATTTGATAGGGCACAGGCTGTCCAAATATTTCTGTGGTCTTAGCCGTGATGCCTTCAGAAGAGATATATTCAGCAGATATATATTTCTCTGATACTGAACATTGAGTTTGAAACAGTAATTCATAACACGTGAACTGCTTCATCCTTCTTCCTACTAGAGGACACAAATCAATCTCTCAATGCACAAGGAGAACTGAAGTATGAGCCCACAGGATTTCTCTCCAGAAGCATCCAGAGAGACTTCCCTCGAGGTTGGGTCAAAAGTCCCCTGTAGAAAATCCCACTAGAGGTTTCCAGGGTCCTTTCCCTGCATCTAATTCAAGGGACTCTGGATTGGTTAAGAGACAAGTACAACCAAAATCATTAGGCTCCACCCTCTCCCTGCCATGCATATGCTTCCCCGTGCACTTCACTAGCTCCTATTTTGAGAGGTTTTCACTAAAGAACAGAACCAAGACAAGATTTTTTGTGTCATTTCCCAAAAGGCTCTGGGGAAAATAATACTTAACTCTGACATATGATGGAGGAGTGTGCAGTTAAAGGTTGACAGAAGCCAATATTTACAGTGTTATTTAGAAATGATAGGACACTTACTTACAAAATCTTCGAAACCTTTATAATAACTCTCTTCCAAGGGTCATTGCTGTGGCATCAGCTTATGGTCGGAAACTGCCTTACAACCAAAACATTCAGCACTTGGAAGATGGCAGCCAAATAAGACATTCAAAACTTCCCCTGCAACCACCTGAAGAAGCTGTCTCTGTGCCAAGGGGTAGGGAAAAAAACTGGCCCTTAAGGATCAGGGTCAGACAAGTGAATGTTGTCAGGTTATCAGATTCCATAGGAACTCCACCACCAGTATGAGGATAGACATAAGTCAGACTGCATTTTTACAGACCCCTATGTTTAAGGGCTTCCCTGGTGGCTCAGACAATAAATAATCCACCTACAATGCAGGAGACCTGGGTTCAATCCCTGGGTTGGGAAGATCCCCTGGAGAAGGGAAAGGTTACCCCCTCCAGTATTCTGGCCTGGAGAATTCCATGGACTGTATAGTCCATGGGGTTGCAAAGGGTCAGACACGACTGCGGGACTTTCACTTTCACTTTAGCTTTATAAGAAACTGTCAAAGTGAGTTGTAGCAATTTTAGTCTCACCAGCAATCTGTGAGAGTTCCTGTTGCTCCACATCCTTGCCAATTTCAGTGTTGTCTTTTTTTCTTAATATTTTTTAAAAATATTTATTTATTTGGCTGTGTTGGGTCTTAGTTGCAGTACGTGAGCTTAGTTGCCTCATGGCGTATGGGAACTCAGTTCCCTTACCAGGGAATGAACCAGCATCCCCTCCATTGGAAGGCAGATTCTTCACCACTGGACCACCAGGGCCCTGGTGGTATTACTTTTTTTTATTTTAGTTGCTCTACTGGGTGTGTAGTCCAGACATCAGTAGTTATTCAAGATTCCCAGGTGTTTCCAATGTGTGGCCAAGGGCATGTTTCCAATGTGTGAGAACCAAGAGCATGTCTAGGTCTAAACAATTCCAAGTGTCCAAAGAGAAAGGGTTACTTTCTGAGCTAATAAGCTCTCCTTCACTAGAAGTAAGAAAACAGTGCATACAAATCAGGAATGGTGTACAGGAAGTACTTCTTAATGTCCACACAAATCCCCTGAGGCTCTTGTTCGCGTGCAGGTTCTAACTCAGTGGGTCGGGGATGGGGCCCAAGTCTTCATTTCTAACAGGTTCCCACATGATGTCAATGCTGCTGGTCTAGAAACCATACTTTGACAAGTAAAGGGATAGCGGCTGTTTCTATTATTAGGTAAGAGATTGGAATAAAACTGCGAGTCCTTCCCAAGCTATGATTCTAAATTCTAAAGACATTCACATCCTCCATCCTGATACTTTGCATGGGCTGCAGTCTCTGAACATTTCCATTTGGGTGCCCAGACACTCCATCAATGCCACATGTAGAAGTAAAATCATTACACTCCCAAATGGTTGCCTGTCCAAACTTCCCTGTTTATACTTAACATTAACACTAACCTTGAAACCCTGCCTCTCAGAACTATCATTCTCCTTGTCATAGAGACACCTTTGAATACAATTTCTCCTTTCTCCTCCATAACCAGTCATTGCCAAGACTTTTCAAATCTCCTTTAATTCAGCCCACATTTACTGCACACCCACCTGTCTGTAAAAGGCACAGTAGTAGTTTCTGTGGAATCCAAAGGAACAGTGTCCACCCTCTAGTGTGGGAAGGGGGAGGTCACATGCAAACAACCATGTAACACAAGAAAGAGACATGAAATACCCTTTCTATAAGGCTGGTCTAGTCTTTACTCCAACTGCACCCGATGCAAGACACACTGGTGTGTCTACTACTGGGACAGCCTCTTGACATGAAGCAATGAGATCACATTTTTTACACGCTGACTGCCTACCTACTTCTGGGCTTTTCTCCCCAAAAGCCTGAAATATTTTCCCATCCTAATGTTAACCACTTCCAGTCTAAATTCCTCCACCTCATTTTCAGGCTTCTTTATAAACTGTTACCAGCCTTCCAGAAAAACAGAAAATTTTGCTGGAGAACTAATTAAATCTCAACTATTCAGAGAGGTCCTCCCTGACCACTAATGGCCCCCAGTGATCTCTTCTTCTGGAACCCTCAAGTGCCAAAAAGTAAATATAAAAAGTGCTATCTTAGTCCATTCCAGCCACTACAACAAAATTCTACAGACTGGTTAGCTTATAAGCAACAGAAACTTATTTCTCAAAGTTCGAGACACTGGAAATCTGATATCAGGGTGCCAGCTTTGTCAAGTGAGGGCTGTCTTCCTGCTCTCAGACTTCTGGTTGTGTCCCTACATGGTGGGAGTGGGCAAGGGAGCTCTTAGAGCCTTGTTTATAAGGACATTCATCCCATTCATGAGAGCAGACCTTCCAAAGGCCCCACCTCCTAACACCATCACCTTAGGGAGAAGATTTCAACACAAGCATTTTGGGGGACACATCAGACCATAGCTAGGGATTTAGTAGTTGTTTAAGAATCTCCTTGTTTTTCTTTTTTTTTTTTTTCCTTTTTAATTTTTTTCCTTCCTTGTTTTTCATAATTGTAACATATGTGTTATTTCTTTCTTATGTAATTAAAAGATACATGAAGATAGGGTTCTTGTCCTATTCATCCATCATATGGAACATTTTGTTAATATTTATTGGAAGAAGAGGGGAGATAGAGAAGAAAGGAAACAAATACTAATTAAAATTTTCCTATTTGTCAGACACCTTGGGATTTGCTTCATAGAGAGCAACTCATTAGTACACACACCCATTTCAGGAGGTATTATTATACTCCTCTGAAACTAACTTAGGAGACTGACTCTGAAAGTATTCTCCCAGGACCAGGATCATTGACATCAACTGGGAGCATGTTGGAAATGCAGATTTGGGGGCCCCACCAAAGATCTGTAAAAGAGAAACTCTGGGGGGGGCCTAACAATGTGTGTTTTAATAAGTCCTCCAAGAGATTCTGATGCATCCTAAACATGAATCAGAGTTTGAATTCAACAGTCCAAGTCAGAGAAATGTCTAGTGACAGAGTTGGTCGGTCTGACCAAAAGCCATTCTCTTAATATTGCATCATAGTGTTTCCTTGGCCAGTGAATAGGCCCTTCTGGATAACATCTGAAGTGATAAGCATGAATAGATTTTCCATTTGAAGACTCCAGAGTAAAATCTTCATGAAAAAAAGTGATTAAAAGAAAACTTAATTCTTCCCCCAAACGACTGTTGCTATAGAAATTATTACAAGACAAAAAAGTTCATACTGTTGCTGTTGATATAAATTTGAATTTCCAGAAGTACCCAATTACTAAGAAAATTGGAATTCAGTCTATTCTAAACCTTGTGTCCTACAGGTAGTATATACAAATTGGCATCAAAATGATATAATACCAGCATTTAAAAGTAACAAATACTAAATGAGGACTTTGTTTCCATTTTAGTCAAATATTCCACAGAGTAAATGTTAAAAACTGAGTGAGTCTTTAAGGGGTACAACAATCTCACTTGTAATAATTAGATGAAGGAAAGCAATTTGTATCCACTAATCAAGTCCTACTGCCTTGCCACTCTCTTAGAGGAAAGACTCCATAGTCTCTAAGGTCTCCTCAGAAAGTCCACCAGAAAATTCAGAGCCTGTGAATCATCTTTCCAACATATGAAACCAGATAAGGGAGTCAGTGTCTTACAGTCATTTTCATACTTAAAAAAATATTATTGTTTATTTTATAGGAGTAAGATCAAGTTGATATTTTATTAGAATCTAAAAAAGACATTATAATAATACAAGAGTCCATCTTTTTTCTTTTTGTGAGGACTGTTCTGCAAGTTTTTGTGTGTACATGTGAAAAATGTACAAGTGCATTCCGTGTGAGCTGCTGCTATTAAAAATCATTTTAAGATCACAGCAGTGTGTCAGTCATGCTACTTGGACCTTTCACTAGGCAAGGCTTTAAATAAATAAATAAATAAAATTGAGAACTTCTCTTCATTAAAAGATACCATAAAGAAAGCAGAAAGGTAACCTACAAGTTTCATCAATCTACAAGGACTGATATCCAGAATACATAGGAAAAGAAAACTTCCATGAATCACTAAAACAAAACAAATGAAAAATGTGAAAAGATCCTAAGGCATAGACACTGTAGAAAATAGGAAATCTAAATGACAAATAAATATAAGAAAAGACGCTCAGCTTCAATACTATTAGGAAATGTAAATTAAAGCCACAATGAGAAGCTATTCAATACTCATGTGTGTGCATGCTAAATCACTTCAGTAGTGTCTAACTCTTTGTGACCCTATGGACTGTAGCCCGCCAGGCTCCTCTGTCCATGGGATTCTCCAAGCAAGAATATTGGATTGGGGTGCCATTTCCATCTCCAGGGGATCTTCTCCACCCAAGGATAGAACCCACATCTCTTATGTCTCCTGCATTGGGACTGGCAGGCAGGTTCTTTACTACTAGTGCCACCTGGATAGTACTCAGCTAGTACCTTTGCTGAGTACCCATTCAGGACTCAGCAAACCAGCAAAATTTAGAAATCTAACTGCCAAGAGCTGGGAAGGAAATGGAGCAGTCAGAGTAGATCTTGAAGAGCAGAGACCACATGGAGAAAGAGGTCTGGTCGACAGCCAGCACTGTTCGCCAGACTTATGAATGAGGCCATCTTGAACCACCACAGTCTAGCTGAGGTGCCAGATGACTATACCCACATGAATGGGCCCCAGACAGACAAGTAAAAGAACTGCCTAGCTGAACACACCCTAAATTGCAGAATTTATGAGCAAATAAAATGGTGGTTGTTTTAAGTCACTATGTTTATAGTGGCTTGTTACAGAGAAACAGATAACTGATTCACTAACCATATCCTTTGAAAGTCTACTCCTAGTTTTGTAACCTAGAGAAACTCATAAGAGAAACACAAATGTCCTCAGGATAGATATACACAAAAATGTTCACAGAGGCGTTCTGGATAAAAGTCCCAAACTGGAAAAACTCAGATATTCATCAGCAGAAGAAGAGCTCAATCAGTTGTGCTATATTCATAATTTAGAATACAGCTTCAGAATTAGTCTGTATCTATACATGTATTTTATATACTTTCTTGTATTTATGAAATATTTCATAATTTTTTCAGAATGAAAATAGGCATCTTTATATTTGGTGAAATAGGTGAGCAATTTAATTTCCAAGAGCAACCAATACAGCAGACACAGATGCCCAAATATCACCAATGCCTTGGAATGGCTCATAAATTAAATTCAGCAAAGATAGATGAGGCTGACTTATCAGGAAGGGAAAAGGTTCTGATGTAATAGAATTTGTCACCTAACTTGACATCAGGCCAGGGAAGGCATCTCCCAGGTTTTTGGCCTCTCGCACAATTCTTTACATCATTAATATACCTGGTGGCAGGGATAAGAGTCAATTTTCCTTACATAGCAAATGCTTAAAGGCAAAGCCAGAAGATTCAATCTTGCCCCTTCTCTGCAGGTGAGAACAGAAGGTAAAAATGAGATGCCATGTTCCTTTGCCATTCCCAAGAAAAGGAGTTTGTCCTCTGAGAACTAAACTATGAAATCAACATATAATGGATTAGAGTGTCTATCCAGAGTTATTATGGTGAATAGGATCATTGTTCCCAATTCTATACCCCTTCCTGTCTTTTCTTAGAGAGTTTACATTCATGCTCTTTTCAGTTCACCTCCCTCTTTAAGAAGCATATACTTCCCCACTCTATTGATGCTGGGCTTGGCCCTGTGACTTTAGTCACCACAGTGTGGGGGACCTCACAGTCCCAAGCTGAGGCCTTATAAAACATCACATGTTTCTGCTTGCCTTCTAGTGCTCCAGGTAGCCATGGCCCCTCCAGCCTTGGTCCCAGAAGACCTGAACCTAAATAGAAGCCTGGTGTCCATCCTGGTCCAGCCAACTTCAGCCTAATCAGCCAAATCATGGCTGACCTATAGACCTAAGAAATTGAAAACAAATGCTTGATGCCATAACCACAGAGATCTTCCAGCTATTTGTTTCACAGTAAAAACTAATACAGTCATCTTAAAGAAACAATCTCTCCCAGGACAGAGCCTATTAAATGGGGTGGTCAGCAACAGAAACAAAGAAAAGAGAAAGCCTGCAAGGCAAATGGACCTAGCCAGTATGGGCCTAGCCAGTATCGACTGATTAATGTGATGAACCACACCCAAGGACAGAACCTCTCTGATCTGTGTGTGCAGGCATGTATCTAACAAGCAGTTGTCACAAATATTAAACATTCATATTATGCAAACAACAATTTTTGTTTTGATTCCATGCTCACCAAAGAACCCTGTCATTTGGCTTCATGTGTAGCTTGCTTACAGGGACAGAATTTGCTAGTCGTTGAAATAAGCAAACGACATGTAAATAAGGATGTTTAGAGCCTTGAACAGAGCAGAGCTTGGTAAGTTTTAGTTTCCTTATGTTCTTTCCAAAACTCTAGAGCCCTCTCCCAAAGGAAGGCAGTATTTTCCATGCTCCACCACAGGAACTAGTTCTTGCTTGAACTCAACATTTCAGGTTCTATCCTTCACCACAAGAGTCCTGTTTTGACAAAAGACAGGTCAAATGACTTTCTTGGAATCACATCTTTATTGTACGCTTTGCCTTTTAGAAAGAAGACGAAAGGAACATGGACATATTGTCTGTATCATATTCTAATGAGAGTCGCTGGAAATATAAATAGATCTGAAATCAAACCCACAGTTTCCCAAATGCCTGATGAAAGGCTCCTTCCTTACTTAATGAAATGATTTCATTAAGGCTGAGTCTCCAGTCTCAGAGCATGTTAACTTCAACAATCTGCATATGACCAAAACCTTTTTCTGTCATTCAAATTTAATTTTTGTCAAAATAAATGAGTTGCAAAAAGTCATGAAGATACAGTGCACATTTTCTAGTTCTAAAATATGCAACAGTGTGGGTCACAGTTTTGTAATCTTCTGGTGCCCAAGTAAAGATATATATACTGATTAATAAAGCCTTAGCTTGATTTTATAAATGATTTTCATTTGGTTAGTCCTCATTATAATTCAAATCTGGGAAAGGGCAAATACTTCCCTTTTATGTGTGTAGAACCTACAACCCAGGGGAGCTAAATGAATTCATATATCAGAATTGCCATGATGTCATAGATAAAATCCACAACTCAGACACTCTTTAACGTGACTAAATAACCCCTGTGCACTTCTGAAATTCAGCTGCTTGGGGATCAGACTGTGCAGGAACACTGGTGAGTAACAGTTATTAAAGTGAAAGTTCCTACTACATGTACACTTTATATATCACTAAAGCTTACTGTAATCCAAACTGGCATATCAGTAAGCTCCTGGGAGTGCACAGCAGCAAACACATTGAACACATTAACCAGGAGGGAGCTCACATCAAGTAAAGAGAGACCATGAGACAGTGGTCAAAGCAGAACTGTTATATGGAAAGGAGAGATGTGTCATTGCTCTACTGAGGCATTATGATGAAACAGAGATTTAAACTGTTCACAGGGACTAAGTCAGTCTAGTTCCATGAAGCCCTGAGAAGCATACCACAACTACAGAGCCCATAAGCCACAACTACCAAGCCCACATGCTGCAACCACTGAAGCCTCCATGCCTAGAGCCTGTGCCCTGCAACAAGAGAAGCCACTGCAATGAGAAGCCCTGGCACCGCAATTAGAGAGTAGCCCCAGGTTGCTGCAATGAGACAACAGTTCATGTGCAGCAATAGACACTCAGCAGAGCCAAAAATTAAAAATAAAAGAAACCATCCAGTCTGTCCTCTCGCTTACCATTCAGAACCTGATCAGAACATTTCAGATAAACTAAGAATAGCAGATGTTTTCTCCAAAGTGACACTTTTAAGGTTTGCTGTAAGAGATGGCAAGAATACACAAAAGAACTATACAAAAAAGATCTTAATGACCCAGACAACCACGGTGGTGTCATCACACAACTAGAGCCAGATACCCTGGAATGCGAAGTCAAGTGGGCCTTAGGAAGCATCACTATGAACAAAGTTAGTGGAGGTGATGGAATTCCAGCTGAGCTATTTCAAATCCTAAAAGATGATGGGTTAAAGTGCTGCACTCAATATGCTAGCAAATCTGGAAAACTCAGCAGTGGCCACAGGGCTGGAAAAGGTCAGCTATCATTCCAAACCCAAAGAAAGTGAATGCTGAAGAATGTTCAAACTACCAAACTATTGCACTCATCTCACATGCTAGCAAAGTAGTGCTGAAAATTCTCCAAGTTAGGCTTCAACAGTATGTGAGCCAAGAACTTCCAGATGTTCAAGCTGGATTTAGAAAAGGCAGAGGAACCAGATATCAAATTGCCAACATATGTTGGATCATAGAAAAAGCAAGAGAATTCCAGAGAAACATCTACTTCTGCTTCACTGACTAAGCTAAAGCCTTTGACTGTGTGGATCACAACAAACTGGAAATTCTTAAAGAGATGGGAATACCAGGCCCACCTTACCTGCCTCCTGAGAAATTTGTAAGCAGATCAAGAAGCAACAGTTAGAATCAGGCATGCAACAATGGAGTGGGTCAAAATTTCGAAAGGAGTACGTCAAGGCTGTATACTGTCACCCTGCTTATTTATCTTATATGCAGAGTACATAATGCGAAATGCCAGGCTGGATGAAGCACAAGCTGGAATCAAGATTGCCAGGAGATATTTCAATAACCTCAGATATACAGATGACACAATGCTTATGGAAGAAAGCAAAGAGGAACCAAAGAGCCTCTTGATGAAAGGGAAAGAACAGAGTGAAAAAGCTGGCTTAAAACTCAACATTCAGAAAACTAATATCATAGCATCTAGTCCCATCACTTCATGGCAAATAAATGGGAAAACAATGGAAACGGTGAGAGACTTTATTTTCTTGGGCTCCAAAATCACTGCAGATGGTGACTGCAGCCATGAAATTAAAAGATGCTTTCTCCTTGGAAGAAAAGTTATGACCAACCTATAGAGCATATTAAAAAACAGAGACATTACTTTGCCAACAAAGGTCTGTCTAGTCAAAACTTTGGTTTTACTAGTAGTCATGTATGGATGTGAGAGTTGGACCATAAAGAAAGCTGAACACCAAAGAATTAATGCATTTGAACTGTGGTATTAAAGAGGACTCATGAGAGTCCCTTGGACAGCAAGGAGATTAAACCAGTCAATCCTAAAGGAAATCAGTCTTGAATATTCATTGGAAGGACTGATGCTGAAGCTGAAGTTCCAATAATTTGGCCACCTGATGTGAAGAACTGACTCACTGGAAAAGACCCTCATGCTGGGAAAGATTGAAGGCAGGAGGAGAAGGGGACAACAGAGGATGAGATGGTTGGATGGCATCACTGACTTGATGGGCATGAGTTTGAGCAAGCTCCAGGAGCTGGTGATGGACAGAAAAGCCTGGCATGGTACAGTCCCTGAGGTCACAAAGAGTTGGACATGACTGAGCTACTGAACTAAACTGAAGTCTGCACAGCAAACAAATAAGGTTGCTATATCTTTCAATATATAATCATCAAATGCTCAGGGAAAATAAAGATCACAATATAACTTTTATTCAGCACCCACTAAATACCATGGCAGATATGATCTCTGTTTCACAGATAAGAAAACAGAGGTTTTAAAGTTATATTTCTCAGGGACATATTAATCACTGGCCCAAGAAGTTTTGAACTCAAAGTTGTTTGTTGTTGTTTTTCTCATTAGAATGTGCTCATTGTCAATAATTGTTTATTAATAGATGAAATTTCATTTTAGAATCTGCAAGTTCACCTTTCTCTTAGATTGCTTGTTTTAAATCAATTTTAATAGTAACTAAATAGATTTGAGGAGTGGGAGAATCATTTTTTGGTGGTGCTTAGTGCTATCGAGTGTCTAAGCTTGCTCTGCTCACCATACGACAGGCCAATAAATTTACAAATGAGGTGTTGAGTCAAGAAGTAATGACTATTTGGAAAGCTGGTGGACTGAGAAGATGGCAGACTAATGTCTCAAAACAACCATCTTATGCAGGAGGGCAGGTGTCTGACAGTTTTTTCTAGGACAGAGTGGGAGAGGAGGTGAGGAAGTAAAGTAAAAAGGTAATTTATCTTGCAAAACAGGAGGGGATGTGCTAATTTCTTTTTTTCTGCAGCCATTCACAGGTGTGCAGGGTCAGACTGTCTCCCTGTGAGCTGAACAAAACCACATTAGTTTAACATTCTGGCAGAGGGGCAAGGTTCCCTGAGGCAGGCCATTATGTATGATTATAATAACAAAAGCAATGAAAAGCAAAGGTTAAAATCAAAGAACAGGTCCATCATGGAATCAGAATTGGCTCTTCCCTGTTAAATTAGCACATAAGCTAATTTCAATTACTCTTTCATTCCTTTCCAAATAAAAGCACCAGAATTTTTTTTACATAATTTTAACACCTCTGGTGACTGTTTCCTGTCTGGAAAAGTTCACTGTTCTTCGAATGTCACCTTTGATCAAATGATAAATTCTGGGCTACTCTCTAAGGGTCTTGGTAACAATCAATACATTTTTTCAGCTATTGACTTTTTGAAATCTGTGGTATGCCTGATTGGCTTGAGTTGTAATCACAAAATCCAGGCACTATTTGTCATTATTTTCCTATGCAGAATTTAGCTGGCTCTTTCTTTTCTTCCTAAGCATGTCACATAACACCCTCAGGGACAGAAAGCAACATGGAACGTTGAGAACCTTTTCTGTCTTCCAGGAAACCTTCAACCTTTTGGCAGTAATAGCACTGAAGTTCACAAAACTTCCTTAAAAGAAGCCAGTACAAAAAGGGTATTAGGGCTGCAATTTTTAAAGACAACATTACACCAAAGAATGCACTTCTTTAGAGTTACATGTAAATTACATCTGTCTATATCACCCACATGACGGCATATCAGCATATATCTGTTGGGGAAAGACAGTTCAATGCCCAGCATAGTGTGGTCATCATCCCTACTAAAAGCAAACATGGGACTCATTCTCATTTTTCATATCCTAACTGCCAAGCATTTAGTCATATTTGTCCCAATGCCTCTTGACAAACTGAAAAACAGCTAATCCAATTATCTCCAGACTTACAGGGCGCTAGCCATATCTTGAAAGAAGTGGTCTCTGAGTCAATATCACCATAGGCAATTTTATTTATTATTATTTTTAAAACACTTACTTATTTGGCTGCACTGGGTCTTAGTTGTGACATGCAGGATCTTTCGTTGCAGTATGTGAGCTTTTAGTTGCAGCATGAAGGAACTGTCTTGATCAGGGATCAAATCCAGGCCCCCTGCATTGGGAGCATGGAATCTTAGCCAATGGACCACCAGGGAGTCCACCATAAGCAATTTTAAAGAGAGAGGGCTGCTAATGAAAATATAGGCTAAAGGGTGATACAGGATGACACAGAGAAGAGAGAGTGCAGAAGGAAGTGATGGAGGAAAAAGTATAGAAAAGGAGAAACACAATGAAAGTGATTGATTTGATAGATGGCAGGTATATAGATAGGATGAAAGTTCCATTATTTTCCTACAATCATATCTTGAATGTATTTTGGCCCTTGGAAAGAATACCAATTATAGAGCTCTGAAGGAGGCTGTACATGCCTAAAATCAGTTCTCCAACAAAACTCTTGCTACCTAATCAGAATAAATGAGAGCAAAATTAATGGGAATGTCCCTTCTTTTGTCCATTTGTATTGCTACCCTTATGCTCTCAAGTTGCATATTTAATGACTTAGTTTCTGTTTCAAAACCCCATGATGTTGTTTTCAACATGATCTTACCCAGAAAAAGTTAGATATAAGAAGAAACAAAAGCCACAAGATCATTTATCCAAATTTTCATTAAGGGTACTCCAACCAGTCCATTCTAAAGGAGATCAGCCCTGGGTATTCTTTGGAAGGAATGATGCTAAAGCTGAAACTCCAATACTCTGGCCACCTCATGTGAAGAGTTGACTCATTGGAAAAGACTCTGATGCTGGGAGGGATTGGGGGCAAGAGGAAAAGGGGACGACAGAGGATGAGATGGCTAGATGGCATCACCAACTCGATGGACATGAGTCTGAGTGAACTCCGGGAGATGGTGATGGACAGGGAGGCCTGGCGTGCTGCGATTCATGGGGTTGCAAAGAGTCAGACACGACTGAGCGACTGAACTGACTGAACTGAACTGACATATGTAAATACATTGACATGTAGAGGAAGGACAAACATGCAAACAACCCAATAAAACCGTAACATCCAGAGGAAATGTAACTTTAAAAATGAAAATAAATTGTCAGTATAATTTTCACATTTATAAGTGACACCATTCTTCTTATTTCTGAAATATTTGAAGGCTGTTGTATCCTTTTAAGAGTAAATACTGTGATTTTGTAGTCCATAAAGATTTAATATCATCATCCTCTTGGGCTTCCCTGATAGCTCAGTTGGTAAAGAATCTGCCTGCAATGCAGGAGACCCCAGTTTGATTCCTTGGTCAGGAAGATCCGCTGGAGAAGGGATAGGCTACCCACCCAGTATGCTTAGGCTTCCCTTGTAGCTCAGCTGGTAAAGAATCAACCTGCAATGCGAGAGACCTGGGTTCAATCCCTGGGTTGGGAAGATCCCCTGGAGAAGGAATAGGCTACCGACTCCAGTATTCTGGTCTGGAGAATTCCATGGACTGTATAGTCCATGGGGTCGCAAAGAGTCGGATGTGACTGAGCAACTTTCACTTTCCTTTTGAGCACTTTATTAGGCTGGGAGTACTTTATATTCTATGATGGATTTTCCCAATATGCTAATTTCTGTTAAGACAAAACAGACTTGTAGATCTTCCAGAGCTAGAAGAAGCTAGAAGACAGGTGTTTAACAGTAAGAAATAAAGCTGAATTTATTTGCTTGCCTTGCAAGGGAGAGCCAGGTCCTTTAGGCATGCATTCAGCAGGACTCTCTGAGAACTGAAAGTGTTAAACATTTAGGGAAAAGAGACTACAAGGGAGGAAAAATTATTATTTTTCTTCTGCTCTTCTAGGTTCTTGGCTGAAACGTAACCTGTAATAAAAAACAGATTAACAAGAGAAAAACAAGCATAAGCTTAATAGCATGCATGAAGTGAAATGAAGTGAAGTGAAGTGAAAGTCGCTAAGTTCTCTTTGCAACCCCATGGACTATACAGTCCATGGAATTCTCTAGGCCAGAATACTGGAGTGGATAACCTTTCCCTTCTCCAGGGGATCTTCCCAACCCAGGGATCAAACCCAGATCTCCCGCACTGTGGGTCGATTCTTTACCAGCTGAGCCATAAGTGAAGCCCAAGCATAATGGAGTGGGTAGCCTATCCCCTGTCCAGCAGATCTTCCTGACCAAGGAATCAAACCAGAGTCTCCTGCATTGCAGGCGGATTCTTTACCAACTGGGCTATCAGGGATGCCCAATAGCATGCATACCTCCTGCATACATGGAGAGACCTAGGAAAACTGAGAAACTCTCTGAAATGGTCCAAGCCACCACCTTCAATACCATCTCTATCTAAAGACAAAAGGAGAAATTGGGTGTGGGGAGGCCAGTTATGGGAGGTGACCAGGCAAAGCACAGTAAACTAGGGTAGGGTTGTCATGCAGATTTAAGCCCATATCTTCTCCACTGATAAGAGTTTCTAGAAACTACCATCCTTCACTTCTTTGGACAGGAGGGAGATGCCCTTTCAAGTGGAGATTTCCTTTATAAACTTACATGTGTCTTACAAATGGTAGCTTCTACTTGGTTTTCAGATTTTCTCCTGTCTGCTGTCACTTGAAAATAACTGGCTCAAAATAATGCTTATGCCAAAGAGGCATAACGGGGTGGCCAGTTCTGCTCCCCTTCAGGAGAACATACTCTGAAGGTAATATTCTGGATTTAGTCCTCTAGTTGTCTTAGTCCTCTAGTTGCCCAAGAATTAAAGTCTCTCACTGTTTCCATTGTTTTCCCATCTATTTGCCATGAAGTGATGGGACCAGAGGCCATGATCTTGGTTTTCTGAATGTTGAGTTTTAAGCCAACTTTTTCACTCTGTTCTTTCACTTTCATCAAGAGTCTCTTTAGTTTCTATTCGCTTTCTGCCATAAGGGTGGTGTCATCTGCATATCTGAGGTTATTGAAATATCTCCCGGCAATCTTGATTCCAGCTTGTGCTTCATCTGGCCCAGCATTTTGCACGATGTACTCTGCATATAAGTTAAATAAGCAGGGTGACAATATATAGCCTTGACATACTCCTTTCCTGATTTGGAACCAGTCTGTTGTTTCATGTCCAATTCTAACTGTTGCTTCTTGACCTGCATACAGATTTCTCAGGAGGTGGATAAGGTGGCCTGGTATTCCCATCTTCTTAAGAATTTTCCACAGTTTGCTGTGATCCACATAGTCAAAGGCTCTGGCTTAGTCAATAAAGCAAAAGTAGATATTTTTCTGGAACTATCTTGCTTTTTTAATGATCCAACGAATGTTTGCAATTTGATCTCTGGTTCCTCTGCCTTTTCTAAATCCAGCTTGAACATCTGGAAGTTCATGGTTCATATACTGTTGAAGCCTGGCTTGGAGAATTTTGAGCATTACTTTACTAGCGTGTGAGATGAGTGGAATTGTGTGGTAGTCTGAGCATTCTTTGGCATTGCCTTTCTTTGGGATTGGAATGAAATCTGACCTTTTCCAGTCCTGTGGCCACTGCTGAGTTTTCCAAATTTGCTGACATATTGACTGCAGCACTTTCACAGCATCATCTTTTAGGATTTGGGGAGATAGCTCAACTGGAACTCCATCACTTCCACTAGCTTTGTTCATAGTGATGCTTCCTGAGGCCCACTTGACTTCACACTCTAGGATTTCTGGCTCTAGGTGAGTGATCACACCATCATGGTTATCTGGGTCATGAAGATCTTTCTTATATAATTCTTCTGTGTATTCTTGCCACCTCTTCTTAATACCTTCTGCTTCTGTTAGGTCCACACCATTTCTGTCCTTTATTGTGCCCATTTTTGGATAAAGCGTTCCCTTGGTATCTCTAATTTTCTTGAAGAGATCTCTAGTCTTTCCCATTCTATTGTTTTCCTCTATTTCTTTGCACTAGTGCCAAGCAAAAAAAAATTTGGATACTAATTATATAAAATGTGTTAAGACATATTTCATTTAACTCATACCATAATCCAGTAAGGTGCTATTAGTTCAGCAAGATGCATATTATTTCCCCAAAGTGAATTTGTTAGGTTAGCACAAATGTCTACTTACAAAGGTAAATTCACTAATATTAGCAATAGAAAACAATAACCTGGTGATTGGAGGCCCATTTTCATAGTGTTATTGGAGACTGAATGACATTTCCATTCTGTCTCACTCACTTTAACAGAAGTCAATTTTAATGCGACAGGCCCGAGTTGCATTTTCTGTAGTCACTTGCTGACACTGAGCACAGGGAAGGTTTTTACTCTAGAAAGGATTATTTTTACTCTGTGTCTGAATCTCTACCTTGTATTATAGTCATTTATGACCTACAATCTATCTCTTCTGTTAGGACAGTGAATTCCTTGAAGCCAGAGTCTCTATTTTCAATTATCCTCTCACAGTATCTTTCAGGAGAGTTCTTCAATAGACATTTGTGAAATGACTAAATAAAGTATCTCCTGGTAATCCAGTGCTTAAGACTCAGTGACTTCACTGCCAAGGGCCTGGGTTTAATCTCTGGTCGGGGAACTAAGATCCCACAACCTTCATGGCACAGTCAAGAAAAAAACAGTCTCAAACTATTTAACCACTCAGATAGACATTACAGTCTTACTGTGTGATTAACACTGGACTTGTCTGTGTATATACGTAGGGCAAGCTCAGTTCTGCCCTTAACTGTCCTTATATCCTGGTAGAGAGACATACATGCCAGAAAACAAGAAGAAAATAAGATGCTTGCTATGATGGAGATCTTCATGTGCAACAGGAGCCCTTAGTTTGAAAGAAATTGAGGGAAAGCTACGCAGATTGAAGGGGAAAATGAGAAGAGCTAATACAGGGTCTATGCAGTCAAGGCAGAAAAGCTCACACAGTGGCAGCAGGAAAAACCCAGAAGGACAAGTTAATTTGGTGAATAACAGAATGGGATGAATAGTAAGGTACAGAATTTTATAATATGGAAAAGAAATGCAAAAAAAGCAAAATGGCTGTCTGGGGAGGCCTTACAAACAGCTATGAAAAGAAAAAAAAGAGAAAAGCAAAGGAGAAAAGGAAAGATATAAACATCTGAATGCAGAGTTCCAAAGAATAGCAAGGAGAGATAAGAAAGCCTTTCTCAGTGATGAATGCAAAGAAATAGAGGAAAACAACAGAATGGGAAAGACTAGGGATCTCTTCAAGAAAATCAGAGATACCAAAGGAACATTTCATGCAAAGATGGGCTCGATAAAGGACAGAAATGGTATGGACCTAACAGAAGCAGAAGATATTAAGAAGAGGTGGCAAGAATACACAGTAGAACTGTACAAAAAAGATCTTCACGACCCAGATAATCATGATGGTGTGATCACTGACCTAGAGCCAGACATCCTGGAATGTGAAGTCAAGTGGGCCTTAGAAAGCATCACTACGAACAAAGCTAGTGGAGGTGATGGAATTCCAGTTGAGCTATTCCAAATCCTGAAAGATGATGCCGTGAAAGTGCTGCACTCAATATGTCAGCAAATTTGTAAATCTCAGCAGTGGCCACAGGACTGGAAAAGGTCAGTTTTCATTCCAATCCCAAAGAAAGGCAATGCCAAAGAATGCTCAAACTACCACACAATTACACTCATCTTACACGCTAGTCAAGTAATGCTCAAAATTCTCCAAGCCAGGCTTCAGCAATATGTGAACCGTGAACTTCCTGATGTTCAAGCTGGTTTTAGAAAAGGCAGAGGAACCAGAGATCAAATTGCCAACATCTGCTGGATCATCGAAAAAGCAAGAGAGTTCCAGAAAAGCATCTATTTCTGCTTTATTGACTATGCCAAAGCCTTTGACTGTGTGGATCACAATAAACTGTGGAAAATTCTGAAAGAGATGGGAATACCATACCACCTGATCTGCCTCTTGAGAAATTGGTATGCAGGTCAGGAAGCAACAGTTAGAACTGGACATGGAACAACAGACTGGTTCCAAATCGGGAAAGGAGTATGTCAAGGCTGTATATTGTCACCCTGTTTATTTAACTTATATACAGAGTACATCATGAGAAAAGCTGGACTGGAAGAAACACAAGCTGGAATCAAGATTGCCGGGAGAAATATCAGTAACCTCAGATATGCAGATGACACCACCCTTATAGCAGAAAGTGAAGAGGAACTAAAAAGCCTCTTGATGAAAGTGAAAGTGGAGAGTGAAAATGTTGGCTTAAAGCTCAACATTCAGAAAACGAAGATCATGGCATCCGGTCCCACCACTTTATGGGAAATAGATGGGGAAACAGTGGAAACAGTGTCAGACTTTATTTTTCTGGGCTCCAAAATCACTACAGATGGTGACTGCAGCCATGAAATTAAAAGACGCTTACTCCTTGGAAGGAAAGTTATGACCAACCTAGATAGCATATTCAAAAGCAGAGACATTACTTTGCCAACAAAGGTTCGTCTAGTCAAGGCTATGGTTTTTCCTGTGGTCACATATGGATGTGAGAGTTGGACTGTGAAGAAGGCTGAGCGCCAAAGAACTGATGCTTTTGAACTGTGGTGTTGGAGAAGACTCTTGAGAGTCCTTTGGCCTGCAAGGAGATCCAACCAGTCCATTCTGAAGGAGATCAGCCCTGGGATTTCTTTGGAAGGAATGATGCTAAAGCTGAAACTCCAGTACTTTGACCACCTCACGCGAAGAGTTGACTCATTAGAAAAGATTCTGTTGCTGGGAGGGATTGGGGGCAGGAGGAGAAGAGAATGACAGAGGATGAGATGGCTGGATGGCATCACTGACTCGATAGACGTGAGTCTGAGTGAACTCCGGGTGTTGGTGATGGACAGGGAGGCCTGGCGTGCTGCGATTCATGGGGTCGCAAAGAGTCAGACACGACTGAGCGACTGATCTGATGCTCATCTCTGAGTCAAAAGACCTAATTGGAGCTCCATTCTGTTACTAAATTACTGGATTATCTGAGGCAAATCACTTATACCATCTAAAACTGTGAAAGTGTGACTAGTAAACATGCCTAACAGTGAGTATGCATTGTCCAAGTTAGGATTCAGTGTCCTGTATTAAAAAAAAAAAAAAAAAAGAAAACATTACAACAGGCCTAAAAGACTCGCTAATGCTAAAGAAACTATGTCCCTCTAAAACTGAGTTCCCCTATTGGGTTTACGGTTAACCTCTCTACCCAAAACTTTATTCCCTTTCTTATCCTCTCTGACCTCAATCCTGTGCTAATTGAACTCTCATCAGAGTCAGATGGCCTGTTCCTGCAGGGCAAAATGAGCTCAGAGACACACAAACCATGGACCACCATAAACCACAGACATGTTACTCCCGAAACCACAATTATTACAGAATCATGAGTAATCTTAGCTTCTATTTTCTTCCCCCTCATAAACTCCAAACTCAAAAACCAAGTTGGAGTGGATCTGAGGCTTGTCTCTCACTCCCTCACTTGACGCTTTGCAATAAACCCTTACTTCACAGTAAACGTCCCCTGTCAAAGCCCTTGTGCTCGGTTACACTAAGCTCCACATTGCCAAACCAAAACTTAATTACAGCTTCAGCTCTCCCAGAAATGGAATCTTTAACCAGTCAGTCAGGAATCAGCACTACTTAGGTCATCAGCTTGATAGACTCCTGCCATCCCCAACAGGGAAGTAACTCTGCAATAACTCACCTGTCTTATTTACCTGGTATGACTTTCTCATTCCTGTCCCCTTCTGCCTAAAAAAGTCTTTCATTTTTACAGCTCCTCAGAGCTCCTTTCTAGCTGCCAGATTGGATGCTGCCTGATCTTTACCCATTTTTGCTCAAATAAACTCTTAAAAATTTTTAATATAGCTCGATTTATCTGTTAACACCTGATACTGTATTCTCTGCTCAAAACAATATATATTGTTATATATATACATATGTGTGTGTGTGTGTGTGTGTGTATGTAACTGAGTCACTTGGCTGTACACCTGAATCTTTGTAAATCAATTACACTTCAATTTTTAAAAGATTCAATATCATATTATTCTAGGGAAAAATATATTGTATATGGGAAGTAGGTATTATTGTTACCATTATATTATCCTGATAATAATATTACACCCTTATAATGCTATACTATTCTTGATTGGCAACATCTAGTTGCTCTAAGCATTTATAATTCTTCACGTTTTGACTTTATTCTTCAGATATTATGACCCTTTTATTTCTCAACTCTAAATCTTCTAAGCCACAGCTAATCTAGTTATTCTCTATGCATGAAGAATTATTATTTTTCTTTTATAGGAACACAGTTACCTACATCTAGTGCCAACAAACGTATTATTCAAGCATTTTGATACACAATGTGAAACTATTTTGTCTTGACTTACTTGGATACTTACCTTATTTGTTTACCTTTTTTTCTTGTGGTGGTTTAGTCACTCAGTCGTTTCAGACTCTTGTGACCCCATGGACTGTAGCCCACCAGTCTCCTCTGTCCATGGGATTCTCCAGGCAAGAATACTGGAGTGGGTTGCCATTTCCTTCTCCACGGGATCTTCCCAACCCAAGGATTGAACCTGGGTCTCCTGCACTGTAGGCAGATTCTTTACCGACTGAACTACAAGGGAAGTCCCGTACACTCAGACGTGGATTAACTGGCTAAATGACTTGACTCTATTAGTTAATATGAATTTACTACATAAGTTTTAGATCTCTAATAATGTATCAGATATTTTGGGCCAAATAATAATAATCTTAACAATAGTAACTAACATTTAGGGATAATAAACTATGTGTAAGGTTTTAACATACATGATTTTTTTTTTAAATTGAGATATAACTGACATATAACATACTGCTTTCAGGTGTGCAACTTAATGATTTAATATTTTCATATACTGCAAAATGATCTTCCCAGTAAGTCTGGTAAACATCCATTACCATATATAGTCACAAAATTTTTTCAAGGTTTAATTAACAACTTTCAAGTGTGCAATGCAGTATTATTAACTATAGTCACCATGCTGTACATTACATCCTAATGACTTATTTATTTTACAACCAGAAGTTTGTATATTTTGACTGCCTTAGATACGCAGATGTTACCACATTAATGGCAGAAAGTAAAGATGAATTAAAATGCCTCTTGATGAGGGTGAAAGAGGAGAGTGAAAAAGCTGGCTTAAAACTTAACATTCAATAAACTAAGATCATGGCATCCAGTCCCATCACTTCATGGCAAACAGATGGGGAAAATGTGGAAGCAGTGACAGATTTTCTTTCTTGGGCTCCAAAATCACCGCAGACAGTGACTGCAGCTGGGAAATTAAAAGACGTTTCCTCCTTGGAAGCAAAGCTTTGACAAACCTAGACAGCATATTAAAAAGCAGAGACATTGCTTTGCCAACAAAGGTCCATCTGGTCAAAGTTTTTGACTTTTTGGTTTTTCCAGTAGTCATGTATGGATGTGAGAGTTGAACTATGAAGAAGGCTGAGCACCAAAGAATTGATGCTTTTGAATTGTGGTGCTGGAGAAAATTCTTGAGTCCCTTGGACTGCAAGGAGATCAAACCAGTCAATGCTAGAGGAAATCAGTCCTGAATATCCATTGGAAGAACTGATGCTGAAACTCTAATACTTTGGCCACCTGATGTGAAGAGCCGACTGACTGGAAAAGACCCTGATACTGGGAAAGATTGAAGGCAGCAGGATAAGAGGACAACAGAAGATGAGATGATTAGATGGTGTCACCGACTCAATGGATATGAGTTTGAGCAAACTCTGTGAGATAGTGAAGGACAGGGAAGCCTGGCATGCCGTACTCCATGGGATTGCAAAGAGTCAAGACACGACTGAGTGACTGAACAATAACAACCACTCCTTGGCTCTGGCAACTCCCAATCTGTTCTATCGAGGAGCTCCTTTTCTTGTTTGGATTCCACATATAAGTGAGATAATATGTTATATGTCCTTCTCTATATAACTAATTTCACTTAGCATAATGCCCTCAAAGTTTGTCCATGTTGTCACAACTGACAAGATTTCTTTTCAATTACTGAAAAATATTCTTTTGTATATACACACTACATTTTCTTTATTCATCAACGGACACTTAGGTTGTTGCCCTTTCTTGGTTATTGTAAATAATGCTGCAGTGAACATGGGGTACAGGTATATTTTCAAGTTAGTACTTTAATTTTCTTCAGATAAATACACAAAAGTGGAATAGCTGGATCATATGGTAGTTTTACATCTTTTAGCTCTCCTTTTAATGTTAAAAAATTTTAAACTATAATGTGTTTGGAACACCATTTACAAACCTCACATTTCTCTAAGTAGGTTCATTTCTTGGCCTAAGGGCCACAGGAACCATTGTAAATACCTATACAAATTAAAAATAATGAGTCTACTAATAGACATAGGGTAAAACCTGAATCGGTGCTTTGACTTCTTATTTTCACTTTTTAAAATAGTTGGCTGTCTGTCACTTGTAAAGTTCATCTGCAACAAAAAAAATTTTTTTCACATTAAAATATCCATGTTAAAAATTTATTTTCAAAAATTATTTCTCAATAGAAAATGAAAAAGTTCTTTAGTTTTTAAATATTTATTTATTTAGCTGTGCTTATTTATTTATTTGGTCTTAGTTGTGGTACTCGGGATCTTTGATCTTCATTGCAGCATGTGAACTCCTAGTTGCAGCATACAGGATCTTTAGTGGCAGCATATGAACTCAGTTGTAGCATTTGGGCTAGTTCCCTGACCGGGGATCAACCCTGGGCTGAGAGCACAGAGTTGTAGCCACTGGACCACCCAGGGAAGTCCCAAAAAAGTTCTTTAAATAAGTTTTCAGTGTACAATGGAGTTATTAATAAAATAACCACTTGTCTCTACGGAATTCATCTTCTGTTAGTGGTTCTCCAATTTTAGCCTGGATAATTACTTGGAGGACTTAGTACAACACAGACTGCTGGGCTCCCCCCCACCCCAGATCTTCTGATTCAGTAGATTTAGGGTAGATTTAACTGTGGAGGAGGCCAAGACTACTTTTCTAACAAGCTCTCAAATGATGCCAATGCTACTGGGCCAGGGACCACACTTTGAGAACCACCGTCTCACGTAATTAATTCTAAGGAAACAATAAGCCTAAGGAACACTAAGCTAAGAAATGTCAGCTTTACCTTGTGACTTTATTTCTTGTTTAAAGGGCAAAAGCACATAGTTAAAAGATAAGTTTTAAATGCCCTCTGTCCCACAATTTCTTTTGCCATTGCCTCCAAAATACATGCCTTTGTTTTTCCTGTGATTTCAACGGGATGCTTAAAAATCAGTATTTACTGGTTAAACAGGTCAAGAAGCAACAATTAGAACTGGATTTGGAACAACAGACTGGTTCCAAATAGGAAAAGGAATACGTCAAGGCTGTATATTATCACCCTGCTTATTTAACTTATATGCAGAGTACATTATGAGAAATGCTGGACTTGATGAAGCACAAGCTGGAATCAAGATTGCCAGGAGAAATTTCAGTAACTTCAGATATGCAGATGACACCACCCTTAGGGCAGAAAGTGAAGAACTAAAGAGCCTCTTGTTGAAAGTGAAAGAGGAGAGTGAAAAAGTTGGCTTAAAACTCAACATTCAGAAAACTAAGTTCATGGCATCTGATCCCATCACTTCATGGCAAATAAATGGGAAAACAGTGACAGACTTTATTTTGGGGGGTTCCAAAATCACTGCAGATGGTGACTGAAGCCCTGAAATTAAAAGACGCTTGCTCCTTGGGAGAAAAGCTATGACTAACCTAGACAGCAGATTAAAAAGCAGAGATGTTACTTTGCCAACAAAAGTTTGTCTAGTCAAAGCTTTGGCTTTTCTTGTAGTCACGTATGGATGTGAGAGTTGGACTATAAAGAAAGCTAAGCACCGAAGAATTGATGCTTTTGGACTGTGGTGTTGGAGAAGACTCTTGAGAGTCCCTTGGACAGCAAGGAGATCTAACCAGTCCATCCTTAAGGAAATCATCCATGAATATTCATTGGAAGGACTGATGCTGAAGCTGAAACCAATACTTTGGCCACCTGATGTGAACAGCTGACTCATTGGAAAAGACCCTGATGCTGGGAATGATTGAAGGCAGAAGGAGAAGGGGATGACAGAGGATGAGATGGTTGGATGACATCACTGACTTGATGGACATAAGTTTAAGTAAGCTCTGGGAGTTAGTGATGGACAGGGAAGCCTGGTGTGCTGCAGTCCATGGGGTCTCAAAGAGTCGGACATGACTGAGCAACTGAACTGAACTCATTTATTGCTGATGATAGCATAAATAGCTTTTGAAGAGCAGTAAAGCAACACATAAAGATGCTCAGATTTTTTAAAAGAGTAATTCCACTCCTGGGAATATTAAATGGAAGGAAAAAAGTATGTAGACAAAGATGTTAAGGTTTTATCTATAGCAGCCATAAATTAGAAAGTATATAAATGCCCAACTTTTGGGGAACTATTTAGTTAAATTATGGTACCACCAAACAGTGCACTATTATGCAATCATTAACATAGATTAACATAAATATAATGTAGAAACATGAAAAATTATTATGACAATATCAAATAAAATAGAACAATGTCAAAACTATATAAAGATGAAGTCACATATGAAAGTTAAGCTGCAAAAATTTTAGAGACACAGAAGTAGAGAACAAATATATGGATACCAAGAAGGAAGTGGAGGGGAGGGGAGGAGCTGGGAGATTGGGATCAACACATATACACTATTGATAATATGTATAAAATAGATAACTAGTAAGAACCTACTGTATAGCACAGGGAACTCTTCTTAATTCACTGTAGTGACCTGAATGGGAAGGAAGTTCAAAAGGGAGGGCATGAATGTATATGAGGATATATGTATAGTTATGGCTGATATGAAAGTGAACGTCACTCAGTCACGTTCAACTCTTTGCGATCCCATAGATTGTACAGTCCATGGAATTCTCCAGCTTTTATATATGGCTGATATATCTTGCTGCATAATAGAAACTAATAACACTGTAAAGCAAATATACTCCAATAAAAATTAATTAAAACAGATGTTTTATGGTGGGTGGTGTGCTTTCTTTTTATTTTCTACACTGGATATGAAGGCATTATCTCTGAGTTTCAAACCTGTTTTGGGGGGAGTTTTTTTATTATTTTTTTTTATTACTTTACAATATTGCATTGGTTTTGCCATACATCAACGTGCATCTGCGTCAGGTGTACACGTGTTCCCCATCCTGAACCCCCTCCCACCTCCCTCCCCATACCATCCCTCTGGGTCATCCCAATGCACCAGCCCCAAGCTTCCTGTATCTTGCATTGAACCTGGACTGGCGATTCGTTTCTTATATTATATTATACATGTTTTAATGCCATTCTCCCAAATCATCCCCCCTCCCTCTGCCACAGAGTCCAAAAGACTGTTCTATACATCTGTGTCTCTTTTGCTGTCTCGCATACAGGGTTGTCATCACCATCTTTCTAAATTCCATATATATGCGTTAGTATACTGTATTGGTGTACTCTGCTGGGACAGAGACTATGGAAATCCTACTTCGGCTAGGTCCATTGCTCCCTGTTAGGCTCCACCACTAGGGGGTGCTACATGCTTAGTCGCTCAGTCGTGTCCGACTGTTCCCCATGGACTGTAGTCGTCCAGACTCTTGTCCGGATTTCCCGGAAAGAATACTGGAATGGGTTGTTGTTTCCTTCGGGGGATCTTCCTGACCCAGGGATCGAATCCGAGTCTCCTGCATTGCAGGCAGATGCTTTACCACTGAGCCACCAGCGAAGCCCAAGGGGGTGCTAGAGGAAGCCGGTAAGACTGAAATACGTAGGACCTCACTGTTTTCTTGTTCTTTTGAGTTCATCTTAGCAATGATTCTTAATCCCAGCAGCAGCTTTTAGTTCTAGTCTCTTTTTTCCTCACGCACCCAGAACCAGCCCCATCCCATCTTTTCACAGATGTCACTATCAGATGGTCCATAGCTCATCTTCATGGGTCTGAACTGAGTTCAAGAGGACTCCTTTAAGGTCTATGGGTTAATAATCCCAACCTCTTTCCTTTGTTCCCACAGTCCTAAGAGTATTGCCAGTTGATAAAAATCCATGTCCTCATTTTGCCTTTTTTGGTTCTCTAATACCTGATTAACAATTCTTTTTATTAAACTGTGTCAGTTAAAACAACTGGTGGTCTTTGCACTGGAACTTGATGGATAAACTTTTTTTTTTTTTTACTATTGTATTCTACTGCCTTTCAAATAAAAAACAAAAAGAAAATACAACTCTCACTAGCTGTAGTCTGTTGCATGAAAAATAATTCAAAGAAAGAATATTTAGCCAAAATGCTTTTATGTACTGGAGAAAAATTAAAACTCTGATACTCAGCCTTGCCTTATGCCAGATAAGTAATATCAGATAAATAATAAATAAATTTTGATCTTCCATAGGTTGACTTTAGTATTCACATTCACTCTTAAATTAATGCATAGACCTGATCTGGAACTCAGTTCTAACCCACAAGAAAATTAATAGTTAAAAAACCATGTGATAAATGCAGTGATAGAAATAGGCCCAGGTTGCCATGGGAACAAAAGGCATCTTTTGTTTGTTCAGACCACTTTCTCTGCTTCAACAATAGTAGGAAAATTTTAGCCAGAAGGAGAAGGGGCAAAAAAAGCATTCTAGGAAAGGGAACCCACTGGTAAAGGGCACGAAGGTGTGAAAAAGCATAGCATAGTTGAAGATCTGAGAATAGCTTATGGCAGTAGCAAGGTTGGCATGTAGCAAAGACATGGGCCTGGTTCAGCTGGTGAAAGAATCTGGACTCACTGATGGATTTTTAAACAATGTCTTGATACTTTAAGGACATTGCCTGCCTGGCATGGGTTTTGACAATTGGCACACTGAGAGGATTCTATGGCCTGCTGTCAGCATAAGTGGGATATACCTCTGGTTGGTTCTTAAACTGCCTTTCATCTACCCATTCCTTGATTACTCTTCCCTTGCTCTATATTGATTGCTGCTTGATATCTGCAAATCCTTGTTTACTCTGGCCTTTATACTTTGACATCTTTATTGATTATACTTTCTTTGCCTGTAAAGCTTCCTACTTCTTTCCTCTCACATCTTGCCTCCTATTTTATTGTGCTAGGCTTGTTCTAGGCATGACTGTTTCCATTTCATCTATTTAATTTGGTCCTGTTAGACTCTCCTGGGGGCTTCCCGGGTGGCTCAGATGGTAAAGAATCTGCCTGCAATCCATTCGGGTTCAATCCCTGGGTTGGGAAGATCCCCTGGAGAAGGGAATGGCTATCCACTCCAGTATTCTTGCCTGGAGAATTCAAAGGACAGAAGAGCCTGGCCAGCTACAGTCCATGGGGTCACAGAGTCGGACACAACTGAACGACTAACACTTTCACACTTTTCACATACTCTCTTGATGGTCGACCCCAACAAGCAGCCCTGATGAGTGAAATTAAAAGCATCCAAGACTCTCCCTGACACCTGAACTTGATTCCAGGAAACTTGTGGCAGAGGGTTATGTGTGAATGTGATACAGGATTTGAGATTAAACAGAACTCTCTCTGGCGCAAGGCTCACTAGTGTGATAAAGACAGTGCTCACCAAAAAGTCTAGTCGCAATCTCTTATTTCCAGCCTCCCTTCCAGTTAGACTGGGGTGACTAGTTCTGGTCAATGAGAAGCGGTTAAGAACAGTGTGTCCTGTCCATTACTTCTACCTTTGCTTTCATGGAAACCTGTTCCAGGTGATGGAGATACAAGGTTGCAGAGCATCCGTCATCTTGGTTCTCTTAGTAAGTGAATGAAGTCGAGCCCCAGCTAACCCACGTGGGCTATGTACCATGAGGGAGAACAAACAAACACAATAAGTACAATAAACCTTTGTTAAGTCATTTGGGTTTCAGAGTCAACTGTTAACACATAATCCTAGCTTAATAAATCCATTAATCATGTGGTTTTGGAAAAGATACATAAAAAAATTTTTTTTGACTGCACCGCATGACTTGCAAGATCTTAGTTTCCAGACCAGGAATCCAACTCATGCCCCCTGCAGTGGAAGTGCTGAGTCTCAAACACTGGACCACCAGTGAATTCCTGAAAATACATTGCTTCTTTAGTCTTCTTCTTCTCTTTTTTTTAATCGGAGAAACAGGAGTAATACCTTGTTAGGGGCTGAATGGATCCACCTCAAATTCATATGTTGAAACCTAATCCCATTTGTGAGGGCATTTGTAGGTGGGGCCTTTGGAAGGTGATTATAAGGATTTGTGTGCTCATAAAAGAGACCCCAAAGAAATCCCTCACCCCTTCTGCCATGTGAGGACACAGTGAAAAAAAAGGCTATCTATGAACCAGGAAGTGGGCCCTCACCAGAGTCCAAATCTGCTAGCACTTTTATCTTAGACATCCAATATCCAGAACTGTGAGAAATACATTTCTGTCGTACATAAGCCACCTAGTCTAGGGCGTTCCATTACAGCAGCCCAAATGGACCAAGCTTCATTGGACTGGATAAAGATTAATAAGATAACAAATAACCAACTGTTCTATTACATGTGTTTCTGTAGCATGGATTAGTTCATATGTAATTGGTAAACTGGGGAATAATATAGAATACAGAAGCCAGGTTGGCCCATGTACCATTTTTCCCAGGACAGTAATAGTCTGTCTACTGAGCACCCAGACCTCAACACCCACTATACTACATAAGAGAAGAATGCTAGAGCTAGAACCAAGTCTTGGTCAAATCCTTCAACTGTCCTTTCACTTGCCTAGACCTGCATCTGCTTCAGATCAGATCAGATCAGTCGCTCAGTCATGTCCAACTCTTTGTGACCCCATGAATCACAGCACGCCAGGCCTCCCTGTCCATCACCAACACCCGGAGTTCACCCAGACTCACGTCCATCGAGTCAGTGATGCCATCCAGCCATCTCATCCTCCATCGTCCCCTTCTCCTCCTGCCCCCAATCCCTCCCAGCATCAGAGTCTTTTCCAATGAGTCAACTCTTCGCATGAGGTGGCCAAAGTACTGGAGTTTCAGCTTTAGCATCATTCCTTCCAAAGAAATCCCAGGGCTGATCCCCTTCAGAATGGACTGGTTGGATCTTCTTGCAGTCCAAGGGACTCTCAAGAGTCTTCTCCAACACCACAGTTCAAAAGCATCAATTCTTCAGCGCTCAGCCTTCTTCACAGTCCAACTCTCACATCCATACATGACCACAGGAAAAACCATAGCCTTGACTAGACGGATCTTTGTTGGCAAAGCAATGTCTCTGCTTTTGAATATGCTATCTAGGTTGGTCATAACTTTCCTTCCAAGGAGTAAGCGTCTTTTAATTTCATGGCTGCAGTCACCATCTGCAGTGATTTTGGAGCCCAGAAAAATAAAGTCTGACACTGTTTCCACTGTTTCCCCATCTATTTCCCATAGCTTATGACAATTTTCTTCTTCATTCTTCCAAAATCCTTTCCTACCTCTTTGCATTTGATATCCAAATGGTTTTGCTTGCTTAGGTTTCTGTTTGTCCTTGATACACACCTGGCCTTCCAGGTTCCAGTGTAGGATTTCTTTTAGGGTATTCCCCTGGTAGCCACATTCTTGTGACCTGGAACCGAGGCCAGGTATCTTGATGATATTCATAACATAATATTAGATAAGAAATACAGGAGGAACAAGGTAAGGTAGAGACAGGTGGTGTGAAGAGCTATTGGATGAAATTTTTAGTAAAGACAGTTGGTTATCAAGTAAGAAGCTCAAAGGAAAAATGACTAGAGGTGTAAATTGGATTTGGGAGACACTGCTTTATGGGAAGTAGTTGAACCCATGGGTGAAAAAGAAGCTATTCCATAGGATAATGAATGCACAAGAGACCAAGATGTAGGGAACATCAATATTTAAGGGGCAGTGTAAAAAGTGTTAGGTCATTTGAACATGATGGAACCCAACATTTAGGAAATCTGAGTTATAAGTACTCTACCTATGTTAAAGCAAAGCAGACAACCCACTCTCTTTCTTAGATTTTAATAATCTATAAATTTAGGCCAGCATAAATCAGCCTATAAATAAAAAACAGAGACTGTATTATGAGATGTAAAGCAAAAAGAATTCCAGAAGGTTCTTTATGAAAACTGATTCACAGCCAACTGAAGAAGGATTCAAAATGAGAGGCTAATAGAATGTGTACTTCCCTTGTCCTACCATCAACTGGCATCCCACTGAGGAGCAGACCCACAAATCCCAAAAGATAAGCCCTCGGGCCTTCCCAGGACCTTGGGATCCTTTGACAACAAATGCCTCCAGGCTTGCATTGCCTTCAGACATCTTAAGGACAAAGCAGGTGCAAAACTTTGGTACCACTGTCTATCATATTTGAAAATTCTGGGACAAGAGGAATTTGCTACAGTACTTGAAATTCAAATGTCCCAGTACTCAAAGGTGAGTATCATGGCTATTGGGAGGGACAGGATAGCTAGTTTGATATTAATCTGTGAAAAAGTACTAGAAGTGATTAAGAAAGACGAATTATAAATACTTAGGTCACAAAGTATCAACATGACTTCATTAACAAAGCAGAGCAAGCAAATCTCATTGCTTTTGACAGGAAAGCAAAGTAATAACTCAGGGGATTGACATGGACATTATCTATGTAGCTTCAGAAAAATACCCCACGTCAGGGTAATATCAACTGTCCTGATTTATTCAGGACAGAGGGTGTCTCAGACACAGGGCTTTCTGTTTTAAAACCAAGAAAGTCTCAGGGAAACCAAGGCAAGCTGGTTAGGCTACTATAATGCTCTTGTGGATAAAATACTCAACTATGACCTAGAGGATTTTCTTGTTAGGGCAATTTACAGTTACTTAAATAAGTAAAGCCTATAAGTGTTGATTATTTGATTTAATTCAGTGGGAAGGTTGTCTCTAGTGGTATGCCATAGAGCTCTTTCCTCCTCTTTATGCTGCTGAACAGTATCATCTATGATATGAAGAGAAGGAATTTTTATCAAAATAATAGATGATGCAAACATGGGGGATTCTGCAAATATCCATTTGTCTAAGAAATGTTTACTGAGCATCTATCATGCTCTAAGAACTTTCTTAGGTCCTAGATGCAGCAGAGAACAAGGCAGACAAGGATCCTACCCTTGTTGTAGACAAACACAAATCTAGCAGATGAGTGACATCAGCATCATGGTGATTTGATATGTTCCCTTTCTCTCCTCTTCAGTCTACAACTAGTAAAACATCTATACCTCAACAAAGGGGACTTTGTCCAACAGGCCAGGACACCAGAGAATGCCACACATCTGTACATCTAAAGATAGGTGAACTGGAACACACAGAGCAGGCAGAACTGGGGGGACAGTGGAGGAAGTGCCTGTGATCGTGGACCCCCAGCCATGGCAGCTAAGCTCACAGCCCCAGAGAACACAGTAGCACCAGAGGAGGTAGCACAGATGACAGCAGTCTCCTGGCCACAGAAGCACTCACCACCACAGGGAAGCAGACAGTGACAAGGCCTGTGGCCCTCTGTCCACTTGCGAGGGGCCCTGAGACTCTGCCTCCACCCCACACTCAGCAGCGATGCCTGAAAACCCCACAGTCCTGGTTGTGGCAGAGACATCCGTGACCCCAGCTCTCTCCCTACCCTCCTCCTGCCCTCACTGCAGAACAGCCTACAACTGAGAAGACCCCAGACGTGGCAGAGGAGCCAGTGTCCAGGTGGCAACACCAGCAACGCTAGCAGCAGCAAGGCACCAAGGACCCCAGAGGCACAAGCAGTGGCAAGAGGTAGTGGTGGACAGAAAGCATTGGCTCTCAAATAGAACCAGAGACAGCTCAGGAAAGAGAAGTGAAAACTTGTGCTATGGGGGACTTCCCTGGCAGTCCAGTGGTTAAGACTCCATGCTTCTACTGTAGGGGGCATAGGTTCAATCCCTGGTCAGGGAACTAAGATCTCATATGCTGTGCAGCATCACTTGGGGTGGGAGGGGGTAAGGAACTTGTGCTACAGCGCCATGTACTTGAAAAGAAAAGAAAGGCTTCTAATTAACCAGTTGAATCATTATAGTCAAGTTTTTTTTAAAAAATAATAAAAGCTTTACCTAAAGAAGCACAGTGCTCACTATTTCAAATGTACCAGCAGAAAAACAAGTCATCAAGCACCATGAAGATATGTAGTAGCACAGTGTCACAAAAATAAAAAGACAATTCTCAGAAACCAAATTTAAAATCAGGGAATACTGCATTCTAATGGATAAAGAAAAATAGCTGTTATAAAGGGCCTACAAGAAAACTCAGAAAGGCTCAGGAAGAATACTTTACCAAAGAGATTGAAACTCTAAAGAAGAACCAAACAAAAATTTTGGAGCTGAAGAACTCAATAAATGAGATGAAAATGCATTAAAAGCACTGGAAATAGAGCAGATCATATGGAAGACAAACCTAGAAACGATACAGAGAGAAGAAGAGAGAGAATTAAGGCCTAAAAAGAGGAGGAGGAAGCGGCAAAGGTGAGTGAGGAGGTGAGGGAGGAGAAGAAATTCTATGAGAACTATCTGACTCTATTAGGAAGGGTAGGATTAAGATAATGGGATCTTAGAAGGAGAAGAGAGGGAGAGGGGAGCAGAAAGTTTATTTAAGCGAATAATAGCTGAGAACTTCCCCAAACTGGAGAAAGAACTGGATATGCAAGTTCATGAAGCTGAAAGGACACCTATCTACGTCAATGCAAAAAGACCTGCTCCAAGACATATTATACAAAAACTGTCAAAAATCGACAATGAAAAAATTTTAGACAGCCAGGGAAACAAAAGATGGTAACCTACAAAGAAACCCTCATTAGATAATCAGTAGATTTCACAGCAGAAACTCTATAAGCCAGGAGAGAGTAGAATCATATTCTCAAAATATTGAAAGACTAAAAAAAAATGTCAGCCAAGAATATTCTATGTAGCAGAGTTATCATTCAGATATGAAGGGGAAATACGGGTTTTCCCAGACAAGCAAAAGCTAAGAGAGTTTATGAACACAAGACCCATCTCACAAGAAATGTGGAAAGGAGCTCTTCTACCTGAAACAAAAAGGTAAAAGCATGAAAAACTTTGAGTTAGGTGATAAATAGAGTCAGAAAATTCCAAGAGTATATCAAAATAGATTATTCAAGAATTACACCATAAATGTTAAAGGGGAAAAAAGTAAAAGTAACTACAGCTACTTCAATTTGGCAATAAACTCACAACATAAAAAGGGAAAATATGAGACCAATTTCCCTTTGTTGGGAAAACTGGACAGCCACATGCAAAAGAATGAAGACTACTATCTCACAACATACACAAAAATCAACTGAAAATGGACTAAAGGCTTGAATATAAGACCTAAAACCATAAAAGTTCTAGAAGAAAACATAGGTAGTATGCTCTTTACATTGGTCTCAGCAATATCTTTGGGGATATGTCTCCTCAGGCAAGGGAAACAAAAGCAAAACTAAACAAGTGGGACTACATCAAAGTAAAAAGCTTCTGCACAGCAAAGGAAACTAGCATCAAAATGAAAAGACAATCTACCAAATGGGAGAAGATATTTGTAAATTATATATCCAATAGGAAGTTAATATCCAAAATACATGAAGAATATAACTCAACCACAAAAAAGCAAAACCAGTTAAAAAATGGGTAGAGGATCTAAAGAGTTTTCTAGGTAGTTTTCCAAAGGAGACATACAGATGGCCAAGAGGCACATGAAAAGATGGTCAACATGACTAATAAGGAAATGCAAATCAAAACCACAATGAGATAGCATCTCATATCTGTCAAAGTGGTCATTATCAAAAAGGCAAGAAATAACTGTTGGTGAGGATGTGGAAAAAAGGGAACTCTCATACACTCCTGGTAGGAATGTAAGTCAATACAGCCACGATGAGAGAGAACACGGAGGTTTCTCAAAAAATTAAAAACAGAACTGCCATATGATCCAGCTCTTCCACTTATGGGTATTGATCTAAAGAACATGAAAACACTAACTTGAAAAAATATATGTACCCCTATGTTCATCTCAGCATTATCTACAAGAGGTGAGGTATGGAAACAATCTAAGTGCTCACTGATGGATGAATGGATCAAGAAACTGTGGCATTTATTTATTTAATACAATTCAGCCATAAAAAAACATGAAAATTTTGCCATTTGTGATACATGGATAGGACCTTGAGGGTATTATGCTATGTGAAATAAGTCAAACAGGAAAAGACAAATGCCCTATGATTTCACTCATGTGGAATACAAAAAACAAACACAGAGATACAGAGAAAACAGCAGCGGTTACCAGAGGGAAAGGGGGTCAACTGCATACTGATGGATGGAAACTAAATCTTTGGTGGTGAGCACACTATAGTGTATACAGAAGTTGAAATATATTATTGTACACATGAAACTGATACAAAATCACTGCAGATGGTGACTGCAGCCATGAAATTAAAAGACGCTTACTCCTTGGAAGGAAAGTTAGGACCAACCTAGACAGCATATTCTTGCCTGGAAAATCCCATGGACAGAGGAGCCTGGAAGGTTGCAGTCCATGGGGTCCCTGAGGGTCGGACACGACTGAGCGACTTCACTTTCACTTTTCATTTTCATGCATTGGAGAAGGAAATGGCAACCCACTCCAGTGTTCTTGCCTGGAAAATCCCAGGGACGGGGGAGCCTGGTGGGCTGCCGTCTATGGGATCTCACAGAGTCAGACACAACTGAAGTGACTTAGCAGTAGCAGACAGCATATTAAAAAGCAGAGACATTACTTTGTCAACAAAGATCCATCTAGTCAAGGCTATGGTTTTTCCAGTAGTCATGTATGGATGTGAGAGTTGGACTATAAAGAAAGCTGAGTGCCAAAGAATTGATGCTTTTGAACTGTGGTATTGGAGAAGACTCTTGAGAGTCCCTTGGACTGCAAGGAGATCCAACCAGTCCATCCTAAAGGAGATTAGTCCTGGGTGTTCATTGGAAGGACTGATGTTGAAGCTGAAACTCCAACATTTTGGCCACCTGATGTGAAGAACTGACTCATTAGAAAATACCCTGATGCTGGGAAAGATTGAGGGCAGGAGGAGAAGGGGACGACAGAGGATGAGATGGTTGGATGGCATCACCGACTTAATGGACATGGGTTTGAGTAGACTCTGGGAGTTGATGATGGACAGGGAGGCCTGGTGTGCTGCAGTTCATGGGGTCACAAAGAGTTGGACATGACTGAGTGACTGAACTGACTGAAAAAAATAAATATTTTATATATACACATGGTCATGAAGTGAAAAGATCTCGGGGAAAAAAATGATCTGCTTGAGAGACTAGAGACTGATTGGACGGAAAGTTAGTGATCAAGGAAGTGTTCTTCATGGAGATGACATTTGAATAGAGTTGTGAATGCAGTGCAAAAACCACAGAAAGAACAGAAAAATAATAGTACAAAGACCCTGAAATAGGAATGGGGCTTACTCCAGATTTTAACATATTCTGTCTCAAAATAAACAGTATTTTAAAAGCATTATTTACTTGTTTTAAATTTCCTTTCTACATCAAATAGGATATAACCAAGATCCTATGCTATCCCAGGATTAAAAATAACTGTATAATTTTAATAACAGTACAAGAGTCTCCTGAGGAAAGAAGATAATTTGAGCCCTGGTTGTGAATGTAGAGAACAGTCCATGTCATCGCCCTGACCTGGTGAGGGGAGATGACAGCACAGGTTGTGGTTCATCCTGGAACCAGAGTTGAGTAGGGAGGTGACCCATTGTGGAACTAAGTGCAATCACATTTAAGCCCCAGGGCAGGGGGGAATGGGAGGCTAAGGAGAAAGGGTGTTTATATTGCTAAACAGAGAAGGTTGGAAATCAGGGAACACTGGAAACATCAAGATCCTGAAAGAGGTCAAAAGCAACAGAAAACTGGGACTTTGAGAAGAGGCAAGTAAGAAAAGATCCCCTTGAGCAACACTTTGTGGAGTTCTTTGGCTTTTAATACTGCCAAGTCTGGGGTGGGGAGAGGGCCCTTAAAGGCTCTGAACTGTTTTCAACAATCAAAGAATCCAACCAACCAAAGAAGAATTTCCAAAGCCCTATATCCTGAAAGGTACTCTTTTAGAAAGTTGCTTGGATGACAAGCCTCCTAGTAACCACGCAGAGGAGGATTTATCCCCTTCTTAATCCCCAACACCCAATCCTTGTCCTATAGGCTTTCCAAACAAAGGAGTTTCAAATCTGATTGGTCAGATTCCAGTGCATTAATTAGCCAACTATTAGCTGATGTTTGCATTAGTGATCTATGATAGGGCCTACATGGGGGCTCCTTGTTAAAATGACTCATTATGTTGACGCCTCAAACAAAGAACAAAATCACAGTGACCCTTGAGACTGACCAAATTGTGCAACTGACAATCTCTTTTCCTGCTAGCGCCTACCTTCTCTAGGCTATGAGACCACCGGATTCCAGACCTCCAGCTAAGTGACTGCAGGACTCAGCTACAGGCTAAAAATTAACCATCCCTTCAGAGAATTTTTCATTGGCAGGGTATAAGAAAGACCTCTCAGAAAGGGAGGAAATTAGTTCTCCTTAAGAGCCAGTTACCCTCTCATTTCCCTCTAATAAATTTCTTCTTCTCTGACTGCAAAGCTCGCTCTCTTTTTCTCTGCACTCGCCTTACATTCTGATGCCAAAACCCAGAAGGGAAGATCCACCACAACTGAGCAGACTCCTCTCATAAGCCCACCTTCAGTGGTCTCCTCCCTTGGACCTTGCCAAGAAACTGAGACGAGCTCCGGGATGGGACTTGCCACTTGCCTTGCTGGACTGACATCCACACACTGGCCCACATTTCATTCATCGGTTACAAGGGTGAGTGAAATCCCATTCTCTCGGATCCTCTCTCATCTTGTTTCCAAGTCCTAGCACTAGGTGGGAGGATCCCCACGGTCCTTGGGCCCTCAGCCTTGTGCCCCATCTGACTTTGAAATAGGGGATGCCCATTTCACAGCAGACTATTGTTACTCTCTGAAAAAGTCCTGAGAACAGGGATGCCTTTTCTCTCGGACCTTTCTCCTTGCTTTCTCTTGCCCTTGTCTAACCTCCCTATTTGGACACAATGGGAAATTCTCAATCCCAGCCCTCAAAATCTACTCTTCTAGGATGCCTTTTCTGAAACCTAAAAGCCTTTGGCTCCCAAGGGGAGAAAAGACCAAAAAGACTGATTTACTATTCTAACACTGTCTGGCCACCATACAGACTTGATAATAGGTCCCAGTGGCCAGAAAACAGAACTCTTGATTACAATACTCTATGGGATCTTGGTAACTTCCACTGCCACAACGGCAAGTGGTCAGAAATCCCTTCTGTCCAGGCTTTCTTCGTTCTTCACTCTCAACCCTCCCTCTGTGAATACTGTTCTACTTCTCAAATACTCTTAGCCCACTCTGGGCCACATCCTCCTAATACAATGTCTCCCGATTCCTGTTCAGACTTTGCTTCTTCCTTCGACCCTTTCAACCACAGCCCACCCCCTATCACTCCAAATCCTGTTGCAGCCCCTCCAAATCCAGTTCCACAACCTCCACTTTACGCCCCCTCCTTCTCAAGCGCAGGCCACTGCCACTGCTTCCAATCCCCCTGCCCTGCCTGTGCCAGAGGCAAGCTCTGAAACTTTAGCCCCACCTTCTAACCCGAGGGTCCCAAGGCTTTACCCCACCTCCCTAGATTCCCTCCCCATACCTGGTCTCAAACAACATTAAAGCAGAACACTTCACCACAGGACCCTGCTCCTTTCCTGCTTCACTCCTCCCTTTATGGGAAGTAGCTGGAGCAGAAGGCATTGTTCAGGTTCATGTCCCATTCTCCCTTACCAATCTATCTCAAATTGAAAAGTGTCTGAGCTCCTTCTCTTCAAACCCTGATAATTATCTAAAAGTACCCCAATGTTCATCGCAGCACTGTTTATAATAGCCAAGACATGGAAGCAACCTAGATGTCCATCAGCAGATGAATGGATAAGAAAGCTGTGGTACATATACACAATGGAGTATTACTCAGCCATTAAAAAGAATACATTTGAATCAGTTCTAATGAGGTGGATGAAACTGGAGCCTATTATACAGAGTGAAGTAAGCCAGAAGAAAAAACATAAATACAGTATACTAACGCATATATATGGAATTTAGAAAGATGGTAACAATAACCCGATTATGCGAGACAGCAAAAGAGACACTGATGTATAGAACAGTCTTATGGACTCTGTGGGGAGAGGGAGAGGGTGGGAAGATTTGGGAGAATGGCAATGAAACATGTAAAATATCATGTAGGAAACGAGTTGCCAGTCCAGGTTCGATGCATGATGCTGGATGCTTGGGGCTGGTGCACTGGGACGGCCCAGAGGGATGGTATGGGGGAGGGAGGAGGGAGGAGGGTTCGGGATGGGGAACACATGTATACCTGTGGTGGATTCATTTTGATATTTGGCAAAACTAATACAATTATGTAAAGTTTAAAAATAAAATAAAATTAGAGAAAAAAATAAATAAAAAAATAAAATAAAATAAAAATAAATAAAACAAAAAAAAAAATAAAATAAAAGCAAACCAAATGCCATGATGAATGGATAAGGAAGTTGTGGTACATGTATACAATGAAATATTACTCAGCTGTAAAAAGGAATGCACTTGAGTCAGTTCTAATGAGGTGGATGAACCTAGAGCCTATTACACAGAGTGAAGTAAGTCAGAAAGAGAAAGACAAATACTGTATATTAATGCTTGTATATGGAATCTAGAAAGATGGTATTGACAATCCTACATACAGGGCAGCAAAGAAGACACAGGTGTAAAGAACAGACTTTTGGACTCGGTGGGAGGAGAGGATGGGTTGATTTGAGAGAATAGCATGGAAACATATACATTACCATGTGTAAAATAGATACCCAGTGTGAGGTCAATGCATGAAGCAGGGCACTCAAAGCAGGTGCTGGGTGACAATCTAGAGGGATAGGATGGGGAGGGAGGTGGGAGGAAGTGTTCAGGATTGGGGGGGCACATGTGTATCTATGGCTGATTCATGTTGATATATGGCAAAAACCATCACAATACTGTAATTGTCCTCCAACTAAAATAAACACATAAATTAAAAAAAAAATAAAAAATAAAAGAATTCAAATATCTTACCCAGTCTTATGACTTAACCTGGCATGATATTCACATTACACTTCCTCTACCCTTCTCCCAGAAAAGAAGGAACGAGTATGGCAAGCCTCTCAGGTACATACAGGAGATACACAGGACAGATGACACTAAGCCCGTAGGGGCCACGGCTGTCCCCTGAGATGATCCCAACTGGGATATCAGGCAGGGAGATCTGGGCAGGCAGCCCATAATCATATGGTTGCTTGCCTCATTGTGGGCCTTCAAAAGGTAGGACCTAAACCCATCAACTTTGATAAGCTCTGGCTAATAACTCAGGGACTAGACAAAAACCCAACACAATTTCTAGCCAGGTTAACAGAAGCCCTACAAATACATACAAGATTAGACCCCACTTCAGCAGAGGGCACCATTGTTCTTAACATCCATTTTCTCTCTCAGTCATCCCCAGACATCCGAAAGAAATTAAAAAAGGCAGAAGAAGGCCCTCAAACCCCTCAACGAGACCTTTTAAATTTAGCCTTTAAGATTTTCAATAATGAGGAAGAACAGGCAAAGCTAGAGAAGGCCCAGTGAGATCAGGCCAAATATCACCTGTTAGGAACTGCCGTACATGGCTCCTAACCTCCATTAATCAACAAAGACAGGAAGTCACCTGGGCCCTGCTTCAAATGCAGCAAAGGAGGCCACTGGGCCCACTCATGCCTAAAGCAGAGGGCCCCTCCAGGCCTGTGTCCCTGCTGTGGCATAAAGGGACATTGGAAGGTCAACTGCCCAAATCCCTCTCCAGGGATCCAGACATCCCCTCCTGGACCAGAGCAGGAATCCTCCAACCCAGCTCTGCCAAGCCTCCTCTGACTCGCCACTGAAGACTGAAGGTACCCAGGGCCCCAGGCCCCGACTCTCATCACCTCTATGGAGCCCAGGGTAACTCTCACAGTGGCAGGTAAGCTGATCTCTTTTCTCATCGACATGGGGGCCACTTACTCTTCTATGCCTGCCTACTCCAATGGTGTGATCACTCACCTAGAGCCAGACATCCTGGAATGTGAAGTCAAGTGGGCCTTAGGAAATATCACTATGAACAAAGCTAGTGGAGGTGAAGGAATTCCAGTTGAGCTATTTCAAACCCTAAAAGATGATGCTGTGAAAGTCCTGCACTCAATATGCCAGCAAATGTGGAAAACTCAGCAGTGGCCACAGGACTGAAAAAGGTCAGTTTTCATTCTAATCCCAAAGAAAGGCAATGCCAAAGAATGCTCAAACTACTGCACAATTGTACTCATCTCACACACTAGTAAAGTTATGCTCAAAATTCTCTAGCTAGGCTTCAGCAGTACATGAACTATGAACTTCCTGATGTTCGAGCTGGTTTTAGAAAAGGCAGAGGAACCAGAGATCAAATTGCCAACACCCGCTGGATCACCGAAAAAGCAAGAGAGTTCCAGAAAAACATCTATTTCTGCTTTATTGACTATGCCAAAGCCTTTGACTGTGTGGATCACATCAAACTGTGGAAAATTCTGAAAGAGATGGGAATACCAGACCACCTGAACTGCCTCTTGAGAAATCTGTATGCAGGTCAGGAAGAAACAGTTAGAACTGGACATGGAACAACAGACTGGTTCCAAATAGAAAAAGGAGTACATCAAGGCTGTATATTGTCACTCTGCTTATTTAACTTATATGCAGAGTACATCATGAGGAACACTGGGCTGGATGAAGCACAAACTGGAATTAAGACTGCCAGGAGAAATATCAATAACCTCAGATACACAGATGACACCACCCTTATGGCAGAAAGTGACAAAGAACTAAAGAACCTCTTGATGAAAGTGAAAGAGGAGAATGAAAAAGCTGGCTTAAAACTCAACATTCAGAAAACTAAGATCATGGCATCCAGTCCCATCACTTCATGGCAAATAGATGGGGAAACAATGGAAAGTGGCAGACTTTATTTTCTTGGGATCCAAAATCACTGGAGATGTTGACTGCAGCCATGAAATTAAAAGACGCTTACTCCTTGGAAGAAAAGTTATGACTAACCTAGACAGCATATTAAAAAGCAGAGACATTACTTTGCCAACAAAGGCCCATCTAGTCAAGGCTATGGTTTTTCCAGTAGTCATGTATGGATGTGAGAGTTGGACTATAAAGAAAGCTGAGCACCAAAGAATGGACGCTTTTGTACTGTGGTGTTGGAGAAGACTCTTGAGAGTCCCTTGGACTGCAAGGAGATCCAACCAGTCCATCCTAAAGGATATCAGTCTTGAGTGTTCACTGGAAGGATTGATGCTAAAGCTGAAACTCCAATACTTTGGCCTCCTGATGCGAAGAGCTGACTCAGTGGAAAAGACCCTGATGCTGGGAAAGTTTGAAGGCAGGAGGAGAAGGGGACTACAGAGGATGAGATGGTTGGATGACACCACCGCCTCAGTGGACATGAGCTTGGGTAAACTCTGGGAGTTGGTGATGGACAGGGAGGCCTGGTGTGCTGCAGTCCATGAAATTGCAAAGAGTTGGACATGGCTGAGCAACTGAACTTAAATGAACTGACTCCAAAAAAAAAAAAAAGTGTCTCAGGTCTCTGTTATGGGGGTTGACAGTTTAATATCTATGCCACGAACAACCGAGCCCCTATGTTGCACACTTCAAGATACCCCATTTTCCCATTCTTCTCTCATACTCCCAAAATGCTCCACTCATATTCTTGGGAGAGACCTTCTCTCAAAATTCAAAGCCTCTACTACTATCCCAAGCCCACCTTCTGATTTAGCCTGGCTACTGCTCCTCAACCCCACCTCATCTTCCCCTGCTCCATTGCTCTCCTCGTCCATAAACCCCATGGTTCCGGATATAGACAACCCATTTGTCACCTCTCACCATCTCCAATTCATATCTGACTCAAAGACCCCTCTAAATTCCCCAATCAACCACAATACCCTATCTCCCAGAAACATCAACAAGGGTTAAAGCCTATCGTCACTTAACTCCTATGTCAGAGCCTTTTGCACCCAACCCACTCTCCCTATAACACCCCTAACTTAGCTGTCAAAAGGCCAAATGGCTTCTATCACCTGGTCCAGGACCTGAGACTTATCAATGCATCTATTATCCCCATACACCCAATAGCTTCAAATCCCTGTTTTCTCTCTCTCATTCCCTCTTCCACTACCCACTTTACTGTTATAGACCTCAAGGATGCCATCCCTTTAAACCCAGACTCTAAAGACCTCTTCGTCTTTAACTGGACCAATCCAGACAATCATCACTCTCAACAGCTGACATGGACAGTCCTCCCACAAGTCTTTTGTGATATCCCTCATTTCTTGGGCCAAGCTCTAGCATCAGACCTAACCTCTCTTGACCTTACTCTGAGTACTATCTTCCAATATGTGGATGATCACCTCCTTTGTAGTTCTCCCCTTTGTCGTTCTTCTCAACAACACACTATACAACTACTCAATTTTCTAGCTGATTGAGGCTATCCAGTTTCTCCCACCAAAGTTCAGGCCTCTCTTCCTAGAGTCACCTATCTTGGAGTCATTTTATCACCAACCAAAAGATGTATTACTACTGATAGAAAGTCCCTTATGTCCACCCTACCACTCCCTACATCAAAAGCAGAGATCCTGTCCTTCTTGGGGTTAGCTGGATATCTACACCTCTGGATTCCTAATTTCGCCCTCTTGGCACAACCCCTATATCAAGCCACCCAAGGAGATCTTTCAGAACTTCTAGAGCTAAAATCAAATACCTGTTCAGCCTTAAACACCCTTAAGCAAGCCATTCTCTTAGCCCCAGCGCTAAAACTTCCTGAGCAGTCTCACCCCTTTATACTCTACACTACTGAGAGACACAAAATTGCCCCAGGAGTGTTGGGACAAAATCCGGGACCCTCCTTCACCTCTGCTGTTCAGCCATCAAAGCAATTAGATACCACAATTCAAGGATGGCCAGCCTGCGTACGTGCCCTGGCAGCAGCTGCACTCCTCACTCAGGAAAGTAAAAAACTTACTTTTGGAGTACCCACTGTCATTCGCTTACCACATGACTTTAAGGACTTACTTTCTCACAAATGCATGACCCTTCTATCTCCTTCACACATCCAACTAATTCACGCCACCCTTCTCAAATTTCCCAAGTTCTCCTTTGAACACTGTCTTACTCTCAAGCCCGCCACCCTTATCCCTAGTACTTCTGAGCCCCCATCCATACTTGCACAGAAGCATTAGAAGATCTCATGCCCCATTTCTCCTACATTTCCTCAACCCCTTTAAATAACCCTGACTTTACTTGGTATATTGATGGCAGCTCCTCTACGACATCAGAAGGAAAAGAGATAGCTGGATATGCAATTGTCTCTGACACCGAAATTATTGAGTCCCAATCTCTCCCCTCAGGAACCTCTTCCCAAAAGGCAGAACTTATTGCACTAACTAGAGCTCTTACCCTTGCAGGTAACAAGAGAGCAACATATACACTGATTCTAAATATGCTTTCCACATCATACACTCATATGCTGCCATCTGGAAGGAACAAGGGCTCCTATCTATTAAAGGCTCTCTCATAACTAACACCTCGCTTATACTCCAACTTTTAAAGGCAGCTATCATGCCAACTGAAGTAGGCATCATACATTGCCAAGGTCACCAGGTGGTCTCAGACATGATTTTATGGGGAAACAATGCCGCAGACAGGGAAGCAAAACAAGCTTCACTCCGATCAACAACTTACAGTAATTCCCAACATATAGACCCTTTACCTCCCCAAAGAAAACACGTGATTATTATAAGAGGGGAGCTTCCCTGGTGGCTCAGAGGATTAAGCGTCTGCCTGCAATGCGGGAGACCCGTGTTCAATCCCTGGGTTGGGAAGATCCCCTGGAGAAGGAAATGGCAACCCACTCCAGTATTCTTGCCTGGAGAATCCCATGGATGAAGGAGTCTGGTAGGCTACAGGTTCGCAAAGAGTCAGACACAACTGAACAACTTCACTCATTCACTCACTCACCCACTCACTCATTACAAGAGGGAGCACAAAGAGATTGGTTACCACAAGGAGATTGGTTACAAAAACAGGGCGGCTATGTCCTTCCCCAGTCTCAGGCCACACACATTCTTAAGCACTAAACCTCTTTATCATCTCTTAAGACCTCTTATCACCTGTTCTAACCTTCCTTCACTCCTTCAACAAATCACTCACTCTTGCATTATCTGCTCCTCAGTCTCACCACAGGGAGCCCTAAAGCCTGTTCCCTCATTCCCAACATCAGGCTCAAGGACATATCCCAGGAGAGGACCGGCAAATTGACTTCACTCATGTGCCTCCAATAGAAAAACTAAAACTCATGCTCACTCTAGTAGACACCTTTTCAGGGTGGACTGAGGCTTTTCCTAGGAGATCAGAAACTGCCTCAGAGGTAACACAATTTCTCATATGAAAAATCATCCCTTGCTTTGGCCTCCCACTCTCCCTCCATCTGATAATGAACCAGGTTTTATCTCCCAAATCACTCAACAAGTAGCCCAATCTCTTGGCATAACCCAGAAACTACATATTCCTTACAGACCCCAATCCTCAGGAAAAGTAGAAAAGGCAAATTCTATTCTCAAAACACACCTAACCAAACTCTCTCTAGAACTACAAAGGCCATGCATGGACCGAACTCCTTCCCATGGCTTTGGCTCGCATTAGGGGTACTCCGCAGGCCCCGTCTTTCCTCAGTCCTTTTGAGCTTATGTATGGACGCCCGTTTCTCTTTGGTCATTTCCCCACTGTGAGCCCCTTGCTGGGAGATTATCTTCCTACCCTTAACATTATTAGATACTTCATGAGAGAACATGCAGATCACTCTCTCCCAAATCCTCATCAAATGAATCCAGCTGACTTAACACTCATACCCAAGGAATTGAGTCCTGCTTAAGACCTTACACCATAAGGATCTCCAGTCTCGATGGACTGGTCCACTTGAGGTAGTTCTAAACATACCAACAGCCACTAAACTAGCAGGTCATTCCTCTTGGTTTCTTATCTCTAGATTAAAGTGGGCCCCAGGAGACTCTCCATCTCTGCCAAGAAACATTCCCTGATCAGACGCTCCTTGCTACACCAGTACTGTTCTGGGACCCATCAGGCTTCGACTGGATCAAATTCCTGAAGAAACAGAACAGCCAAATAAGTAAATAAGTAAAACAAAAACAGATATATTCATTACTAATTGGACTGGGATTTCCCCTACTTACCCTATTCACAATAGGACTTTACTCTGTCCCCCCCTGAGTGGACTATCAGACATTCAAAAGTTTTCCCACTGTTTTACCTACTTCTCCATAGTTCTTGTTTTCTGGGGCATGGTCCTACTCTTACTGTGATCAACCTAGATGAATTCATTACCCACTTTCCTTCACATAGTAACACAAGCCCTTACCTTTCCTGGAAACACCACTGTTACTGATCTCCCTTTACACCTTGACTTTATAACCGATTTTTGGCTCCAGGGAGATTTCATAGAGCTCACACCAAGCCAAATTTATTTCTATACCTGGATTCTTATTCTTATCATTTTCTCCCCTTAGACATGAGATATCACATCATGATTTTACTCTTTACTCCCTCTTCTTTTACAAGCCAAACTTCACATTAATACCCTGCCTATAACTCATCCTGCCCCAAACCTTGCCTACCTATTCAGAACTCTAAATCTGACCCATCATTACTCAATACCTCAAACCTGACCCTAGCCAGTGATTGTTGGATCTGCTTATCCATCTCCTCACCCAGAGGATCAGTTCAGTTCAGTTCAGTCGCTCAGTAGTGTCCGATTCTTTGCCACCCCATGAACCACAGCACACCAGGCCTCCCTGTCCATCACCAACTCCCAGAGTTCACCAAAACCCATGTTCATTGAGTTGGTGATGCCATCCAACCATCTCATCCTCTGTCATCCCCTTCTCCTCCTGTCCTCAATCCCTCCCAGCATCAGGGTCTTTTCAAATGAGTCAGCTCTTCACATCAGGTAGCCAAAGTACTGGAGTTTCAGCTTTAGCATCAGTCCTTCCAATGAACAGCCAGGACTGATCTTCTTTAGAATGGACTGGTTGGATCTCCTTGCAGTCCAAGGGACTCTCAAGAGTTTTCTCCAACACCACAGTTCAAAAGCATCAATTCTTCAGCACTCAGTTTTCTTTATCCATGAGCTACTTCTAACTCACTCAAATTATCAAAAACTTCGACCCCACACAAATCCCCTTGACCCACATTCCAGCTTTTTCTTACCTCACCCCAGTCCCACAGGAAGCAGTTAAGAAGATTGACCTTCGGCCCTTACCTGAAATAAAAAAGGCTGGAATGATAGGGGCTACATGGGGGCTCATTGTTAAAATGGCTCATTATCTTGACCGCACAAATAAAGAATAAAATCACAGTGACCCTTGAGACTGACCAAATTGCGCAACTGACATTCTCTTTTCATGCTGGCGCCTACCTTCTCAAGGCTATGAGGCCACCGGATTCCAGACCTCTGGCTAAGTGACTGCAGGACTCAGCTACAGGCTAAAAATTAATCGTCCCTTCAGAGAATTTTTCATTGGCAGGGTACAATAAAGACCTCTCAGAAAGGAAGGACGCTGGTTCTCCTTAAGAGCCAGTAACCCTCTCGTTCTCCCTCGTTTTTGTCTTCTTGCCTCATTGCCTGGCTCACTCTTTTCTCCATGCTTGCCATATAATCTACTGCAGCAAAACAGGCCAGCTCAAAAAATGCCACTCGGGAGTCTCTGGCTCAGATGGATGGGATGGTCCATTATGGCTTCACTCACCTGCCTGGCATGCACTGTTGCCTGTCAGCTAGGTCCCTCTCTCCTCGACGTGGTCTTTCATCCACAAGGAGTTTCACCTGACCCCTTCAAATGACTATTTTTGGGCTCCAAGAAGGGAGAAGAAACTACAAAGCCTCTAGAGGTCTTGAGTCCAGAGAGCACGCATTGCATTTCTGCTACATTGTATTGGTCAAAGCAAATCAGGCTGACCCAGAGGCAAGAGCTGGGGAAATAAACACCCACTTCTGAATGCAATGAGTGGCAAAGTCATGCTAAACAGGGTGGGACCCCTATGAACAACTTTGCAAACAATCAACTGCAGAGTGAGAGGTCACTTATCTCAATGTGGTCTTCCTTTCTACTTCCTCCATCCAAGGGGCCAAGTAAGATGATCTGATCCCAGGCTCCTTCCTCTCTCCCATGCCCCTCTGGCACTCTCCTGCAGGAAAACCCTCTTACAGCCCCACTGTTGGGAGGATTGAGGGTTTCTCCTCCTCCTACAGGAGCACCAGTATAATCAAGAGAGCCCACATATTTAGAAAGTCTGGAGACTTCAGGGGTAGGTAAATGACAGGTGCATCCTCCACTACTTAAAGAAGCCAGCTTTGCAGGTAGAAAACATGTATCCAATGGGGGAAAAAAGATGATTTTCATAGTCTTTTGTTCTCTGGAGCACAGCCTCCTTAGGAACCTCAGGGAGGAAGGAATTGTCCAATTATGAATGAAGGCAGAATTCTAGTTTTGCCAATCTCCTTGGCTGTAATGCCATCTAATGAAACCAGGTCGCATCCTTACTCTTCATAAATAAAAATGAGGCCTCCTTTGTGAAGACCACCCTTAGCATCTCCCCTCCCACTAAAGCCTACACCCTACCTGCTCCCTGCCTGCTCCCTTGGACCTTGTGCACATCCTATACTCCAATGTACTTCTTTCTTTTACATGACTATCTCCCCCAATGGACTGCAAGGCCCCCCAGAGGGGGCTACACTGTGATTGGCACAGGTAGGAGCTCTATAGTCTCTGTGAAATATCAACAGAATTGAATTGAATTGATTGTAGTCATGGATAAAATTTCCAGATTTTCAGGGCTTCACTGGTGGCTCAGTCGTAAAGAATCCTCCGGCCAATGCAGGAAGCATGGGTTCGATCCCTGGTCCAGGAAGATCCCACCTGCTGTAGAAGAAGCCCGTGTGCCACAACTATTGAGCCTGTGCTCTAGAGCCTGGAAGCCGCAACAAGAGAAGGCACCACAATGAGAAGCACACACACTACAACTAGAGAAAAGCCCACTCAGCAATAAAGACCTGGCACAGCCAAAAATAAATAAAATTAGGTTTTAAAAATTCCAAATCTTCAAAACTACAAACAGATATGCTAGTGCAGCTTAGAGCATCTCCACAGGTGAAGGGAATTTGGGCAATATCGCTGGTGCTGCATAAACTACCCAAGAGAAGAAGACTTTCTGGGATGTTCCAGAGAGACTAAAATTCCCCCTCACCTTTCATTTTACTAGAACAAGTTTCTCAGAGAGCGAGAGAATGTGAATGAATGAATGGGAGTGTTTGTGTATAAGAAAATGGATAAACTTTGTGATTAATAAACCCTTAAGGGATTTCCCTGGCAGTCTAGTGGTTAGGACTCTATGCTTCCACTGCAGAGGGCCTGAGTTCAATCCCTGGTCAGGGAACTAAGATCCCGCATGCTGCGCGGCATGGCCAAATAAATAAATAAAGCCTTAAAATAAGCCAGATGTCAATGTCCATTAGTGATTTGTCTTAGAAATGTTCCTTTCTGATATCTGGGTTATAAGAGATGTTTTATTTAACTGTGCAAAGGGCATTCCCTGAATAATTTAGATTTTAAAGGTTCATATACTTAAAATTGAAAAAGAAGAATGCAGCTGTTGAGAATTGCCAGGAACAGAATGGATTCATGAATATCAGCGCCAAAAACTCAAGTTTGCAATGACTAAGGCATGAGAAAAAGGGCAAGAAAAGACAAACTACATCCTTAGCATAGAATTCAAATGAGTAAGGAAAATCTCTCAATTCTTACATTAGTTGCAGCTTTTCCATCATAAAAACCACCATCAAATTGGAAAGAGTCGAACAAACTTCATTTAAAGGAAACTGAAGGCCAGATAAGAAGTAAGAACAACTGTAAATGGATATGTGTCTCCAGGCCATAAATAATTGAATGCAGTACAGGGGAGAATGTGGACAAACACTTATTAGGCATGTCCTTCATTCTAGGATCTCGTCACTCTAAATGTGGTCCATGGACCACTAGCATCAATACCACCTGGGAGCTTTTTAGAAACAGAATTCTGGGCCCCATCTCAGACCTGCTGTATCAGAATCTGCATTTCAACATGACTCTCAGGTGATTTTTCATGTACACTAGATTTTAAAATACTGGTTGAAAAACCATGTTGGGAGATTTATATATACCATCTCATTTAAAACTTTATAAAAACCCTATGAGGCAGATTTTAATTCCTTTTATTATAGATAAGATATTGAAATATCTTATCTATATCTTTATAGATAAGATATTAAAATATCTTATCAAGCTCAAATAAAATAAGTAATTTGCTTTAGTGTCAGAGTCAGTAAATAATGAGACTAGGATTCAAACCCTTGTGGAGTCTGGCATTTCCAAAGTTCATGTTACAACCAGGACTTTGTAATGTAATGCTTTCCACAAAAATTAAGGCATAGATATAGACATGTAACACTCCCACCTTCAGTTACAGTTTACTCCTGGAAAACATGAAGAAAAGTCCAAATGTGCCCCAGGATGCACTTAGGATTTTCAAGAAGAAAAATGAAGATCAGTTCCTAAAATCCTACAGAATGAAAAGCGCAATATCCATTAAGAAAGGGCTGAGAAGAAATATAAAACATTTCTAAGTTCATTCAAAGCTTACTGATCATGTGCCCAGCAGGCACGAATCTAGGTACCTGGGCTACATTAGTGAACAAAATAGGTGAATAGTCCCGTCCTCACTGAGCTCACACTCTATGGGTTGTTTTCAGAGGGGGAAGGGCAATAGACAATGAATAAGCAAATTAAAGCGTAAAGCGTTAAAGGGAGAAATCTATGACGGGGCAGTGGGGGTGGGTGGTGGCAAAGGGAACTGAAGCACAGGAAACAAGGCAGTGGGCAGTTTGCAATAGGAAATAGGATAGAAAAAGGTGGGCATCATTGAAAGGGTGAGATTAAGGGAAAGTGAGGGTGGAAACCAAGGAGACTCCTGGGAAAGAACATAGTTTCAGGCAGAGAGACAGCTCGAATAAGGACCCTCGGGGGACGGCGTGTTCCAGAGACTGCAAGGCAGTCAGTGTGGAAGGAGCAGGGGCCTGGCGAGGGGGACACAGGAAGAGAAAAGGTCAGACAGGTAACCGGGGATAGATCACGTAGGGCTTAGGAGCCATGGTGAGGACTTTGTATTGCATTCTGTGTAAAATACAGAGCCACTGACAGGTTTTCAGCAGAGGAAATGACATGATCTGCCTTCATTTTTTAAAAGTGACTAGAATAACTGGAAATTAGTGCCTTTTGACCCCATTATATATGTCGATAACACCTCAATAAAAATTTTTACATTAGAATTAGCTGTAATATAACACAAATTAATTTTAAAAATTAAGTTAATTGTAGCAGCCAGGTTGAAACTATTCTGTATGGAGCATAAACAGAAGCAAGAGGATATAAGTTATTGAGAGAAGAGTCACATCTTATTGGGTTTCCCTGGTGGCTCAACTGGTAAAGAATCTGCCTGCAATGTGGGAGACCTGGGTTTGATTCTTGGGTTGGGAAGATCCCCTGGAGGAGGGCATGGCAACCCAATCCAGTATTCTTGCTTGGAGAATCCCCATGGACACAGGAGCCTGGTGGGTTACAGTCCATGGGGTTGCAAAGAGTGGGACACAACTGAGCAACTAAGCACAGCTAGGCACAGCACAAGTTTGAAAGGTAAAAGTTTCAGATCTTTTCACTTGTTTCGTCACAACAGAACAGACACACCAAATAACTTGTGTTTAGGAATCACACTGTATGAAAAATTTAAAGAACCAATCTTTGAGAGATTCGACTGTTTCATTACGACTCCAAAGGACCCATTGTTGATGTTGTTGAGTCACTAAGTCACATCCCACTCTCTGCGACACCATGGACTGCAGCCCACCAGGCTCCTCTGTCCATGGGATTCTCCAGGCAAAAATACTGGAATGGGTTGTCATGCCCTCCTCCAGGAGATCTTCCTAACCCGGAGCTTGAACCCACATCTCCTGGACTGGCAGGAGGATTATTTACCACTGAGCCACCAGGGAAACCTGGTAAAGGACCCATAGAAGAAGCTATAGGATGAGAGAGCTCAGTTCAATATATGGCAGGACTTTGTGCAGTAAAAGTTTCCTGTCACTAAGAATCTTGGACAAGATTGGACTTAACTCTGTGACAGAGGCTGCTTTATTTATTTATTTATTTATTTTTGGGTTTTTTTGGCCATGCCAAGTGGCATGCAAGGATTTTATTTCCCTGAACAGGGGTCAAACCCACATCTCCTGATTTGCAAGGTGAATTCTTAACCATGGACCACCAGGGGAAGTCCCAGAGGCTGCTTTATAAAGGGAATTCAGACACGAGTTATACACGATGCCCTTTTCGTTTCCTTCCAACCTTCCAAGTGCGCCATCCTAATCCACAGCTAACTGAGTTCATTTCCAGAGTTCTAACAAGGGCAGGGACACAGGCGATTTCTCACAGAAAACACTGTGCAGTAGTTTCAGGGGATTATTTGAAAGCCATCTCCTCCTTAGAAAATGTACCTTCGCTTCCAGTCCCATGGTAACAAGCTTCTCCCAGGACAACCATTCAAGATAAATAGAAGGAGACAGAAACCTAAGATCAAAGACAGAGAGCTCACAGTCCCTGATGCCCCTTTGTGTGAGAAGTCATTATCTCTGTGCCTCTCTCCTTTGTACTTTTCTTCTCACTCCATCTTGGTTTTCTTGACAAATATTATAATATCCTCATGTCTCAGAGGGAAGAAATCAGGCTTATGGGTATATTAGATGGGTTCACAGTTGAATTAATTGGTAGTTGATTAATGGCTCCTGGCCACATAAAGTCCCCAGGGGCATGCCTATGGTTCCTAGATCTGATCAGATCTTTCACAATGCTAGAAGTACATACATAGGACATTCCAACCTTTGCTTGCTGTGAGCGACAAAACTGTTCTTCCTTGGCATGTAAGTGTAAATAGAAGCCCTAACTAACAGATTCAAACTGGCATCTGAACAAGTGAAACATATTCTCTGCTTTCCTCTGTAGCATGATAGTCACTCATCCAAGAGAGGGGCTTTGGGAACCAGTGTGACAGCTGTTTCTCAGTTTCAGAATCCATGATTCTCAGGGGACATCCATTTCTCCCTGAGATCTGTCACCATCCCATTCAGGCAGTAGTTCTTAGCACTCTACATCCATAAACCAAATGATATAATTAACCCTATATATAAGTGTGGGCTTCCCAGGTGGCTCAGCAGTAAAGAATCTGCCTGCAGTGCAGGAGACATGGGTTCAATCCCTGGGTCAGGAAGATCCCCTGGAGGAGGAAATGGCACCCTACTCCAGTATTCTTGCCTGCAGAATCCCATGGACAGAGGAGCCTGGTGGGCTGCAGTCTATGGGGTTGCAAAGAGTTGAACATGATTGAGCAACCGTAGCAAATACACAAGAGTGAATAAAAGCCAGAACAGTATTAACCTAGCAATAACTAATAATACTAAAATCCAAATATTCCAACTAGTTAAGTGGGAAAAATAACTCCAGGCCTTCATATCTCCAAAGCTCATTCACTGGTCCTCATGCCTTCAACCAGCATCACAGGTGGGAGTGAGAGAGGGAGTGTTTTAAAGGAAGGGGATTCAACTCAACCAAGAGGCCTGAGAATGTGGTAGCATGTTTGCTCCTTTCTGTGGAGATGCTGCTACCCCACTGCAGTCTGAGATTCTGTTTCAGCTTCCCATTACACTGGCAGCTTCTCTCTCCTGCTTTTTTACTTTTGCCAAATCAAGTACAGAACCATCCAGCTAAGCTCCTTCTACATCCCTAAGCCACAGAAAACTGTGAGATAACAAATGTATTTTTTTGGTTTGTTTGTTTGAAGCTGCTAAATTTGTGGGTAATTTGTTATATAACAAAATGTAACTATTGGATTAGGGTTTCAGATGGCCCAATTTGGTCAGAGTTGAAGGAATCACTTCAGATAATAATAAGGGACTCCCCTGGTGGTCCAGTGGCTAAAACTTCAGGCTCCCAATGCAGGGGGTCTGGGTTCAATCCCTGATCAGGGAACTAGATTCCACAGTGAAAGTGAAAGTCACTCAGTCGTGAGCAGCTCCCTTGCTGCGATCTATTTAAAGTCCGCTCTCCCTGGAACCAAGAGTTTGTTGCGCCGCTGCCAAGGCCGGGGAGCCCCGCCGGTGGGCTGGGCCGTCCATTCCACCCTTCTTCCCTCTACGGACTCTGCCTGTCCGTGGGCGGCAGTGTCCTTGGGCCCAGTCTCGCTGGCCGCGCCGCCGACCCCGACCCAGTCGAGTGACTTTGCGACCCCACGGACTATACAAGCCATGGAAAACTCTAGGCCAGAATACTGGAGTGGGTAGTCCTTCCCTTCTCCAGGAGATCTTCCCAAACCAGGTCTCCCACATTGCAGGCAGATTCTTTACCAGCTGAGCCACAAGGGAAGCCCAAGAATACTGGAGTGGGTAGCCTCTCCCTTCTCCAGGGGATATTCCTGACTCAGGAATTAAACCGGGGTCTCCTGCATTGCAGGCAGATTCTTTACCAATTGACTACCAGGAAAGCCCAAAGTGAAAGTGAAAGTCGCTCAGTCGTGTCTGACTCTTTGTGACCCCATGGACTTAGCCCCCAAAGCTCCTCTGTCCATAGATTTCCCCAGGCCAGAGTACTGAAGTGGGTTGCCATTCCCTTCGCCAGGGGATCTTCCCAACCCAGGGACTGAACCCAGGTCTCCTGCATTGCAGGCCTATTCTTTATCAGCCGAGCCACAAGTGAAGCTCCACATGCTGAAACTAAAACTCAGCCCAGCCAAATAAATAAACAATTAGAAAAAACAGCATTAGGTTAACAATAAAGGCTAAAAGCCTTATTCCAGGGTATCGAAGGCCAGGCCAAGGGAGTTTAGACTTTATCTAAAGAGGTGGTGAGGATCCTATGAGTATTTTTGAATAAGGGAGTTATCAAAAGAGTGCGTTAAAAAGATTAGTTTAGCAGACCTGCATGGGATAGATTAGAAAAAGAAAACACGAAGGTAGGAAAGATGGATCATTCACATAAATATTCCATCCTGGTCCCATGTGCCACCTAATCATATCAAACTCATCCTGCTCTATATGTTTTTCATAGACTGAGTTAACTTGTGATGGATGGCAGGATTCATGGCCAATTCATTTTTGAATCCTCTGAACCATTTAGCACTGCCTGGCACATAGTAAGCACTTGCTAATATGGGAATCATGGAGAAAGCCTTCCTAAATTCGCTCCTCTTCCCTGCAGACAGAATAATGCCATTCCCTTAATATCTTGTTTATATAGCTAATAGACCACTTTTTAAATCTCAGTATTCCATTACTGATGAGACTTTATTCCTCTGTCTCTCCCCTACAGTGTAAACCCTTTCAAGGCAGTCAGGACCAGCTATATAATTTGCCAGGCCAAAGCAAAATGAAAATGCAGTTTTAAAAGTATCAGAAATTTCAACACAATGCTGGGGGGTGAGGAGATACTTCTGAGCTGAGAACCCTCTGTACACAGGTCACAACCCAAGAAACTGGCCTTGATGACAATAATTCTGCCTTATGCATTGTTTTAACCATGACTACCATCATAAGAATGTTTGCTAAATCTTGATTCAATACATCAAGTAAACAGTCAAGGTCAGGCGGGTTAGATGGAAAAGAGAGGTTTACTTAGAAGTTTAACATGAGCAGAGAACATGTACAATGGATTGCTAACACATACCAGGAGGGCCATTGGCTGCCACTCCTCCCACTCCCTGCCTGGGCTGCTACCCTGGGTGTCTACACTGCAGGGCTTGCTCATACATACCCTCCTATGGAAAAACCATGGCTCTGAATATTCACTGGGAGGACTCATGCTGAAGCTCAAGCTCTAATATTTTGGCCACCTGATGAGAAGAACTGACTCATTGGAAAAGACCCTGATGCTAGGAAATAAAGACTGGGGGCAGGAGGAGAAGGGGGCAACAGAGGATGAGATTGCTGGATGGCATCACTGACTCAATGGGTATGAGTTTGAGCAAACACTGGGAGACGGTGAAGGACAGGAAAGCCTGGCGTGCTGCAGTCCATGGGGTCTCAGAGTCAGACAAGACTTAGCAACTGAACAACAACCCTCCTATGGCCCCAAAGTCTGGTTTGTCCTTTGTTAACTCCCACTCTTGGCGTCTCTGACTTCGGTTTGGTTATTTCTTAGATTTCCCTTATGTAATGACAGTGGCAGTAATTTAATACATAAGAAGCAAGCAGCAGAAGGAATTCTCTAGGCAGAAACAACATATTGACTAATAACATAAGACAGTAAGGGTTGGTACTCATAAAATCAAGAAAACAAGGCTGAGTGATTTAAAACATGCTGCAGACAAATCCTAGTTAAATTTTGGAAAAATAAGAAGGGCAGAAAAATGCATATTGATCACTCTCTCTGAGGAATGGCACAGACCTCAGAGATGCTATAACCATGAAGAACTGTCTTATCTATGAAACAGACAAGACAATTTATTGAATCCCTTCTTACCACAGGTGAGTATCCTACCCACAAAACACAAATATTTATCTTTGTATCTGAACAATGCCTCTCTGAGATACTGAGGAAAAGAAGCTACTGAAAAGAGATTAGTCCTCCCATCCTCCCCCTCATTTGAGGCAAGTCGCCATCAGGGCGCCCGAGCTGCTGGCAAAGCTTAGCTATTGTAATGGTGACCCCCAGTGGCAGCTGTTTGCAAGTGAAAGACTGGCACCGTTTCTCTGCCAAGGATGTCAATTTTATTAAAATGCTTTCTTTAAGAAGGATATTGGCAATTTTGTGGAACTGTAATAAAAACTAATTGTGTGTTAGTTCCAAAAAAATCAATATCCTCTCTTCTGCTTTATTGTCACTAGTTAAACCCATGAGTTTTCCTTTCAAAACAGACTCTTTGTAAAGTAAGAAGTACAGTTTCTGCTCAGCAATGGTGAGCTGGCAATTTTCTCCAAGAAAGAGGTGAAAAGGAGGCCTAAATCAGACCTGGGTTCACTCTGAAGGGGTTCAGCAGGAATCTCCTCCAGTGTGCCATGCTGGCTTGTGGATTATTTTGAGCTGAAGACAATCAAGGCCCAGGGACTTTCCTGGTGGTCTAATGGCTAAGACTGCGCTCTCAATGCAGGGGGCCTGAGTTTGATCCCTGGTCAGGGAACTAGATCCCACATGCTACAACAAAGACAGAAGATCCCATGTGCCACAATTAAGACGTGGCACAGACAGATAAATAAATAAGACAATCAAGGCCCAAAAGACTCAGAATTGCTTTTTACCTGTAGCACAGGGCCTGGCTCAGAGAGAGAGCTATTAGCAAGAGAGAACTCTTATCTGAATGACCTATCTGTATGGCAGGACAAACATCTGATTACCAATATCCACTCTTTTTATCATCCTGTGATTTACCCTCTTCCTCTTTGAAACCCCAGGTCCCAATCCCATAAGCATATAAGCCTCAAATGCCTGACTTACTTTTGGTCTCCTATCTTTGGGGAGCCCAAAGATGTACATAATTACATTTGCTTTTTCCCAATTAATCAGTCTTTTGTCAGTTTAATTGTTAACCAGCCAAAGAACATCGAAGGGTAGAAGAAAAAATTTTCCTTCCTCCCCTATGACCCATACCCCTACAGTGGCCACTGGGTTCTGAGAGTCAATCTTAGTGAGAATTTAACCAGCAAATGTTTATGTAAGTCTAACTGAAATTTGAAAAGATAAGTCACCAAGGGCTCTATTAGATGAAATTCACATTAGAGTACCCTTAAGAACTTTAATATGATGTGTAACTATTGAAATTGACTAAATAGATGTGTTTGGTAGACAAATTGTGGTTATCAATCTTTGCTGCATATCAGAATCACCAGGGAAGCCTTTGAGAGTCTTGAAGTCCAGGCTATAAGGCAGACTAATTACATCATAATTACTAGGGCAAGGGCACGGGCATTAGTATCTTTCTTTAAAGCTCCCTGATACCCAGCTACTCCCACATGCAGCGAAGGTTGACTGGCTGCCAGTGGAATTGCTGGGTTTTCGGCCAAATTCCATGGACAGAGAAGCCTGGCAGGCTGCAGTCCATGAGATCACAGAGTCAGACACTACTGAATGACTGATCATGCACGCATTACCTAACAGGTAATTTACTGATCTTGAAAATACTGGGGACTTCCCTGGTTGTCCAATGGCTAAGACTCCGAGCTCCCAATGCAGGGGGCCTGGGTTCAATTTCTGGTAGGGAACTAGATCCCACATCCTGCAATTAAGATGCCAGCACAGCCAAACAAACAAATAAATAAAAATAAATATTTTCAAAAAGAAAATACAAGAGATTTTTTACTAAGAGTCTACTACACTATCACTTGGTGAGTCTCTAACATGTGAAATGCCATGTATGAAACGAGATGCCAGTCCAGGTTCAATGCACGATGCTGGATGCTTGGGGCTGGTGCACTGGGACGACCCAGAGGGATGGTATGGGGAGGGAGGAGGGAGGAGGAATAAAAAGAGAAGAAATTTAAAAAAATAAATAAATTAAATTAAATTAAATTAAAAAAAAAAAAAAAAAGAATTCCAATGTCCAGGCTGCACCCCTGACTGATTTGATTAGAATTTCTAGGGACTGAACTCTACCAGGACATCAATGTTTCTTAAAGTTTCCAGGCACAGTCAAGCACAGACAAATATAGTCAGGGTTGAGAAATACTGCATACTCAAATACTGAGAAAGAGCAATAAAAAACCCTAACTTGGCAACATTAAATCATTTTAAAGTATTCTTGTTGTTTAGTTGCTCAGTGGTGTCTGACTCTTTGGGACCCCATAGACTGCAGCACATCAGGCTTCCCTGTCCTTCACTATCTCCCAGAGTTTCCCCAAACTCATGGCCATTGAGTCAATGAGGCCATCCAACCATCTGGTACTGGAGAAAGGAATGGCAAACCACTTCAGCATTCCTGCCTTGAGAACCCCATGAACAGTATTTTAAAGTGTAGCATTTGTCTATTACTGACTGTTCTTTGAGGCTACAAGTCCCCAAGGACTTGTAAATACAGAAAGACTGTCTTCTGAAAATAAACACAGAAAGGTGATAAGGAGAGTTTTAAGTTAGTTAACTCTAGGGGCGGGAGTGGGAGACAGTCTTCTCCAATGCTCTAACCCAGTGCTTCCAACTCTGGCTACACATTAGAATCACCTAGGGAGTTTTTGAGATGTGCCAATGCCTGAGTCCCAGTCCCAGGGCTTTTGATTTAATTGATTAAATTGATATATTTAAAAACTCCCCAGGTGATTCTAATGTGCAGCCAGCATTGAGAACCACTGCCCCAGGCAAACCAGGGTGCCAAAACTGCAATGCAGACTATGGCACCAGTGCTGAGAGCAGGAAGAGAATGTGGCTATTTACAGAACATCACAATGAAGTATAAATAAAGACGATGGATAAACATGAGATACCAACAATAGGTACACAGTCCTGTCAGAGCAAGTGTTTGCCAAGGGGACTTCAAGTATCCTGATTCCTGTAGTAAATAAGTAAGAAGATTTGTTTCTCTATTTTAGTTGAGGGACTTTCCACGACATCATCTTTGGCAAAGAAAACTTGGGATGATGAACTGAAATGATCACAGTTGTGGATGCCGACACTGGGTATTCCTAGGGCTTGGACAGTTATTTCTCATGGGCTCTTAATTAACTGGAATCCTGCAGTGCCTGTCTCCATTTTTTTTTTGTGCATTTACCTAAAAAATATTCCTGACCAAGGTCATGGCTAAACCCAGTCAACCTTCCCTCCTAAACACTTGGCCACTTCCACGTACAAATTTCAACATTTATAACTGCAGGCTTTTAAATAATGGCTCATGTATTATTCATTATTTTTGAAAAAATATAAATACTAAAGATTCTTATTAAATAAGTCCTTAATTTTATTCCCACAAACATGAATAATTGTTATCAGAAAACCTCCCCCAAAAAAGAAATTAAGTTGCAGGCAACTGATAATCTCCGCCCTTAATTATTTTCTATTATCTTTTTCATGCTTTTATGAATTTTTATAAACTCAAAACTTCTTATTTTGTGGAGGGAGTTTCTTTCCTTTCTACTGGCACTCTGATTAATTTTCAGTTTTCAAAATTAAAATTTCCCACCTGCAGATCTGATAATGGTAGCCATGCACAGCTTTCCTCTCAAAAGCATAAACTGGTTGTTTTGAGGGCTCTCATCAAAGCACTCAATCTTACACTCAATGTTGTCCAGCTGCTAGTTGAAACAATGGATATAAATGCAGAATATTTCTTCATATTTTAAAAAAACAATATCTATAATCTTGATCACTATCCTTATAATGTTTCAAAGCAATCACTTCTTTTTAAAATTTAGTTATAGGATCTTTTTCTCTTGTTGAACAGAAATTTCTTTCTAACAGTCATTGAAAACAGTGTCCCTGTTTCTACTGTCTTGTCTTCATTACTGGGAAACACAGAACCCTAGGAATAACTTTAAATGTCTCAGTGATTTGAGGAGTTAATGGTATATAAGGGAGTGAAACAAACAGATATCAGTAATGTCATTATGAAGTTTGGCTCTGAAAGGAAGGAGAGATTATAGTGACATAAAGGGAACAAATGGTCAAGAAAGGGTTTGGGGGTTTTATTGTTTCTAAGATAGGGCACAGGAGAGCAGACAAATATTAGAAAATGTACTTCCTAAGAGGTCAGGAGTCACTGGCATCCAGAGGATGGGTGAAAGCGTAGTTTCAGCTACAAGAAGGTACACCCTCCATTCAGACAGACCAGAAGTTTTCATCCAACTCAGTGTGAAGCAGAAGCTGAAGAATTTTCCCCTATGAGATGCACAGCAGTAGGCAGAATTATATACAAAGTGAGTGAAGAGATGATGGAGTAGTACATTTGAGCAGAGTGCTGATGTACACAGATGCTGAAATGCCAAATGGGAAAGAGTCAATGTGGACAGCCAGCTAAGGATGGAAATCATGAATCTGTAGCAGCACCAAGCTTAAGGGAATGAAAGCACCTCTAGGGGCGCCCAGAGGCCCAGATTTAAAGTTCCAGTGGCATACAGGGACTTGCCAGGTGGTCCACTGGTTAGGACTCTGTGCTTCCACTGCAGGGGGCATGAGTTCAATCTGTGGTCTGGGAAATAAGATCTTACATGCCTCACAGTTCAGTTCAGTTCAGTTCAGTCGCTCAGTCGTGTCCGACTTTTTGCAACCCCATGGACTGCAGCACGCCAGGCCTCCCTGTCCATCACCAACTCCCAGAGTTTACTCAAACTCATGTCCATTGAGTCAGTGATGCCATCCAACCATCTCATCCTCTGTCATCCCCATCTCCTCCTGCCTTCAATCTTTCCCATGCCTCACAGTGCAGCCAAAAAAAAAAAAGGAAAAAAAAGTTCCAGTGACCATAGAGAAGGTTTTTGGGCTTTTGCTTGATTAGTGTGCTTGTTTTATCCTGGTGAATACAATGGGACAATGGTACAAGAAGATCAAGAATATTGGCGAGAGAGTGGAGGAAGTGATAGTCTATGAATCAGGAGCTCTATCACAAGAGGGATGGGAATAAACTAGAAGGGTTTGTGAATCTCAGTGAGATCAAAGAAAAGGGGAGGTGGGAACATGAAAGCAGAGAACTGGAAGAACTATACAGGGTAGGATGGTAAGTTGAGGTATGCAAAAGATTTCAGAAGAGAAACAATTCTAAGTGGGGACAGGTTATCTTCATGAGAGTAGGTAGCTGAATGGGATGGAAGTGAAGTACAGGAGATCAAGATAGGAAGAGATCTATTTATCGTGTAGTTCATCCTTGTTCACACAATGAAGACAAGGTAGAAAATCATGCAGTGAGCCTGCCATGAAATAGTCAGTGGAAGACAGTATGGACACAGGTCCAGGAGAGCAACAAGAAAAGCATCAAGTGAGGCAGCAAAATAACACAAGCTCCGGAGGAAAAGGCACAAAAGAATTGAAAAGCCCAGCAACAAGATCAGAATCTCCACTTAGGAAGCCAATCTCAACAGCCAACCCTTAGTGAGTAGGTAGTTGGCAAAGATACACCCACTAGGGACAAGCAATAGCTCTGGGGGGCAAAATGGATTTGCCAAGCAAGTGCTACCAGTTGTCTATGATGGGGGTGAAGAGATCCCAGTACTTGTGCCCACTGCATCTTGATATCGGAGTTATAAGGAAAGCCATCTAGTCCAGTACTTGATAAAGCAACATCTTGCTCACATAGAGCAGAGACATCAAGGTCAGCTTCAGTAGTGGGTGCCAGTTTCCCATAGCCAGCAGATTCCTCTTGGCTTACAAGTGCCCTTCTTGTGCTGAAGAATGAAGATACAGGAGTGGGGGTGGCTGGGGGACCATGTGATGCACAAGGTTAAACCCAACAAAGAGGCACACTCCGAGTCGGAAACAGAGAAAGATATGCCCAAACAAGGTGATAAGGCCATCGCAAACTACAAGGATGCCTTATCTCCTGGTAAGGAGGTGTTCCAGCCCCAAGGTCCATTATTATGTAGCTGAGTGGAGGCCAAAAGACTGCATGTGTGAAAACTGTACGTACTTGTTTTCCCAGCAAGAAGAAACATTCTGTGAGGAGATAAGAGGATGCGATGAAACAGTGTTTGGAGGGCTTGGAAGGCCACGTGGAAAGGTTTAGACTGAATAGGAGGGATGAGAGCCAAGGGAGAAGACAGCAGTGTGAAAATCACAACAGAGGGAAGGATGGAGCAGAGCAATAGAGGGTATTTGAGGAGCACTGTCAAGTTCCCCCCAACAGTAACTTCATGCTCTCTCCTGATGAAAAAGTGGTTTCTGTACCTATGCGGAAGAGTCAGCTGTGGCCATGATCATGTTTCTGAGGCGAAACTTTTAATTTTCATTCCTGTTATTGACCCTTACTTTTAATATGCCTTTAATGGTAAGCCTTTTCAAGTTCTTTTTGGAAGTATGGTAGAAAATTTTCTTTAAAAAAACAATAGACACTGGAGCAAAATAAAACTTTAGGTAGCTTAAGATTGGGCTTATTTTATAACATTATTGAATATTAATAAGAAGAAGAACAATAAGAGCTGGCATTCCCTGAATCACGCATTGGACTAATAGCTTTACGACTATTGTCTTATTTACTTCTGACAACAGTAGGAGATCATATTTTTATTCCTAGTTTTCAGAAAAGGAAACTAAGACATAAAGAAGTTCTCTAATTTATGGTAAGCAGTGCCCAGGGCAAGATCTACTTACAGGCAATGGGAGAACTTTACAAGGACAGAAAAGAACAGAACAGTAAGTAAGTTCAAAGTGGAATGAGTAATTTCAGAACAGAGGAGGGGGCTGATGAATAATGACAGCAAATTGGGTAAGTGGTTAAGAATTGGGACCTACCCTCAGAATACTTTAAAGAGTAATAATCATGACAACTATTAAACTAACCATGAAAAGTTGGGTTTATGTGCCTCCTTCCACAGAGCTCAAAGTCCTTGAAGAAATAGCTTTTCTGGAAAGCCCACACTATAGAGCTATGTACCCTGCAGAAGTCTGTTTTGAGACTGGTGGTGTCTCCTTACTTAACAGTTAGAAATGCAAAGCGTAGAGAATTGATATTACTGCATCTGTTTCGAGGCTGCAAAAATGAGGTCACCTTATCCAACTGGATGGGCTTCCCTGATAGCTTCGTTGGTAAAGAATCTGCCTGCAGTGGAGGAAACCCTAGTTCGATTCCTGGGTCAGGAAGATCCACTGGAGAGGGGATAGGCTACTCATTCCAGTATTCTTGGGCTTCCTTTGTAGCTCAGCTGGTAAAGAATCTGCCTGCAATGCAGGAGACCTGGGTTCAATCCCTGGGTTGGAAAGATCCCCTGGAGAAGGGAAAGGCTACCCACTCCAGTATTCTGGCCTAGAAAATTCCATGGACTGTATAGTCCATGGGGTCACAGAGTCAGACACAACTGAGAAACTTTCACTAAGCAGACTAAGCAGAATATCCAACTGGATATCTTGGTAAAAGAGCTGTCTCAAAGGACAAAGGAACAAATGGTGGCCATATTGCTGATGTAGAGGGTCTTCCCCTAATATCCTCCACAGCCATGTTTCTTTGTTTTCTCTACTTATCCCTCAGCTATTTCAAGGAAAAATTAAAATGGAGAGGAATTATTTTTATAAAATAAGTGATATAAAATACAAACAGTAGTTGCAGCAATGTGGTCTTCTCCCTACAGTTAATGGGTGTGTTCTCTATAGGCTCTGAGTTGGCAGCTTCTAAAGAAACATTAAAAGAATGGCCTTCAAAGACAGAAATACCTGAGGCTTGAATCTCAGTTGTTCAACCTTCTAGATCTTTAATCTTAGGGGAATTTTCCCTCAACTGTCTTGAGTCTTGGTTTCTTCATCTATGAAATGTGAGGCAAAAAATAACTTCCAAAGTTCTTGAAAGATACAGAGGGCCAGAAACAGAGGAGGCATCCATACATGTGAGAGTCTCAGATAAGAGTCTTTCTTCCATCTCCTAACTGGTTTTAGAATAACAATTATTGTTCACAGTTGATTCAAACTTATTTTTGTTTTTGTTTTAGATTTGATTTTGCTTGTGGCTTTGCTCACCTCCCTGTCTCAAATTTCTATTATATATTATAAATATGTATTTATCTGATTACCCTAGAAACTTTGCAAATGTAGTTTCTGTCTCTCATTCATTTAGAGCAATTGGACATGTATAATTCCCTATACATGTGTGTGCCTAATTTGCTTCAGTCATATCAGACTCTTTGCAACCCTAAGGACTGTAGCCCACCAGGCTCCTCTGTCATGGGATTCTCCAGGCAAGAATACTGGAGTGGGTTTCCATACCCTTTACTTTAGTTTGTGTTCATTATTGACCCAGATTTCTTGGTTTATCCTCTGCCCTCTAAAAATAGTTGCAAGCTTTTTTTTGCCACAGGATCCTATAAACTCTTAAAAACAACTGAGGACCTCCAAAGAGCTGTGGTTTATGTGGGTTATATTTACTAATATTTGTTATATTCAAAATTAAAGGGAATTTTTAAAATATTAATTCACTTACTAAGCCCATTACATGTTAACAAAAATTACATATTTTTATGAAGAAAAAACTTAGCAAAAAGAGTGGCATAATTTACACTTTTGTAAATCTCTTTAATGCCTGGTTTAATAGAAGACAGCTGGATTCTTATATGTGCTCCTGTATTCAATCTTTTTTAAAAACTTTTTATTTTATATTAGGGTATAGCCAATTATGGGCTTTCTTGGTGTCTTGGATGGTAAAGAATCTGCTTGTAATGCAAGAGACCTGGGTTCAATCCCTGGGTTGGGAAGATCCCCTGGAGAAGAGAATGGCAATCCACTCCAATATTCTTGTCTGGAGAATTCCATAGAGGAGTCTGGCAGGCTACAGCCCACAGGGTCACAAAGTGTTGGAGATGACTGAGCAACTAGCATAGCCTATTAATAATACTGCATTCAATTGTTTATGATATCTATATTAGTTGAAGTATACAAAGAAAATACAGCCTCACCCAGATATGTCGTTAGAAAAGGGAGGATTATTTTGAGAATCTTTTCATATCATTGTGGATATTATTCTTTAACCCTATACCAAAAATATAGGAAAACTCAACAGATGGTAGTTTCTTAGACATTAGTTGCAATTTGAAACAAAAAACTATACAGCTAAACTTATTTTTACTCTGTTATATTAAAATCCATTAGTCTATCTTGCACTTTGAATGGATATTTTACCTATCTATGATTAATATGTATCATTCATTTGAAAAACCCTGCATCAGTGAATTATACAGATTTTTCAAATGCTGACACATTTTATGATACCATATTTAAAAATTACTCATCTAAAGAGTCTTTTAAGTGTTGGGAAACTATCACCTTAGTGGATAGAAGTTTTCAAAAAATCAAAATCATACTTGAAAGCTCAAAGTTTTCCATTGGCAACAAATCTGTCAGTCATTTTCCTTGAAGTAACATGCTAAGTTCATTCATTTATGAGAAATGGCCAAATACCCAAGTCTGGGTAACCATCATTTTTTCTGTCCATCTTTCTTTCAAGAACAGTCTTCAGAGTAAAAAAAAAAAAAAAGTTGTTAGTTCAGGTGGCAGCTCAACCAAGAGCACCCATGCTTTTTTTCAAGACAACCACTAGACCTCAGTATGCAGAAAAAGTGTTTTATGCATTCTTCCCAGTTAATGACAATATACTGAATAGATAAGCAATCAAAGGTTGAGACTGAATACACTGCTGTTCTAGAACTTACAATCGATCATCAACAAAACCTACTGAATATTGTCTGTACAATAAAAGTGATGTAAGGGCTGTTACAAAGGCAGCTAGAATTGTTACAACATATTGACACAATCTTATAAGCTCTCAATAAATCTCCCTGTAAACTTCAGAAATGAGTTTGAGGGTCTTCCTAGGGGTCCAGTGGTTAATAATCTGCCTGTTTCTAATGAGGCAGATGAACCTAGAGTCTATTACACAGAGTGAAGTAAGTCAGAAAGAGAAAAACAAATTTTGTATATTAATGCAATACCATCTGGAAAGATGGTTTGATGAACCTATTTGCAGGGCAGCAATGGAGATGCAGACAGAGAACAGATTTGTAGACACAGGGAGGGGAGGAGAGGGTGGGACAAATGGAGAGTAGCAGGGAAACATATACACTACCACATATAAAATAGATATCCAGTGGGAATTTGCTGTATGACTCAGGGAACTCAAACCAGGGCTCTGTGACAACCTGGGGGTGGGGGGTGGGATGGGGTGAGGGGTGGGAGGGAGTTTTAAGAGAGAGGGGACATATATACACCTATGGCTGATTCATGTTGATGTATGGCAGAAACCAACACAATATTGTAAAGCAATTATCCTTCAATTAAAAAAAACAGTAAAAAAAAAAAGAATCTACCTACCAATGCAGGGGACACGGGTTCAATCCTTGGTCCAAGAAGAACCTACAGGCTGTGAGGCAATCAAGCCCACGAGCCACCACTGCTGAAGCACACCCACTCTGGATCCTGTACTCCACAAGAGAAGCCAAGACAAGGCAAGCCTGTGCACCATAACTAGAGAAAACCCCTCATACAGCAAGGAAGACCCAGCGTAGCCAAAAAACAATAAAAAAATGTCTTTATCCTTGTACCAATTAGGAGGTCTTTGGCTGCAGATAAAAATAAACCTTATTCAAAATGATTCAGATAATCAGGAAAAGTTGTCCTCTCCCAAACTGAGAAATCTCAAGGGAGGTTAATTCAGGGTCTATGGTCCCAAGATAGGTGTCACATTTCCAAAGGATTCATGACTATGCGACGGGTTCAGTGTACAATACAATGCTGCCTTTCCCTATGTGGTAGTCACTCAGTCATGTCTGACTCTTTGCAACCCCATAGACTGTAGCCTGCCAAGGTCCCTTTATCCATGGAATTCTCTAGGCAAGAATACTGGAGTGGGTTGCCCTTCTCTTCTCCAGGGACCTTTTCCCATCAGTCTCTCTATAAGAAGGAAGAAACCTTTCCCAGAGCCCGTCTAGCAGACCTCGTCTCACATTTCATACCACCTTGAACCACATGTGCACGTCTACGCCAAAGAGCAGACACAAGAAATGGGGTCTCCATAAACAGCTAAGATTAATCCAAATTTTTTTAAAAAAGAATGTCAATGTGTGTATAACTGAGTCACTTTGCTGTATAGCAGAGATTGGCACAACATTGTAAATCAACTATACTTCAATAAAAATATGCAAAGTGAATAATCAAAAGCTTAAATAAGAATGCTTCTCTTCTGAATGCCTATGATGACTTGAACCAGCTCACAAATTGGGAGGAGGAGTAATGAGCAATGAACACAGAGGGGCCTCAGTGAATGTTTCTATTCAATTAAGATTGATTCTTCCTGAAAAACCAAAGTGATCGATCTTGAAGATCAATGTTGAACGGTCCAACATAGTGTATTAAATAAAGAATTTATCGAAATAAAACTGCTGATAAAAAAGAAAAAAGATTAATCCAAATTTACCCTTGAGCTTCAGATAAGGCAAACTTCCCTAAGGGGTGAATACATGAATAAAATCAGGTTTCATTCAAGAAAGGAGAAAACAGGAGGGGGACTGGGGGTGTCCAGCCCATGGGCTCTCTTGCCTTTACATGTTAAAGGCTGCTGCCGGCAAGCCTTATAACTCCTGGCTTGAGGGCTTTTTACTGGACCTGGAGCTATAAACCACACACAGGGCAGGCCAGAAGAGTCAGAGAATTCACAGTTCAGGAGCAGCCCTCAAGCAGTGATCCACGGGAGCTGGTGGATAAATATTTGGCTTCCTGGGCACCCATCTGAGATGACTTTGATATGCACTGTGCATTCCCCACAACCAACCAGTGGAATCACTTCTACTGGCTTTCCTGGTGGCTCAGAGGTGAAGAATCCACCTGCAATGCAGGAGACCTGGGCTCAATCCCTGGGATGGGAAAATCCCCTGGAGAAGGAAATGGCAACCCACTCCAGTATTCTTGCCTGGGAAATCCCATGGACAGAGGAGCCTGGTGGGCTATAGTCCACGAGGTCGCAAGAGTCAGACACAACTTAGTGACTAAACCACCACCAACCAGTTGAATAAGCCACAGTGGTAAACACTTAAAATATTGTACTTTTTATTGGATGCCCTCCTGCACCTCTCTCATTTCTTCTCTTCCCTTAGCAGTGTTTCATGTCATCATCTTCCTAATAGACTAATTGCAATAGCATTCTTGTCTCAGGGTCTGCTGCAGAGGGAACCCAAACCAGGAAAACAGTCCCTCCCTCAAAAAAAAATCCTCTACATTCAGAACCTCAGAAGCCCTTTTTCAAGTCTTTGTTCTCAGAGGGTCTTTTTTTTTTTAATTTGATTTTATTTTTAAACTTTACAATATTGTATTAGTTTTGCCAAATATTGAAATGAATCCGCCACAGGTATACCCGTGTTCCCCATCCTGAACCCTCCTCCCTCCTCCCTCCCCTACCCTCCCTCTGGGTCGTCCCAGTGCACCAGCCCCAAGCATCCAGTACCGTGCATCGAACCTGGACTGGCAACTCGTTTCATACATGATATTATACATGTTTCAATGCTATTCTCCCAAATCTCCCCACCCCCTCCCTCTCCTACAGAGTCCATAAGACTGATCTATACACCAATACAGTATACTAACGCATATATATGGAATTTAGAAAGATGGTAACAATAACCCTGTGTCAGAGGGTCTTTATTAGCATTCTTCTCCTATAAGAGTTCCTGCTTTCTGTCAAATGCTCAAAAATCAATAAAGAAGTACTTATTCTTGTGACGCATGCAAACAAAATATCTGTATTAAGTACATAAAATTGATCATGTTGCCTGCTATACCCAGGGCACCTTCTCAGGAACCAACTTCCCCCAGTCTCTGCTCAAAGGGCAGCCATCTGTAGCTACATTTTGACCCACGTATAGCCAATCCTTTGGCTGACAGTGCCCACGTGGTATGAAAAGGTAAAAGAAGATAATCCAATTTCCTCTCTTGAAACTTTAAATTAGGAAATACCAATACCAAGAGAATGAGGAATTTCATAGTGTGAGGATGAGTCGGAGTTATGAACAGTTTGTCAGAGCCATAAGGCAAGAAATAGAAACTATAAGGAAACCCAAACTCTGATGGGTAAAGAAACAATACATGACGGAGAGGAAAATAGTAAGCAGACAGCAGCAGTTCCAAAAGAAGTAGGCAGACTAGGAATACTTGAGTTGTGTTAATAGGGAGCTGTGGGATGGAGGAGACGCATGAAGCTGTGTCAAGAGTTGTTTCTGCACTTCTCTCTCCTTGCAATGACAATCTCCATGAGGCTGGGTGCCGTTACAGCTACTGAACTGAAAATTCAGGAGATTCTGTCTCCTTATGGGCCATGTCTGTCCTGATACCAGTTCCCCGTACAGGAAGAAGCTTGAGGAAGCATCTAACAACCAATATTATAATCAAAATGCTTTTTTAAAAAAAGCTTAATCACAGAAAGAGTAGGATTGCTTTCAACATACAGTGAGATGTTTCAAACGTGGTCCATGATGTACAGCAACGAGAATATACTTAACCATTGAACTGTACATTTACAAATTGTTATGAAGGTAAGTTTATGTCATGTGCTTTTTACCACAGTATTTATATATCTCTATGAGATAATATAAAGAAAAAATGGGACTTGGTACACAGTTATAAAAGAGCTAAAATAAAGCATCTTGTCATGTGATACACCCACAAAATAACGGTATTTTCCAGAAAAACAGAATGTTACCCCTAAGTTAAGAGTCAAAGAAAAATAACCTATTTACCTCTTCTTAACCCCACAACAAAACTGAGGATATAAAAAGATTAAAAGTAGTGAGAGGAATTTGGGGAAAAAAATTGACTTGCTGTGATGGCTTTTCCCAAACCTAGAGAAAGAAATACATTGAGACCACCTGAGAAGTTTCACCTATTTCTCACAGAGGTGCAGCAACAACTGGATAAGACTCAGACTCCTCCCTAAGTGATGTTCGGGTCCAGCATCTGGCTAGTGCGCTGCTTTAAAACAGGAGTAAAAGAAAGGTCGCTTCACTGTGGGTCACATACTTCCTGGAATAATTTGGGAGAAACACGTCTATACATGAGAGACTTAGTGTAGCTTCATCTCCCGTCTTACCCAAGAGAGTCCACTGAAGGAACAGATAGAAGCTGAAAGTGCCAGCAGATGACTAGGTGCTAAGGAAGGTGTTGCCGGTCAGCCAAGGGTAATCAGATATGCATTTGCCCTCTCAAAGGAACTGAAAGTGAGAGAGAGCCCTTCAATGAGATGAAGAGAGGCAAATGGCCCCAGGGTCTCTGACGAACCCAAGAAGTTGCCCCTCAAAGACTCAGCTTTAAATGCCTGCCAGATTTAGAGACCATGGAGGCTAGATCACCAAACAGTAGCAGCCAAGCAAAAATATTCCTGTCCTCATTACCCTCTGCCTCTTCAAGCTGTCAGAGGGGTCTGGAATTTCTTTGGGGGAAGTGGGATTAACACACAAGAGAAAAAGAAAGAACAAATCAACCAGAATCCCCACCCACCCACCCACTGGCAACCAGCCTGCAGCAAGCAAACTAGAGGAAAAGAGAAGCTGCACCTTCAAATGTAATGTAGTATTTTGACAGGAAAAATTAATTAGTGACAAAAGGTTGTTTTATTACCTAAAAGTGGACATCAAAATCATTGGACTTCCCTTAAGTTTTCTCAAAGGCTAATGAAAGAAGCAGCCCCAGAGAATAAATTTAAAGAGATACTGGGAGACAAAAATAAAGTTGCTTTATAATTACACCCCATGAACCCTGCTTATTCAATGGAAAGGTTACAGATATTTAATTTTAGGAAACAGGCTGGATAAAAGTAAAAAGGGCTCAGTCTGATCATATAAACTTTACATTTTAAAAATAACCAAGGAAAATACCAGGCTTATTTGGCTAGGGACAATATTTTTTTAGCACAAGCAAAGGTACAAGAAGAATGAAAGAACATATGAGAATATATCTTGACTCAGTATCTAGATAGTTCAAGCAACTGGACAGCATTAGAACATCACACGCTATTCCTCACAGAAAATGTTGTAAATTTATATTTTCCAAATTGCAGACCCATTATTTTGCAATGTATACCATCACGTTTCAAGGCTTAAGCCTATTCTCTTCTTAATACTATTTAAGTTTGGGTATCTCTTTCTAACATGTATAATGAAGCAGACATAGATTTTAAGCATAACAATAAAAATATTAATAAGAAGTGTCATTTATTGAGCATTCACTCCACATAGGCTTGGTGCTGTATGACTGCAATATATCATCTTCTCGTAGGTAGGTAGTTGCTACTGTTACTGCCATTCTTACAGATAAAGACACTGAGGCAGAGAAAAGTGAAGCACTTTGTCCAGAACCATGGAATAAATAACTGCCAGAGCCAAACCCAGGATCTTCACCGCTAGAGTGTTTTTCATTTTGCTGAGAAAGCATTCAGAATGATGAGAGGTGTTTTACAGTATTGATCTGTCACCAGGCTTTGATTTCTGACCTTGCAGGGGTCCTAGGTTCTTTTTAACACCTATGCCACTTGGACAGGCACAGGGGGTGTGTTTTTTCCTGACGGATATAATCCCAGTTTCCCAGGGGCCAGCTAGTGAACTCGCTGGAAGTACTTAATCCTCTCAGCTCCCAGCTCTGTCCCTTTAATAAGTCCTAAAATTATTAAAACAAATCCTGTTTACAATTCCCATCAGCAACAAAATTATTAACAACTGAAAATGATTTCTGTATGTTCTTGGCTTCCCTTGAGACAGAATTCAACAATCTATTAAAATTACTTCTGGCCATCAAGTAGAAAAACATGCTTTCTGCAATTCCTTCATTATTATTATTATTATTATTATGTTTTGGCTGTACCTCACAGCTTGTGGGATCTAAGTTCCCTGACCAGGGATCAAACCCACACTCTCGGCAATGAAAGTGCAGAGTCTTAACCACTGGACCCACCAGGGAATTTCCTGTAATTCCTTATTAGCACTGGACCAGTTTACCAAGCACCAAGACCTGCAAACAACTACACAGTTCTCCCCAGTGACAGCATGCTGGCACCATTTGGTCTGCTTTAAAAATAAAAAATTTAAAAAAAAAGCATCTTCCTCATTACAACCTTGAGGCTTTCCACATTGGTAGATTCTAATATTTTAAAAGTGAACCCTCATACCTGTAGAAAGTGTGTGAGGCTTGTGCTACATCTATAAATAAATAAGATATTCTTCTTCACAGCAAGGAAATAACATACCCAAACCATGTAATCATTCCTATACACGTATTATCTTCAGAATAACATTGTTGCTTCCACTGAGATTTTTGTCAGAAAATCCAATTGGCTGATGTGATCGGCTGCATCCTAATGCGTTGAGGGTCACAGGGAGAAGCTTTCACTTCTCCCCTCACTTCCAGGCTCCAGGGTGCCCCTCTTGGAGGTCATAGCCTGCCCCCTTTCCCTGTGCTTCTCAGTCTTGTGCTTTTTTTCCTTCTCATCATCCTTCCCTGCTTCTCTTCCTTTTCGTGTCCTCATTAACTTCACTGTCCTCATCAGATGACTCAGAGTGATCACAGAGGGATGATTGGGAAATGAATTGCATTAGCAATCAGTTTACTGAAGGCTGACTCTGCCTCCTCATATGTGTGAATTAGGGAATTATAGAGTCAAGGGAATGGAGGTGGGGAGGAGGGGTGGGGAAGGAGAGAGAAGGGTGGGTGGGAACATGACATCTCAGATATTTGTAGCAAGCACTTAGAAGAGATGTTATATAATAAAATGTGTTATGTCATTCTCACTGTGATAATAGAGTTTTAGAAAATAAAAACATATATTTTTGAATATATATTATTTATATTATATATGTATATGTGTATGTATAAATAATACATATTATTTTATGTATATATATGTATGTATGTATGTGTGTGTATATATATATATATGTATAAAATGATGCTTTAGATGAAAGCCTGGAAGAGTTTTAGGAAGAGAAATCTGGAGTTTCTCCTTGATTCTTCTACTCATAATTTTTTCCCCAAGTAATTCTGTCTCAGTTGGTACAGGGTGGAGAGTCGGAAAAAAAATATCTGGCCTTTATTTAATGTGGGTGTAGAAATTCAGGCTGGCTGTCCAATAGGATTGGACTACCTACTAAATGTGTTGGAGTATCTAAAACACTTTTTTAAATGTCTGAGGCACTTCTGGCTTGCCAACCATATGCTGCTGCTGCTAAGTCGCTTCAGTCGTGTCCGACTCTGTGCAACCCCATAGACGGCAGCCCACCAGGCTCCCCTGTCCCTGGGATTCTCCAGGCAAGAACACAGGAATGGGTTGCCATTTCCTTCTCCAATGCATGAAAGTGAAAAGTGAAAGGGAAGTCGCTCAGTTGTGTCTGACTCTAGCGACCCCACGGACTGCAGCCTACCAGGCTCCTCCATTCATGGGATTTTCCAGGCAAAAGTACTGGAGTGGGGTGCCATTGCTTTCTCCGTGCCAACCGTATGTTGAACCACAAATATTTACATCAATGTGATTCAGGAAAAATAAAATGACTTGAAACAGATATTCTTTCTCTACAGATAAAGTGGCCTAGAGAGTCTTGCACGACGTTGGTGAAAGGTGTGTGTGTCACAGACTGAACTGTGTCCTTTCAAAATTCATATGCTGAAGTCTTAATTCCCCAGATTACCTCAGTAACTGGATTTGGAGACAGAGCCTTTGAAGACATGATTATGGTAAGACTGTATGGTTAATATGACCAGTATCCTTATAAGAAGAGATTACAACACAGACAACCATAGAGGAACACACCAAGTAAAGGCCCAGTGAGAATTCAGTCATCTACAGACCAAGGAGAGAGGCCTCAGTAGAAATGAACCCCACCAATACCTTTATCTCCAACTTTTAGCCTCCAGAACTGTGGGATGACAGTTTTGTTGTTTAAGCCACCCAGTCTGTGATACTTAGAAATGGTAGCCTGAATCGACTCACACAGCATGCTACACAGATCCCAATCCTTACCCAAGTTCCTCAAGCTCAAAGGTCAGAGACTGGGCTTGTTTAACCATGGATATGGTAAGGATATGAATAAACTCTGAAACTGTAACATGTCAATGAGAACAAAGGGTAAACTGATGCACAAATATCACATTTTACTATTCTTTACCAACTCTGATGGTTTTTCCAGTGGTCATGTATGGATGTGAGAGTTGGACTGTGAAGAAAGCTGAGTGCAGAAGAGTTGATGCTTTTGAACTGTGGTGTTGGAGAAGACTCTTGAGAGTCCTTTGGACTGCAAGGAGATCCAACCAGTCCATCCTAAAGGAGATCAGTCCTGGGTGTTCATTGGAAGGACTGATGCTGAAGCTGAAACTCCAGTACTTTGGCCACCTCATGCAAAGAGTTGACTCATTGGAAAAGACCCTGATGCTGGGAGGGACTGGGGGCAGGAGGAGAAGGGGACGACAGAGGATGAGATGGCTGGATGGCGTCACCGACTTGATGGACATGAGTTTGAGTAGACTCCGGGAGTTGGTGATAGACAGGGAGGCCTGGAGTGCTGCAGTTTATGGGGTTGCAAAGAGTCGGACACGACTGAGAGAATGAACTGAACTGAACCAACTCTAATAATGGGTGGTGAGTTACAGGTTGGGGTCAACAATATTATGAATATTAGAGACCGAGAAAAACAAAAAGCATAGCCTTTTTGTAATTTTGATTTATTTTTCTAGAACACAGAACATGAATTCTGGGGTTCCTTTGGGATTTGGGGGACAAGAACGATAGTTAAAGCATGGAGATGTCCATAGGCAAATAAACTGCCTGGTCTTACAACATGGCCTTCTTATTCCATACCGAATAAATGCCTTCATAAAGAGCAAGTGTAGTAGGATTCCCTGGTGGTACAGTGGTTAGGACCCCAGGCTTTCACTGCCAAGGGCCAGGGTTTAATTCTTTGTGGGGAACTAAGATCCTGCAAGCTAGTGGTCAAAAATAAATTTTAAAAACCATAAGGGTATTTTTATAAAAGAGCAAATATGTTGCCTGATAAGTCACTGAAAACTGAGAGGAAATCAGGAACAAAACTCTCATTAAAACATCTATATTTCAGTCAAAGAAAGCATGATGCATTATTTTCCAAATCACAAGAGGGTGTTTCAATATTAATAGTTAGAACTCTCCCATTTGGATACAGGTATCTTACTATAAGAATCAGCTTCCTCCATTATAGCCACCTTTGTTTTTTTACTACTACTATAAGTACTTTTACAATTACTTATACTAATTCACATTTTATGGAATTAGCTATCCTTTCAACTTGATGATGTGTTTCATTATAGAAGTCAAAGGCCCGGTATGTGTGTGTGTGTGTGTGAGTGATTGAGCCTGTTGAAGTGAAAAAGACACTCACAGGAGTTCAGACACTGTGCAAAATAAAAATGATCTATTTGGAGGAATGTGTAACTATCTCAATGAAATTTTAGATTTTCACTAGGGAACAAAGACAAAATAGCTATCCTAAACACTTAGTGGTTTCTTGATGTTTTTTCTTTTCACTTTTCTTTTTCTCCAAGCTGCTTATCTATTTTTAGCTCTTGGCCTCCATTGATCTTTACAGATTCTTAACCTTCTGTAACTCCACTTCATTTCTCTAGAGGCAGATTTGTCTACAGGCCTCATTTCTATGATTCTGTTGTTATTAGCCTAATAAGTATTCTCCCTCATGCTCACTGCAAAGTGGTTTTCTAACACCACAAACAAATAAATGAATCAATAAAAAAAATGGGACTTCATTTGAAGCATGCAAGATTTGTACTTAAAAATAAGCAGCAGTTTTTATTTTCTATGCTGGTAAGAAATTTGCAAATCCATCAGGTCAAAATAACCAACACATGGAAAATGCCTGTTACTTACCATCAATTTTATTTTTAAGTGACATTCGAATAGCTAGAAGAATTATCAATCTGTACATTTTCCTTTGATTATATAGGAGACAGCCTGCCATTATACCATAAATAGTTAATATTACAGCAGTAGGCAGCCCCAAAACATACAACTCCTGCTTTCCAATTTGTATTTATTTGAAAAAGGTCTAGGCAGTGTAGTTTATGCCAAATTATTTACGAAGGTGTTGTATGCTTAAAGCCAACTTTTATTACAATCTTAGATTAAGATCTCAGCAATTATAAGATTTCTTTACTGCTAGGAAATGTTTCTTATGTGACTTCTACAAATACATCTAGGCTTTTATTGGTATCTAATATATACCTATGTGCTCACAACTGTTGTAGGACACACACGAAATACAAAGAACCCCTATGCATTTTTAACCTGGACCCAGCAGGATGGCTCTTGCAAAGAAGTGGAGCAGGAAGGGCCATCTTGCAATGAACAAGATAGTGACCAGAGAATACACCATCAACACACACAAGTGCATCCAGAGAGTGGCCTTCAAGAAGTGTGCTCCTGGGGTACTCAAATGGATCCAGAAATCTGCCATGAAGAAGATGGAAACTCCAGATGTGCACACTGACACCAGTCTTAGTAAAGCTGTCTGGCCCAAAGGAATAAGCAATGTTTCACACCATGTCCACCTCCTCTTGATCAGAAAATGTAATGAGCATGAAGAGTCACATCAGCTCTATACACTGGTTAGCCATGTACCTCTCACTACTTTAAAAAACCTACAGTTAATGTGGATGAGGACTAACCATTGACCGTCAAAGTTGTGAAACTTCAAACACACACACACACACACACACACACACACAGAAGATATGATTCTCATATTAAGTTATGTACAATTTAACTGAACAGAAGATTAAGAAACGAACAACGCAAGACTAAATGCAACTACATCCGAAGGATGAGTTCTAGAGAGAGAGGAGGAGGGTTCAGGATGGGGAACACGTATATGCCTGTGGCGGATTCATTTCAATATATGGCAGAACCAATACAATATTGTAAAGTTTAAAAATAAAATAAAATTTAAAAAAAATAAAAAAAAAAAGAGAGAAACTTGAGTGAGAATGAAAATAGATAATGAAAAGCTCGGAAAGGAGGTTAATGGAACCTAATCTTTGGATCCACTGACTGATGACTTTCTTTCAGAGGACATTATAATTCACATTTTCTAAATTCATCAACTGTCATTCTCAGCCATGCTTCCATTATTTATATGTCACTAGAAATAACTGAAATAAAACTAATGTACTGAGCACATACTATGTGCCAGGTATGATATAAAGTCTTTTACACGGATTTTCTCATTTAATTCTCAGAATAACTCTGCAAGTTATGTTATAGTGCCATCCTTTTTCATAAATTTTTTAAAAATTGGCACTTACACGTTCACTCAGACTCCGTCCATCGAGTCAGTGATGCCATCCAGCCATCTCATCCTCTGTCGTCCCCTTCTCCTCCTGCCCCCAATCCCTCCCAGCATCAGAATCTTTTCCAAAGAGTCAACTCTTCGCATGAGGTGGCCAAAGTACTGGAGTTTCAGCTTTAGCATCATTCCTTCCAAAGAAATCCCAGGGCTGATCCCTTCAGAATGGACTGGTTGGATCTCCTTGCAGTCAAGGGACTCTCAAGAGTCTTCTCCAACACCACAGTTCAAAAGCATCAATTCTTCAGTGCTCAGCTTTCTTCACAGTCAACTCTCACATCCATACATGACCACTGGAAAAAAACCTAGATGGACCTTTGACTAGTAATGTCTCCTTTTGTTGCTATCTAAGTAAACCATGGACTGCAGCCCATCAAGCTCCTCTGTCCATGAGGATTCACCAGTCAAGAATACTAGAGTGGGTTGCCATGCCCTCCTCCAGGGGGTCTACCCAACCCAGGGAGAGAACCCAGGTCTTGTGCATTGTAGAATTCCACCAGGGAAGCCCAAGAATACGGGAGTGGGTAGCCTATCCCTTCTCCAGGGGATCTTCCCAACCCAGGAATCAAACTGGGGTCTCCTGGATTGCAGGTGGATTCTTTACCGTGAACTATCAGGGAAGCCCAATGTACGTGCGGCAAGACATCTAATCAGGGCAACATACTGGCTAGAGTTCAGGCAATCAAGAAAGGTACAGGTTAAGAGTCAGCCTGTCAGGGTTAAGCGCAGGCTCGAAGTCAGGCAATAAGAGAAAATTACAGAATAGGAGTCAGCCAATCAAGGAAAGCTCTTCCCTGGTGGTTCAGACCCTTAAGAGTCTGCTTACAATGAGGGAGACTCAAGGCTAAGAAGCAGGCAAACAGTGCAATGAGGTGCTAGGAGTCAGCCAGTCAGAGCAAAGTATAGAGTGAGTCATCCATCCAATCAAAGCAAGTAGGGGATAGGAGTCAGCCAATCAGGGTAAAGTACAAGTTCAAATCAGCCAATCACAGTATGGTACAGTCTAGAAGTCAGCGAATCAGAAAAATGCACAGGCTAGAGTCAGAGAATCAAAGCAGAATACCGGCTTCAAGTCAGCCAATCAGTGGCAGATAGAGACATGGAGTCTGCCAATCAGAGCAATATACATGCTAGGAGATAGCCAATCAGAGCAAACTACAGGCCAGGGGTCAGCCAATAAGAGTAAGTAGAGGGGATAGGAGTCAGCCAACCAACGTAAAGTACAGGCTCAAGGAAGCCAATCACAGTAGGCAGTCTGCTGCTGCTGCTTAGTCACTTCAGTCGTGTCCGACTCTGTGCGACCCCATAGACGGCAGCCCACCAGGCTCCCCCATCCCTGGGTTTCTCCAGGAAAGAACACTGGAGTGGGCTGCCATTTCCTTCTCCAACGCATGAAAGTGAAAAGTGAAAATGAAGACAGTCGTATCTGAATCTTAGCGACCCCATGGACTGCAGCCTACCAGGCTCCTCCGTCCATGGGATTTTCCAGGCAAGAGTACTGGAGTGGGGTGCCATTGCCTTCTCTGAGGTACAGTCTAGGAGTCAGGAAATAGACCAAAGCAAAGGATGGAATCAGACAATTGGAGCAAAATACCAGTTTCAAGTCAGCCAATCAATGCAAAATACAGACTTGGAGTATGCCAATCAGAGCAACGTACATGCTAGGAGTTAGCCAATCACAGCAAACATAATTCAGAAGTCAGCCAATCAGAGAAAATTAACAGATAGGAGTTAGCCAATCAGGGCAAAGTACATGCTAGAAATCAGCCAATCAGAGAAATGCACAGGCTAAAATCAGCCAATCAGGACAAAATAAAGGTAAGGAGTCAGCCAATCATGAAAGAAAAAGGCCAGGAGTCAGCCAATCAGAGCAAAGGACAGGCCGGGAGTCAGCCAATCAGAACAAACAACCGGGTAGGAGTCAGCCAGTCAAAGAAAAGTACTGGTTATAAGCCAGCAAACCAGACCAATATAAAGCCTGACTTAACCAATCAGGACAGCATGCAAGCTCTGAGTCAGCCAATCAGTGCAAAAGTGCAGTACAAGTCAGCCAATCAGGGCAAAGTACATGCTCGAGCCAGCCAATCAGAGCAAGGTTTGGGCTAGGAGTCAGTAACTCAGACCAATGTAGAGGCTCAAGTCAGACAATCAGAGCACAGAGCAATTTCAAGTCAGCCAATCAGTGCAAGGCAAGGCCAGGACTTAGCCAATCAGAGAAAACTACCAGATAGGACATAGCCACTCAGCGCAAAGTACAGGAGTCAGAAAATCAGAGCAATGCACAGGCTAAGGATCAGCCAATCAGAGTAATATACAAGTTAGGAGTCAGGTAATAAGGGCAAACTAGAGCCTACAGTCAGCCAATCAGACCAAGGTACTGGCTAGGAGCCAGACAATCAGCGCAATGTACATGCCTGTAGCCAGCCAATCAGGGGAAAAGACAGGCTAGAGTTCAGCCAATCAGAGAAATATTCAGGTTAGGACTCAGCCAGTCATGGCAAAGTACAGACTCCGGCTAGGCCAATCAGAGCCAAGGACAGGTTAGGAGTCAGTCAATCAAAGCAAAGTGTTAGTTAGACTTCAGCCAATTAGAACAATGTAGTGGCTAGGAGTCAGCCAATCAAAGCAAGGTACAGGCTAGAGTTTAGCCAATCAGAGAAATGTACAGGCTAGGACTCAGCCATTCAGAGCAAAGTACAGGCTCGGACTCAGCCACTAAGAGTAAAGAACAGGTTAGGAGTCATCCAGTCAGGGCAAAAGACTGGCTAGAGTTCAGCCAATCAGAGAAATGTTCAGGTTAGGACTCAGCCAGTCATGGCAAAGTACAGACTCCAGCTAGGCCAATCAGAGTCAAGGACAGGTTAGGATTCAGCCAATCAAAGCAAAGTGTTGGTTAGACTTCAGCCAAAGAGAACAATGTAGTGGCTAGGAGTCAGCCAATCAGAGCAAAGTAAAGGCTAGAGTTTAGCCAATCAGAGAAATGTACAGACTAGGACTCAGCCAATCAGGGCAAAGTACAGGCTCGTATTCACCCAATAAGAGTAAAGAACAGGTTAGGAGTCAGCCAGTCAGGGCAAAAGACTGGCTAGAGTTCAGCCAGTTAGAGAAATGTTCAGGTTAGGACTCAGCCAGTCATGGCAAAGTACAGGTTTAAACTCAGCCAATCAGAGCTAAGGACAAGTTAGGAGTCAGCCAATCAGAGAAATGTATAGGCTAGTGTTCAGCCAATCAGTATAAGGAACTGGCTAGGAGACAGCCAATCAGAGCAAACTACCTGATGGGAGTTAGCCAATCAGAGGAAAATACAGGATAGGACTCAGCCACTAAGGGCAAAGTAAAGGCTTGAACTCAGCCAATCAGAGCAAGGAACAGGCTAGGAGTCAGCCAATCACAGCAAAGTACAGGTTAGAGTTTAGCCAATCACAGAAATAAATGTACAGACTATGACTCAGCCAATTAGGGCAAAGCACAGACTTAGACTCAGCCAATAAGAGAAAAGAACAGGTTAGGAGTCAGCCAATTAGAGCAAAGTATAGCCTAGAGTTTAGCCAATCAGAACAAGGTATTGGCTAGAAGTCAGCCAATCAGAGCAATGTACAGGCCAGTAGTCAGACAATCAGAGCAAACTACCTGATGGGAGTTAGCCAATCAGAGAAAAATACAAGATAGGAGTCGGCCAATCAGGGCAAAATGTATGCTAGAGTTCAGCCAATCAGAGAAATGTACAGGCTTGGACTCAGCTGATCAGAGCAAAGAATAGGATAGAGTTCAGCAAATCAGTCACCTGCTGCTGTTGCTAAATTGCTTCAGTCCGACTCCGTGCGACCCCATAGACAGCAGGCCACCAGGCTCGCCCGTCCCTGGGATTCTCCAGGCAAGAACACTGGAGTGGGTTGCCATTTCCTTCTCCAATGCATGAAAGTGAAAAGTGAAAGGGAAGTTGCTCAGTCGTGTCCGACTCTTAGCGACCTCATGGACTGCAGCCCACCAGGCTGCTCCATCCGTGTGATTTTCCAGGCAAGAGTACTGGAGTGGGGTGCCATTGCCTTCTAGTGCTAGCAACCATTAAATGTTTTAACTATTTGATCTCATTTAATTCCCACAGTAACTCTGTGACAGGGATTCTATAATTAATCCCTCCTGGTGGCTCAGATGGTAAAGCGTCTGCCTGCAATGCAGGAGACCCGGGTTTGATTCCTGGGTCAGGAAGGTCCCCTGGAGATGGAAATGGCAACCCACTCCAGTATTCTTGCCTGGATAATCCCATGGATGGAGGAGCCTGGCAGGCTACAGTCCCTGGGGTGGCAAAGAGTCAGACACGACTCAGTGACTAACACTTTCACTTTCAATGGGGAAATTACAAGCAAAGAGTCAGCCAGTGAGAGCAATGCACAGGCTAGCAGTCAGCCAATGAGAGCAAAGTACAGGTCTGAAGTCAGCCAATCAGAGCAAAGTACAGGCTAGCAGTTAACCAATGAGAGCAAAATACAGGCTAGGCATCAGTCAAAAAGAGCTATGTGCAGGCTAGCAGTCAGCCAATCAGGGCAAAGTACAGACTAGAATTAGCCTATCCGCATTAGGTACAGGCTATGAGACAGCCAATAAGAGCAATGTACAGGCTAGAGGTCTGCCAACTAGAGAAATTTATAGGCTAGGAGTCAGACCATCAGGGCATAGTACAGGCAATCAGAGTCAGTCAATCAGAGCAAAGTGATATGGAGAGGAACCCTGAGGTCCTTACCTCCACACACCATGTCCTCTGCCTGCCCTTGGTCTGTGGAAAACTTTAGACAAAGAATAAGTTTAATCAGAAAAATGAGAACATGTGAAAACCAAGGAAAGCAGTCAAAGGAGACCGAATAACAATAATGTATTGATTAAGCATAGTCAAGGACCTTTAAATCTTTCTTGAGGGCTACAGATAATATTCTGAGCCACATCCTGTAAGCTGTCATATAGATATTAAAACACTAGGGTGAAGAAGTTAACTTCATGATGACCAGACTGTTCTCATGACATAAGCCGCCACAATTCTGAGAACTGGCTTCAAAGAAATGGGAACAAATGGACCCTGGAACTGAAGATTAACTGCACTTAAGACAACCAAGATGATTCAACGTTGACTGTGCCTTTTCTGCATATAGTCCTCTCCTTCTATCTAAAAAAGTTCTTGCTTCAGTGGTTGCCAGTGGTGGGGGTGGGGTGGTGGTCCATCTTTGGACAGACATCCGCCCTCCTACCACTCAGTTGCAGGCCTCTGAAATAAAGTAAACTTTTCTTTACAACAACCTGGCCAGTTTACTGGCTTTTGAGAGGAGAGCAGCGGACCCACACACTTTTTTGGTAACAGATTTTGGTGCCCATATTGGGAGGCTGCCTACTGCTGGCTCTTGAGCTTTCATGGCACCTGGTTCTCTGGGTTTCCAGGGAGACCTGTGGCCATGACAACGTATGAGCCTGCTGTTTGTGGCTAGCTAGCCCAGAGTAGGGGATTTTGGGGACGTTCCTAGCAGCTGCCAAAACCATCTGTTTTGAGAATCCTCCCTGTTTCTCCCTTGCTTGGCACTGGCTGCCAACTTATGCTTTTCCTTGGCGGAATGGAAACTTAGACTTGAGATGAGCTGACGCGTTCCAAATCTTGGTTAGTCCACCAGTGTGCACATGGGCGATCTTCTCATTTGTGAGTGCTAGTGCTATTTAGGCACTCTTCAGTTAGTTCTGATGTTGAGAACTGTTTGGGCTTGAGGTGCTATTTCAGCATTTTGCAAATTGGTTCTGATGTGTGTCTGATGTTGATTGTTTGTGAACAGTGCTATTGGTGCATTGACAATTGGTTCTGACATCTATCTACCATTGAGGACCGTTGGTGAGCACCATGACACTCACGTTGGTGAGTGTCATTTGGGCATTTTGCCAGTTGGTTCTGATGTCGGCTACCACTGGGAATGCTTCATGTTGGGGAGGGGTTTGTCTGGGAATCTGTACTAGTCTCCCTCGGAGAGGGTTTGTGACTGACCTGTTGTTTGGTGCATGTGTGTGTATTCCATTTGTGTCAGTGGCATTGTGTTGCCTTATGCAAAATGGGAAATTCAGGTTCAATTCATTAAGAAAAATTTTAGCCACGGAATCATGACTAACAAAAAAGAAACTTTTTTTTGGACAATATATAGCAAAGTAGTCTTTAGATTCCTAAGAAAATCGGTTAAGATGAAACTCTTGCAATTCTAAAAACCGTTTCTCTTTGCATGTGCAGTTAGAGAAGGCTAGCTTGATAAAACAATTTTTTCAGACCACACTAAAACAAAAATATGCCTAGAAGAAAGTTGGAAGTTGACTCTCATCGTGTCCTTGAATTACAAACATGTCCACTTTGCCTGAGCCTTCATCTTTGTATTAATAAGTAAAACTTCAAGCCAAAGGGAAGAAAAGAGAAGGCTTAAAATTGCGTGTGTAAAATTGGCTATTCTGTTATTCATAAATGGATACATTTAACTGCAAAGTCTAATTCACGAAATGTAAAACGATGAAACCATGAGATATCCATTTGTCTGGAGGTCTGCATGGGCTTTTGACTTTGGATAGTATTGTCGAGGTTAACTTTTAAAGGAGTTCTATTGAATTGGCCTTAAAAAATATAAGCACTTACAAATAAAACAAATCTAAATATATCTACCCTTGTCTTCTTGTAAGAACAGGAAGGAAACTAAAGATGTTTGGGTTTTTAAACATGCATGTTGTATCATTAAAGAAAAATTATGGTTTGATAAAATGAATGTTTTTAAAGTTTATGGAATATATTCTTTTATTTGCCAATCCGAAAATGTTGCTATAACATTTCAGTCACTTGTGTCTTGGATTTGTTATGCTTTCCAGGGTTAAAACTTGTGATGTGAAAAGTGATAAGGAAACCATTGCAGTGTGTAAAGCAAGTAGGATATGTGTTGTCAGCAAAGAGAAGGTATAAAGAATGGAAATATTTTTGTCGAGAAAGAATGATGATAACACTTCTGTCCTACAGGTCTTTCTTTCTGTAT